>NC_141334.1:4705000-5305000 GCF_037954235.1 Aulostomus chinensis
CTTCCGCAGACCTGTCTTATCTGATTCTTCTCCATGGCAACGTATGTGCAGGGACTCAGTTGCATCAAGAGGCCAAAGACAAGGGGATATGGATGTTATCTGTTGGTATTTCAAAGGATCTAAAAAGTGAATGAGAGATGAGAGATATTGCAATACTGAAGGCCATTTTTATTGCATAAGTCTTCACATTTGTGTGATTTCTCATCAAATGCGATCAGTTCTAAGGGACTCACTTGTTTTTGTCTCCATCCTCGAATCAGTCTATCTTTCCAATTTAAAACAGAACACTGCCTATGAAGAAAATAACTGGTTAGATAAAAGTGCAAGATTCTGTTTTTTTTCTGCCGTGGACTTTGGAGTTTGAAACATAATCTGACAAGTATCATCTATCACAGTCTCCTATCTTGCAGAGCTGTCAACAAGCTGCTTTAAAATACGTCAAAGCAGCCCTCAGATCCAGGTGTTATTAGTGTCTGGAGAAGCCTCCCACGGGAGAAAACAGCGATTAATAAGACACCCTGGTCTCTGAGTGTGAAAAAGGGAGGAATACCACGATGGACAAACACAGCTCCCCTGCTGGGATGTGACATGGTCATCACTTTATTAGATCGCTGTGATGGAGCTGAGTTGCAAACACACCAGTGCAGTGGTGCTTTGATCCGCCCCGTTTGTGCCTGACATGTTGTCTTGCCAACTGTGCAGAAGTCGCTCACTTAAAACCGTGTAAACAACTGAGGGAGTGACTCAAATGTTTACAGCTGCACTCCATGTGATTTAAAGTCCAGCTGCATTTCCCGAGCATCTAACAGCTGTATGACGACATATTTCTGAGTCAGAGAGGAGAGAGAGGCAGGAAATAGAGTTGGGAGGAATTTGATTGGAAGCCTGATAAATTGGTGTAACCACAGATTGTCACAGTAACATCAGGTGAGTACACACTTAGAACCCCCTGCCCATTTCTCCAAATTCATTAGGCATGCCAGTTCTCCCAAGTCGGACTCCCGCTCAGTTCAGCGTTATCCGGCAGGTGGTGGCACACGGGAACACGGGCGAGTTATGGTCTTCAAGGCAAAGTCAGCACCGGAAAACCCTTGTTGCTCAAAAATATTCTGCAAACTTCAATATAATCACGTTAAGGTCACACCAAGCTGCTAGCAAGCTAACTACTAGCTGATGCAGCCGTGCTAACGTGAAACAATGTCAACTTTTGATGTTCACTAATGACTATTCTGATGTGTTGTCTGGTGCAGGTGGTTGAATAGGTGTAGCATGTGACCGAGGATCTGAGCTAAAAGGGTTAAAAATGCATTTTCCACCTCAGCTCAACTCAAAACATCCCCTGTATTAAAGCTGAAGAGCTTAAGCATTAAAAAAAGAAAATCCCAACGTTGGCATTGACACAGAATGTGTGTTTGGATGAGTCGAGATAGGCAGTTTCTCCAACATCAGCGAATGAACGAGCAATCCACAGAAATCACTATTACATCTCCAACTTTTATGCTTCTCAGTAAAACACTGAATGTCTTAAGGCTGCCTGGAAATATTGTGTTAAATAATCAATGAAGACATTGCTTACAGTGAATTACCTGCCGTTACAAGAATCTAACTGGGATTGGGGTCAAGGCCTCGGCATAATCAGTAGGATGTATGCAATTATGCGGGCAAAGTTTTTACTAGAAACTTGGGAGTATAAGTGAGTTCAAGGTTACAGCCACTACAGGGCACACGGGGAAAATTAGTGGATTTAATAATGAATCTTTCTTCTTGAAGCTGCAGATGCAAAGGAGTTTTCTTTATTTATATGTAAAAGCTGGACGTAGATGCACTCCAGTTCTTAAGATTGAAAGATGCATGGCATCTGGAGCAGTTACATTCCTTTCTCATTGCTTTAACACTGTATGGAGACATCTTTGATATGATGAAAACCAGGGTTGGGTGTTGTTTCGATTTTACCGATTCCGAGTCTGATTGGGATTCTCAGTATCGATTCCTGTTCTAAACGATTCTCGAAAAACGAAGATCTGCAGCCCAGACGGATGTATATGTATATGTTGTATGTAGACTCTGCTGGCTGGGGTCACCGGCTGCTTCACGTAGCAGCAGCAGCAGGTTGTGACTGGCTAACGTTAGCGTCACTTTGCGAGCGTTCAACAACTACAGACAGATAGACACAGTTTTAAGAATTGGTCGTCTATCACTTAAGCAGGTTTGTTATGAATGAGACAACCATAATTTTCACCTACCGGATTCTGTTTGCAACGAGGAGTTGCCGGCTGATGACGAGGGTTGAAGTGGAGGAAGCGACGGGAGCAGGAGCGTGACACAACGAGTTGAACACAGTACACTCGCTAACTGTTACACCACGCAGGCCGAGGTGTTTCGTCATGTTTGTGCTGCATCCCTCTTTGGCAGAAGTTGTTTTTTTTCGCCGATGTTACACTGTGCTACTCCGTCCGCTTTCAAATTAAAATGAAGCCAGACTTTTAAGCGTTTTTTTGCGGTCCATATCAGTCAACTGATATTCTTGCTAGCAGATGTGCAGACAACGGTGAGCAGAGTGATACACGCCTCGAAAAAAAAACTAGTGCGGGCACTCGGAACCGAAAAAAAGAAGCAATATTCAAAAAGCTACTTAACAGTTCCAGAACCGGACGTTAGGAACCGGTTCCTAATAGGAACCGGTTCTGGGTACCCAATCCGAATGAAAATCTGCACAGGAACACTGAGGCTTCATCGTCTCCTCTGAAACCTACTGGAGTCCACAGAAGAGTGTAACACTATTAGTGTGTGTGTTTAGGAGGCATGGTTCCTTCATGTTGCGTGTCAAGGAGAGTATTTAACTGTGAGAGATTGTTTCCTGGTATTCTGCTCTGTTGAGGAGTCGGGGGGGGGGGGGGGGTCGTTGTATGTGAATGGAACCTTGTTGTGTTTGCAGACCAGACAAGCTAATTGTTATGGAGGAGCACGGCTACAATGCGGCCCTTATTAAATTACTCCGGACCATGCATTTACTTGAGATTTTGTGATGATAAAAGATGGGTTCCTGCAGGAAAGTAATCATTTCAAGTGAAGCTAAATGAAGGTCACGTTGACCTGAACGCCAGATGTTTCCAAGCAAGAAATGTTCCTAGGAGTGTTTTTTTAATTAATGTACTTCAACCCATACTGGACTTAACTTTCATTTTTTTAACTAAAGAAGAGTAAGTAGTTGGTTTGTCCTCTGAAACACGATGGTTGGAGTAAACTAGTCAATTTAGTCTCTTCAAGTTGAGCGATGGAGAATCTGAGTGGCCAAAAGCAGCAGCCAGGACTTTGTGGAGGTATATTGTATATAAAGAGACAATCAAGGCCGTTTTAACATTTTTTTTCAAAGCTTTTTTTGAGTTTTTCAGCAGAAATGTGACAAAATCAGGAGCCGTGCTCAAATATCAACATCTGAGTCCGTCTACTAAGACACACGTGACACATTTACATTGTTCCAGCAGGTCTGAAACTCATGTGTAGCTTTTTTTATTTTTATTTTTTATTTTTTGGCGAACATACATCTCTCCCTGAAGACAGCTTTTGATAAAACCCAGTATCCTCTCTCCAAAATACTTCAACCACATGGGAACATTCATACGTTGGTGGTTTTTCCATAACATCAAAACCATTTTCATGAAGCAAAAAACAAAAACAAAAAAATCAACTTCAGTCTCTTGTGGTATGTTGAAGAAAAACATCATGAAGTTTTGCTACTTTCATAAATTATACAGTTGTATCCATTGTCCTGCATCACATAGAACAGATATTTATACAGATATATGTATAAATATATATGTGTGTGTGTGTGTATATATTGTAGATAGATAGATACGTATATTAATACATATCTAATAGAGAGAGAGAGAGACACACACACACACGTATGTGCAGTGTGAAAAAAATGACTGTTACGTCATTGTTGCGTAGGAGGGCTGATTCAGCTGATCAATTATCTACTGATTAGTTACTGGACTTCTGGCTGTCGAGCTTCGCTTTCTCCTCCAGCCGTCATCGTCCCTGACACCTACTAACACTCCCTTTTGAATAACAAAATACTAATATGAACAGAACAGCACGATGTCTGATAAAATACTTGTTTATGAGAGCTGGTAGTTTGTGTCTGTTGTCAGCTAGAACTGAAGGTTAAGAGGGTCGGACAAGTGGAGGAGCTGCACTCGGTTTATGAGACCATATCATTGATGTGGCCGTCCGTGCTCATCATCAGAGATGTCACTGAATACATTATGCTTATGTTTACATGCAAATCCTTCAGCGGGGGGGGGGGGGGGTATAAGTAGAGGCTTCATATAGCACTCATTCATCTCTGCTCTGTTTGCCCTTCATCAGCTTTTTTATGCCTTTCCGCGTCAGTCCAGCCATCAGACGAATAAACCAAGCGGAAAGATGTTTAACAGGAGAGAATAGATTTACAGAGTGGGTAGTAGAATATCCATACCCTGTCAAGATCATTTAATCAAGATGAAAATGGGAACACAAAAATTAACGATGTCCATTTATGGATTGACAGACTCAATATCCACTTCATAAGTTAGGGAGCAGCTGGAATTGGTTAAACTCTCAGAATCAACGTTTTTGCGCAATTGATAAACTTGTCGGAGTCAGTTGTTGTAGTTCCAGGTGATTTTTTATTTATTTATTTATTTTTGGTCCCAGTTTGAAAAAAAAAAACAAATCTGCACTCTATTTTTGCTTAATCATAGCTTCAAAATTGTATCAATTATTTCAAAACCTTTTCGCTTTTACTACTCTTAAAGAGGGGAAATGCATTTGAATATTTCAAAAAGTGTAAATCAAACACATTTTGCTTCAAATGAAAAATGAAACACTTAGAATGGAGAGTAAAAAGCAAGTTTCCTCAAGAAATGTTGCGTTTCTAGCAAACAAAGTAAAGCTAAAGTCAGTGAGAGGTTCTAAGTGAGTTTTTGGCTATATATTTTTGTGGAATTGCCTAGCAACTACGAGTCAGCGTATTCGTGGACTTCCTCCCCTCTGTGTGCTGGATGAAATGGAAGGAAGAATTGAACTGAACCACACAGGCAGAGAGAAGACGCAGCCGCCGGCCAGTGTGGGTTCAAACTATTTTGTGGGTGAGGAAACGTTTTGGCGAGTACAATCGTTTGGTTCAAGAGCTCCTCCATTGTTTTTGTTCGGCACTTGTACGTGTAGGAGGCGACACTTGGTCTCTGTGGTATCTGTCTCGTCCCGACTCCTGCGATTGGACAGCTGAGCCAGCTGAGTGATGAGCTAATTAAAGTCGGATCAAACTGAACAACTTCTAGGTTTACTTAGAATAAATAAAAGCCAGAAATGTCAGGAGTTGGGTGTGTGGCGATGCCGTTAGTTACAGCATCAGTTAGGCGCACAATTACACTTGAAACTGGAAGCAAGGCTCTAATGCCTGCAATCCTGGGACTTGTCTAAATGAGCAGGTTTCCAGGGGTTTGAGAATCCCGACTGTGAGGGGAAAACCCTTTGTTGTGACGTGTGATGGCCGGTGCAGTAAAGTAAAAAAACAAAAGCGGCAGAGGTGGATCCAGAAGGCCTGACTGACCTTTGTTTGGAGGCTTAGTCCATCGGGGCTCCTCCCACTAGCTGACTCCCACAATCCTAACAACTGGCAGGCGGAGCTGGGACGAGTCATGATGGATGAATGTACGTCAACCTGGAAATTACATTTTGCCAGTCCAAGTTGCGTGACCCAGAAAGGTGCACAGGCGAGAGGAGAAAGGGGAAGGTTGAGACGAAATAAAAAAGAGGAGGAAAAAAAAAAGCTGTTCCTGGTAATGCAGAAATCAGTCTGACTGAACTTTAATCCACTTTAAATCCACTCCAGCAGTCAAAACAAGTTGAAAAAACAACTTGTTCAGTGGAATAACATTTTATCCTGGAGTGAGTGAAAACACAGATGGTCCATTTTTTAGCTTTACAGTCACTTCACATCACTCTGCTTCCCCTTCTGTTTGGGAGCGAGTTGATAACACTTCCTTATTATTGATCCATTCTAAATAAAGCAGTCTGTCTGCACAGTGATGCACTTCTCAGCTCAGCTCATCACGAGGTATTGAGCCACAATTATCAGATACCCACTTTTCATTTTTATTTATTACAAGTCGAATGCCTTTCTGTGCAATTTCATCATTATTTGCCGATGAAACATCTCTGAAGACCGTCGTGAAGGTTGACAGAAATGCGCTTCTGGTGTAATTGGAGAGTTTTTGGAGAATTTTTTGCATCTAAACGAGAAGCCAGGAAGTAAAGGCTCTAATCATATGCTTCATGCACTTTGTGTGAGGCCACGTTGTCAGCCCACATAATAAGGAACCTAATTAATAATGCCGTTGTCCATGCACTGCATTCTCTACCATTTTGGACTCAAAGAGGCAAATATGTAACTTTCTTCTTGGAGGGCGGCACGGTGGTGCAGTGGTCAGCACTGCCGCCTCACAGCAAGAAGATTCCAGGCTTGGGCGCGGGATCTTTCTGTGTGGAGTCTCCATGTTCTCCCTGTTCCTGCGTGGGTTCTCTCCAGGTACTTTGGCTTCCCACAGTCCAAAGACATCAAGAGGGGACCAGGTTAATCCAGACTCTAAATTGACCGTAGGTGTGAGTGTGAATGGTTGTCTGTCTCTATGTGTTGGCCCTGCGATGGACTGGTGACCCATCCAGGGTGAACCCCGCCTCTTGCCCGAAAGCTGCTGGGATAGGCCTCCACCCCCCCACATCCCCACGACCCTTAACAGGATAAATGGAAGAAAATGGTTGTATGGATGGACTCTCTTCTTGGTCATCTTGTCTGTCGTTCTGTGGATGTTTTTCTTTGCTCTTTCTTCACACGTTCAGTCCACTTGGGCTTCTATGCTCTTCGGTACCGAATCAACCGTTCCAAACGCTGATCCGCATCGAGCCCTGGAACTTGTACCTGCCTTAATGTGTCCAGATACAGATTTTAACATATTTGTTCACTTACTTGAAACTCTATTTTTGGCACACGAGTAGATACGGTATCTCTCAACATTTTCACACTTTTAAGCTTTGAAATTGTCTTTGTGTGTTGATGACATACAGTTAACTTCTTATACATTCAAATGGCATGCATTTGTGTCGATTTATTGTATTCTTTTAACAAGAAGTGCCATTATGTTTTCTTCCTTTAGACAGTAACGATGAAATTCAAGAGAAGAGAGTTTGGTGCTTTGAATCCGATCAATAGTGATCAGATGTGGATCGGTGCGTCTCTAATTTAATGGTGCTCATTGGTGGTTAAGAGCTTTCGTGCATCAGGTCAAGCATCGCCTTGTGGTTAAATAGGTACAACAGGGATTTTGTCGTCAATTAGTATGAATGTTGTTGAAAAAGGTGCCAAAGAGCTCGACAACAAACAGCAGGTAACTGGCATCAACAGTCCTGAAAACAGCTGGAGTCCATAAATCCGTGACCGCGGTGCGACTGTTTTTTTGGGGGGGGGATATGATCCTAAATGTAACATCTCATTGGCTTTTTTTCTGCTTGGGAGATTCGAGGCTTCAAGGTTGAGCAAATTAATTTAAGCTTCTGTATGTGTTTAGCTGTAGCTTTTCTCTGCCCCATTTACCATCTTGAATGAGGCATTGCTGTGCGTTCAGCAGCTGACATTAGGTGTGTGTGTGTGTGTGTGTGTGTGTGTGTGTGTGTGTGTGTGTGTGTGTGTGTGTGTGTGTGTGTGTGTGTGTGTGTGAGAGAGAGAGAAAGAGACAGAGGAGTTCAGGCAGAAAGTTTGATGCAGTGTGATACCTGCAGCTGTCATAGGATTGGTAACTCCTTTTGAAGATGTGGTGAAATTTCTAATTTGTCAGATCATTCAACAACGTAAGCTGCTCACCCCTGCTTGCCGATGTGAATTAATGCCACTGGAGCTTCATATTTCTTGCTGAGCACTCCCAAATTGTTCATAATCCTCAGGAAAATCCATGAAGGTGGAGAGAGGAATGAATTCATTCTGAAAGTTTTTTTCCCCCGAAAATGGTGGAAGATTAACAAGGAACAAATGTGCTCTTCCAGGCTCGGTCCCGTCAGTCTGTGACTGGATGTTGTGGGTGTACGTTACAGTGACGGCTGTATTATGCATGTCTGAACAAAGCCAGGGAGCACGAATAGGAAGGGACAATCTGTGTTCTGTCCTCTCGTGCTGTGGTGTTCCCATGAACTTATCCTGGGATACTGTGTACAGAGAGCTTCGCAGCTCCTGAAGGTCCAAGGAACAGACAGATGTGTTGACTTTGGTGGTTTAATCAGGATTAAGTAGAAAAAGGAAAATGGAAAAAAAAGGAATATACAGCTGGAAATGTTGCATCACTGCCCAATATCACACAAAGCTGAGCTCAGGGTCAGAGTGACATCTTGTTCTACAACATGTATAGGGAAGAGTAACGTTGTACAAGAAGTCTCCGTACGGCATTGTTTGTTGTTGTTGTTGTTGTTGTGTGTTTTTCACTTTAATCTCTCAGGAGATATTTCATGGACTATTAAGGATATTTGATAGAGACACAGAAATATGTCCAGACACGACCGGTGTCTCCTGCTCAGGCTCTTTTTCTCGACTCTCCCTACTTGTGCCTCCAAAAAACAAACGTGTTATAATTTGTTGCCCGCGTGTTTGTGACCCAGGGCTCGGACGCTGGGACACCCGCCATTGTGTGCTGCTGACAGCAAGACTGGGTGTTGTTGTTGTTGTTTTTTTAGCATGTCAGCACACTGTGTTACCACATCAACACACAAAAATGACGGGCAAAGATGGTTTTAGTGGTCACTTGGTCCAAATGGTCAAGAACAACTCCTTTCAACTTTAATGGTTTTATTCTAATATTGGAAAATGTGCCCGAAATGATGACATTGAAAGTTATTAACTAAATTAAACCCAAAACATGAGCCTGAGCCTCACCCCGACCTGACGCGCTATAAAACAGTTTTCGACACTGACTTGTAAAGCTTATTTGTTGTATAAGAGGGTCGGACCAAACTGATTACGGCTGTCTGGGTTGGAGGATGTGCTGGTTCTGCTTGTTTATTCTATTCATTCACTCACAACAATTAAAGTTGCCTTCGGGGCAGAGTCATAAAAGCTCATCACAAGATAAATCCTGTCCCTGTATTCTCTCTCTCGCCTCTGTTTCCCTAATCCTTGCCCTCTAGACCCCCAGCCTGCTTTGCACGTCTGTGCTTCGGGGCCTGTGCTGCGGCGTTAAAAGGAAGGCCTAACCTGTCGCTTCAGGCTACAGGCAGTGCACGGGGAATTATTGCTTTGGCCTTAATGCTTTGGGTCAAAGCAAAGGCAAGCCAGGTAGAGAATAACAGAAATGAAGGGATCATGTAATCCAATGGGTCTTACTGTTGGGACACTCCAAACAGTCCTGGATTGACAGGGATTGCTCCCTTTGTCCTTGTCAACATCAGCTTTAGGGGCTAGAAATGACTGCTGTCCCCATCTAAACATCAAATAAACCAATATATTTGGAGGTGCGAGGAGTCGCCGCTGCTGCAGGGTCTGTTTGTAAACCTTCATCGAAGAAATTAGTCGCAGCTTGCCCTGTGTGTACATGTACGCGCTAGCTGAGGCTAGTAGCTCCTGGAAGAGTTGATTGGTTCCAAGGCTGCAGTGGCGCCTGGGTGCTTCGTTAGGGTCGAGAACATGGAGTGTGTTGGTGTGAGAGCACACACGCTCACAACACCTTTAACTGAGGCACTTCATAAAACAATCTTTTGTTTGTTGCTTCTTCTTTTTTTCCAAAATAGTAATATTTTACCTCATCAAATAGATACAAATAACAAAACATAACTTTTTTTTTTTTTGGACAACAATAAGGCCATTTCTGAAGTATTTGTGCAGGACTGTTAAAATATAATATTATCTCTTGAGTCTGCAGTTGCATCTTGTGTGTTTGACATCGCAATTTGCTCAGCTTGTGTGACTGACAGGCTGTTCCCGGCATCTTTCGTGATATTCCCTGTTCCTTGATAATCTTCATCTCCTGGTCCAAACTATTACACTATGAATCACCTCCAAGAAAACGTTTAAATAGGAAAACTGCTCTTTGCTCCTTTATATAATTGTCATGTCCATAATCTAATTGGAGTTGGTAGAACTTGCTGAACTTTGTGCCAACTTTTATTAGAAAAACCTATTTTACGTGTCTGGATGTTTTAGGGTTATGAGACTTTCCATCAGGAGTCACAGAAAACAAACTCGGCCTATAAACAAGAACATTTATTTTGTTTTGTGCAGCTCAGTAACAAGTATCTTTCTGATCTGGTAGTGATTTAGATTTGGACACTTTTGGTATCCATGAGTTAAGTATCTTGTGGCTGTTGAGAGCAGACAGTGTGTTTGGTTTCTTAGTGCTTTGGGTTCGATCTTTGGCCTTTCTTTTAAAATCAAACATGTAACAATGAGCGCGCATCCAGGGCCAAAAGTCATATCTTGGATTTTTAGCCTCATTGGTGTTAAATGCTTTTCTGCAGAGTGGACTAAATATTCAGTTAAAAATCAAAGCGCATGCAAGATGTCCTAAGCACTTTTATTAAAACAAAATGTGATCAATTTAAAATGCAGATGCAAAGGAAGTGTGTGGGCGCTGGCACTGCTTTATGGAGAAAAGTGGTTATGTAATGCAACATCAAGCTATATTCCTGTCTCATCCTGCATCTCATTTGAAAGAAATGTCAGAACCTTCTGCATGATCCAAGGTTGCAGTGATGCCTGGATGTTTTGTCCAAACAAGGACAAAGACGACATCCATGCGAGATCGCAGAGGAATTTTGCTGTTATTTGCTAAAAGAAAAAACACAGCCGTCATCATCTATGCTAGACCTACAAGGGCAGGAAAAGAAGACTTGTTTTTCCATGTTAAACCTCGGGTCTCCTTGTCAACAAGGTTGAAGCTGAAGGATGAATCAATACCTGCTCTGTTAACTCTAAACTGTAAATTTGGCCTCGCTGAAGCAGCTGCGACCTGCCAGTGACGATGATGTCTCAGGTCAATGTGAGCTGACCAATCAGAGCGAGGAGGTGGGGCTTAGAGCGATACTTTGCCAAACAAGTGTTTGTTTTGTTTTGGTTTTTTTTTACCTTTCAATTAATCACAAATAGGCGTTTGTTTGTTTTCCCCTCCTGTATTACTTCTTTGCCAGGCCAAATAGCAGAGGGAGGTAGCAACGTCAATTTAGCTCGAAGCTAATGGTTAAAGATGTCCGGTTTGGCGCATGCTCACGGTTGCATTGAGCGAGACCAGCTGGCGCATTCAGCTGAACCAGTTCCCACGTGCTTATCAGCGCTCGTTTGAGATAGTGCTGAACCTTAAGTGTTATCTGATTGGTTTTAGCTTTTTTAGCATTGGGTTATCCGATGACGCATTTTGGAGTTTGCACACAGGCAGTTTTAGCCTGTATTGCTGTTGTTTGCTGTTGACAGTAAGGGGCGCCATAGAGTATAAGGTTCAGAGTCAGAATATTTCCCCATGGATTTTTTTTGGTTTTTTTTTTTTTGGTTTACTTCTTCATAAACAATCCTGATTACATAAATAGTTTTCTCATCAGATATTTTGTCAGATCTGAAGCCAAGTTTGAGAAACAGACAGTTCAGCACATCCAGGCCTGTTTTTAATGCAGCGTGGCATCCTGGAATGTTGAAGGCTGCATTGAAGTGATGGATATAACCGAAGTCTAAACACATCAAACGTCACTGTTACATTGGTGTGACAGTCGCGACAAACACACACGTGCAGTGCTGCATGTAACACAGTCATACTATAACAAGTCATGGTAGCCTCAATACCATTTAGCCAAGTCTTTACATACCGTCCTTATAGTTGACCTAATATTCCTGTGTCTATCACTGGTACATCTTTTTTCTTTTTTCTTTTTTTTGCACATTATGGAGGGATGTGGAAATAAATTGTAAAACCCAGGAATAAGTCGGCATTGTTTAATTATCCATTTCTCTCATCTGAAAGGCAAAATCTTTTTCGGGATAAAACCCATAAGTAAAGTTTGTGGTAAACACAAGCTCCGTCCTCACGTGTCTCAGGTGGGTTTTTAAAGTCCCGTTCTCCCCCTCTTTAGGTGTCAGTTTGTCTATGTCCTTGTTGTTTTCCTGATTTATTGAATTTTCTTTTTTTTTTTTATTATCCTTTTACATTTTTGAAGCAGGACCTTCTTTGTTTGCATTTGCACTGCTTATGTTTTTCCCTCTAAATCTTGGTTTTGATTTCTTGTTTTAATTAAATTCTTGAACTGAGCCTGGCGGCTCGCAAGTCTGCTTCTGGGTCCTATTTTCCTTGTTTGTTTACACAAACACAACAGTACAAACTTGCCACCATGGCCCCAGCAGACTAGACGAGGATAGACCCATCGCCTAATTATAGTTAATGCAGTCTGATCATCTTTTCTATCTAAGTTTCAAAGTGACATTGGTCACTGGCAGACGAGCTTGAATCTCTTCAAGTGTTAAAATTCCTCACTAACCACCTACACACACTGAGAGAGACGTCTCGCCAACAATAAATCTCTTGTCGTTGTTATTAAGCTCTGTGGCGTTCAACCGACGCCGCGTTGCGTGACATCCGCGGAATTAGAGCCGAACAAATTCACGCTGTCAGCCTCTGCTGTTTGAAGCCGCCAATTTGCAAAGTTTCAAAGTGCAAGGTGAAGTAAGTTGGATAAAGAAAACAAAGCACTGATATTGTTTGACACAACTTCAATTGGCCAGCTGCATATTCGCAGGCAGTATTTCCCTCATGTGTCCTGGCAGCAGACCACACGGAGAGAGAGAGAGAGCGAGGAGGCCGCCTAATACACCGGCCATCATTCATTATGCCGGCGGTTGCGGTCTCTACCTGCAGCAGCGGCGTTGGCGAGGGATGATTAAGAGAGATTGCTGCTGCTCTTATGCCTTGAAGAATGAAACTGAAGATAACTCGGTATACGTCCTCCCTGACTGTTTTTGTAATGATCTTGTGTGACTGACAATAAAAAAGAGGGTTTGGTATAAACTGATAGTCAGACTTGCAATATAGTGGCTTTAATCAGGTCCACGGTGAGCAATACTGCCTATCTTCCTTTCACAAACAGCGTAGATCGCCTATCGCCTCACCTTTGGGGAAAAAATAAATTAAACATTGGCGGTGACTTTATTTAGCTGTCGTTGTATACTGATAGTAGATATCTGAGGCTTCTTTGCTTTTAGCTGCAATGAAAAGCCCACTCACTCAATGTCAAACCCCCCAGGGCCGTATTAATCAATGTGCATTATCCCAAAATCACATTAATGGTTCTTACTTACAGCTAGCCGGTAGTGTCATCTTTCACTTTAACGTCTTGTCATCTGTGCTGCCACTGGAGGACTAATACTCAGCTGGTGAAGACAGGAGGGTGACACACCCAGGCACTTCCACCCATCGCATCAAACAGAAAACCCTTGAATCACGTAAAATTAATTTGGGGCTGCACACAGATGTCCCGTGGGGAAAAGGTGTCAAGCAAATTTACATTAATTTTCCACTGCGACTCATCTGAGGCCACCGCTAATCCAGCCAGGGAGGAAAGCGCATCCCTCTGAAAATGATTCAGCTGGCCGCGGCACAGATGTCCACCGTCTTTCATGTACAAACACGAGAAGACTTCTCCGCCAAGACCACGAGTTTCAGGTCAGACTGGTGCGTGATGTAATACATAAAGTCAGGAAAATACCCAATTTTAGAATGTCAACTTAAATCCATCACTCAGCTGCTAATCCCCCCCCCCATTTATATCATTTAATAAAAAAAGTTGGTCAGAGTTTGCTGTTTGTAACTTAGTTTGCAGCCGCCAAGTGAAGCACCTCAGCAAACCGTCAGTCAGTGTGTATGTAAATACTGTACACAAAGATTGTGTTGGTTTATTGTGTTGTGTTTCAATGTGATTAAATGCAGCAGTTGTCATATATTTTGTTTTGGCAAACATAGATCTCGCTTTAAGGCCCATTTATGCTCAACGTTTGTGCGAAAATGTACGCGTCCGTTTCAAGCGGTGTTCCTGTCACTGCTCATCACAGACTTCCATGCGTCCTTTACGTTGGCATGGATGTTAACTAATACAACCACCAGGGGGCAGCCCACAGTCACAAGTTTGTGACAATAACAAACTCAAAAACATACGTGGCGACTGTGGAGGAGGTAGCGATAATGTATATTTTGAATAAGAGACAAACGGAGGCAGCGCTGCAGGAGGTGGTGGTCGGTGGAGCCGTTAAATACATTCTGACTGGAGGATGGAGAATTCTTTTCTGCAGTACTGCCCATGAGAGAAACTGATGACGAGAGTCATTTCAAATACTTTAGGATGTCCGCCGGGCCATTTGATAACTTGCTTCACTGGGTGCCCCCCACATTCAGCACAACAAGTCACACAGTCTCTCCTCAAAAAGTTCTGCCATTGCTATTTCTTCTTTGTGTCTCACTAGAGCTACCTGTCGGGTAGTGACGGCAACACTGCCCCCACGATTTCTGGCGGTACTGCTCCGTTTGGTCTGTAAACTTCATGGAAACGTGCAGAAATACGGATGAAATGAACGCAATGCGGCCGAAAGGCTCCGTCCATATGCGTAGTTAACATTTAACACAAAAGGGCCTTAAAATGACTGTCAGAGACGTATAACTTTAATCACATCTGAATTCTGAGTGACTAAAAAAACAATGCAGTGCAAAGCATCTGAGAAGGTGTGTGCTACAACAAACAACGCCGAAACAAACTGCAGACAGCCTCCTGTAGACAGAGGAATGCACATAGAGAACAATGTCAAGATTGTTTAATGTTAGAGCCTCAATTTGACAGCCACTCACCAGACACATTATTAATGTACCACCATTTTGGGGATGATAATATTCAGGTTTGATTGACACTGTCATGGAGATATTGATTTTGGGAATACCTAATTTTCGGGGTTGACTAGATTAGATGCTCTCCCTCTATGAACGTGGGTGAAATTTAAGAAAACCTGTGACAACTCACCACTTTTGAACTGCAGTTTTTAATGCACACACTCGGCAAACATGGGGAAAAAAAACTGGTGGTAGCTGGTAGGCAGCGAAGTATGCTAGCTGCCAGCAGGGAGTGCCAGCTCAGTGAGGTTTCTGTCATCGTAAATGCCGTAGGATCCACGTCGGTGTGCAACGGAACAATAAAAATAGACCCGCTGTGAGACAAAGACGATGGACCCAGTGTGGTTCATGTAGAAAACTTAAATCTGTTGTTATGAAATCAAGAATTAGGTAGCAGACGTGTCCTTGAATAGTCCCAAAGGTGAGACGAGCAACGGCAGCTGTTGAAGCTCCGTCACTGGCATTCAAAATCGGAGGCTGAGGCAAAAGCTTCTCCACCGCTAGAAGATAGAAAATGACAGGAAAAACAACAGAATATCACAGGTTTTAGGTCCATGCACACACGATAGCCAACCAATAGCATTATGTGTTAACGTGGCTGATACGGAAACGATGTGGCGAAGGTGATGTTTTGTTCCTGCTGGTTACTGATTAACATAAAGGTAAATACAGGTCTTTAAAGGGCACCTTTCCAGTTGCTTTATGGGGTGCTAATTCAAGTAGAAATGCTTGTGTTTAATGTTGTTTTTAATTTGGCTTTGCGTTCATGATTAACTTGAGCTTGATAATTTCCCACTGACTTGTTAACGTAAAATGCCACAAGTCTGCTGAGTGCTCTGTGTAAGAAACATAAACATCTGGCCTCCCTGGAGATGGAAGTGGTGCTGCCCTGCACCATTGAACGATCAACTACAACTGAGTCACATGCAGTTTACTCAGCATGCTGCTGGGTATGTTGTATGAGCCCCAACTTCATCCGCAGCAACTGTAATCATATTTTTGTGGTACAAATCACATAAAAGACGTGTTTATAAAGCTTTTTTCCCTCCTGATTTACTGATTCTGATACCTGAGCTGGCATGTGAACTGCTGTGGAGTCAGGATCCGTTACAAGTCTGTTTATGGCAAACAGAAGCTGATGAAATTGCATGTTAGTTTTTTCGTCATCTCCGCACGGACTGAACACCACTCGTTGGACTTCTGAAACGATCATGAGAAGTACAAAACTAACGTTGTGCTACGCACAAACTATGACACAGACGCACGACATCAACACAACTCGCTTCGCGCTTCCGCTGTCGGCGACTTGATCGGCATTTCTGTTTTTAGGGCTGCGCTAAGACACAGTAATGCATCGAAATTCACCGTTGCAGTATTTACTGCCGTATTTGATTTTGTAGGCGCAAACATGACACTTGGAGATGTGAACCGGACTTTCAGCCATGATGATTTAAGCTAACAGGACATATCCCAACGCCATTCTATTTATTCTCCTTTTAGCTCTCTTCTGGTGTGTCTGCAGGACATATGTTGCTCTTTTGCTTCAAAATCCTCCGTTGTGTTCACCATGGAGTCACTAATTTTGTCCATCTGTCACTCGGTGCCGACCTCTTTTATCTTCAGTGGGTTTATCAGAGCCGACTGTCGTCTGGTGATGAGAGCAAACAATTCCCTGACAGGTGCAGGTCGGTTTGTCATGAGCGGCACCTTTCCCAGCCATTTGATCCATCGTGAAGATAAATAAGCAAAATGTACAGTGTAATGGTGTGTATCTGCGATACTCTGTCATCGAGAAAAGCTGCAAATTCTACATCTGATCAATTTTGCATATTTCTGTCGCATTAACCGACAGGATGAGTAGTTCAGGCGCTCTTAAGGGTCACATATCTAAGAAGCCATCAGGTTCAACTCATGTGGAAATAATTTAGAGACCTCTGCTCTTCATGTGAGTGAAAAGGCTAATGCGGGAAAGGGCTGAGATAGATGTTGTTTTTAGGTCATGGAAATGACTCGATCCCTTGACATGCGTGTCACCAGGCGGCACTACATTTAATTGGTGTGATAATATGGCTGACTGCTGTTTTCAAATCACAGGAAGTCACTCTGTGTGTCAAAATACCATTTTAAGGCGTGTGTTGTTGTCTTGCCCACACTTGATATTCTACAGACTGGATAAAAACCGCTCTGATACAGATGCCCGCAAAAATCACATCATTATCATTTAAATTAGGCTGTCAATGAAAAAGAAAATTATGTAAAGATGAGTGAACTCTCTCATATTACAAGTCATATCACGGTTGCCGTACGAGCTGAAAATAACAGCAATTATATTTTGAAAAGTCATGCAGCTCAAATCCGTTACACTTAAGCTTCGTCACTTTCATTTGTTCCTGTATTCTCCGTTGTGTTTCCTGCTTCATCATCGGATCCAGCTTTTATTTTTGGAATCCGTAGATCAATGCAGAAACCATCTTTATTCGTCAGCATGCCGCAGCAAATGTTGGAAAAGTAGCTGATGTGATTTTGGACATAATTTAGGTACAAGATATATCAAAGTGTCAGCCTTACAAAGTGGTGGAGGCACAGAGAGGAGCTCTCTTTCTTCATTAATGATCAAACTGTACATTTGCCCTATTTAGCCAAATGAATTATGGCTGTGAGGTCAGCCACTAAGATGAATTGGATAGAGCTGGCCTCTCCACCCCAACTGGGAGTGTACATGCTCCATATTTAAATGTAACACTATATCTTTGCTCTCTGTTGGCTCTTTCTTGAAACTAAAAACCTTGGAGATCACAATCCTCCTGGGTGATAAACATATCTGTCCAGCTGCAGTTTACTGACGACGGAGTCCTGCAAAATACTGAAAACCAAATATTCTCCCTGCGTGCAACACTGCTTAAGGTAGCATAAAAGAAAGGAGAAAAAAAAGATATTCCACCCAAAATCAATGTATTCAGTGATGCTGCATTTGACCAAACTGTGTATGTGTGTGTACATATATATATGTGTGTGTGTGTGTGTATGTATATATGTATGTATATGTGTGTGTGTGTATATATATATATATATATATATATATATATATATATATATGTGTGTGTGTGTATATATATATATATATATATATATATATATGTGTGTGTGTGTGTGTATGTATATATATATGTGTGTGTGTGTGTGTGTATGTATATATGTATGTATATGTGTGTGTGTGTGTATATATATATATATATATATATATGTGTGTGTGTGTGTGTGTGTGTATGTGTGTGTGTGTGTGTGTGTGTGTGTATATGTGTGTGTGTGTGTATATATGTATGTATATGTGTGTGTGTGTGTGTATATATGTATGTATATGTGTGTGTGTATATATGTATGTATGTGTGTATGTATATATGTATGTATGTGTGTATGTATATATGTATGTATGTGTGTATATATGTATGTATATGTATATATGTATGTATATGTGTGTGTGTATATATATATCCACTGTATATATATATATATATATATATATATATATATATATATATATATATTTGTATGTGTGTATATATATGTATGTGTGTTTATGTGTGTGTGTGTGTGTATATGTATATATATATATATATATATATATATATAAATTTGGTCAAAATATAAAATATAATTTAATTTCTGTTTTCTGTGTGTCTTTGAATCTGGACTTGTCACATTTAAATGTGTGACTTGAAAGATTGTATTGTATACATGTTGACAAAATTTATTCATAAATTCAGTCCGACAGGCAATCTGCCTTTTTTTTTTTTTTAACAGAGATGTTGCTGATAGAATGAATAAGAGAATATAAAATAAACAGGTAATTTAAACGCCTTGCTGGCACGTCATAAAGTCTCAGTAAAGCCCTCCAGAGTGCGGTGGTTCATCTTCTCTGCCTGTTATTTAACAGTTCCTGCCTCCTACCGGTGTCTGGGACACACCGGCTGTGCGGAGTTGTCTGAGTTTTATAGAATAAACTGCTTTGTATACGAAAGTGATCTAGTTAAATGGCCCTAATCTCATTTAGCTTGTAGGAAATACATCACTTGGTTGCTAGCAAGTAGTCAAACAATACTACAGAGGTTGTTGTGTACATAATTGCGCCTTAAAAAAAAACAACCTCGAAGCCAGTCGTATGTTGAAGTCCTGCGCATGCATTGTTTCATTACGTTACCTTGTCGCTTCCAACGATCTCAAACATTTTACATTTTTTTATTTTATTTTTTTTATTTTCAGCCATGATCCAAAATCCAGTGTGAAAATCCGGTTCGTTATTGAAGGAGGTACTCTGGTGGGTGTTGATGGGTCTGCCTACAATAACGCATCATCCCTGCCGCGCTCTGCAATGTCTGCGACGAGAAGAAAGCACATTTCATACGACTGTTTCGACAAAAACAGACTTCAGGTCTTTTATTGAATATGTCTGTTCAACATACAGTTTAATGCCAGTGAACGTAAATGGATAGAAACTGCACACAGCCACATTCGAGTCACACGAAGAAACAAAAAGTTTCTACATATGAAGCCGGGGAAACGCATTAATTCAAAGTTTAACAGGTCAGGAAGATACACTTTGAGGTTAGTTTGGATAAAGTGCAGTTGAATTTAGCAACAACGAAATTATAATTCAGACGGCTGGAGGGTCCATTTTCCTCCATCCCCCCCCCCCCTTCCCTATGTTATCAAAGTACCTCTGATGTGACCGCAGCTTCAATACGTTCATTTCCATTTCTCAATTCATCACAGGCCTCTTTGCATTGTGGGTAATTGATTTGTATGCTAAGCGATTTCCGCCTCGTCATTCGCTATTGGCGTTGAAGTAATTCAAGTTAAAGCATCTTGGCACTTATTACAATGTAATGTATTGCCCGAGGGAGGGAATTAGAGACCAAATACGTTTCTGTCATCCGCCTTTCTACAAACTCTTAGTGTCATATTTTATTGGTGCAGTTTGAATCTTTGAACATGCTCTAATCTTGAATATCGCGTGGTGCATTCAGAATTGCATCAGAACAGCGTTTAGCCCTCCGCTTTGGTGAAATAAATAAATAAATGAAGGGGAATGAATTTTCTATTACATTGGAAGCAACATGAGTGTTCGCTATCCAGCGCAAACAAACAGCCTGTTCTTGCGTCTCCATCATGACTCGGGAGAAAATCACCCCGGTTTTCTGCATGTACAGTGAGTGCGGCGATATCAAACAGCGAAATGTGATGAAACTCCCCACAGATGACTTGATTACAGCACCACCCGTGATGATGATGATGATGATGATGATGATGATCTGTAACATCCTGGGCAAAGCATCCATAAATGTTTGTTTTACACAAACACATAAAAATGCTCTGACATGACTCCTGCTAGCTAGACAAGGACACCCTCCATCTTATCTCATACACACACACACACACACACACACACACACACACACACACACACACAAATGTGTTGCCCCAAACTGATTAATTTTGTTGAATTTAAAGCAGTAATGAAACACATTGTCCTCCTTTACACTCTCTATTTGTTTGTCTTTCTGGTTTTACTATCTACCCTGCATTTGTTTTATGATGTAGAACAATGGCTCTAAAAACCTTGTTCTAAAAAGTCATGCGCCCCTTTTACATCCACAGATGGCGCAAGCGCCACCGGTGGCTAGGCTAGCACTTCTGATGTTGATGCTAACGGTGTCACATGGTACTGGAAGGTCTGAAGAGCATGCGTTTGACAGTCTGGGTTCTTTTTTGTACAAGTTATCAATTGAACATGCTGGGCAACAAATTCGGTGCCAAAGGGCCTTATTTTTTCGATGGTCATACGGGTGGCATGTCATGTTCATGCTACGCTGGGGCCTGAATACATTGTTCCACTTCTAGCAACGGTGACTAACATTTCAAGGAGAAGGGGTTAAAAGTTGAGCTAGCTCTGTCTGCCAGACATCGATGGCGACATCACAACTCCCTGCCCCTGTGTCTTCACGCTCGCATGTAAGATGAACGACACCCATTTTCCTGGCTGTCGTATTCTTCTCGATCCTGCAGACGAGAGCTACGGCTTCTCCTTTTTTTCTCCCACGAAATCAATTCTCAACTCCGCCGTGGTGTCCTGGTTAGTAAAACATGGAAATAGTTTGCATAATGGAACCTTTCTATAACATCATTAACCATGCATGCTTTCACATCTCATTGAATTTGCCATTATTCATCAGATTTTTGTAATTATCTATAGAGAACCTTCCATCTTGAAAATGTCATGTTTTTGACGGTGGTGCATTTTGGACACCATTCAACCGCCTTCACAAGGACGTCTCCCACCTAAACCCCCACCTTGTGCTTTCAGCCACAGACAAAAGTCCCAGAAATGAGAATGTTTTTGCACAATGACGGTGTGGCATAATTGAATATACAAACATCTATTCATCCGGGACAAATAAAATAGTCAACTGAAGTAAGAAAAAAAGAGCAACTCCGTTCTGATTGAGTCTGACATCTCTGTGCTTCATCCCTTATGTGCTAGCAAATCAAATTCATTTATAGTTTGCTGTAAGCGGCTCCAGAATTAGATTCTATACTCATGGATAGTTTGTTCTGAAGTTGTTGGGGTTTTTTTTAAACTAAACTTGACCAACCCACTTGGCAGTGAGATTAGTGCATATATTATTTAGTAGCTTTACATACTGTATGTAACCTCTGTTCAACACACACACACACACACACACACACACACACACACACACACATACACAGTAGATGAAATTTAAGGGCTTGAATTTTTCTTTTTTTCATTTGCCGTACCTTTTTAATTCAAAACCGTTGTAATGTACCATTTACTTTTTGAACTCTTTTAAAAGAGGAATTAAAGCAATCTTCCTCTCATAAATGGGAAGTTGAATTAATGTCCAGTTAAATGATGGGTTGTGCGACGGCCTCACTTGCTTGGCTATGACCAATAGCTTTTTTGGGGCTAATGGACTGTGAGCAGACTTGTAATAGATAGGAGTGTGTAACAGATGTCAGTGAGCCGCCTCACTACGCCTGTGACTCCCCGCCGCCACAGCGACTTCCCCGCTACATGTCTGCGTACCACAGGTGAGCGTCGCAAGGTAAAAGGAGAAGTTCAGGTACCGTGTGAAAGCAGGAGGCTGCACGTCTGAGACTACGGAGCTCACATTTTAATCATCTTACTTGACTGTCCATCTTCACTGCGGCCTGAGGTGGGTTCGTAAATGAAGATTATCACTGGGAGGCTGAATGTGGCGCAATAATCGAGTGGTATGTTGTTTGAGTGTAATCATTCGGAGCCAAATTATAGTACTTTTCTGAACAAATGTTAGTTATGGGAAAGAAAACAAATTGACATGAATCTGCAGTAGTAATACCAAGCCGATCAATTACTTAAGTACATTTAATTTACTTGAGGGCACTTTGAGACTTCATACTTCTGCTGAGGCGAACTAGGTGGCACTAGGGAGACGCACACTTATCTAGTGCGTTGCTGCACACCTCGTGAAGACTGTGGATGTTGTCGTCGATGATTCTGGTTCAGACTGTTGATGTTCCTGGAAGAGAGCAAGGAAGAGCGATCGAATGATTTGTGCTGAAAAATGAACAAGACGTTGAAGACAGCTGATTGCTGTTATTTCAGACACGTTCTGAATAATTACTGCTGCTGCTGCTGCTCTTTTGCCTCTTCAGTAAAGGCGTATATTTTAAAAGCTCATTATCAGTGATTGCGTTGGTGTCAAAAGTTCCAAAGTTGTTTTTGAAACCCATAAACATTAAAGTTCCGTCACTACGCCGAGCGTCCCGACACATTCACAACTCTTCCTGCTCGCTGCGACGTCGTTAACAAGCAGCTCGGTCGGTGTCTGTGTGCTCGTGGATGTTTATTTATGGCTAATTATTAATCTTTTCTTTTTCTCAAGAATGCACACAGTGTCAACACGGCTTTAAGGTTCATTCTCATCCCTGGAACGTAAACTAAAGGTCAGGTTTATTTCGCCGGTCATCAGAAATATTTAAAATATTCCTCGGTCAGCATTTAACTCATGGTTGGAAACTTTATGGAAACGATTTAAAAGTCGTGAAAGAATCCGACACCAGAGCCGTTTTGGAAGTGAGCGGCTGTTTTGAGGTCCCGTGGGGATGTTAAAGATCACAATAGGAATCATTTTTACCTGATGAATTTTTGCCTCGTTTGCACCCGAGCACGAAGGAATTATTCCAAAAGTCTGGAATGTAATCCGTCCTGATTTCCCTCCTTTATTCAGAAAAAGGCAAGATTTCAAACACTCGGAGGAGGACGGAGAAACACACAAAGACAGAGTTTGTTCTCCTCGTCTTTTAGAACTATACTTTTCAAACTGGCTCTTTTGTATGTTTCAAAGTGCAGATCAAAGACGAGATGATCAAGCATTTTATTGCTTAAACTTCAGAACAACTTGCCTGGAGAAATATGCTGAGCTAACTGTAACTTTTTTCCAAGACACAACATAAAAGTCATTTTGACAAACTTTGGATTTTATTAAAAGTGAATTATTGCTGTTTTTGTGGAGCACATCAGTGTATTGTTTTGGGGTTTAGCTGGGTTTGAAACGTGAACTTGTTTTTTTGACAGTTTATGCTCCACGACTGTATTATTGTTAGTCATTAAAACCAAAATATGAAAAAAAAATCTGACAGAAACAGAATCTTTGCTAAAAGAGAATAATGCACGTTAGGGAATTCATAGGAGGCAGAGATACAGTCTCCCCTCAGCCACCTGCTATGATGCTGTGTGTGTGTGTGTGTGTGTGTGTGTGAGAGAGAGAGAGAGAGAGAGAGAGAGAAGCAACGTTGCAATGACACATGCAGCTAGAAATTAAAGCCCATTTAAGAAGTTCTCTGTTTGATTTTTGCTGGAGGAAAATGTGGCTTTGCCTGATCTCCTCAGTCTGGTCCCCCCCTGGTTTTCAGTCTGGACCCACTGGAGGATCTCAGGCCCTATCTGGGCTCATAGCAGACTAAAGAGTCTTCGAGGGGCCAGTTCTCATTTGTGCCTTGAACGGGATCATTCGTATCTTAAGATCTGTTCTGAAACACACCAGTGGAACGTGGAAAGAAAATGTGGGGACTTGTCGGTGAACCCTCTGCTTGTTTACGTGAATCAAAAGAATGAGAGGCATCAAAACACAGCGATAGGTATAAGACTGAAGGTTTTGGCTGCAAACATCAGTGTGTGACAACGTTGCCACGTGAGCATCAGTAGCTTTAGTTTGATGATGTCACAGAAGAGGCGCCTGATCGTGATCAGGTGCCGACGAACACGGAAACACAGCGCTGTTGTTGAAAGGAGTTCCTGATACCTGCAGTCGTTTGTCCACAACATTGAGCAACTATTTTACAGCCAGAAGCAGGTTTTTTTTTAGTTTTTTTTTTTTTTTTTAGTGCAGACAGGCTGGAAATGTTTGCAGCACTTATTTGCGAATTAATGAGTGTTACCCAAGACACCCATAAAAGAGAGTTGTGAATCCGAAGAGACAGATGGCAAATTCAGTTCCATCTGGATCTGCAACAATGTCAGACACTTGTCAGGCTGCAGCTTCATTTAACCTTTGAGGAAATAAATAAAGATGCGGCTGAATCAGTGACTGGGACGGCATGCAGCCGAGTCGTCAAAGTTAGACACGTTCTTGTTCTGCAGCGTGTCACTCGCGTTTTAGTCCACTGTTCAAGACACGGGAGGGCATGAGTATGAATTAATGCGCCCTACGAATGTTTCAAAAGTACAGGTGCTGTATTTGTTGGGAGGTTGTCCAGTGTTGTGAGGGGAGAAGCTGAGGGAAATAACAACAAAATACAGTGGAGGCGATGCCATCATTTTGGATTTACTTCATGTAAAATTGAATTACCGCAGTCGGATGTAAGTTGTGTGCCGGCGACTGTGATGACCTCATGTCTCTACTGTCTGTGGGCCAGACTATTACCTGCGTGATAAAGCCCTGACAGGCCATTTTATTTCTATTATGTACTTTCATTTGTCCCAAATTTGCTCCTTTATACTTCAAACCTGACCTTGTGTGTAGGTCAGAGGAGTAAAGCCTTTTTATTCTTGGGTGAAGTAATTAGTACTGCAGTTCAGAGTAGTGACGGAGATGTAAACTAATTTCATTTATCAGTAATAATTTAAGTGAGCATTAGTTTGGAAAATCAATCCGCTTTCTCGTTCAGTTTTATGTGAACTGTTAGAAAATCAGTAAAAATCACCAGGATTTTTCAGAACAAACTCATGTTTATATTATTTTATTGAGAGGGTTCAAAGCAAAACCCAAAGCTGATCTTAAAACGGGTAAAGAATGCATCAGAGAAACTGGAAACCAGCAATCATTTCGGCTTGAAAACATAAAAATGTGTGATTATTTGACTGAATCTGGAATGTTTTTCTTTTTTTTTTTTTTTATCATGGAACAATAAAAGATACACAAGTTACATTTATCCAAAATGGTTTTAGGCAGAAAATCAGACACACAGGTTTGTTGATAGAGGCTCCATTTACATTCCCCCTACATTACCCTGACTCTCGCCCGTTGACACTGGGATAGGCTCCACCCCCCCCCCGCGACCCTTAATAGGAATAAGCGGAAGAAAATGGATGGATTGTGGAGTCCTTCACTTCCTGTTAGCATACAAACACATCCAAGTGAAATAAAACATCAAACTGCTTCTGAATATTCAGAATTTGCAAAACATTTATAGTCCTGACAATACGGGATCCTATTTTTCTTTTTGTGTGTGTGTGTGTGTGTGTGTGTGTGTGGCTTTTCACATTTCTTTCTGTAAAAGCTTTAATACGCCTGAATGCCTGAAATGAATACGAAATCCCCAGACAGCTAATTATGAATACAATCTGCAGTTTGTGTCATTGAGGTGTGAATGTTGAGAAACTAGAAATGTCAAAGGGAAGCTAAATATTACCACGGCTTCATTTCTTGTATTCCTAGTGTATGATAGCGTAGCATTATTATCAGCCGAGCAGGTGTTGCTAGCAGACAGTCAACTTGACGTGTGCTGAAAGCTGAAATTAGACAAATATGACACAGAAAAATATTTTTCTGACAATTACTGGAACGTTTTCAAAGCAGAGCTGGATTCTGAGGAGATAGTTAAACTCTAAAGCGCTTCCAAGTTTAGTTTCTGTTGTTGTTGTTGTTGTTTTTTTTTTTAATTTATCTGGTATTTGTGTGTATTCCAGCTTCAGTTGTGTTAACTCTCATTTTCTCTAATCGTTTTTAACGTGAACACAAACATTCCAGATCTGGGACACAAACTGAACATTTGATTCAAGCTGGTGTTATTCAAGACGGTTTCATAAGGCAGCTGATTACTTCCATGAGTTGCTGCGTACAAATACACAATACATGCACGTGGACAGCAGAAACCCAAATAGCCACATAGTATTTTAAGTTTTTTTTTTTGGCGGGGGGGGGGGGGGTACAGCCAGTAATACAATGTATTCATCAAAAAGTAAGATCATAAATTAACACAGTTTTTGTTTCCCTGTAAAGTGTCTGAAGACCCATTTTCACCTGAAAATATAAAGAGAGAACAATCAATATTGGACGATATATTGCACGTTTTTTCCCCTAATTTTTTATCACATTGGAGTAAAAAATGAAATAAAATTCAAGTTGTAGTCTTGGTGGTTGACAACCAGACATGCTAATACCTGTAACAACAGGCCACAGTGTTTTCAGTCTATCGGTGTTTTTAGAATTGTGTTCTGTGCTTGTGATAAGCAGCATGGCAGATGGAATCAGAAACATGCGACTAGCACCCTGCTATAAGCTCACCTGCCTTATCAGATATATCAAAAGCCGACCTGCATTTCCTGCTGCTATTCTTCCCTCTTATCTAATTTCAGAAACACTTAACTTTAGTGTATTGAGCTCTCTCTCTTCCTGCTCCATCAAATCAAATTTTTAGAAATACTGTCAGTCTTTATCAGATCTGCTCTCGTCGCCTGCTTGCCCGCCCCTCTCCCATTCACCCCTCTGTTATTTAGCAAATGTCTCTTGTGTGAGTGCTCTCACTCTTGTTTGTGGATAAATATTTATTTTATTTTTTTGTGCCCTGCGGCTTTGTTTGCAAAGCTGTTCCATAAAATACTGATAGGCTGCTGCTTCCTGTAAGCGGCAGCATGTGTCACATGTGGCAATCCTCTACTAAGTTTATAGCAACAAAAAAATTAAATAAATAAATAAAATTCCCTTTTATCCAAAGTTTAGATGCAGGCAAATCACCAATGAATGCGTGACTGGGATGTGAAGTGCCTGAATATGTTTTAAGTCATTGTCACTGCCTGTATTAGAACGCTCGGTTAAGTTCCAAGGAGCAACAACAAAATTGGGGCAGGAGCAGCAATAGTTGTCGTATTTCGTGTGGGGAGAATTGGCCCCGGGCATCCAGCAAGAGCCAGCAGGCCAAATAGGAGCAGGCAGAGGTCTTGTCCCTGCACTCGGAGGTGTCGTTTCAGAAAGAATGAGGGGAGATGGGCAGAAAGTTCCACCCCACCGACTCTGCTCCTGAGCACACCATACATGTAAAAGCAGGCAGGAACACTCCAGCTGTTAATTATTGAGTCCTACGGTGACACAATTCTCCATGAAACTGTCTGAGTTCCCAGGAGATCAGTTAGATCTTGGAAAAGATGAAAGGGGCTTTCAAAGCACCCCCCCCCCCCCCCCCCCCCCAAAAGAGAGTTCCTTAGGTTCTCCTACGCACTAGAGGTGGAGGGGTGCCTGAGTTCCAGTCTGCACCCTCACCACTAGGTGGCTCTGAATCCTTCACACTGGTCTCGGATTACCAAAAAAAAAAAAAAAAAAAAATAAATTATAATTGTAATTTGGAAGCAAAAATGTGGTCTGAGGGAAGATGAAGGAAAATAAGAGAAAGGCGCTCACTTTTTATTTTTTAAACATAAAGTTGACAAAGAATTATTGCGGTTTGTGAATGGTCACACAGGGAAAAAAACAAAACGGTATTTTGCCTTTTAACTCACAAATAGGTTGTTCTGTTTCTTCTTTTAAATTCTGCATCAAGTCTTTTTCGGGAACACGGAGAGCCCCGGTGCACTGATATTTAGGTTGAAGCTGATGGTGACCTTCTGCTAACAATAGCAAACGCGCCCCCGTGCCAACGCTCACGCCGATCATAAATTGGTGGACAATAGATGGCAAACATTTCTGTATTTCTCCTCACCTCCTGAATTTCAATCAGCTGCTTCCACGCTGTGGATTTAATTAAACGATTGCTTTGATAACAAATGTAAAAAAAAAGAGAGAGAGAGAGAGAGAGAGAGAATAAATGAATTAATTCAATTATATTTTCAAAACAAAACAATAACTTGCTGTAGTTTTTGATCTATTTGGGGGCACGCCTCCATCTTTTGACCCAAATTATCTCTCGTTTAGCTGCCAAATTTCTAGGAGTGATCCCCGAAGGTCGTGTCAGACGCTGGCTTCTTTCCTGGTGTTTTCTTCATTACATTCTGGAGCGACAGGTAGCTTTGATTTCCCCCGCTTGTGTCAGCATTCATCTTCATTAGCCAGAACGACACAAGTTGCCAATTATCTGTGAATGTTCATTTTGTCTTTGGCGGTTGGGTATTCGTATTTTTCCCTCCTCATTTCAGGCATCTGTTTTAAAGAAAAAAGAAAAAAGTCCTTCTTCCCTCTTGTGGCCAGAATAACGGCACAGCTTCAGCCTTCTCCTCTTCATTTTAGTCACTTTATTTTGCTCACACAAGACAAATCCCAGACAAATGTCATACAGCTCTCAGGCTCCCTGTCACAAGGAGCTTTTATCTATTTATCGGGCTGTTTGGGACTCCAGAGCTGTCAGCTTACTTTAACGGACTCATAGAATTTGGCTGAAGGTACGGCACCTGCTGTCGTGCTGCTGACGCTGTCACCGTTTGACTTCTCGATGTTATGAATGGATCCAACAGTCTTTCAGATGGGAATTATTGTTGTGACTCATCCCTAAAGCTTTTCACTCAGGCTCACCGCCGCTGGGGGAGCCTAGAAGAAGACTTATTTTAACACAACCAGCTTGTACGTTGTGTAGGTAAATCAAACCCAAGTGATAGAGAGGCACAACACGGTCACCCGATGGAAAGGAAAGAAGTGAAAGTGTGAGAGGATGTTTAACCTTTTCAGCTTGGTTCTTGGACAGTAAAGGGCAAAGTTATTATCGGAACTTTTCTACGAACGTATAGCAGAGCACAAAACAACTTCCTGATTTTGAAGGTACGTGCGAGATATTGTTTATTACTCCCATTTTTTTTTTTTTTTTGGATTCACGCTGTAGTTTCCCACAGTCTCACAAATAACTAAGAGTTTGGAAAGTAGTTCTGATGTGTATTTCTATTTTAAAAGCTTCAAAAGCAGCTGCCGTATTGATTTTAGAGATCAACTCTTAGTTTCTGATTTCATTAAAACAACCGGTTTCCTGTATTATGGATTTTTCTTTTCTTCTTATTTTTTTTGACGGCATTTTACTTGAAATTTCCCGTGAGTGTCTTGACTGTTCGAACTTGTGACTGACTTCTATCAGAAAAAGTCGTTGATAAACGAAGCAGATCTCAGCAGACTTGGGTTTGGGAAGGTGATTGAAAGGCTCTGGCCCTTTCTGTAGCAGTTTTTCCCCATCCTGAATATGTCACTACTGTACCATGTGACATCGAAGCAAATATTGAAGCTGCAGCAGTGAGATGAGGTACAGCTGGAGCGGAAAGTAAACAGGGATGAAGATGACGAGCGGAGTCCTACGGAGACGGCAAGACGCCGCATCCAGCTCAGGAGGCGCTGGAGGATGATGGAGTGTTCACGAGGGATTTCTTAGATGAAGCGTGAGTGCAGCAGTGCCTCGTGGCGAGGGGAAGCCAGTCTAGATATCAGGCCATGAATGCAGTCTGGCAAATGTCAGATGTTGTTCAGCACAGATCATGCAATGAGATGGATATTGGGCTCAATTAATCAGTTTCGATGCATAACAGACTGCTTTTGGCATCTAATCTTGATGTGATTTGTGGCTTGTGAGGTCTGGCTAACCCTAACATTACACTAATCACTGCAGAGTTGATCAAAATCACATTGTTTGCTTCAGTTCTTCCCAATTTCAGTATCAGTTCCAGTGTTCTCCACGTTGTAAAAAGTGTATTTGGAGGCAGCTTGTTAACCCATTTACACTTAAAAAGGCCCAGAAAAAGCTGTTGCACTTGCGTGACTTCCTTAACCTGAAAAAAACCTATCAATGAATTGTCAGTGTGCACCAACACCCTGATGTCTCTCTGAGTAGCAGAGAGAAACTCGAAGTGAAAAAACAACAACAACAACCAGTAACAACTCATGCACCATTTACCCCTTGTTTGAAGAAGCTGGATTTACTCAACAAATACAAGAAAAACTATCATCCTCAACAATCACTGGAGAAAATCAAAAGAAACTCCCGGCCGGAATCACAGCGTGTTCGTACACAGTTTTAACTGTATTCCATGTTTCCTTAATCCCATAATTATGTTTCACACTTCATGGTTTACAAGCTGCTATTGACAGTTGCTAAATGTGCTTTTGTCCAGGTTCCTTTTTAGAAAAGTCTGTCTTTATTCATTAAAAAACAAGTCAGTTTTTCCTAAAAAAAAAAAAACGGCCAGTGAACGACTGCGGAGGCTCTCAGAGACTCCGGTCTACGACAACACGTCTATCTTAATCCCTCTACTGTCTCTCACTCTGATGTTTATGTTACTTAAAGCAAAGTCAGGGCTCTACCAGCAGCATTCACTTGGTTTCATATGTCTCCATTGATAGCAGGAAAAAAAGTAAATCAACTGTGTATAATACAGAAAAATGACAAACCAAAGGTGAAAGTGAATATGCATTACCACAGCACGGTACGCTTCTAGTGGGGGGGGGGGGGAGAAAAAGATGGTGGTTCGCTTGAATGAATATCAGAAGGGGAAGAATCAGAGGAAAAATTCAACCTCAAGCTTTTATCCTCCATCAAATTAGCATCAGACAATTAGCACTGGAGCTGAAAGGTGAGCGCAGATTAATGGCAGACACCTTTATCAGTGCAGATGGAAGGCGACCTCTCCTCAGCCTGCTGTCATCTCGGGCGGGAAATGAATGAGATCTCTCGCTGCTTTTCCAGTTGTTGTTTTCGGGTTTATGGTACTGTGCTGAGCAGCAGGGGGGGTAAATCGTTTGCCAAGTACTTTACAATGGGATACCGACACTTGATCACATGTATTGATGCCTCCTCTGCAGCACCGTCTCCCGTCTGTCAGACCAGATTGCTCTGGGTGGAGGCTTCAGAACTGTTTGATTGGAACTAAAAGCAGCAGCAAATCACAATGCCTTCCTGCTTTTACATCGAATCATCCAGCTGTCAGATACATATATGTGTATATATATATATATATATATATATCTACTGTATGTAGAGAGAGAGAGAGCAGTGAGGAGGATTCACGTCTTGTACTTTCAGCCAACAACCTGTTTGATCCCGATTTGTGACGTAAATATTGACATACACCTTAGTATTTGTATATCCTCCGACTGCCAAATGAAATTGTGAAAAGTGCAATTCAATATTTCAACAGTATTTGAGGTCAGTTTTTTGAAATGGCGGTACTGTAAAAGTGTCCGACGCCAATGGTGTATTTTCTGATTTCCCGTAGTCTGAAACAAGGGCTTAATTTAAAAATGCAAATTTGTAAAACTTTCAAAAACGTACTAAAAAATAAATTTAAATGCAATCCATCCCACCCTCTCTATTTTCTCCATGATAGTCTATTTTGCATCTTAACAGCCATCATCAATCATGTCAGATTGGTTAGACGAATCACACCATGTTGGGCTCTTGGGTAGTTTATTTTCTGTTTCCTCAGTTCAGATTTGAGTGGTTTTGATGCTTCAAATCATTGCTGCTTTTAAGATAGCCTACCGTCATGAAACAGATGAGACACGCTAGTATTCACCCGCGTCAGGAGGTTCATGCATACTGAATGAACATCTAAGATTCTGTCCATTCAAGATTAAAAAGCTCTGCTTTTGCTGTCCGCTTTTCTTAGGCAGCACCATGTGAGAACACTTTCCTTTGACTTGATTATTTTTCGTCCACTCGTCTCTCTGCTCTCCAGTGGTCAGGTGGACCGGAAAGCACAGATTTGATTTGCTGAGAAGCATCTTGGGGGATGATTTACCAAGCATGATGTCGGTCTTTGAGTTTCCTGGCACGCATAGCCGGTCCCGTAAATGCTGGAAATAGAAACAATACATCAAAATGTAATGATTCAATAATTTAGTTGTTGTAGGTGTAGGTCCAGACAGGAGAGTGTCATGGGTCTTCAACGGGACCACAGGCCACCTATTAGTAACCTTTGCTGTGGGCACAGTGCGGCATTTAATCGCCTGGATTGTTGCTGAAATCCCTGGTGGTGAAGCTTGTAATATTTTGCACTTTAAGGTAATGGATTCAACTGGTGAAATTGAGTTGAGAAGCTTTAAACCTTTTGAATTTCAGGTTCAAATGCACTGTGCGCACTTTGTTTTACATTCTAGTGAAAGCCTAGCTGAGCCAACAGCCTAATCAGTTACACATAATGCTCCTAATCCTACTGAAATCCTTGACAAATCACCCTGCACCGACATGATGTGTGACAGATTTCCGTTATACATCCCACTGTGAACATGACCCAGCGCTCACCCGTCAGCACTCTGGGGTGAGTCTTATTTTCACCCTGGCATGTGACAGCACCTAACAATCCCTTTACCCTGGCCTCCGTTGCATTACTGGATTTCTGTGTGATCACAACGATGTTTTATCGTTTGAACTGTAAAAGCCAGTAGAAGAGCCCGAATTCACGCTCTTCAGAGACGGGAATGACATTCTGGAAAGAGCTTCTTCTTTGAAACAAAGCGAGAGATCGGGGAGAGAGAGCTGCAGAGCCCGTGGTGGCTGAGAGTGTAATTGGAGGTACACCTCACTAACCACATTGCAGAGGTGTAACCATGGGTGATGGAGTGACATATAGGGGCAATGAGAAGTACGGAGCCAGGCTGTAACACTTGTGAGGCTCTAAGAAATCCAGGAGAATGATTGAAATATGTGTGACTCCTGTGGCACAAGATGCTTTCAGTTTTATTCAGGATGTAGCCAGATGCAGCAGAGAACTATTGGAGATGAGGTTTGGTTTATTTTCTTGGCCTTGTTTTTTTTTTTGTGTTATTTTTTTAATGCAAAGGCCTTAGTGTAAACAACAGCAAGTTATTTTGGTGGGACAACTAGAGAGTAGTTATTGAATATTTTAGTGCTGCCCTTTGTACATGCCTCAAAGCTGGCTCAGATCAAACTTGTCTGTCCAACTCTGTCCGTTTGTGCTGAAAATGAGGCTGTAGCTACCAACTACAGCTGGATTTTGTTCCAGTGGTTCAGTATCCCCAGGGGTACACGCACACTTGCATCAGGGGGGTTCACAGATAAAATCATCTGTCGTATTTTCCCCAAATCCTTTGAAAATACACCGTCGTTAATGTTTTTTTTTTTCCACACCAATATCCTGCAAAGACACACTTGTTCTCTTCCACTGACCCTGGTCCTCCACATCAGAGGCAGAGTAGGGCAGGTCTGGGAATGGACATCCAGCAGCTTTATGTCCATTTCCTCCTTTAGCATCCATTATGTGTCCCAACTTGCTCAAATATGATGAATAGTTGACGGGAACTCGTCCCTCTCAGTTAGTGAAGGCAACTGCTCTCAACTGAGCCCCGTATGATTGAGCTAGCATTGATGTTAGCGCTGCTAGCCTACTGCTGGAATGTGTCAGGTGGTACAGGACTTCAACAAGTTTGGGAACTGCTGCTTGAGTGTCTTTTAACAACTCTTGCGTGAGATAAAACTGCTTTGCAAGCTCTGTTGTGTTATAACAGATATCAGCTGGAAAAACAATATGGAGAGGAGAGTCTGTGTGCCCTCAAGGGTCACTTGTTGATACTTTGTCACATAAAAGCAATTTATTGCTGAGGTAACACTGAAGTAAGGAGAAAATGGCTCAGTCGAGTTGTGTATGGGGGTGTTGGGAAACAATACAGTGGAGGTTTGTGTGTGTCTATGGGTGTGTGTGTGTGTGTGTGTAACTTGTCCATAATTAAGTCCACCCAGTAAAAAATCTGTTGTGTTTTCCCCTCAAACCAATGCAACTTTACGAACATTCAAGAGCTGAAAAGTCTGGAAAAAAACAACAACAAAAAAAAACAGTGGCACATTTTTAATGGGAGCACAGCAAGGTGTGGCGTTCCGTTGACTGGAACATGTTAAAACAGTCTCACTGACCTATCAGATTGATTATTGGAAACTTTACCTGTTGTATAATCATAATTTCAGCCCAGGACTGTCACGTATATCTCTAAACTGCTGTGGCATGAACCCGAGCCAGGATTACGAGGTAAGTGACTAGGAAACACAACCACAGCAGTAATGGTCCTTTTTTTTTTTTTTTTTGCTCCCGACAGCCAGACATGTTCTTCCTGGCCTTTGTCAGAGGTGAGTTCATCTGATCAGAAACAGCGCTGTTCCATCAAAAAGTCTAAATCGAATGTCAAAAGTCGACAGCCGGGAAGGAGGAAGTGGAGACTTAACCTACGTCACGTTAGTGTGAATCACGCACGATCCAATCAATCCACATCTCACCTGCTGAGCTGTTGCGCCTTTATGACTTCATCAATAAGACTTCAAGAGGTATTTATTTAATCAGCCTGAAAAAAGGGTGTTTATGTTTCAGTATCTTCACTTCAAGCTGTATATTTTTAGATTTTGAGGGGGAAAAACCTGAGAGGATACAGATATCACAGCTATTTCACTACCTGCAGAGCAAATCACTTACAATATGATATTGATCATTTTCAGAGATGTTCTGTCCTTGAGAACAGAAAAACAGTGAATGAGCTTTTATCTCTCTGCAGCTTCAGTCTCTCACTGCTACAGTTCAAACGATTTACAGTAAATAACCTCAATTACCTGGTGGATATTTAAAGTCATGAAGCGACAACTGTAACTGCTCTAAGAAATGAAACCATATTTCATTTCACTGTGTGATTCCTAAAGATGTACAGAAGTAAGATATGAGAGTTCCAGCTTTGCTCTCTGAGACAAGGGAGTAATGCATAAAAATGGTTTGTTTCACACAAACGTCACAACCAATAGACTTGGTTTGGAAAAGGACAAAACATTCAGAAACTACCTGTCAGACGACTGGACGAACCGTCAGTCTATCCCGGGGTGAAGTTTATCCAATCAGAGCAAGGGACTGACGTTATTGTCCAGTATCTCCAGCGCCAGTGGCACCCTCCCATCACATTTTCAGAAATTCGCCGTGGTTTTGTGACGTCTGTGAGTCAGATCTTCAGGCTGGCTTCCCGGTGAAGGTCCAGACAAACGAATCTGAGCATCAGACTTCATTATAACCTAAAAACTCCAGCTGTATTCAGAGATCAGGGTGTCTGGCTAAACCCTCCTCTCACATAGCTGCATTCACTTGTCTGAGATCAATCCAGGCGAAACCTTTTTTTATGCCCCTGATCATGAGGTCTTTGTTAGGCTGAAGGCTTCTCCACAGATTTTGTGATAGTCTGGCTGGACCTCTTTAATTTTTCCCATTTTGTATTCATGAATAGCTTCAGGAGGAGCTGGCAAACCGGAGTGTAAATGGGTTTAATTAATCTGCCGGTGAAGTCATGCTAGGGCCACAACTAGAAGATGCCAACCTCTGTTTCATCGACTGGTACTCATGATTGCAATTATCTATTTTCTGCAGCACTAATTGTTGGGTTTAATCTGCAAGCATGGTTGGGCTATTGCTAAAGTAAGCACACCTCTCAAATGAGATCCCAACCCTGACCTTGATAAGTGCATAAAACTGCCAGTTCTACTCGCAGCAGCAAATATATGACACAGGGAATATAGCAGCTACAAGATTTCCTCTCACACATACTCAGATGTTTGGCAGAGACACTCTTTGGATGATCACAGCGTTCAATGCATTTGTGCAAAGCGAGGTGAACAAGAAGTCAAATCTCACTTTTCCTTCATTGTATCCAGCTCAGTATCAATTAATTACATCCCACAGATGGTTTGGTAGCTTGGTGGCCAGAGGGTTAGGGCTTGGGTTAATAGAGCCAGATTGGGGCGGCATCTATCTACGCATACAGCAAAATGGCAAGAAACCCTTTATTTATTGATGAGGATGATTCTGCAATCTGTGTATAGACTCCAGCCAGTCTAAGCAACTGAAAACGGCTCAGCAGTTATCCAGATCCAACTTAATATTCAGCCGAACAATCTGCTCATTAATCTCAAACCCCGCAACGCGCTCTGTGTTTGTGTGGCCCCAACAAATCCCCCTAATCCAGTGAACGACATGTCAGCGGGGCCAAGTAGCAGTGAGAGATCACTGGTGAGATATAAGAACTTCAATAGTTAGAAATTAATTTCTGTCTGCAGCTGGACGTGGACAGACACCTGAGGGACAAAACAGGCAAAAGATCCTCTGCAGATGAATGGGACTGCGGTTGGAAAGAGCCCTGAAAGGTTTTAGGAGAGTGTTGTGGATGTTTTGATAGAAAGGATCCTCTTCTGTGTGGGCTGACTGGAATAATACATGGTAACATTCCTTAGCGTTGCTTTTGTCGTCGCTGAAAGAATCCTTATTGATTCACGCGCAGTATTGGTAGCTTTACTTCTGTGTTATTCCAAACAATCAGTTTTATTCAGATTCAGACATGGAGTCTTTTTTTTTTTTTTCCCCTTCATGATATATCGAGCTACTGCAGGACTTTCAACGTCAGAATCATGTGCCCACCAGAGGCCCAAAGTGATAGCGCATTCGTTTGTAGATAAATTTATGACGTCTCATACATTTCAATTGGAATATGTATCCATGAAAATGTGTTTGTGTTGCTGTGAGCTATGAACCCTCATGCTCCTGTCTCTGCTCTGGCATTTTTCTGATGCTTGCACATTCTGCTGATATTGCTCCGCTGCTTTGTAGTTACCCTCGCACACAAATTTGCATCGAATTTTGCTATCTTTAGTGTTTGGGATCATTTGCATGATGTTGTTTGCTATCTGACGGGGCGAGAACGTGACTCTGTCAGAGCTTGAAAGGGGCTAGTACGCGGAATCAAGGATGGGAATCACTGCCACTGATCATTCTGAGCCAGAAGAAGCTGCTCAGTCCTCATCTGTCCGTTGTCCTTAAGACACAACAATAACATATTTACAAGGAGGGACTATTTATTACCTATTATTGAGGGCTGATTGTGAGGGATTTGTGTGATGCATTATACATTTCAACGCCAACTGGTCCAAAAAAGGCTGAATGAAAACATGACCCAGCTCCTGTGAGCCCAGCCGACTTAGGCAGGAACCAAATCTTACCTCCAGCGATCCCAAAACTGGAGTCTAAATCAACCGGTACGTTTGTCTCTCAACTAATGCAAAAGAAGTTAGCATTTTCTTGTCTCTCACACCAGCGATGCAGTTCCATAAAGATTAAATGATAAATTAGGGGTGTACAATATTGAAATAAGATCCAGATACATATTTAAGTGGATGCTAAGTGTTATTTGGAAAGGATTCCCTTGAGTAAACATGCTAACTGGGAGTTGGGCATGAATGTACTCAGTCTTCAAGAGTTCTTGTGGTTCACAGAAATCTCCCAGCAGGGGGGCTTTACGAGTGCAAATGGAAGGAAAAAAAAAAGAACTCATGGATGTGTGCCCGCTGCACCCCTGCTGCTACGAGTCCATCCTCCTGACTGGGGTCCTAATGGTATTATTAGCGTTGCCATTTAAGCAAGGTCAGTCTCACACCAGCAGTCTCATTACTGCATATCTCAAAATCCCTGCCTCCAGCGGAAAGTGGCCACAGCTGAAACTGAAATAGTCCCGCACCTCAGCGAGAGCATGTCCTCCATCTATCAGAGGTTTGCGGTGGTTAGTGAGTCCACAGATTTATACACATGAGGAAGATGTTGTAGGAGGTATGATGAGACCTGTATCCGGTCATAATTGAGTTTTACCTAATTGGAAGATGCAAATGAGAATTATAGCAGTGCCTTGCTAATACACTCGTGGCATATTAACAGTTATTCCATCAACAACATGACCCTAATTCAGCTAACACCTCCCAAATCCTCTGAGCATTCATTACCTCAGGGGCTAAATTATAATTGCATCCTTGTATCCTCCTTCTCACTTCAGTCAGATCTCTTAGGTGTTTACTGTCTTCAAACCACACAAAGAAGAACTGCCTGACTGGAGCCTAACGTGGGCAATGTTTTATTGTCTTCAGCCGCTTTGATCAGGTCCAGGCTTCGTCAAAGTAATCGTGCAAAAAGTATTGCTGATCAGTAATGGATTTCATTGTAATGATGGGAGTATTTTCCTTCAGTTTCCATATTTGCCAGCAGGCGAAGCAATTAATTGCGAAATCTGCTCCTCCTGGTCTTCTCAGATCAGTCGTCCAGCTTAGGTGAGAAACTAATTTGCTTCCTTTAACATGTTTCCTCTCCTCATTTTCCTTCCCATTTTTCAAGACCATTCCAACAGATGACTAATACTGTTTTTACCATCATCTCCACAAGAGCTGGCAGTGTACCTCCCCAGTAGACAGGCGCACTCCAGTCACTCATAAACGCTTTATTGGGTAAATTTCAAATGTGTAACTGCTCTATGAGGATTATTATGTTTCTTTTTTGTTGACGCTGTCGTCAAGCTGATATTGCACTTAGTTATTGAGGTTGTCGTGGGTGTTTCTGTTGTACAGGACTGCATTATATTGAAAGGGATTTGTGTAAATGAGGTGGAATCGGGATGGAAGTTTTGAATTAGATAGTTTTGACTCAGGCTGTCCTTTCAGTTATCAGTGTATGGTGATGTACAGTACAGAACGCTGAGGCGGTACACAGCAAGGCGTACTTTCTCTAGTTTGAAAGGATCAATAAATTATTAAGAGTGTCACTGATTTATAATATCATATTACTATATCATGATATATATCAGTCCCATCCTAACTTAGTAGCTGCCAACGAAGAGAAATCTTGATGCCACAGCGACGAGGACATTTAGATAATTGCCTCTGACAGTGGCAACAGTTTGGGTTTAATCCTTTTAACTTGCCACACACCACCTTCTCTTGACTTGCTGACTAAAGCAGCCTGTTAACAACCTCATCCAGCAGCGCGGGGATGCTGTCAGCCGGGCCGCATCGCTCACCATCAGTGATGCTCTTGTGACCGACTGTAAGCAAATCCCTGCAGCCAAGTTCCACAGAAGCATGATGATGCCCATAGTTTCTCAAAGAGATGTTCAGCAGAGAAATGTAAGAGTTAGGTCTCCATGTCTACATTCATTTGGCCATATAAGACAAGATTACTCTTTATTAATCCTTGAGGGGGAATTCAGGAGCATATATCCTCTCATCTTCTTCTGTGTGCAAACAGAGCAGAGCTTTATTGTCTTACTCTATACATGATTTTAGTGTCTGTGCTCAGATAAGCATGTCTTACTCTGGGCCTTTGCTCCCCCTTTTCTCGGAAGATCTATATATGTCCAGTGCTGAGGTGTTGATAAAAGTGCCGGCTTGCTCCCTGCGAGGGTGCAACTGTAAAACACACAGCACAATAGAAGAGGAGAATCCATGCACCCTGATTCTCTGCTGTCCAGCATGTCCCGCCCTCTGGCACGATGCCATCCTCTTTGAAACTTCTCCTCTATTGATCATGAGCAGCGAAACCCACTGCAGGGCTGCTCAAACACAAATCTCAAAGGTCCATACGGGGGTGGGGGGGGGGAAATGCAATCAAACAAAGGTCTGCTTGTTTAGGTCAGTGCAGCTTCTAACCAGTGGCAGTGAGATTCATAACAAAAGGTTACAAAGACAATCTTTGTATGCAGCGGTTTAATTGCCTCCAGCAGGGAGGTTTGTGTTTGTCTGCCAGTCGGATTAGACTAAAGTACAAGGTTACCAGGACTGTAAGAGACATTTTATGGACATTTTCATCCCTTTTTTTTCCAGGTAGTTTTTCAAGGACCTCAATGAAAACACTAATGAGGCATTTTTGGCCTTCACAAAGACTGTTTTTTTTTTTTCTTCCCCCATTTCTGTACTTGGGTTTTGCCGCATTAACACTTGGCGCTGTGAAGTCCCACTCAAGCACTCAGCAGCATTGTTGTGTTGAGTGCATTGATTAAAAGAAATGACCTGTCAGCTGATGTGTACAAGGACACCGCGGGATGTCTGATATTATCAGTGCATTTAATAACCATTATCAGGGAGCTCTCTGGCTGGTGGGGTTCCAGCGAAGAATACCTGCTCCAGTAATTATGGCCCAACAGATTTATCACACATATATCATAATCGGTGAGTGTTTGGAGACGTCCTGATCCGATACTTGACATCACCTCATACTGGCCCAAATTATTCAATATGATATCATAGATATATATATATATATATATATATATATATAAGTATTATCCCATCTGATCAGTTTGCCTAAATTCCCAGGTCGATGCTCAACACCGTGCCGCGACATGCGGCAAACACGAGGAAGAGTCCGAGGAAACACAGATAGCTTTGTCGGGTTGCATGTATCTCTTTCTTTATGGAAGTAGAGAACGTCCTGGAATATTTTTGTCGACGGTAGGAAAAGTCAAGTGCCTCCATAAAAATATACTGTTAAAATCCCAGTTGTCTCACAGAAGGTAGAAGACTGTAATGTCGTTATTGGATATGGAGAAGTCTTATCAAAGCGTCCTGAGTGAAAACTTGCATCCTGCTATCCATGTTGGACATGAGACGCCATGACATCTCGTGTACATCAGGAGAGGTTCCGATCTGACAGAGTTTACCTGTAGAATTTACCGTATGTTTCCAGTCGGCATTTTTCAACTCAAGGATCACGAGTAGGCTCCAGGCGTAAAAACAGAAATCTCATTTGAATTGTGTTAAAAAATATAAAAATGAACATGAGGCAGTGGAGCAAAATTTGGGGTTATTTTCTTAGTCCATTAAGCATTGCAATAATTAACTCAACATGTACCAATGATCCTGTTGTTAAAACAATTAATATACACGCAGTGAAGCTGATATTGTCAGAGATGCTGGCAGAGGAGACAGCAGGAGATGATCCTGCTTAAGACCTCTTAAATGCTGCGTCCAGTTTTCCCCGTCTTGTATTTCCTCTCCTGGAATAAAGTTTGAACGAAGTATTTGAAACAAAATACCGACAACTTCTCGCCACATTGGAAGATTGAGATATCAAGATAGGTCTTCATTTGGAGGCTTTAAAGCAAAGATTTTAGAGATGAAGAACATTGCTTCTGATGATGGTCATCATGCAGAATTGCCGTCATTCATGAAATGCAGCAACCAACAACTTGTCCTACTGAAAGTCAGGATTTCTCTCCATTTCTACATGTTCTCTAATATTCGGGTTCCATCTGAAAGTCGTCTCACAGTGGTGTCTGCTCCACTTCTGCTGCTTCCGATTGTTTCCTCTCGAAGGTGGCAGACTTCAAATGTGAACTTCCATCACCTCCTTCAGGTTTTGCCATATTCCTTCAAGCAAAAACTACTGTGTCTGGGTGATGCATTGGAGTTAAAAAGTGCAATATTTCCTTTGAAATGAGGCGGAGTAAAAGTAGAAAGTCCCCAGTACGAACATAAGACTAATCGATGTTTTTCAAGTTCAACAGGAGAATCTGTGAGCTTATTTTCAAACTTTTCAATTGAAGACAAAAACCAAACTGATAAAATGTGATGTTTACAAGGACCAGTAGCATCCGTTCAGTTGTCCCTGCTCTCAGTGCAGATCAGAGGACAGTGAACCCTTCCAGTGGAAGTCAGACGAATGAAATTCCTGGAGGGTTAGTAGCTCTGTAAGATGTGTTGATCCACACCATCTGTTCAGGGGTAGAGGAACCTCAGCGATACATCAGGTATTTAGATGAAGAATCAATTTGCATCAAACATGAATGAAAAATGATACGAATAAGCCATGTGTAAAAAAAAAAAAAAAAGAAAGAAAAAAAGAAAATCTCATTGTAGGTTTTCAGGCTGTTTAATGCAGGAGTCTACAGGGAGAAATCTCCATCATATTGGCAGTGGAGAGCTTGACTGGCTTACATCCAGCTCTTATGAAAGGATTAATGTTAGGGTTACTGCCTTTCCTGGATGAATCGGGGATTTTGGCATTGAGCTCACACACAAATCAAAATGCATTTATTCGCACAATTAAAGCTAACACAGATACACAAACTTAAAGATGGGTTGACATGGTTGCTAGGGGAAAAAAGAGAAAACCGACTGACTCACATGCTCTCAGAGAGGCCGACAGCACGCGGTAAACTGAAAGACAGATGATGAGCTTGGACCTGTGGATCATTTCAGTCCTCTTCATAACAGTTTCAGTGGAGTGGTAGTCAGTTGCATCATTGTTGGAACAAAACGGCTGGTGGGCTTCGAGTGGCATTTGAGTGAGGTTGAGGTTAGCAGCATCGTTCCATTGATATCATTACGAAGGAGTCATCATGTGACATCTCTCAACACGTAGTCGGGCAACTTCTCGAGGACTGCGAGCGGAAGAGACAAGCGGCGAAAGCTGGGAAAGTCTCGTAATGGCAGCTGTGGCAGATGAAGTAATGATTGTCTTTGCAGCAGTAAAAGTACCAATACAGCTTTGTTAACAAACTCCACCACAAGTGCTGCTTGAAGAATCTTACTTTCTATATATGTGTGTGTGTGTGTGTGTGTACATGAGAAGGGCTTCTTACAAATATTTATAATTTGAAGGTATTTTTATTTGATAAAGTTGCGTGCGAGCTATGGAACCACTGACAGAATTCAGTAAAAGTTACCCATTCAGTCTCCCTGCGAGAGGCAGCACCATCCTCCGTTCTCGCTGTGACTACAGCTCAGAGAGAGACTCAGACAGGTCTGCGTCAGTCCTTGAAGGATTCTTCAGGTGTATATGATGCGTTATTAGGTTATTTTGAACTTGTAGGTATCCAAATACTTGGTTTGTATCTAACAATAAAAGAAGTTGTGTCTCTCATTGTATTGTTTTGTCCTTTGTGGACATAAAAAAAAAAAAAAAAGGAGAGAGATGTTTGAATTCTACTTTTGATCTGAACCTCAGGGGTGAGATACTGTATATAAGAGACTGTTTTCAGATGTGGTTTGGAAGGGAGTTATATAACTGATTGTACTGCAGTCTCTGTGATACCGTTCGGGTAAAGAGGACAGTTTTTGTGTCAATTTGTAAAGCATAAAATCACAACCACAATCTCTTTCGAGCTTCACAATACCTTCAGTGAGTAACATGACAACCCCTGACCTCCGAGAGCAAGGAGCGACTCCCATGTGAGCATCATTAAGACTAAATGGAAGAGATGTACAGCGGCAGAGCCGAGGGAGGAACTCTGCCATTATTCCCGTGCAGTTAGGGACTAATGAGCAAAAATCATCATAACTACTCTCATTGCTTTAAATTCCAGGGAACGGCAGTATGGTTTAACTGCTGCACGACTGCATTAGCACCAGTGTTGGTGGATTGCGTTGATTTCTGTCAAGGCTCTTTAAAGTAACAAGAGAGGGAAAATAACGAAGCAGCTGTAGAAGGGGCGTCTCCAGCTGTGCATCAGGTGGGTCCGCCTCGAGAAAGTAAGAAGGGTGGCATGCAGTACTGAGCATCAGTCACTCGTTTGGCCCATCTACTGTATGGTTTGAGCCTGAATGTGTTCCCTTTTAATGGGGTTCATTACTGTGGCTGCTGTTTCATTTATCAACTCTCTTTATTGGTCTGCATTTACGGGTTTGATTCAGAAGGACTGGAAATACGCCTGTCACATTCCAGATTAGGATTTTACTTATCGTCTAAGGCTTCATTGTAATTATTTCAAACCTTTAAGGAAGATGGCAACTTTTTGGGAAATATATTTAATGTCCATCCTCCCTAGAGGCAGACAGGAAGGTTGGTGCCCTTCTGTTGTGTCTGTGTTGCATTAGGGGGCAGAGACTCACAGAAACCAGCAGGCTGTTAGCATAGCGCAATGAATGATAGTGGATGGGAAGTGTTAGCTCGCCTCCAGCAAATGTCATCGAATACACGTCTGTCTCTCTGTCATTGCCTCCATTAATGTGTTCAACATTCTCTATGAAATAACTATTTCAAATCTTGAGACATAGTCATTTTAGAATCAGATTTATAGCAGGAACTACTTTCCTGACCAGGTGCAGGGATTTGACGCAACACCTCACAATTAAAGTCTAAAAAAAAAAACCCTTTGTTGACATTAGAAGAGCAACTGCTGCTACTAATCATGGGTGACTTATCGTGAAAGAGGAAGAGGAGGAAACCAAGATCCTGAACCCCTCTATTTGATGCTAGAGCTAAGGTAACACTTTCTATCCACTGCCAGTCATTGTGCTAAGCTAACTTGCAGTCAGCTGGTCTGTGAGGGTCTCAGCTCCCAAACGCAGCACAGAGGAGGAAAGGGTATCCATCTTCTTAATGTGTGCTTGTCAAAAAGTCGGCATGTTCCTTTCAGAGACTAATAGTTCTTATATTTTGTATTTTTCTGGGGGAATTAATGACCAAATCAACACAGAAAAAAAGCCATAAAACAGAGCAGAGACGTTTATGCTGGTTCTTTGTGTGAAGAACAAAATAATATCCTCCAAGTCTGAAATGTTTGCAGTTCCATCCCCAGGACCATTATTCAGGTGGGTTTTTGAGGGATCAGTATTGGCCGTAGGCAGCCTTATTCTTTGTTTGTTTCTAGTGCGTATCAAGCTATCAAATATGCCTCATTACACTGAAATGTTTTCACAACATGGAGCAGTGTTTAAAAGTGGATTGGAGAGCAGCATGATAAAACATACACAGCAGCCAGCAGCTATAATTACAGACATGTCAGTGTCCGTCAGGAAGGAGACACCAGGATGTTTTTGGATCGGTTTCACTGAGGTTTTGCAGGTGGTCTTCACATTTGAAGTCGCTGCTGGTGGTTCAGAACTAACTGCTGTATTGCATGTTGAAATGACATCGGTCCACTAACTGCTCCAATATGACGTTGGTATAGTAACAGCTGTCTTGCGTCTCTCCAGTTTTCCTGGTAGTTTGAACAGAAAAGAAGCTTTGGATGGGTCGTGCTTTGAAGCGGCCGACCATCATGGGTTTGTCAGTGACTGATAGCTGATACAGAACACCAATATCATGTTGTTTTGCGTCTGATATCATAGCGCAGAGCAATTAGATAATAAGAAAAATGTAAAATTGTAGCACCAGTGAACTGAACCCTCATTGGAGGGGAGGTTGTTTGAGGCAGCCATGCAACCATGATGCAGTATTTCTGGTTCATGTACCTTTTGTTGACAATGACATCCGACCACCAAAATATTTTCAGGTTGTCTTTGATTTCCAGTGGATGCTTCTTTTTTTTTCTTTTTTTTTTACTTTTTTTTTCTGTATTTCCTCAAGCACTTGCAGAGATGTACATGTGACAAGGACCTTGAGTTTTGACTTTAAAAAAAAAAACAAAATCTTTTCAGTTCCTCTTGCAGTCCAAGTGGACATTTTTGCCAGTTTAGAGGAAATTTCCTGAGCTATCGATTTAAAGAGAACCGGCTGTATAGACAACCTGAAAAGTACAACGAACTGCCATTGTCCAAGCACAACGCAGGCGTTTGTTGTTCATCTTCCTCGCGGACTATCATCCAAACATGTCACCAACTGGCGATTTGATTCATCTGGCAGATTCCTGATCATCTGTGGTCCTGATGCACGTTGGTTTTGTTCCATAAATTGACCCAAATGACTAAACTGGTACTTCTAACAGACTTCTGCATGTGAATACATGTTGTGGAAAGTTCTGGACACGTAGTGGTAAAGCATTTATGACATGAGTAACGTACACTGAAATGAATGAGGACGGCTACACATGAACTGATCAGCAAATGGAGCTTGCAGATGCAGACAGGAGAGGTTCCTCTCTGCGACAGTCCAGGTGGAACATGGCGTGCGGTAGAGATGAGAAGTTCAATATATTTGATTTGGCCTGTGGTTTCCTGAATAACAGCCTGAAGGCATTGGCTCATATTCTCCCCACTTTAGGTGACTGTGAACTGTGGCAGTCAATTACAGCCTTGCACTGGACCTGCTACCCCCAGACATGAGTGCAATCTATCTGTACAAGTAATACTCTTTGCCACTTTCTTCTTATTGTCTTTTCTCTCACACTTGAGTCTCTGAAGTCGGTGCAGCAAAGGTGATGATCCTCTTCAAAAAGCAGCCAGTGGCACAGATTGTCCATGCAGTCGTCATTGTTGGATTTATTATCACTGGGTATAATCAATACCAAAAAGTACAGATTTGGCGACGCTGAAGTGGCTCTTTGCTGTTTTTATGACGGTCCTAAAATGCAACACACCACCCTGAAGAATACTTGATTTCCTTCCCTTGTGGGCACTGCTGCAACCCTCCTCCCTCCCTCCACCCCCTGCCACTTTGATGATGCCTCTGTCAGCTGTAGTGAAGGGTCAGATGTCTCACTACTTTATTTATCAGGGTAGATTTTGATGTATTTCGTTGCTAACTTTGTTTTCATTCCGTGACAGGCTGCTGTTAATCTCTTTGACACAGCTAATTGATATATTCATCATGTCCGCTCCTTTTAAAGAAGGAACAACTATAGTGTAGTTTAAAGGGTGGAAATAGAGAGGGACGCAGTATCTTTTCTCCAGACAGCATGCATAATTGCAGGTTGCTATGCAACTGAATATACCCACTGCAATGAATTATCTCTCTGTCAGTAGAAAGTTGAGATAAGAAAAGATCTCCTTTGCATATGAATAAAGCAAAGTTGCATTTTCAGATTGGAGCTGTACCAGTCACAACGCATCGATATGGAAACATCCCTTGAATGGTTTCACACTTCAACGGCAGCAAAGAAACAATGTGTACGTATTTAGAACTGTATTTAGGATGTGTGTGTAGGCTTTTATCACCATTTTGGGCTTGAAACCGCCATTTGTGTGTATTTTCAATGTAATTAAGATGGTGAAACATAAGGGTGTTAGGAAAACAGCAGAGTTTTGTATTTTGTGTCTCCTGTACTCTGTGTTTTGTGGGTGGCATCTGCTGGAGTTGATGTTAGTGCTGTCCTGGGATATTCCAGATGATCAAACCACTCACCATTAGGTCGAGGGGAGATTATAGCTGTTAGCAAAATGTTTCATTTGAGTTCCACAAACTGTTTATTCCCCAAAAATGACTAGAAAATGAAAATGCCATAAACAGCGTGAAGGGTCATGATGTCAGCTGGATTCATGAGATCATTGGAGAAGCCATCATGCCAGGCTTCAAGTTATGGGCTCGTATCCACACCCGAATCCCCCGGGGAGATAGGGGGCGTGGTGTAGGTGTGATGACAGCGCCTGAGGAGGTAAACGTAGACACGAGTGTAGCATTCGTTGCATCAGAACTGAACAGTGGTTCTTCTCTCAAAGAAGAATAAAGTTGGCGCTGAAGACGTTTCTCAGAGGGAAGGACACTTGGTCTCTCTTATCGACTGCTTCAGCTTCTGTGTGAATTTATTGATCTGATTGGCTGCAGTAAACCTGTGTTGGACACTGATAAACTGATGGCTCACCCAGTCACCTGCTGAGAACTGAAAGTGTCTCCTTTTCCTAACCGTTTCTACAGAGGATTTCCCAGATGCTTCAGTGTGACGAACTACCGGGTCAGCAACAGCGGCCTCTGCTGCTACAAGTGGTGATTACAAGATGCAGTTAATTAGCAATGGGTCATTATTTTTTATTATTTGAATACTCCATTAAGTTATTATGCAACCTTGTCTTGAAACATGCATTCCCTGCTTGTAATGCATCACTACTGTAAGAGGGTGGTGATGATGTGCTTAAAAGCTGTTCACCGACTGCAGTTGCACGATGAAAGAACATAAAACAGCCAAAACCAAAGCTACTTCCAGTTAATAAATGATTTACTGGTGCGGCTCCTCTCAGACTTTGCAGATGTAATTGGACCAAATGAATCAAATTGAACTTCTGATAATCAAAACCATTTATTAGCCACTTCTTTCACAGTGCAGGTCGATGGGGAAAAAGCCTTCAGTGACCACTATGCACCATGTCACGGACCAGAGAATCAAAGCAAGCATTTTCACGGGCCCTGAGTGCAGAATGAGTCTTCAAGGGTTTGTTGTTGTTTTTTTACTGGAAAATTCAGGGATTTTGTTATGAAAATACCACATAAATATGAAAATTTGGCAAATGAATTTGTCGTTTCAGAGTAGTTTTATCCACTCGTGGCAGGTGAAGAAGCTCTCACAGGAACTGTTTTGGTTCCTGCCACTCAGAATTTAGAAGTGCAAAAGCCTAGTTTTGTCTTCATGTGACACATTTACGAGGTTGTGCTTCCCACTGAGTGCTGCTCTGTGTGAGGTGAGAAACACCTGTGTGACTGAGTGACCTGAATTTTGGCTGCTGATGAATACGTTGGCTGCTGCTGCAAACACATTCAGGTCACTGCCTCTGTTTACATCCAAGTATTTCAGTTTGTCCTCTCCTCCATCAGCAGTTGTTGCTACTGTTCTCTGCCTCTGCTTTGCTCAGTCTGCTACTCACTCATCCAGTGATGGAGTGTCTTTATAAGACGGTGGGATGCTTACAGTGACAGGGAGCGAGGGAGGGAATGAGATTTGGAAAAGTTTAGCTGGTCTATAACCGTGGATGTTGTTGTAGGTCTGTGTCGGAGGCTGTGAGGCTACCGGGGGAGGGGGGGGGGGGGGGTAGTACCCTGTCACCACTTGAGTGTGCAATACTCCTTAACGGCAAATTACATTTCAAAAGTGGATAACAGGATACATCAGAATGCATTTATCAGTGGAGTTTCTCAAGTTTGGGGAAGTAGAATCAGTTTTGTCAGTAATTTGACACATCAGGAAGCATAAAGGAGCATAAGACCGAGCTCACCTTGAGTGCACAGCCTCTCTATTATTTATGCTGACAACTTCAGAGAGGACTCGCTGTATCAGTCCTGAGTCCAACTACCTCCTGAGTATTCACATTTTGTGTTCACTGAAGATGCCGAATTCTCTGTATACTGGGAAGAACTACGCTCACCAGCCGCCTCGTGTGGTGGGATTTTTGAGGGGGGAAAAAGAAATCGAGAAAAATGACAGGAAATAGTTAGAACTCCTCATGCTGAAGTCTGCAGGAGAACTACTCTGATCTCTTCATGCTGACTTTTTCTTATAATATATTTCTTTGCCATTTCTGATGTATTTTCTCCTCAATAGTACATCACTATTTCACACTGTCAAGCTGACCCTGTCCCTGCCCCGGGGAGCATGGCAGACCGCCACATGCCTCCTCCGTCACACGTGGCCACGTGTCGGTCGCGTCTTTCCACCTGACCTGATTGGATGGACAAAAGGATCAATATGAGCACGTCACTTTAGACTCTTCCATGAGCATCTTTATTTTGGTCATTTTCTCAAGATTTTATAGACTAAACAATTCACCGATGAGTTCAGAAAAATCATCTGCAAATTGTCGCAGCCCTGATTGCAGTGTATCTTGATGTTTACACTTGTGCTCAGCATTCAACTTGTATTCCCCCACAACATATTACAATACTTAGTTTACACGCTGAAGGTCTCACATACGGGACAAGAGCAGCTTTGCTGTTGTGAAGAATGTTCCCTCCAAGCTTCATTTGTTACCTCAAAAGTGCAATTTCGGTCTTCAAGAGGCCTGAAGTGCACTCTTTGACTAACAGAAAGGGTAAAAGAGAGATGAGGGCTACTCAAAATGGCACCACGCCAATATCTACCCTTGTCTTGCCTCATTTTGTATAATCCCTCCTCCCGGCTCAACCTCTTCGTCCCGCCGGCTGCAGCGCACCAGAGGCTAAAGTGTTTCAGTATCGCCACCTAGTGGCAGGAGCTGTAATGCCACATGTGGGCAATTTCAGAATGCCACTGAAATACAAATTCTTCTAGCCTTTACAAATTGAGCCTTGAGTGTTTGAGGAAACATTTAATAACTGGTGGGGATTTTTAACGACTTCTGATACAGTTTTCGTCATCTTGCATGTTATGTCATCCAGTCATGCCCGTTCTGCCCGTGAAGGCTATAAAGGATATATGTAGGTTTTACCATTTCTGACAATAGTGACTATGTGTCGTTGAATTAAAGTGACAACGCGGCAAACCCCACCACCAGAGGATAGCTACACGGATGGAAAAGGTTGTTTGTTGGAGTTCCCACTCTTCTTCAGACACAAAAGATGCTAAAAGAACTTGAAAACGCTGCACCGAGAGGCTTTGAAAAACAACAGGAATCCATATGAAAACCTAAATACACTCCTCAGATAACTCAGGAAACTCCGAAGGGAGATGCAACCTTTGAATTTGATATCTTAATGAGGGCTGCAAGCTTTTGTTTGAGCCACCAGCTCAGAGACCAGCAGCTCATCTCCTGTTTCTGCAGTGCGAGGCAGCAAAGGTTTACTAGTCCTTCCCTCGAGGCAGGTCGCCGCTCTATTACCGCTTATTCCCATCCATCTTTCTGACATTGAATGTCAACCTGAAAAGTTTTGCCTCCTGATTTTTAAATCTCCTCTCTGAATAATTTTTGCCCCGAAACCTTTTTACAGTGTGGTATCTTTTCATTGCAAGACTTTCTTACAAAGCTCAAGTTGATCCATTACAGGGCACCAGGTAAACTCAATTAATACCTGTCACTGCAGGTGTTTGGAGTGCTTGGGCATGTGCAGATCTTTAGGCTTGAGGGGGAGTGAACAGCGTCCAGCAGACTTAGATGAGAAGATGGGAAAGTGAAACCTGCTGGCAGACATTATCAGGGCCCGCAGCAGGCATCAGATTTTACCAGGAGGCCGAGGTTATGGTAATAGATCCGGGGGTTCAGCCACCAGCCAGCCATTCAGGCTATCGATTGTGCTGAGATATTTTCCAGAGTAATCAAAGAGCTGTGAAATCCTTACTCTGCGAGTGCTCTGAGCTTCAGGGACCACTAACAGGATTTCTCTCTCTGGTGAAGTTGAGAGTTGAGTAAACTGATGCGTGTCTCTCTCTCTTTCACTGCTGTTGTGATCGGCCTGAACTTGGTGAGGGGTCAGGACATGTATAATCCAACCATACGTGTCCTGCTTTTCCAACATGGAAATATGATTCCCGACACCAGCCTGCATCCCAAACTTGCACCATCCCTGCTGTCCTGTAGTTTGTGATGAAACATCCAGAAATGACCTGCAAAACACGTTTCAGACTTAAACAATTGCACACATAGAAGACTACAATCAGAGATGATATTTTTTCACAAATAAATTCTTATAAACTGTATAAAAATGCATAATGCAGTTTGTTTCTGTAATTATGACCATGTCGAGTGTGTAATTGTGATTCAGCATTTCAGAGTTTCTGTTTAATAACTTGAGGCTTCATTTCCCTGCCAGCACAAAGTTAGTGCAAACACTTTTTTTTTTTTCCTGAGGCACATTTCTATTTTTCTTTTAAGCATCTCTGCCTGTTTGTTAATTTCTTGGCACCCAGTGGATGTGTTTGAGCTGAGGAGAGGCGCAGCAGAGTCTTAATTTATGCTGATTAGGAGGCAGAGTGCAATTTTGTTGCTCGTTTTGGCATGAAAGTGTGTTTTGTATTATAAACCTCTCTGACCACCTCTCACCGCGACCACAGACGCAGGGCAGCCATCACCGCTTCAGCTGATGCCACCATACACCTCCTTGTCATGCTAAGACTGGACCTTTTTAATGATTGCTTCAGGTTTTTGTGCCTTTTCTTTTTACAGTTTTTTCGTGGATTTTCATTGGCGCAGACATGCATCGACCAATAAAATCTTTCTTTCTTTTTTTTTTGTTTTTTTGTTTTGGAAAAACATTGATTCGTGTTCCTAGTTTGCCGAAGAGAACAGTGCCAACGTTTTATTCTGTAAACTAGGTTGTAGAAGGATTTAATACAAAAAAATGATTGTAAGATGGACACTCATGTCATGGAAGATTTATTTTTCTCTTTCACTTCTTCAACCAAAAAAAACATTCTTCTATTCGATGCGTTTCCCAGCTTAGACGGACTGCATTTCTTTAATGAACTGTTGGCGTTCGTTCATGTACAACTGATCTCTGACAGGATATTCCAGGCTGCAGCATCATGGTTTGAGTGTGTGAGAGGTCAAGGGGAGATGAAGAGGACCTGATGGAGTTATTAACAGGGAGCTATTTGATGCTATTCATTTAGCTTGTGTTACTTTCTTACACTGACTGAAGGAAGCGGCAGGTTTTCAGTCCTTTTGCTGCCCTTCATGCCTCAGCTGCTAAACATTGACTCATTCCATTGACTGAGGACGCCTCAACTGTGTGATATGACGTGCTGAGGTGTTTTCTCACTGTTGGCCGTTCAGTGACACCAGGATTTCTGGCCTCTGCTCAGCTACAGCGAAGTCTGTGGTTGAAGTTGTGGTCACACCTCATTCATACATGAGTCTTTCTTCACAAGCTCGTCCGTGCTGGAGACTCAGCCGTCCGGAGACTGTGGAAACACATTTCTCAAAAGTGAAATCCTTTTTGAAGCTGTCTTAGGTGCGTAAAGTCCCTCACAAGTGCCGAGGGGCTCCTGTCTGGATTCGTGTGCACTTGTGACCCAATCATTTCCTGATGATTGATGAAGTTACCACTGGGCGGTCAAGCCTAATGACATTGAGAGGTATGCGCTCGGGCTCCTTATTTTTATTTTATGGCCTGAGACGGGGCGGCGGGGTCATCTAGTAGCCGAGTCATTATTGCTTCTCATCTCCTCTGCCATTGATTGCTGCCAGCATTTAGGGATGGAATTCTCAGGATTATTAGCCCTCGATACCTGTATCAATCACCGGTGAGGTGACGGGCATTCTACGATCACACGTGGATGCGGTCTGGTCATTAATAATAGTACATGTGTCACTTTGCTGCTCAGTTTCAGAGGCAGTGAAATAGAATCATAATTTTTGCATTTGGAAAGCATGATTAAATAATGGAAAGTTTAATCGTTTATGCAATTATCTTGTCAAAAAATACAGAGGTTGATCAGCTATTTGGTTTCTCCGGTTAATCTGCACAAATATCGCCGCAAATCATCGCTGCTTTTTTTATTTTGCGTGGAGCGTATGTGAAGAAAGGCCTGTAACTGCTGTGGGGAAAGAGAGGAGCAAATGTGGTTCCAGGGTAAACTTTGGAACAGCTGGCTTTACAGCCAGATTGACTAACGACATTCAAGTCTCATCTGACAGGTTCATTTTTCTGATTGTCAAATCACACACTTAAGGCTCCTCATGCTCCTCATCCTCATCCTGAGTGATGTAGCTGCATCTCACTCCAGTTTTATGTTAAATCGGGCTATAGCGGCATAGCTTTGATGCTAATTGAGTTGCGTGCCAGTGTTTTTGTGTTTCCCTCCCACCAGAAATCATCTGTGATAATAACCATTTATATTTAACGTTGGGAAACTTAACTTGATCTGAAAGGTTTTCTTAATCTTCAGCAAAACAACAGCAGTGTGATTTTTTTTCCTCAGTTAAAGCGTAACTCCATTAATTGTTATAAATTTTAATAGATACTGAATACATACTGTAGAAGTAAAACTAAAACATTATATTGCCTGCTCTATCTTTATTAAATGGGCCATTAAAAATCACTCAAGCTCTAAAATGTTCCCAATATTTATGGACAGAAAGTGGTGGTAAAATCTCTCTTGACAACCAACATTAAACAACAAAAGAGAAGAGTTCCATTATTCTCCTTTTTTTTGGGGAAAGTGCCTTGCTGAGGGGAACTTAACCATCAGTGTTAAGAACGGCAACAGCAAAGCAGGTTTTTCCACCCGCAGTCTCAACAGTACAAACGCTTTGATCTCCCTTCTTTGTATTTGGGGAGTTTCTTTGTCATGTTTCCTCAAGAGCAATGGCTGATGGATATGGAGGTAAAAGAGGAGCAGAGTGCATGTGCTGAACTAGCGAGCGCCCCAGAACCAGGAGGTTTGATAAATAACCCTGCCTTTCTCCAGCACCGATGAAGAATCCTCCAGTGTTTTTGATTTATGGGATGTTTACAGAGGAAGGAGACAGGGGTGTTGCGTGCAAAAAGGGGGGATGATGATGTCAGAGGTCATAAGTCAGGATTCAGGCTGTAGACTTTTTCCGGTGCGTGGGTGAAGACTAACGAGTGGCCACCTGAAGGAAGAGGTGGGAGAGATGAAGGAAAACAAGGCATCGTTGTGTTGCAGCCCTTGGCCCCGGCGTTTGCTCTGTGGTCGTCGTTCCATTGAGTGACCTCACTCACTCAGAATGAGCGGCGTCGAGGCTGGAGATGAGCCTGGTGTAGAATGTAAAACCCTTTCATGTACTTGAACTTGTTTATAGCAACCACCTACCACACATGACTCAGCAACATTTACCCAAAATTCACTTTTTTTGTTGTTGTTGTTGTTGTTGGGGTTTTTCTGTTGTCAGTGATCAGGAAACGGATCCAGAGTACCAGAGCTTGGTTCTGTTCCCGTCGTGGAGGAGTTCTGTGCAGCTTTGATGTTCTAGCTCATGACATTAACGCTCAGATACGGTCTGTGCTGTAGCACATAACTTAGGCTTCAAATCGTGACACAAAAGTGGATTCAAAAAACAAAAAACAAAAAACCAAATCACTGCAGATTTAAATTCAGGTCAAAAGTGTTGTTCGTCCCTGCAAATGAGGCTAGTTTTAGTACTTATGTCGTTATGAGGGTTCAAACATGATGGTGGGGGAAACAAAAAGGGAAATTGAAATGCAAAAATGTCGACCCGCCGTCACAGGTCTTAGGATATTCATACAAATGAAGATAAAATTGAACACGGCTTGATTGAACAGACTGAAGTCATAGTTGAGAAGAAAAGCTGGTTCTGAGGGGATGTTGTGATTGAATTGTTTGATTTTATGCGAAATGACGCAAAAACTGCCGCCCGCATAATCCAACGATGCGGCTTTTACCCATCTCATACAACACTGTGCAACAACAGTAAGGAAAAAAAAAGAAAGAAAGAAAAAAAACAGACGTTCACCCCCCCCCCCCCCCAACCACCACCACCACCTCTCTGTAAGCTCCTTATAGAACAACAATAGATTTAGTTTGCATTGCAGATGAGAGGACCTGCAAGGACACACTTTATTGAACATATAGGTCACTGTTGCTTTGCTGTGTACAGAAGCATTAACACGCGCAAACTTCAGCTGCGTGGTTGTGGGTTTATCGGTGACGGGGGGCCGTGTGGCAGTTGTGTCCTCAATAACCGGGGCAGACGGCTGAAAGGTTGTCTGCACATTAAAAAAAAAAAGAAAAAGAAAAACTAGCGTGTGAGGAGGGGAGAAAAAAAAAAAACAACGCAAAACAAAGCAACCACGCTGGTGTGTTGTTGGCGCCAAAATGAAATACACACTGATCATAAGGAGGAGTTGAAGATCTCTCACAGAGGATCCTGGTTGTGGAATTCACTTCCTCTTCATTTTCTTAAACTTTTTCATGAATCATTTAAAAAAACAGTGAAAAACTTTTTTTTACTATATCAGTGATAGCAACCCGATCTGTGTGTGTGTGTGTGTGTGTGTGTGTGAGACGTCATGCCGTCATGTTTATCTAGCGAAGTCATCTTGTCAAGCCCCTTAGTTTTTGTCTTTAAAGGAAGTTGATTTCTCACTGACTGTCAATTGTTTTAATAGTAATTGTCTTACCGATTGTCATTTTTTTAAATGGTAATGGTAATGCGGACGTTTTAATATGTGCTAATTAAACCAAACCAGAAATATTGAAAAAATTAGTTGTTGGACGGATTTTCGGCGATGGACGTCCATCTCTTTTACGTCCCGAATCACGCAGCTGTGTCTGGCACGTCGACTGTCATTCCCCCGGGAATCTTTATACTCTTGATATTTAAAATTGTACCGTTCTGACAACCAACTGGGGCTCAAGCCATTTAGGAGCAAGCGTCATGACCTCCTGCAACTGTATCTCATTACTTATGACTTGTGCGGGCAGGAGACTGAGGCACCAGTTATATGGTCATAAATGTGGCCTGATTGCAGATCTTTTCGTTAGCGGGTGGTGCACGTAGCCTCGAATCAATACAGTGGTAGGCAGTGATGGGTTTTGCTTCGAGAGTTTCCGACGTAGCTCTCTAGACACGACCCTCTCGGGACGGCGGTAAGTGGATTCCCCTCCAGACTTCCTTTGTTTCTATTCCGCCTTTTTACTTTCACCTCCCCGTCCTGTCTTACCCCCACCTCTTAATGAAGCCTAAAGCAGTTGGGAAGCACTTATGCCCACAGCTCCGTAGCTTCTCCCAAATGCACATCTCCAGACCAGACCACAATTAAAATTTCAAAACAAATTTCAACCCTCTTTTATTATTTAAAGCCCCCCCAAGCTGCTCCTACATTTAGAGGCTAAGCGGGGGACAATAGAGGGTGTGGCCATATGTTTTGTCTTGTGTGGTGGGGCAGAGAGATTCAAGTCCTAACAGGGAAACAATTTACAATCCTTCAAAAAAAAAAAAAAATAGACAGAAAACCATTTCGGTTGATTTTTTTTCATTTGTATCATGACCAGTAGGAAGTCTACAGCAGCTCATGATTGACACGACTGATTAAATCACACCTTCCAAAGGGAGAGTTGGCTTCTGATTGGTGGAGGGATATTTCTATGACTTACTTTGAATATTTTTTTTTTTTAATTTTAACTTTGATATAGTTTGAGGAGGAAGTGTGTGGGGATTTGTTGTTGTTGTTGTTGTTCATTTAAAAAAAAAAGAAAAAAGAATAAAGGCATAATTGAAATCCGCACTTCAGCACCTGGCAAAGTAATCGATCAGGAACCTTATCACCCCCCGTGGATAGAAAAAAAGAAGCTTGTTTTGAGTTCTATTGTTTCCTACGCTCTCTCTGTGTCTCCTGTTTTCTATGCAGGTCCGAATGGGCATCAGGTGCCTTGCGGGACACGTAGATCAGTGGTTTTCTTTGTAGTTTCGCTGGCACAAACACACAGATTTCTGTTGTTTGTTGTCTACGAGAGTCCCTTTGTTTTCTCGTCTGCCAGGGAAGTTTGCTCATGCATATAATGTATCACAAATCACAGTTCCAGTTAAAGTGCCATCAGCAGGTTCCTCCTATGGCATTTACCGTGTATTGTAGTTGGTGTGTTCGACTGTACTAGCGTTTAACTCCTCACCGTTTAGCTGAGCTCCTTGTGCCTGGTTTTCTGTAAAGACTAATATCACCTCTGAGCAGCGATCTTAAATCACCCTTTGACATTTTATTGAATTACAACTCGATGCACATGAGCTCTGTGGCTTAGCAGCTTTGAAGCATGATTGTATGAATGCAGAAAAACAAAGCCAGAGTTGGATTAGAGCAGCCGTCTGTTAACAACCGTGTTTCAAATTAATTCAGCTTGTTAAAAACAAACAAATCAAAAAAAAAAAAAGCAGATTACACACTGTGTGCAGCATATGTGAAATAGGGGACTGTCAAAAATGACTGGTTTTGTAGGAGTCTCTTACACATTGACTCATTAGATACACTCATTTCCTGGGTTCAAAGATCAGCCTCAGACCTTCAGTTTAATTACCATTAAAATGTCAGCTTCACGAGGACATGGATGAGAAGATGATGAAGTGTGAGACAGCTTTCAAAGATCTCGCCACTTGCGGGAAGGACTTTTAATAAAACCAGACTGGTCTTTCCCTCTTCCTCATCAAATGCCTTTGAGTAGCTTGAAAAGCACAATATAATTTCAAAGTATCATCATATATATCAATGTGTGTGTGTGTGTGTGTGTGTGTGTATATCCTCTAAAAGATTGGTGTGGTTTTTAACTCAGGCGTCGTGCCTGGAGTGGCCACTCAGGGAGCTGCAGGTTCTGATACTTAAGTCCTGGAGGTGTGCTTGGTGTTTGTTTTGCTCAAAATGCAGAAAACCTGTTTATCTGACATTGGGTGATCCTTGCCAGCTGTTTCGATTGCACCTCGTTTTTGCTGCAGCTTCTCCACGCATGCGGAGCGGTGTTGAAGGTTGGGCGGCAGCCGTTGTCCTCCTGACGTCTTTGAGCATCTCCGTTCTTTTCTCTCAGAGGTGTGAAGAATGAGGATTTTGTCTTTACACCGCCACAGCCAGACCTTCCGACTCCAGCCTGTAGGCCGTATTAATTATGGAGGTGGACGTGTGGATGGGGCAGCAATCATGGGTGAAGTGTGTGAAGAGGCTCAGCACATTTCCCTGTGGGGGATCCGTGTTTAGGACGAGGGTGGATGAGATGTGTTTTCCTATTTTTTCGCTTGCTGTGGTCAGTCTGTGAGAGAGCCAGTAGCCCTTGAGCACAGTTAAGAACCGGGTTACTCCGTTTACTGGTGGCTGAATTTAGGTCCATGAACAACCACCTCACACGTCTGTTTGGTTCCTTTAAATGTCTCGATGCGACGTGGAGAGCCAGTGCTGTACCACTGACTTGTATGAAAGTGTGACTGACATGTTCATGGTGAGTAAATAACTTAAAATCTGTCACTTCTAAAGAAACAGCAGTTAAACCAAGGATTCTTCCAATGTCAGCATATTGCTGATGGCTAATAAAGGAGACGGTGAATGTGGCGTGTGACACCGTCCGCATCATCACGAAGCTTTCACGCTTATTTTCATACCTGAGCGGCAGGATCAGTAGCAATTGTGCCGCCATAACCCTGGTTAGCTTTAAGCACATTGCCCACTGATTGAACTAATCCAATCAGATAGATCAGGTGTGCCAGCTGTCACACCAAGACACTTGGCAGTAACACCGGAGAAAAACAGGCGGCGTAACAGCCGGTGAGCAGCCATGCAGAGTGGATGTGTCCTGTTAAATAATCCATTAAGATTTTGTCTTTTTCTTTTTTTCTTTTTTAACCTCACCAGTCTCTTTAGATGCATCCAGATTAAACTAATGGTACAGCAAAAGGTGTTGTCAGGATTTTTCCTTTACCGTAGCTCTTCCTTCCTCCCGCCTGCAAGAGAAAGTCACACCGTCCTCTGAAATCCGAAGTGGCAGATTTAGAGCCGTCCAATCGCCTTGAAGATGTTGCCCACCACAGCTTGTTTCATACGCAGCAGTGTCACCATTTCTGCCTATTGTTACAACGTTCTCAAATGATGAGGAAATTTCACAGTTGAATGCCTTAATTACTGCCCAGCTGACTGTATTGTGTTTTCAAGAAAGGGATTATGAAAGCCGCACAATGAGAATACAGACTCTCATCCAGTCGTACTGCAGCGTGTGGCCATTGTGTTTGGTTTTGATTCGATTCAGGAATCTGAGCGAAACCCACTGAAGATCTCCTGTGTACAGTTGCTTTGGTTACCACAAAGGGGATTCATGAGGTCAACACATCAAGTGGAATGTAATTAAAGAACCTTATTTCTATGTAAATGGTGCATCAAGAACAATTAGGGGTTCAGTATCTTGCCTGAGGAGACTTTGACACGGTCTCTGGAGGAGCCGGGGATCAAACCAGTGACCTAAATAAAGAAAAACTGTACTCCATCATATGAGGTGGCGGTACCAAAGCATCTTTACTGTATAATAATCAGTAAAACACAGGTTTTCACATCGCCAGACATCGAACAAAATATACACCAGTCCCTATTTATCAGCTGTTATACTGTAATTGGTCTGTGAATTATTGGATCTGGTTCTAATGTTGGCTTCCTCTAATCCAGCGGTGTAACTGCAGATGAGGAACCACTAACCTTCTGATCAGCAGACAACTATCTGAGCCGCCCGATTATCTTCACAGTGTTTCTGCTCACCGACAGCGTTCGAGGGATTCGCATCCCTTCATTGTGAAATCTGCCTGGATTAGAAGAGAAGACTTTGACCAAAGACCCGTACACAGATGCGGTTTGAGGTGACCGTGACCTTGACCTGCAAAAATGTTTCCTGTTTATTATGTTTTTCTATCCCGGTGGACATTTGTGCCACAGGGAGGGATGGGTGGACAGACCAAGGGACACACAAGCTGAGAACTTAAAATGTAGGAGGCAATGAAATGATTTCCCGTCTCGTACTGATGGACTTGAGAGTCTGGACTCATTCGATCACCAGACATGGAAGCAAGTGAAGAAAAACAAAACAAAACAAACCTGCTCTAAAATATTCACATATATCAGCAATAGCGCATGGCGAGGTGCGCCTGTCACCGTGACCCTTGATCTTTGACCACCAACATCTGTTCAGTTCATCCTGGACTCCCAGTGAACGTCTATGGTAAATCTGAAGAAATTCTCTTAAGGCGTTCCAGAGAAATTCTGTTAGAGACAGTAGGATGGACACACAGATGGACGGAAGGACAGACCTCCGGCTGGCACTGAAGCATAAAAATACTTTGGTAACGTCACTTTCCTCTGTGTTGGTTTGTCGTATTCAGTGGCCTTGCATTACCATAACAATGCTCCGTATGGATTGTCCATGCCTTCAGGTAAATTGGCTGGGCAGATGAAGTCATTTACTGTACACTCATCCCCATTGTGTCTTCCACCCAGATGGAAATTGCACTCAGGTTTGATAGCATCTTCAGATTTGCCACAGGCTCTGTGAATAGGCGTACACTTGGCTCTTTTCAGTACTTAAAAATGCATTGTTCAGGTTTTCCTGTCATGTCACAGTACTGGGCACTCTTGAACTCCGGCTGACACAATTTCTCCACGGATCGGACTGTTTGATAGATACACTGTTGGACAGATATGTAGTATGTAGGGTGAAAAAGGGGAGACTTTTTTTGAATGCGGATAGAATGAATAAAACAAACGAGAATTGGGACAGCGAATGTTTTTGCCTGCAGGTGCACCGTGAGTCAGACTACCTTCCTCTTCCCACATTCAGCCCTCGGAGTTACCCTTGAGGTGAAACATCCACTGACGTCCAAGCACAGAGCAGCAAGCTTATTTCTGTGTGCGTTCAGAGTTTAACCAAAATAATTTTTATTCTATCGGTTGTGTATTAATACTTGGTGGTGAGTCTTCCCATCAGTTTCTTCAACAGATTTTACTCAGAAACTTGCGTGTGCTATTTGATGGTAAGTGGGTCCTTATGCCAGGGTGACCCACCACATTCGCTTAATGGTCCCAGTAATGTAGGGATACACGCCGACCTCTACATGAATAATAAATTAACATACAACATTGCAACTGGATGAGTAAACGAATTATGTGTCAGAAACGGCGGGCAGCTGCTATATTGGTCTAATTCTAATTTGGTTATGTGCGCACTTAGCGTGCATATCTGCATGTCTGCCTTGGCGTACTTCCAGGCCTCTAATATAGGCATCGCATTGTGCAGCGGCCATGCAGTGAGTGGTCCAGGTTGTCCAGGATCTTCAGCTGGGAAAGCCTGTCCCTTAATCCCCAGTCCTGTGTTAATGGTCCACCCTCGGGGCGTCGGGGCAGGAGTCTGAGACGGAGGATGAGTGAGCAGCGAACTTCAGAGAAGAGACTGATGTAAATGTGAAGAAATAGGCTGTATGGATGAGAGAACTAAAAAGTCAAAGGACTAGGGCTATAAAAAGGCAGGGGTTGGGCAAGAGATTGCGGGAGAAAGGGGAAGGAGTGAACAGGCGCCTTCTCGTACCTCACGGGAATGCAGCGGCTCCAGTCCAGTGAGTAAACTAGAGGGCCACTTTGACATGTCAAAGCAAGATCACAAAACTTATTTGATCACAGCTGAGATGAAGACATGCTGCCCCACTTGGCTGGAATGTGATGTCTTATCCCTTTGCTTTGTTTTTAACAGAGAACTGCGCCTCTGTCGGTGTGTGTGTGTGTGTGTGTGTGTGTGTGTGTGTGTGTGTGTGTGTGTGTGTGTGTGTGTGGCAGCATGCCATGTGAGATGTCGTTTTGTGTTACAGTCTGTGTAGCACAAGTATCATCTGGAATGGTTAGTAAAAGTGGAAATCTAGACATTGTTGACAACTCTGTTGGTGTAGCAAGTTCCTTTGTTCATCAGGCTGTAGAAGTGTGTGCTAGTGAAGAGAATCTCCAGTGAAAATGTCACCAAGCTTCACTGAGCGCTGCAGGGACGACGGGCTGGGTTGTTTTGTTTTTTTTAACGTGGAAGTTAGGAGCACCATGGGTTCCCTCGACCAAAACGCGACGAATCTTAACTCTGATTTTGCACTACTGCAGAAAATAAACATGCAAAAGTTTATTGGACTTGCACCCTGTTTTCATGAACGAACAACATGGCACACACTCGACCATCACAACCACCTTTGTGTTTCCTCTGTGTTTGCCGCGACAACATCCGTAGTCTCGTTCAACGTGAAAATACATTTAAATCAAGAACATTCAGTGTCACCAATTTATTTCCAGGTTTTAGAACTCATTCCTACACCGCTAATACCTTTAACCAGGTTACCACCAATGATACTTCACTCTGTCACTCTACCTGGGAAAGTTTCCTGACTTTTTTTGATACGTTTTTATATCCCAGCACCTTAATATGTATATATTATATACGTATGTGTTTATAATACCAAAGCTACAGAACCAACAGCCCAAGTTTCCCCTGCGGTTCACCACCGCACAGTCTGACTGTAACGTTACGTTCAGTCTGTTTGTTCATCAAGTGTTCTGGACCACTCCTTCCCTGAGTTACACACAAAGGCTGAGTTGCATTTTGTGTTGTGAAATATTAATGAAGCAATTTTCTTTTCATGTTAATAATTTTGAATGTTTACACTTATCAACGATGATCCTCATCCATCATCTTTAATGATGCTGCCGCTCAGTAGACCCTGATGAAAATGGATTTATATTCCATCAGGACTGCTGTGTTCACATCGAGGCTTCATCTTAAAATTTTCTCCTTCCTCAGTGGAGGAAAAAAAAAAAAATCATTCAATAAAAGTCCAAATAATATGAACCCAAATACACAAAAGGGAGCGCTTCACTCTTTTATACTGATCTTTTAAGATCGGTGATCATGACTATCCAGGACGACTGTGGTTTAAGCGACCTTCAGACCCAGCAGGAGGCTGCCTGTAACCAGAAACTGATACACACACACACACACACACACACACACTGCTAAAACCTAGGAGTTGACCAGCTTCCATACACACTGCTCTTCATTTTATTGCAAAAAGCGGACAGTGACTCACCTCACAACAGATTGTTGCTCCCTTTTGGTGTAATTTTCTCTTTACGTTTTGATTCGATCAGGTCTTTTTGTCTGTTGAAGGTTACCTGTCAGAAGGTTTGACTGTAAATCTGTCGGCCTTAACCACGTGAATGCTAGTTTAGATTTACGAAGCAGCTTTCGAGAAACCCCCAAAAAAACAAAACAAAAAAAAACCCAAACACTTGGAAGGTTAACAAAAAGCAACAAACATATAAAGTCCTGCAAGTAGCAAAGTTTGCTACTTGCAGGACTTTATATGGGAGTTTTAGTGTCCCTTGGCTAATGGAGTGGCATGAATGAGGCCTAAAACCTGGAGGTCAGTAATCATTGAAGAACGTTTTCATGCACAAGGCCTAACGAGCTTTACGGTTATAAAAAGAAAAGATAAGGAAAAGTAGTACTTAAGACTTATGTAAAATAATCTACAAAAAAAGTTAACCTTTTTATCCACCCAAACAACACATACATAATACAGTTTTTACAGTTTTTTTTTTTTTTAACTGCAGTACCCACACAAGCAACACACACCCACACTAATTACCCAAACTCTCCTCTAGAACGAAGATGGTTGCAGCAGAATTGAAGTTGTCAGGCAGGGGTTGTTTTTTTTTGTTCGTTTTTTTTCCGGAGAGCCATACAGGGATGTATCTCCAGGGCCTCTCTACGTGATCTCAGGGACATGATTGTGTTTTCCTCAGTGAGCAGCCAAGAAATATATTTAAGAGGCAGAATATTTAGGAGCCATACCATTTAGAGTCTTGTAGACTAGCAGGAACACTTTGAAATCAATACAGTACTGCCCGGACAGCAGTGAAGTGTTTTCAGTAGGTGTATTGTGTTCTATTTTCATGGTCCCTGTTAGAACTCTGGCTGCAGCATCCTGAATGAGCTGGTGCCAACCGATTGTCTTTTTGGGAAGTTGTGCTAAGAGGGCATTACTGTAATCTCAGCTGCTGGAGATGAATGCACGGACCCGTTTTTTTTTTTTTTTTCCTTTTCTTTTTCAAAGTCACACCAGGACAGGGAGCTCCTAAATATGGAAAAGTCGAAGTCGTAAAATGCTGTCTTCGTGACTGTGGAGATGTGACGCTGGAAGTTAGAATTGGCATGAATAATTCCAGAGGTGTCTGACATGCTGGCGTAGCTGAGGACAGCAGTGAAAATGGTAGCAAGAATGTTGCCGTGTCGCCACATTGGGCACAAAGGAGGTTTCTTTCCTACCTCAAGAAAAGCTGACAGTCGTCTTGACATTGTCCTCCTCAACAACATGTTCTCTGAACTCATGCACCCAGTAACAATAGCCAGCCGGCACATCGCTTTTTCACACCTTCACACATGTGCCGGTCATAGATGCTAGCACAAAAGGGTGTTAGCGTCCTATTAGCACATCCACCTCCCATGCTGTGGTCATGAGTTTGAGTCCAGTGCATCCCTGGACTGAGAACCTCAGCTTAAATGCTAGACATGCAGCATTCTAAGGTGGTTTTGACAATGATGTGGTTAAGGTCTGGTTAGATTTATGCCTGGAATACACCAGGTCTGTCCATGGTGCGTGAATCCGGCGGGGCAATACTCTGTCCGTTAGTTTTGCCTGCCCCGCAGCACAAGAAGTGTTCTATAGAGTCTCTGTCTCTGTTGTCACTATGAGAAAAGACAAATAGACCTGCCGCGAACGCTGCTGTAATGGTCATGTTACACATCGGGGTTGGAACTGGTGGATTTTGGGCTTTAGGCACAAAAACACTTGGTTACTCTTGGGGGAACATGGTGCAAATACGTTAAAAACACAACGACTAAAAATGTGGAGACGTCTCGCTGAAAAGATCCAGTTTGTCTTCAGTAACACAGCTGGGCTGCGAGTTTCCTGACATCTCACTCCCGCCTCACAATTACGTGGGTTGTATACAAATGATACTGCATTGCTCGTCATAGGTGTAACTACGAGCCACAAATGAGAACAGTCAGCACCCAAGAAACAGCGAGGCAGGTTAGGGGTGGGACAGACTCTCCATATCACAATATAATGATGTGTAACAACAATACATCAACTCCTCAAATTCAGCGATTTTATTTAAACAAATGAAAACTGACAGGATAATGCAGGGAATTATTCGAAGTATTCCCACCTTTTGCCTTCCTCTCAGGTTTGATACTACTTCTACCTCAGTTCCACGGATATCTTCAGTTGCGCGGTGATCCCAGACACCCAGGCAGCAGAAGCTTCTCACCTCTTCTGATGTTTCTCCATTAAGCAGCTTGTTATTTGATGCAGCTCATTCATCCAGCTGCTGGGCTTCCATCGCCACTCAAGAGCCATTATGAATATTAGTTAGTGTGCACACAACTTAACCTCATCATTTGACCATCTAATTAGATTTTGGAGTGCCTTGCTAAATTAACAGCTGTATTCATGAGTACTTCTTAGATGTAACTGCTCTTTCAGTGGCTTTACATGAAGGTTTGACCTGAATACTAACTCTGTGTTACGTAAAGATACAGTATATCTGAATGAATAGGTTTGTACCTGTGTACGTAATACCGAAATGTACCAGGCTCATCTGACCACCTCACCATTTACACGTTATCTGAGGCAGTATTACACGTTACATGTAAGCTTATCTGAGGCAGTATTACACGTTACATGTGAGCTTATCTGAGGCAGTATTACACGTTACATGTGAGCTTATCTGAGGCAGTATTACACGTTACATGTGAGCTTATCTGAGGCAGTATTACACGTTACATGTGAGCTTATCTGAGGCAGTATTACACGTTACATGTAAGCTTATCTGAGGCAGTATTACACGTTACATGTGAGCTTATCTGAGGCAGTATTACACGTTACATGTGAGCTTATCTGAGGCAGTATTACACGTTACATGTGAGTTTATCTGAGGCAGTATTACACGTTACATGTGAGTTTATCTGACGCAGTATTACACGTTACATGTGAGCTTATCTGAGGCAGTATTACACGTTACATGTGAGCTTATCTGAGGCAGTATTACACGTTACATGTGAGTTTATCTGAGGCAGTATTACACGTTACATGTGAGCTTATCTGAGGCAGTATTACACGTTACATGTGAGCTTATCTGACGCAGTATTACACGTTGTTTGCCATATTATTCTGTTCACTTGGACACATCCTCATCATCAAGTTATTTTATGAAGTAAGAAAAACAGATCAGGTTTTTTTTTCATGTATTTTTCCCCCCAGAAAGAACAGTTAAATGTTGACTGCAAGCTTTTTATTTTTTGTTGTTGTTCTGAGCACAGGTGAGGAATTCTAATGTTACATTAGTTCTGAGCACAGGTGAGGAATTCTAATGTTACATTAGTTCCTCACCTGTTCGTTGAGTCCTGGTGTGATGGAGCTCCGTCCAGGCCACAGAGAGGCCGAGGGCTGGTGTAGCAGCTGTTGGCTGTTATCAACAGGACATCGTGTCCTCTGTCAGGCACTCTTATCTGATTTAGAATCTCCAATGTTAAAACCTGATGTTTTGCTGCCATATTAACTGATAGCACAGTTCAGGTCAGTGCTGCAGGGCCAGCGCTTACTCTCTCCAGACTGTAAGTATTTTTACTACAACCCCCACCAGGCTGAAACATTTGCCCCATTTACCAGGGTCATACTTGGGGAGTATGGTGGGCAATTTAACCCCGAAGCCCGTGGGATGCCCCTCAACAGAAATGTTACATTTAAATGAGCATTCATGGCTAGTTATCATGCATGACAGCTGCTTTGACCCCAATTCATCCAGCACATGAACTGTCTCTGCCCAAAAACGATGCTGTTGATGAGAGATGACGAAGAATGCCTCAACCCTGTTAGCATGCTAGCATGCAGGCTAAACACCACGGTACTCTGTGGTCGTTTTCATTTGAGCCTCACTATTTTTGAATTGTACAGGACTTTTTTTTGTGTGTGTTGTGTATCAGAGCAAAACTGCAGCAATATTTCCACCACACAGATGTGGGGGAAGGAAATGCTTTGTAAATCACTTTAATTTACTGTCTACTCTTCCTGCCAAGCCTCCCTGCGTGGATTTGAAACTCACGGGAGCTACAGAGCGTCAAGGTCAGCATGTCGATGCGCCTTCAACCTACAAAATTAAGACGGTGATAAGTGAGGACCGTTGAGACGTTTAAGAAAGTGTAGATTAAAGTAGTGGCCTGGAGGTAGAGGACGAGGGTGAGGAGCTGGTGAAGTGGTGGTGGGACTCACTTTATGGGGATTTCATCAGGTTGACTGTCAGGGGAATTAAAGCTGAGCTGATCTATTCCAGATAAATTAGGTCTTTGTTGAAGGTTTTTCTGATGATAAACTCAGGAGGAAAAGTCGTGTAAGACAGTCTACGGGAAATATATTGGTACTGAAAGTAATAGATGGCAGATAAATATTAGTTTATGCCTGTTAGTTTGAGCTGCGCCACATGGTGGAAAACCAGCGGATACCTTGGAATAGTTTATTTATTCATGTATTTTGGAGCTCCAAACTAGTGAGTGAACTAAGTGATGTTTTCCCAGCTCCAGTAATCGCACAAATTACCCAGGAATCGATTCCTCGTGGAGGGAAATCTATTCCATTCTTCCTGTCGAAGCGTGTTGTCAATCCAAACAATCCGTTAACATTTTATATCAGTTATTTATCTGCAAGTAACAAAATGTTGCAACAAAAAGACTTTAAAAAGTAGGAATTATTAATTAAGACTACGCAGCATCAATTAAACATTAGTTCGTGAGGATGTGATTAGGAGTGAGTAATGGGGGGCCCACAGAACTGTCCCGGCCACAGGTTTTTGCTCGTTGACACGTCACATGCACCTACCCACTTGCCAGTCGGCTACAGTTAAATATTAGTTACCTGAATCTAAAAATCACTAAGCTCCCACCATTTTCCATCCTGCTAGGTTGGCACCAGTGAGCAACGATGACATGAAAGGAATGAAAAATGAGTACGGAGACCAGGGTGTTCCGTGTAGAATGTTAATAAAAAGTCAAAAGTGAGTAAGAAACTGCAAACATACAGCACAGAACACAACCAGGATGTTAGCTTAGCTCACAGCGACAAGCTAATCACTGAAGCTCTCAAACTGGGCTCTGACGAAACCATAATAGCAATGAATGTCAATGTTTTTACACTGAAGGTGATTTCTCTGCACTGGAAGTTGTTTTTGTTTTTGTTTCTTTCTGTTGTAAGTATCTGATCCAGGATCATGCTTGAGAAGATGGACAAAAAAATAAAAGCTCAAGTTTTCTCCCTAAGGATGAGAAATTGAGTAATCCGTCACTCATGCCCATCCCTACTGCGAACCAGGACCTTTCCAGATGAACGTGAGAATTATTCAACAGTTCTATTAGCTGCTGTTGTGTTGTGTTAGGAAATGATCATCAGACTCTCAGGTAAAAGTCTCCGCGCTGTAATTCAGTGACTGTTCGCTAACTTGTAAATGTAGTCAGCATAATTCGCCTCAACTTCTCTCAGTGGTACGCAGTTGGCAAACACAAAATTAAATAACCTTATATGCAAATGCGAGCTGTCACCTGTCACTGATTTTCACTTGAATTTCCCAAACAACTCTTTTGTCTCATGGTGGCTTGTTATTGGCAGCAGTTCAACGGAGGAGAAAAATGGATCTATTTTCCAGCTGCAGACAGGTGGAAAACTGTCAAAGATATCGAGAATCAAAGCTCACCACATACGTGTGGACTTGTATGAAATGCCCTTGTACAGGTTTTCTCCATTTTTGGAGTGTCACACAGACCTAAACGTGAAATCTTCTGAATTTTTAAGGCATGAAGACAGTGACATGAGCGCACGTGGTAACAAAGAACAACTTTTAAGGCTTTTTTTTGTGGATGCGTGTGTGCTGTGTGGCAGCCATGGAACATTAACTGGACTCTGAGCCAAAGGAATGTGAAGCAGAGGAAGAATCAGCCACAGATGACAGTGTTTGCTTGTCAGTCTGCTGGCGACCGCCTCGACAGGTGGTTGAGGCGCGAGATTTATGCTTCGCAACTTCATAGCACAACACAATCTGCCCACCGCCATGACGGACCACCTCTCCCAACTTTTTACAAACTTTCGGAGGGGCAGTGAAATCATTTAACAACTCCAACAGAGTCGATAAAGACTGTTTTTATAGTGGTATTTAAAGCCAAAAAAAACCCCAATAAAAATGTAAGCATCCCATATTTGCCAAGTCTTACGTCATCTTGCTGATTTTTATGGATGCGCAGGGAGGATCTGACATGTATAACAGCTGCATTCACCCTTTTCTAGGGTCACCGCAGCCACTTGGACAAGAACTAGACAAGCAATCATGTTTTTTTTTTTTTACTGAAATGAACGTTCTCTTCTGTTCAGGTTTGTTTTCCTTTCATCCACAAGGATTAACCTCAAGTATTTGGAGGGGGGATCAGTTTTATGTATAAACTAGGAAGATCTCAGAGAGCGCAAACAAAGACTAAGGTTAACTTTTGGCCCCCGGCTCCTACGTGCTTGGGTCCAAGTTAAAGCTACATGTAGAGATGAGTTGACCCTTGCACCCTCGTGTGTGTGTGGGCGTGTGTGTGTGTGTGCATATTCTGCAGACCAAGGGGGGGGGGGGGGGGGGGGAATCTAATTATATTTGGATTTAGCATGAAGGTGTAGACCAATATCACTCCCTGCTTCTTCTAGGTGGTGCTAGAGACTTAATGTAGTATGTTGCTGTACATAACATGAACAGAACCGGCTATAACCACTAGGTGGGGCTATGAGGATGAATGATTTTGTTTAACGTCAACTGAGCCTTCACACTGACCCGTCGGCAAGTTTGTCAGGTTCTGACTAGATCTGAGATGAACGAACCACTAGAGGGAAGGAAGAGGAACCAGGAGGCACGATGACAAATCTCTCCCCAAATTTCATGTTTCTTTCCTGGGCCTTGTTAAACCGCACCATCAGCTTCAGTTGAAAACGGCTTTAAAGACATGATTCTACTGAGAAAAAAAAACACAGACTCTTCATCCTTTTCCTAATTAAATCTTAACTTATATTTATTTTCCAGCAAACTTGTGGCAGAACGACTGATGAAAGGTGCAAAGTTTTAGGGTATGGTTTTTTTAGGGTCAAGACCCTATTATGTTTGCTCGTTTTTGTTTTGTTTTTTCAATTTGATGGCACAAAGTTCAATTCCAGCTGTAAATAAAGCCAAACGATTTTGAGTTCAGTGAGTTCCTTCCATGGAGACGACGGCGAGTCCCAAGTTGACACACAAACAGCAACTGACAACTGCAAGAGCAACTTTTGTTAAACATCTCTTAACCTCAAGGATGAGGTTGCCACGCGTGACAAAAGGCTGCACCTCCGAAATGGCAAACTCAAGACAACATCTGGAGGAGACAAACAGAGCTCGCCAGCTCTGGTAGACCTGTTCCTCTCTTCATCCGAATCCCCCCCCCCCCCCCCCCCCAAAAAAAAAGAAAATCCGGGAGGGGTTTCTGTTGTGTTAAAAAAAAAAAAAAAAAAGTAGGTTCACCAGACACGGTGGAGAACTGAGGTGAGTGAAAGTGTTCTAGTAGGGCGTCAAGCGAGTCTCTGAGCATGTGCAGTGGCATGTTTACCCATGCAGAATCTGTTTATTCCTTTTCTGTTGGACATTACATGCCAAAGGCACCATGATGGGAGGAGGGAGTGTGTCACAACACCTCTGCAGGTTTGTGACCAACAATCAGTGTTTATATTCTCTCCTATTTTTGTTTGGGTGGGCGTTTAGACCTGACAGCTGCATTTGGGAGAGAGTGCCTGAGTGGCGCAATTGGAATCCTCCAGTGTCTCCACTGATTTCAGCTGCCTTTGCTATCAGGATGCAAAACAAGCTGCAAATGTAATATTGCAAATCACCGCAGAGGAAAGTGTGATTTACATGGTGCGGACAAGTAAACTTCTAATCCCATCACCAGATTCCCCATTTCCCTCTCAGTTACCAAGGCACAAGTCCATCTTTACCCTGCAGGGGAATCACGGGAATGATCAATTTTATAGTACTTTAGTGTTGTTGTGTATTATTGTCTGCTGAGCAAGCAATGCCGAACACTGCTGATTAGATCAGGATGCTGTTTGTTTGAGTTTCTGCACGCTCACTCTTACAAGGGCATCAGGCGTCTATGTGCGCTCAGGGACTCATATGTACAATTCCGGAGTGAAAACTAAATATACATATTTTATGCGTGGCTCTCACTCTCCAAAACAAAAAAGCAGCATCGCAGACATCATCCGCAGCCAATTTCTTGTAGATAATGAGTTAAGGATCCCACACGGGCCACAGGCTGCCACTTGTAAGCCTGCAGACAATTCTCCTGTCCAAGGCGGTTGTGCGAAAGCCTATTTGGTGCAGTTTAGAGTCAAACCAATCACTGTTGACTAAATGTTCTCAGGCTCTCTGGATAGTTTAGCCAAGAAAATGCTCTACCATATTATATGAGACTGAGGAGTGTTTAGAGAGACAAAGACTGAGATGAGGCCATTCATGCTCAGCCCACATGTTTACTAGAGCGTTTATTAGTGAAGGCAGCGTTGGGCCCACATGGAATCGGAGGCCTTGACCTTTTCAAGTCCTATTTCCAACTGTGAGTTTCACTATTCCAACTCTAAACCACGTGTTTCTGTGCCCTGACCCTCTTGACCGTGACACCGAGGCAACATTAGAGAGAATTGTTTCTCAAACGTTTTTGTCTTTTAAGAGTTTGTGCGGTGATTCTGTGTGTTGTCAGTGACTTGTGTATTAATGTGTGTATTCATACACAAATCTGTGAGCTCATATTGCAACGTTTACAGTGCCGCAAGCAGTTAAAACTCTACCGCTGATGTTACATGTACATACTTTTTACAGCAGTTAATGCTTAGTTATGTATTAGAGTGCTGAATATATATAAATTAAGCATAACTAACCATTTATTAATTATCCTTCTGACCAACAGAAGGCTCCTTGCGTCACTTCCGAACAGCTGTTTTGGTTAGGAGGGTAAAAGAATCATCTGTGCATCACCACGTCACTCCCGGCTGCAAAACTTCCCAATGCTCCTGTAATCTGAGTTCTGCTTCACGTCATGAATCAGCTACATCGGTTGTTTTCTAACGACGCTCCCGGCGATGCTGAAACTAGCACCAAACCAGAGAGAACGTTCTGGATACTGCTCTGCTCTCCACACAGCACCTGTGAGGCTGTCTTCTCTCTGCCGGGATGTTGGCTGATGCGCTCCGTCTGACATACCAAAGAAGCTGAACTTTTTCCGCCAGACAGCGACAGTTCGGATCTGCCGTCACCCATCCTGAATCCAGCACCGCTCTGGCCGCTTGTTTTTTTTTTTTGCTATTCGGCTTTGTGAATGCCAGCAGTAGCGATGGGACTGTGGTGACGCACAGATTTCGCTTTTGTCATTCTGTAATTCTTCAGATGGAGATGCTGTACTCCCGCGGTGCCATTACACTCGTCTTCCTTTCCTGTGATTTAAAAAAAAAAAAGATTTAGCTTCTAAACTTAGTTGCCTGACTCACACATACTGTGGGTTTGTCAACAACCGATGCCGATATGTGGAAACCGAGGCAGCTGATCAGATGATGCTGACATTGGTAGCCAGTAGCTCAGAGGGTTTAATGCATCAGATTAGACAAATTTAGCAGTTTACTTCGTTATTTTGCTACACACTTACTCACTTAATGATGTAGGAAGTGATGATTGGCATGTCTCCCCACCTACTTGTGATTGGACAACTGGGTTGATAGTAACGAAGTGATGGTAACGAGTCGGGCTGCCCCCGGACGTGCCTGTTGAAAAGCTTTGTGATTCAGGCATCCAGTGCCTCATATTAAAAAAATAAATAAATAAATAAAAAAAGTGCCAAATATCAGCCTGAGTAACATCCTGTGTGTTAGTGGCAGTGTGTAGATGGATGGAGAACACGTGGAAGTGCAGTGTGAGCCTGTGAGACAGCCGCACACACTCGTCTACTGTTTATAATATCAATGTACAGATGATCGCAGTGTCAATTATTTACCGCATCAAGCCCTTAATGAAATGAATATCCCTAGTTTCAACTGCTTATAAGCACGCCAGTCTTGGTCTCTTTAACTGTGTTTGAGTGGAAGTGCTAGAGAAGGCAATACTCTGAGCTTTCCAAACATTAATGTGATGTATTCCCTTTTGTAATTACTCCCACATACAGAGTACCAAGCCACATTAACCTTCTGGCAGAGAGCACCTGTGGACCAGTTTTAAAAGCCCTGTTCTTGTGCTGCCTCCAAAGTAGCTGCCAGCATTATTATCCTTGTCTCAACTGCATCCATTTCAAATCCAATCTGCCCTCCAGGTCTGATGCACTATCTGTCATAACTGTCGCTCGTTGATGATGAACAGTCAGCGGTGAATTCTCTTAATGTGCTCCAACTTCACTAAGTAAAATGAGTCCAAACTATTGCACAAATGTAGAAAATCTAAGTCACGGCCTTGTTGTTGATGTCAACATGACCTCATGCTGGTTAAAGTGGGGGTTTTCATCCAAAGCCGTGGAGCGTTAGTGCCTTGTCTCTGGAGCAACTTGATGCATTTTCTGCAGGTTTGGCTCAAATGTCCACTGGGAAGACCTAAAAAAAAAAAAAAAAGATTTTGATGGTCAAACGTCAAGGGCACCTCACAGAGATGTCCAATCTTTGATATCCATTGGAGATCAAAAGTTAAGTTGTGGTAGCCGTAGAACCGCTATGCAGTGTTTCTTGTCTTATTTTATAGTGGAAACGGAGTAACGATGAAAACAAAACCTGTTTGGTCGATCGAAGCGAAGTAAAATCTGGTCAACTGGACGTAAGTTTATCTTGAAGACGTTTCACCTCTCATCCGAGAGGCTTCTTCAGTTCTAGTGAAGAGTGTGGAAGCTCCAGCTTATAAACCTATGTGGGAGTGGTCAGTGCTATTGTGGTGGAAACGACCCTCCCGAGACTCACCTGGCCTCCCCAAACGACAGTCTTTGTGCGGTGTCAGGGAGTTTCAGGGGTGGTCGTTAGGGAGTTTCACCGACCACTCAGGTGCTAATGGGCTGTGCTGGCAGCAGCCGTTCCACATGGGTCTTTCAGCTGAGCTCTTTGGGGAAGTTTTGAAAGGACTTGGTTGTAAATAGGTGAAAGGAAATGTCGCAGTCCACCTCCTCTGTTCAAAGATGGTTTCTCTGTCTTGACGTGGATGGCTTCTTTAACTCTTCTTTCAAACCATCTGTCCTCTCTGTCGAGGGTTTGGACATGGTCGTCCTGGAAGGAGTGGCTTTCCTCCTTGAGGTGGAAGAAAACCGCTGAGTCCTGTCCTCCAGAGTTGGCTCTTCTATGTTGGGCCATGCGCTTGTTGAGGGGCTGTTTGGTTTCCCCTATGTAGAGATCCGTGCAGGCCTCACTGCATCTGACAGCGTATACCAGATTGCTTTTCTGGCTGTGAGGGGTGGGATCTTTGGGGTGAACCAGTCTATGTCTCAGAGTGTTGTCTGGTTTAAAAGACACAGGGATGCGGTGCTTGTTATAGATTCTCCTTAATTTCTCAGAAACCCCTGCCACATAGGGGATCACTATGTTGGGCCACAACAACTCAGAGGGCTTTCCAATCAGTAGCAACAATCAGGAATTTGTCTTTGCTGAAACAGAGAGCAGGTGAAACTCAACACAATGCTTGTGGTAAAACCTGAAGTATTATAATGGGTCCTGGACTTGTCACATCCTCTCTGCCACACCAGCCTCGGTCCTCATTAAAAATCTTCTTGCTTTTGTTTTCCTTTCTCCATTAAATACGTATTATCCTGGTGTAGCTAACCATCGAGTCCATTTAGTTGCAATAGCGTCCGGGTTTTATCGGTGCTTTTTTGCAGGTCCACTGCTTGTTATTCCTGTGCAGTAGATTGTTTGACAGGTGGTAAAGCCGTTTTTTTTTTTTGGAGCTGAAAATATGATACGACTTTATTAATCCCAGAAGGGAAATGTAGGTGTTACAGCAGCAGCATCCAACACTTAACAAGATAAGACAAGGTGGATCAATACAATAGAATAAGAAATAGACCAAGAGAACTAAGTTTAATACATAGAGTACTCTAGAGTCTGCACCTCCGCCAAAAAGATGTAATAAAAATGCTGTTTTTGAGTGTTAAATGGATCCTCCACTCCTCCTGTTACAACCCTGCAAACAGACCCACAAACAAGATGGAGTTATAATAAAGGAAGTCTGAGATGGGGGATCCCCATCGACCAAGTCTGGACTCACCCTCCTGACGCTGTCGTATACGTCTGGATGCCTGTCAAGGCTCATTTTTATGTTTTTTGATCCCATAGACATTCAGCTAATTAGCTCAAGCTAATGTTGCTCTTTCGCATCACTAAACTGAATTCCATCCTCTTATTTATTGACTATTTCTTTGTGGATCTGAGTGTTGTGCCAGTTTTTGATGATTATTTAACACCCTCATTATAAGTTCATTTCATTGCTGTTTAACATATTTATGATCTTACTTTATGCTCTTATCCTCTCATTTACTTCTCCTCTACTGTTTGGAGTTTTTATTGGTCTGATTGACAATTTTACACTTGTTTTTATTCAGCTTATGGTGTTTCCTGTTCTTATGATGGTTACATGAAACACCATGAAACTTGTACACCTGATACATGAAAACTGTCCCGGGACATTTAGCAGTTTCTGACTACTGCCAAGTAGGAACCAGAGTTCCTCCAGAACTACGGCAACTCTTCCCCATATCGAATCATTGGAGCTGTTCGTCAAGACTTCCCTTTGGTAACTAATATTCTTTCACCTCCGTTCCCTGTGAGCCCCCCTCTTCTTCTACAAAAGAAGAGACAATGAGAGAGTTGAACAGTTAAGACACTTTTGTCCTTAAAAGACGGACGTTGTGCCGGACCGGTGGGCACATGGCGCCGGTTAACAACACTTTTAAAAACCAAAACATTTTCAAAACGGAGATAGCTCATGATTGTTATTTACCAGTTTGACTGACTCAAGGAGGCACACCGGGTTTATTATATTATATATATATATATATATATATACATATATATTGTGTGCAAATTAAACATAATATTCATCGACCTCCTCCCCCCCCTGCTGATTTTGTCGACCAATACATCTGTTCATTTAGAGCGCTGGCATTTTAAGGAAACACTGTCTTGTTTGGATGTTGCAGCTGGATTAATATTTGTTCAGGCTGATTGCAGGGAGGGGGACGGTGGGCAGGTGGGCGAGCTAAACTGACTTTTAACGAAAGAGAGAGAGAGGCACACATTTGGTTCGTAGCGTTCCTTGAGGAGTGGATGATGGAGGAGGTGATCATCGCCACTCTCAAGATGACAATATCATGCTCCTTAAAAGTGTGCTTCTGTCCCCTTGTGTGAGTTTTTCCTTCCGTTATGCTTCTGTAACTCATGTTTTTCCTCTTCTCTTCCATGTGCTGCCCTTCACTGGTAAATGACTACGCCCTCATCGTGTAGGTGAGTCATATATATGCAATCCTTTTCAGACTATAGCCTCCTTTAAATCCCTTTTTATGAAGAGTTCTATAATGGATTGTGTCTGTAGTGAAGGCTGACACTATGTAAAGACACGGTGCATTTCAACCTTGACCGAAAACGACCTGAAGTATGTAGATTGTAGGAAAGCAGGGATGAGTTGAGGGGACTGAAAGTGGTTGTTGTGCTGGAACATGTTTAATAAGTGGCGGCGTATTTAAAGAGGGCGGGGGGGGGGGGGGCGGCTAAGAAAAGCTCGGAGTCAGGTCATCCCTCTCTTGCTGTGTCTTAGCAGACCTGAGGTCACATTTAATATTCATCATCAGAGACAGGAGGAAATATATTTCTCCACAAAACTCTCCGTGTCAGAGTAATGTGGTGTAAGTATGTCATGTTCTATCTGTGAGCTGCTAATCATTCACGGGCTCCTGAGAGATTACAGCGTTTTCTGCAATTTGGCACGGCGCTACGCCAAAATTAGAGCCATACGTATCCAATAAATCAGAGATTAAATATAGTATAGAGCTTTATCAAGGCTGGGAAATAGATTTACCTCAATTACACAATATCTCCTCTTACTTCCTGCTTTATGAAGGGTGAAAATGGGCAATGAACTTACTGTTCAATTAAAAGAAAAAGGCATTTTAGTCAGCATATTTCAGGTGCCATGAAGTTATTTGCAACATTTGCAGGTCAGTCCAACTGAGCTTTGTCATATTTATTGGATTGTTAGGCCCCGAAAGCAAAAGCAGTCTCTGTTTGTCTCGGGGAGCTGATACTCAAATTTTAATGAGCCTCCGGAGAGGATGAGGAGGCGGTCTTGTTTACTGACAGACTCTGAGCTTTGTGGGCAGGTACAGAATGTTGATGGTACAATGTGGGAGTGGACAGTAGAAACATGTCGTTTCCAGCTCCAGCACTTCCTTTACTCACAATCTATAACGGGAACTCTGCCCTTTTAACCTCTAGACAGACAAAAGCAAGAATCCAATGTGATTCTTTCCCTTGAAACGGAACGACCAGTCCGACCTTTAGGTCCTTTTATTTTGATATCGCTGAAGTAGACGGGGAGAATATGTAGACACAAGCAGAGGGGAAAAGGAAGTAGAGAGTTGGTTTACAGGCTTAAAGCTTTCCATCGTCTTTGAGATTCTTGTTTGTTCTCAAGCTAGAAGAGTCTATGGAATGCAAACAGTGGTTGTGCTCTTCTCTGCACATTGTCAGTCTAGAAATAAGTCTGTTCAATGCCCAGCAGTAAACTGTGGGATTGAAGTGAAGCCAGCACGGAGGTGCAGTTCCTTGAGTGGCCACTTGGCTGCAGAAGCCACTCGATTGACCCACATGTTAAGCAATGCTCAAAACTCAACTTGGGTGAATAGCGTGAACCCGCCATTTCCTCCTGGAGAGACTCCGTGATGTCAGGTGGCGGACTGTGACGGAGGAAGCTTGTGGTGGTTGTTGGCGCTCCCCGCAGCGTCAAAGCGGGTGGAGCAACGATACCGGCGGCCTGGAAGGGTGAATTGATGATGTTCAATCAAGGGGGGGAAAAAAACAAAGGGAAGTGACAAAAAGAAATGAATGTCAGGAGCATCGATCAGACCTCATTTCCTGCCTGTCAGTCGAACAGAGACTTAAAGTGTGTAAGAACATTTCCCGAATGAGGCCTGTTGCTGATTCCTCACGATGATTGTGTACTAGGTTTCTCTCCAAAGTTCAGTCTGACCATTTCTTTTCTTTTCTTTTTTTTGTTTTTTCTGCTGGTCATTGAGCAGTCGCACGGATTTTTTTGAGTAGTAGGCAACATCAAGGATACAGGTGACTTAGCAACCATGATGATTAGTCTTTGGAGTTCTCTTTTCAGGAGAGCAATATTAATGAAAGCACTTTTTTGGGGGGGGTGGATAATCACTTCATGATCGTGAAAATGTTGTAATGAAATAGTGTCAGCCAGGGGAGTCGAGCTCTACATATTCCCTCTAGTTCACTATCACCTACAGGAATCTCTTCTCTCTGTGGGGTTCTTTAATGAGGCGGACATGAAATCCAGAATCTAGTCAGATAGCTGATGAATGAGAACACCTGTGCTGCGTCATGCCGCTGCATCCCTGCAAGAAGCCATTAACCAGGAGGCTGTGGACAGAGCACAGATGTAAATACCAGCACCGCTGACGACTTGTGTTTAGCTGCCTCTCCTCCAGCGTCTCGGTGCTGCCGGTGACACGCCGCTGGAGCCGTTGTTACTGTTATTAGTCACACCTGTGATTTCGCATATGATGTGTCAAATTGTTAGCTGGGAAAAAGGCTCTTCCTGCCTTCGTGAAGACTTTTGTGTTCTATTTGTGTTAATGCACCGATGTCGGTTAGGTGGGGGATTGTGTTCCCTGAGACGTGTCGTCAAACATTCTGTCCATCACTGGCAAACACAAACATTCTGGCTTTATTCTGAATCCTTTTTGGGGATGGGTTTTTATTTTATTTTGATGCCGCCAACAAAAGTACAGCAAGTATTTTACTTTCAAACACAGGCAACAAACATGTATTGGCAAAGACAGCGTGATGTTTTGTAATTCTTCTCTGCATCTGTCATCGCCACTAACAACAATCAAGGCTGTCACCAGGTAACGGGGACATCAGCAGAATGGTGTCACACCTCAAAATCCTGCAGCTCAGATTCTGCCTGTCAGATCAGACGCTGCATGGACCCGTTAAAGTAGAGCAGCAGTTCCCGAACCTGCTGAAGGGCTCACTGAAACCTTAAATCACAAATACAACGCTGACCAGACACACAAGTCTAAGATGCAGTACTTGTATGCGTTCCTGTCCATGTGAATGTGGGGCTGCTCCACATTGATAATCCATCCACAAAGGTGTTTGAAGTCACGGGCAAATAATGACTTGTTCAGCCTAGATCCCGTCTGATGACTGGATTTGAATGATTTCAGTCTCAAATTTCACATTTACACTATTTTATTGATTGTAATTGACTTTTAGAGCCCACCTATGTTGCCTTCACAGCCCACCAGGGGGCTGCGGACCACACTTTGGGAATCACTGGTGTGCAGCGAGCTTTCAATGGCCAGAGCTGATTTCCTTTTTTTTTGTCTTGTCACCCAGTTCATTATTGATATAAAATATGATCCGATTTTTGATACGTTGACATCATGATTATTGAATTGGACATATCTTGCTTATGCATCCGAAGTGACGTTCCATCTGATATGATTATTATCAGATGTGGTGCAATGCTTGTTATCCAAAGCTCAACTATGAAACGCCATTCAGCAATTTTGTCTACAGGCTTAATCAAAGGCAACTGGTTTTGGTAGAACAAAATGAAACACAGAAATATTCCAGGGAATATTTTACTGCTTGAGACAGAAAACTTAGCTAAAAATAGAGAGATTATTGGCCTTAAAATCAGGTAATTGATTACCAATGAGGCTGTCGGTCTGATCAATGGAGACGTTGCAAAAATGTCCCCCATAACAACTTATAGGGGACAAATAACTGTTCAATACCAGGTAAATGTCCTGCGATTCCTGCTGCCCTCAAGTGGCTATTAAATGAATAATGGATGTATAAGACATGCTACCATGACTGTACATTTAATTAAGCCACATTAACTGATATTTTGGGGGCTGCTTGGGGGCATGAATGTAGTACAACTAAAACAATGAGCTATAAAACAGACTCAAATCTCCTGTGCAGCCGTAGAAGTTACAGAGTTGAGTGATAATTTTCCTGTGGATTCTGTCATGGTGACCTTTTACGTTAATGCGATCCAAAAAACTGGATATGAAATTAAAACAAAACCCTAAATACTACTTCCCTTACTGCTTTGTAGTTGTTCCCTTTGTTGAAATACTTTTATTTAAGGAGCCAAATTATTGCCTGGAAAGACAATAGTTGGAAATGTGCTTCAAAGCCAGTAAGTTTATCCTCCTAGAATGCAGGGGGCAGATAAAGAGATGCTTATCCAGCCTATAGGATCCCTGCATGAGCAATCGGTTTGTTTAGCTTGAGCCGGCCATTGTGCACTCTGGCTTTTGCAGGAGGAGACGAGATGTATAATGTGGAAATCCACCAGAGGATAATCCTGTATCAGCGTTGACAGCCATCTATGAATGCGGTACTCGGTAGACAGTGGCTCAGTTTGACGTGCTCCTTTGCACACTCGACAATTCACTCACATTTTCATTTACAAACACACACACACACACAAACACGCGTGCGCGCGCGCACACACACACCAATTTAATGGAATTTACACAACTGAAAGCAGCACGAGCCGATTCCCAACACGTGCTGCATGAACAATGTCAAGGAAATTGGCAAGGTCCTCATTTCTGCTCTCATACATGAGCATAACAAATGGCTGACACTGTGGTACTGTCTCTCATTACACTGCTTTTCAGGAGGTAAGATAGTCATTGTGCACCACCTCATTGAACTGTGCGCGCTTAATTACGGTGACACAGGGAATGCAAGGCAATCGTACACACAGGATGACGAGGTGTACTTGTTTTATTGGATAGTGGCTCTTCTTTTGATTTGATCACGGGCCGGGTAATCTAGAACGCTAGCTGTAATTGAATCAGCTGCGAACGCTGTCTAACATTGTTATATCTTATCTAGTCTCATCTCCATTCACTGGGTGCTCTATTTGTTACCATTTACCAGCAATTATCTCTTGATAATGAAGACGACTCATGCAACATGATATCCAGCAGACAGACGTTCAGATACAGAGTACCTGCACAGTGATGGCACCTTAAGTGCTTTTGTAATAAGCTGGACAGTCTCCGTCTGTACGTAATACAATCAAAATGAAAACTGTGTGGTTTAATGGACTCAGCGAATGGGAGATCCTTTTCTTTCCTTGTTACATTTGTTATTAGCTTGCAGGTTGTTCCCTAGTAAGACCATTACATTGTGTTTAACGTGTGTGTAAGCATGTAAGCTCTCCGCTACTGCAGGCCGAGTCCACCGAGCACCAGACCCTCAGCGTGGGAGGGGTTGTGTGTGTCGAGCTCACAGTGATGTGTTTTCCATGCTCCAGCATCGCTTCTTCAGCGACGTACATTTAGCGTGGTTGCAAACCTCCCGACCAACTACCACCACCAACGTCTGCTTATGATCTCTGGTATAATCCAGGTCTTCTTTATCCGGGCATACGCTCAGTAATCCACAAACACTTTGATCTTTGAACACTTGGGTGCCAGCGCGAACGAGCGAGTTGGTTCGACTGAGTTGTTCTACAACAAGTGTTTTGCTTAGTTTTAGGTTCATACATATTTAAGTCTTTCAGGATTTGAGGTTGGCAAAGAAAAGCTTTTCCTTTTGTTGAGATTATTTCCAAAAAAGCAACATGCAACTGTCTCAATCATTTTTGATTCATACCACAAAATAATTTCCTGGGATTTTGACTCCGCTGGCTGCGAGAATGTGGCTGACAAAGTGACAGATGAGGTTACTGAACACAATCACATGTTCTCTGTTCAGGTGGGTGAAATGGGATCATACAACTGGTGGAAAAATAACAATATTCTTCCCACACACGGCTCCTCACAAAGAAGTTGTTCTATTTCATGGAAGATGAATCTCTGATCAGTTTATAGTCTGACCTCTTGACTCCATGAAAGAATAAAAGGAACTGCAGGAATGTATTGGAAGAGTGTTAGAATATATGAGAAATAAAAAAGCACACACGTCAGGCGTGACTAGGCAGCAGGCGTTGATGGAATATAAAGAAAGAGCAGCTTCTCCAAACCTCATCTATAAACTATTAGTCATCTGGATTTGTGTCATTTATCTACGAATACGTCTTGAATCTGTTTTTAGCAACCATCTGTAGGAGGTTGGCGCTCTTGTATTCTTTCAAAAATAGTTTTCATTCATCAGGTGTGTGCCGCGCGCACTTGAAAACGCACTCTCCCAAACCGTGCGGCGGCTCCCTCAGGCCTGGGCTGGGAGTCACGGAGGAACTCATGATCTGATCTTCACCACATTGCAAAACAATATCTGGATAAATGGAGAAGAAAAATAGCCGTCCAAAGCCAGGGAGCGGGAATTCTTTATTTGTTCACTGTGTTGTGATGTCAGCTTAACACAATTTGACAAGCCAGATAAAACTGTGTACAGCTCTTCAACCTGCGTACGCGCTATAAAGTACGAGCCAACATGGCAAGAGACCTGTTTCTAATTTTAGCTTTTTTGTCCAACATATCAATATCTGTCCCAAGTGTATTAATACCTCAAGAGGAAGTATTACGATGCAGTACTGTCCTATCCCTATCTACCTTTCAGGATGCATCAGTTTCCCCACCACAAAACATAGCGTTTTATTTAGGATCAATTCATTTTTATTTTTAAAGATAATAAACGTCAGTGCTGAAGACCTTGTGAGACCTTTCGCAGTTGAAGAGGTTTCAAAATCTCCAAATCTGAGAGGAGCAGATGGTCGCACTAATCCCTTGTTCTATTTCAGCGTTTTTACTGAATGTGTCTTGTTTGTGTCATAATAGAATTCTGAATACACGGTCAGCAAATCGTTGTTTTTAACGTTGCTCCAATTTAGTCCTTTCTTTTCTTTTCTTTTCTTTTCTTTTCTTTTCTTTTCTTTTCTTATTACTCGTCCTTGTGTCTGCTTTGGTTGAACAAAACACAACCGCGCAGCTGTAGGATTACTGAAATTATCATCATTCAAATTATTAGGAGCAAATGAATGTTGCTGTGGCCGGCGTATCTCGCTCTTTAAGGTTCAAATCACCAGATCAAATATTGTCGGGTCTCTGTAATTACTGGGAGGTATTTAGGAATGTGATTCATGGGCTGTGGTGGAGGAGCTCCAGGCCATCAAGCAGTCAGGTCAGAGCATGATGGGATGATTGTTAATACGGGGACACGGCTGTTTATCCTTCATCATATGTTTCTTTTTCATCAAGATGAGTGGGGTTTTTTTGGGGGGGGGGGTGTGTGTTGCTTTCAGATAAATTGTTAACGTTTCATGAAAAAAACAATATATTTCTTGTCATGAGCTTGATGAACTGACCCGCTTAATTTTTTTTCTTCGCGATGAAAGCGTTGTCGTTGTTGTTTTGTTCGTGATTTGAAGAACAAAATCGTGAACAGCAGGACGAAGGGAATTCTTTTGACTTTGAGTTTGTGTGGAATGTCCTGTTCCTCCGCTTTAAACCAGCTTCTGTTGGTCTTCTTAAACCGTGAAGCAGCTGAAAAGATCTTTCACCAACGAACTTCAGTGAGTTTGTGGAATGAGCTTTCCTGTTTCCTGACTTAGAGCACCAGAAATTAAAAAAAAAAAAAAGAAATCTGGATGAAAGTAGCAACATTATCTCCACTGCTTTAATCTCTCTCTCAGAACTATCCACAGTCCAGAGGCTGCTAATAGCCGTCAAAAATAGAAATCCATGGAGGCTGACAAATAAATCTGTTTTTTTTTTTTTCACATTTCAAGTTTTTCCAGAAGGTTTTAGAAGGTTAGTTCCAAAGGTTCCACAGGTTTTTCGAGGTGTTTTTCATCCTCCGACACCCAGACATCAGAGATCTCTGCTTAATGATTTCTGAATGCCACAGAACAAATTGCAAACACAACAAATCAACTTTAAAGGACTTTGTTCTTTGATGATTGCAGTGTTCCTGTATTACCTGTGTTTACCAGGTACACGACTGCCGTACTTCATCACCCCAAAGACTTGTAGAAGATTAGCAGATGGTCTTCAAACCCTAATTGTCTCCGTCCACGTCTCGCAACAAAACCTTGTGAGAGTGTTGCCAGTCGCCAGTAGCCAAGTGTTTAGAGACCCACCTGTGAGTCTGGAGATCTAAGTGGATTCAATGAGGTAGGAGTACTAGGAAGATTTGATTCAGGTTAGCTGCAGGGTATAGGTTTGATTTGGAACATGGCGGGAATGTAAAATTGAGTCTGGAGATCCTTCCCCAGAAAAATATCTAACAAGTTTTCAAAGTGTTTCCTGCAGGCAGCTACAGCGCGATCAGCGCTAACGTTTGCATGACTAATACAGTTTTTCCTTTCATATCACTGAGCTATCAGCGCATTTAGTTTGGTTCTGATACCGTGACGTTATAATGACAAAAGAAGTGTCTGTCGCTGCAGTCGTGTCGCTCCTCTGATTCATCCTCACGTGTGAGGGAGGTGGGAAGAGAGCGAGCAAACACAGCAGGAGTTAACTCTTTCAGAGCCGATGGGAATGGGATTTGATATAAAAGCATATGCAATCAAATTAGGGCTGGTAATTTTAGGTAATCAGAAAAGTGGAGGACAGACAGACACTTACACACACTCTCACACACACACACACACACACACACACACACACACATACACATACACACACACACACACACCTGTCTATTCCTCTGGATTTAATCAGCTGGTTGCAAGGAAGCAGACTTAGAATGCAGACCAGAACGAGGGACCAGGGGAGCCAATCTCCCCGCGTGATGAAAGAGCGCAGCGTCTCTCTCTCTCGTCTCTGCTGCTGCTGCTGTTGCAGGAGATCTGTAATCCAAACAGATCCACATTCTACAGCCAGGTAGTCAACATTAACATTCAGTTTGTGACCAGACCGCAAATTAAATCAGACAAATTAAAAAAAAAAAAAGCACAACCCAACTGAGAAATCAAGTAGCTCTTGTGAAAACATCATGTCTAAATGTTAAAGGAAGAGTCAGCGCATCAGTTTCAACACTGAGGCTTGATTCCATGATTGATATTCAAAAGAGTACTGCGACTTCAAAAAAGTGCATACCGAACAATCACATTAGAAGCTGTAAATGATTCCAGTTACCACAAACTGTTCCATCCAGTTTGGCTTTTCACAAAGGGTTTGTGTGCGCGCGCGTGCGAAGTGTCTGAGATGAAATTCACAGCAAAGGGGGAAAAGTAAAAGGGAGACCACAATGTAGTGAATTAATGCGCCCCTCCTGCTTTGTAGGAGTTTTTTTCCTCATCATTGACACGGATACCGTGATCTTCACAGGGTTCATGCGCCCATGAAAAACCTGGGGGAAAAAAATCATGGAATACTGCAAAGAGTGTGCTTAAAACAAAAATACCACAACATGGAAACTTGCTTCTCAAACTCCTGCATATTAGAGGATTTGTAGCCCATTTGGTTGAACAGGGAGACATCTCATTTGTTTCATGCTGATTTACCGTAGTACATCTTTATGTCAATGAAACCAACTTCCTTGGTTACTTAGTTAAATGTACGCTGGTGAATTTTGATATGAAATTTATGGAAACATATTGGCAAAAGCGTGGGATTTGTCGCAGATTTTTGCAGTATTGTGTTTGTGTCATCATTCCGCATTCATGTCCGCATTCATTTTAACCTTTTCCGTCTGTTAATTTCTTCTGAAGAGTGTGATCGGCGGCGAGTTCACGTATTTAGGCGAAGAAACAGACCTGAAGTGGGTCAGAGGTGGCCGGCCAGTGCGTGAGCAGAGCAAAATAAGAGTGTCCGCTCCGTCACATTCTATCTTTGCTGTGACCTTCCGAGAGATGCGCCGAGGGTTTTGCATTGAGCGCACCAGGTAAGTCAAGGAAGTTACTGTCATGATTTTTATGAAGAGCTGGACAGGAAAGAGGCGGTTGCCCTTTTCAGGAAAATCTGAGTGCTGAGCGCTGGAATCGGGAGGATTCAAGTTCTGAATGTAGCAGCAGGTCTGGTCTATGAAACCCTGTGATATGCAGTGTGGAGACGACTTCCCAGGCGTCAGACCCTAATAACAGCCTGTACAATATAATGTGATGTAATTGTGCCTCACAACATTGCAGCAGGTTTCATCCTGAGGCCACGGATGATTGTACTCATGTACTTTGTTGCATTATATTGCAAAATATCTGTAATTATCTGATGAATGTTAGCCACTCCAGGATGAAATTGTTCACTTCTCTGTTTTTCCAACAGTTAGAGAAACAAGATAACAAAACGCAGACAGACGTGACATTAGTCACAACAGTTCCAGCAAAAAAAAGAAAAAAAAAATCAAATAATATCCATAGGCAGTGCAGTCAGCATTCAGTGGAAATTCAGTGTGTTTGCTTCCTTGGAAGTCATGTGATCAGTCATTTGTCTATCAGCTCAGGATATTTGAGAAAACAGAAACCTAATGGATGCTTCTAGTTAATATGACCAGCGGTACCCTGCCCCAGAACCGGTCCACTTAGTTCTCCTGCTGCTCACTATTGATGACAGAGATCTAAGTGGGTTGGGCAGACATTTAGGCTTCATCTTTAACTTCCAGAGGCGGCATCACTCAGCTCCGGTGTGTGCCGGGCCAGCAGGTGTCAGACCTCATTTAGTGAGTCCAAACACACTATTAGGATCAAATTGGTGTGTAAAAGTGTCTCCAGTTCTACCTGCAACCTTCCCCCAAACATAACTTCAAGCTTGATCTGACAAAGGTCGCACACTCTCTCCCGTTGCCTAGCTGCACGTTGGAATGGATCCGTTCAATTTTTCTGCAAATGCACTATGATATGAGAAGGATATTTATGGATTGCATGAACCCTGAATAGTGTCTTTTGACAATAACTTTATTTATATTGCACTTTTCAGAAGACAAGTCTTCAAGTGCTTTCCAAGACAGAATGAAGAGGAAAGGCTGAGAACAGGAAACAAATATATGGCATAATGACAAGAGCATGAAAAACAGTTGTGTAAAATGATGAAGATGTTACTTAAAAGGCAACGGCACATTCAGAGCTCAAAGTAGATAAAAGCAGATTGATAAAAGGATGTTGTAAGTGGAAGTTAAAAGGAGATCGGGAGCTCCATTTCCTCAGGGAGCCATGGAGGTTAGCTTGTGACATCGCTACTTGTTGTTTACCATTTGGAGTTCAAGTGGAGTTTCCTCTGCGTTTTCAAACCCTCCTTCATTAATGTGACTCACGGCATCCATACGGGGATGAAGGCTCCATATTTTATGTGCTTGGGTTTTTTTTGTCGTTGTTGTTGTTGTTGTTGTGTTTTTTTGCTTTTCTTTAAGCACAACAAATGTCGGTGCAACCAACATGGGGGCAAGGCTTTTAAAATGTCACCGGTTCTTGAGAAAGTCAGCAAAGTCTTGTCATGCGAAATAAGAGCTTAGGCGAAGAGGAGACTGCATGTAAGTCACTTTAGCTTTATATCAAAACATTTGTTCTCTTGACTTATTTATTTCCATTTTCTAGAAAAGTATATAGGTTATTAGCTCCATCCATAGCATATAAGTCATCTAAAATTGAGGTAGAAAGTGTTTTATTGTGAAAATCACTCGCACTACATGTGCTTTTCCTCTCTCCCGTAACATTAAAAATTAGGAACTAAATAGCAGCTTGAGTTTGCATGAGGAAAATAGAGAGTTCCCTTTTTTTTATTATTTATTATTTTTGGTCCTCCTGCACAAGCATTGATTTCATCATGTCATGGCCATTATCTGGTGTGTGGATGGTGCTGCGACAGGGAGGAGCAGCGATACGGGAGCCTTTCAGTTGCAGTGCCATTACCTGAGCAATGTTTACTCTACAGCCCGGCCTCTGGGGGCTTCGGGCTCCTGCTCTCCCCACTTTTAAATACTACATGAGAGCCATTAGGGACAGATGCTCCGTCCCCCTTCACCTTTAGTGCTACTTCTCAATCTTCCTCCACTCCATTTAAGGTTCCTAAAAATAAAAAAAAACAACAAACCTCACTGATGGATGCGACAGAAAATACTGTCTTGTCACAAGGTCATAGTCCATGTTTTTCCGTGTAGGAGATGAATATTAACGTTCTGAATCTACCACAGGCCTCTAAAGAGACGGTTTATACCTCAACCTGAATGTGGTTGTCGTATTTGTGTTTTCACAATAGTTGCTAATGATTTATTCAATATCCAGTCGTGTATGAATTTAAAATGGACTCATTTCCTTCATTTTCCCCTACATTGAAAATGTCAGAGGAAGTTACACTCAAAACTATGAAACTATATTGGGCCAAATGTAGAATAATTTAAAACCACGGAGTTCCTACAGTGTTGTTGTGTCCATGTATTTGGGCTGTCTCTTAAATTCCAAACTAAGAGCATGTGAACACGCTAATTATACCCCGGAGACATTACAGTCGACAACTTCCATCTGTGCTGTTCATACCTGGTCGGCATTAATCAGAGGATTAAGTTGAGTTCCTGTCTGAATTAATGATGATGATTGTTGGGGTTTTTTTTGTGTTTTTTTTCAATGATGAAACCACAAATTAACATGTAAGAGGTCGTGAAGTGTCGTGTGACCCGCTGACGCCGACAGGAGTTTGATTTAGTCACCAGCTCGGGCGACGTCACTGACACCACCTCAGTGATTTATTTTGCTTTGTGATTGTTCTGAACTGTAATGGAGATTATAAAAATCAGTTTGTACTCGGTCTAAAAAAAGATCAGTCAGACTCTTGTAGGTGACAAGCAGCTTAAAGGAGGGTTTTTTTTTTCTTACAGACAATTTCAAAATATGGTCAGTATTACTTGTCGTGTTCTATCAAATCTGTCTGTGATTAACTGTTGTGGTACCTGCATATCTGCCAAAACAGCTGCTGAAGTAACAAGAGAATTAGATGTATGTAGCATCATGATGGGAAAGACATCAGTTCAACAGCCCCTTATTTTTGTATTAATCCTCCATTTTCTAGACGGAGAACTGCAGTATTGCTGTGATCGAATGTTCAGCGTGGCCCTGTAACAAACTGTAGTCCAACATCTGCAGGAGCAGCACTCTCACACTCCATAGAAGTTGCTGTAACATTAATTAAACCAGAATGCGTTGCTATATGAGGTCACTTTAAAGACAACCACACCCCCAGATTTGTGCTGTGAACCGTTTCGTACTGCAGGAGGACGGAATGGACGCCAAAACTCTGCGTGCATGTGAAGAGTTTGGCCATGTGAACATTGGAAAGAAAGACACCGGCTGCACAAAAGCACTAACGTTCTTTACTTGGTGTTTAGAAGAAGAAAAAAAAAAAGGTTGTTCACCGAGATGATTTTGCTGTTTTCAGAACCGTTTGTCTTCCAAGAGAGAAGAGTGCAATAGAAAAAATGCTTTGTATTTAGGTGGGAAATAATCAGGAACTCTGTATTGGATTTGCAGTGCCTCCTTTAAAAATACTGCACATAAAATGCTAGAAATTACTTGCCCTTTTATTTAAAGAAACCTGCCAAGTTTTAGGTCAATTCCACACGCTCTAATGAGAAAACCTTTTCATTAATGAGAATATCTTGCCAGTAAAATCTGACCTTTTGATAAATACTTTTCAAAAGGTCAAGGTATTAGATCTAAATCATTTTATAGTAGTCAGCTGGAGACTGAAGGTCAAATTGATAAAAATGAAATGACTTAATTGGCCTTATTCAGCAAAATAACTGTGTTGAAATGTTTTTTTTTTTTATTTTTTTATCTGATCCATGAAAATTAAACATTATTCCTACTAATAAAGCCAAGGTCACAAGGCTTTGATAAGGTGTTGCCCTGGTTAGGATATAAGTCCTTGAATACTAAAAAAAGAGAGATAACGTGTACAGTCTTCTTATATTGAACATATTGAATGATAAATCCCAGTTTTATTCATGTAGATGGAAGAAGTGTTGTGCTCCTTTAATCCCTGTTCTGATGCCCTTGAGCCGTGTTTTTAACCTCTGACTGCTGCAGGCAGATTTCTCAGAGGATCAGTGGATTTTGATGAAGCCCATTTGTGGGTTTGGTTTCTTGAAGGTTTTGATGTAGTCGTGCCTCTCAGACATGATATCCAAACCCATCCTCACGGCACTGACTTGGACGCCATCTTTTGTATCGATTAACTCCGCTCGCGGGCGCTTCCCAGAAATTCAATTCACTCCAGCCATTAACGTTGGCTCTTCTTCATTTTCCATCACTCTCGTCTCCCCACCGGCGCTCTGCATAATTCAAAATCCAAACCTATGGTTCATCTACTCATCTGTTAGCTGCTCAGGTGGTTTTGTCAAGTCTCATCCTCCTGCTGGAAGATATTTATCTGAGGCTGGAATTGGGGCTCTATTGATGTTGCTAAGCCTTTGTGTGGGCATTTGTGGAATGCTAAACTATGGAATATTAAATTTGGCAAAGCAAAAAAAAAAAAATCTGACTGAAGAGGAGCTCTTGCATCATATGTGCAGTGGCAAAGTTGGAGAGAGGAAATAAATCTTGAGCTCTGTGGCCTCTCTTAAAAATGTCATGTGAGAAGAAATCAATGGAGGCCCCAGACCACCACAGGGGAGGTCAAATATCAGGGTTGATGGAGCTCGCCGCAGCAAGTGAAGCAGTACACATGAAGTACAATGGTATTAGTAGGTGTGATCCTTGTAGTGGCAGCAGTATTACTGCAGCAGGTTCTCAGAACGTTAACAGCAGCAAAGTTTGATCACATTCCACCGAAGCAGGCGGGTTCGCAGGTGACGTGTCGATGTCAGTTAGTCACTTTTTTGGTGTTTTTTTTTTTTTTTTTTTTTTGCATATTCAGTATCACCAAACATTTTTATCACTAATCCCTTGGGAAACAGTTATTGCAGCCCGGTCAACCCCTGACGGGTAAAACAGGCGCTTCCCCCATGCTTGCAGAGTGCAACGACGTTTGGCAGATAACGAGCCAATATTGGCTAATCGTATGGACAGCGCTACCAGCCGTACTCAAAGCTTAAAGACCTAGCTTGCGCTGTAAAGGTCAGAAATCAAAGAGGAGAAAAATGAGTCCGCTAACTCCCCTTTCAATACTGTATTAGCCATTATACTTATATCAGACAAACGGCCTCAAGCTGGTTGCCGTGTTTGCTCACAAGTCTTACTCACCATCATGCTCCAGCACTTTGTGTTTGCTAGCCACTCTCTGCATTCATTAGAGACATCTGGGATGTGTATCTGGTGCTTGACACAAACAAATCCCTCAGAGGAAGCAGTCAGTTTATGACTCTCACCGAAGTGCACGCCATCTGTGAGTTAAGGCTCCCATTTACCATTTCATACACAAGAAATATTGCTGCGAAATGCAGGGACTGCTGCCAAATGACCCTTTTTTTTCCTCCCGCATATAGCAGACTCATCCCAGTTTATAGTAGCAAGTGAGGTGCATCCGACATCTGCTGGAAACCCAACAAGCCAACGTCTCCTATTTTTCCTTTTGCGGGATATATAAGACCCTGCAGGCATGAGAGAAGCAAAGCTGAGACAAGATTTGAACTCCCAAGTCAAATTACAAAAGGCAGATGACGTTAATATCACACAAGGTTTGGCAGCTCCTAAGTACATGGAAGGAGACAGTCATGGGTGGGTGTGTGTGTGTGTGTGGGGGGGGGGGGGGCACAGAACCCATCAGTCAGCCTTTCCCTCGCTCCCACCCGGCGCCTTCGCTCTGTCGGAGATGTTAGTTTTTCCGACAAATGCTTGATAAGCCTTGAGATGTTGCCTCCTTTTCATGGAAAGTGGATGATCAACAGTAGTTTTGCTGAGAGTAGACGAGGGATGTTTTTGCGGTTTGTTTTGTTGACTCGTTGTTTTTTTTTTCCTCCCCCCCTCTTTTCTATTCAAAATCTACCATAATCCTTTGCTCCATCTCCAGATACAGCTTGATCCTCCACTCTCTTTGTAGTGTGAATATTTAAATTGTGCTCCCTCTGAGGTCTTTTTTTTTTTTTATTTCTGTCATCAAGCGTTTGGTGTCTTGATGGATTGCCGCCTGTTTTAACACAAAATACGGAGCCTCTGATGTCAAGTCGTGCTAGAAATACCACTCCAGACGCGTCCTGGTGACTTTAACCTTTGACCAGCGCCATTTCACCACATCATCGCTGAACTCCAGAGGATATTTATACTATGTTTGAAGTAATTTCCTTCAATACCAGTGGATGTTTGTGCTAAATTCTCTCAAGGATTTACAGAAACATCACATTTTTTTGTGAGATGACATGGGCCTTGACCTCTGGCCGCAAAACTCAAGTCATCTTTGGATCCCTGTGGATGTTTGCGGTGAATTAATTTCCCTTAAGGTATTCGAGGGAGGCGAATAGGAGATACCGCACATATATGAGGCGGTAGTGGCCTTTTTCAGCTTTGCAGTTGATACTTAAGTCCCAGTGGACATTTGAAGCAAGAGATATCACAACTGTGATGGGCAACCAGAAAGCGTAGCGTCTCCAGTCCAAGGCTGTTGCTGGAGCAGAAGCATAAAGAGCATTTCTCACCATTAACAACGGCGTTTCAGCGCGAGTGTCTGGATGCTTGATTGGCAGGTGACTGTTGAGAAAGGTAATCATTCCATCCAGGCATGTCATCACTGTGTCAGATGAGCTCCCAGGATGCATGGGCTTATCATGAAAGTGTCAAATTCACTTATGTTTGGCAAGTAATTAAAAACGGATGAGTGTCAATGACTCGGCAGTATGACAGAGCTTCATTTGAACTCAAACCTGTATGGTAATTAGATTCCAAACATGCTCATTGATAGAAAGATAGGCTCCTTGTTTGCAGTGCAATTTATTTTTGTTTGTCACTGTGCTGAACAGTCCTTTTGAGAGAATGCGCTCAGAGTTAGAGAAAGTAAACCAAGGGGAATTGCCTTTTTTTTTTTTTTTCCCCCTGCCAGGTTTTTTAAAAAGAAACCTATTTTTATGTGACAAGAAGATTAATGGTGGTTTTTGCCTGCATTTGTTAAGTATTGGATGTGCTGTTCCAGAGTTATCATTACAGCGACGTGGGACGACAGAGTTCATTCAAGTTGGTCTGGGGTCGTGTGAGGTTTGCATCCTAATCCCCTCGTTTATGCCACCTCATGAATTTCATGAGGTGGCACAGTCCTGAGCAGATGGGATAAGATGTGAGAGAGCAACAGGTTGATCCGCACAATCATCTTTATTTAGCCGCGCGGCGTGTACGTGTTCCCGTACAAGATTTCTTTTTCTTTGTAAACTGAAGTAACGAGACAAACGAGGCACCCTTTGGCATGTGAGACGGACTCGCTTTTAACTAACTCCAATGCGAAAACCTCCCCGGCAAATGGCGATACACTGGGCTTTTGTTCAGGAATAAGAGATGACACAGCGTCCGTGTGAGAGGGTGGAAGAGGTGCTGCTGACGGGCCAAGAAACGTCCGACATTGATGCAGGACTTTGAGTTTATTATTTACAACAGCAAGTCAAGAGTGTAAATGTTTTCGAGATCATTCCACATACTTCCACTGTACAGACTAATTTATCAGTGATGAAGCATCCTTTTATTTATTTATATGTATATATATATATGCACATGGAACAATCGGCTGTAGGTTGAAAAGAAGAATAGAAAATAACATGGCTTTGGTTAAAATATGCACATCTGTTAACGTTACACATGTTTGACTCGCACCCTGGGCGGAGCGGTTTCTGTGAGTGTCTCATATTGACATGAAGGGGTTTGCAGTTGGAGTTACTTGAAAGCCCCGAGCTTCTCATATAAAGTGCCTTCTGCAGGAACGGATACCAATGGGTGTGACAAAGTGTCACTGTTTGACAACGTGGGATGAGAGCAGGCTTATTTTTAGAACCCCCTTGGCCTTTCTGGATACCACATGCAGGACAAATGATTTCTTTTTCTTCTCTAATAATAGTATAGAATGACAAAAGTGTGTGCATACACTTGTACTTGCCCTTTAGTTGTGTTTATTTCATTATGATAGCTTTATCAATAAGTAGAAATACTGCATCGCAGCTGCATGCCTCCGTCACAGTGACCTTTGACTGCTGTTGTTTTTAGGTCGTCCTTGAGTCTCAGTGGATGTTTGTGACAGTTACAGTGACTTTAGACCCCCCCCCCCCCCCCCCAAATATTTTTTAATTCATCAGAGAGTCCTCGTGGATGGTCATGCCAAATTTGGAGAAATTCCCTAAAGGGTTTTGGAGATAACGTGGTTATGGGACACAACAGTGACCTTGACTTTCGACCACCAAAAACCCTTACAGTTCATCCTCGAGTGCCATTGGATGTTTGTGGTAAATTTTGAGGAATTCCATCAAGGCTTTTCAGAGATATGACATTGTGTCGTTGTGTATCTCCTCAAAGTGTTGTCCATGTTGGCTGTTGGTAACCTTTGACCTCCAAAATCACACACAGGGACGAGTGTGGCTGGCGTGGAGGCACAATAAACCCGCATGCATGTCATTTCAGTCGAATTCATGTTGTGGATGTACATATTTGGCGATGAAGTATTTGCACCAAACTAATTCTGGACACGCAGAAAAAGAGATGAAGTGAAAACTCCCCCCGACAGCTCGTGGCAGCATCGTCCCACTGGTGACGAATATGGTGGCAATTCAGCGTCTCAGCAGCACTATGACTTGATAACAGTCATTGGTGGATGTGGATCCCACCCCATGCAGCGATCTTCATTGATCATAAAGTGAGAGCAGACATTGAAATTGTCTGGCTGGCTGAGAGTGGTGTGCTCTGATAAGATTAAGCTGAGCATTGCCGAGCAGGAACATGCGCTCGTACCATAAGTGAAGCAGGAAGCAGAGAGAATTTGGAGTGTCGCGGATGTCACTGGTGAGACAATTAGAATCTTGAACCGAGACCAAATTCTGTTTCCTTTCAAAAAGGTATGTGCAGAATGAGAAAGCAACAGCATTGTGGCATCTGTGAAAGGGAGGTCTCGGTATTCAGACCATGAAAAACATTTAATTCAGTATTTTTCCAAGCACTCTCACCCTTGATGTGGAAAAAAGGGCCAACAGATAAAGAATGTCAGCCCTTTGCTTGAGAGGCAACTATCGTGGGAAGATGATTTCAAAACTAGTGACACTGAGCAGCACTCGCTCTCTCAAGTCATGTGCCTTGACAATTAACGTAGACCTCTGATATTGCATTTGCTTGGCTGGAGGCGAGGGTGCAAATTAATTGAAAAAGACCAATTGGAAAACAGCAAGAAAATATGAAACTGAAACACCTCACTATATCAAACCAGGGCAGAGAATACGTAGATTGTAAAACCTCGTTGTCATTCAGAATGGCAGGGCGGTGCAAATGACTGGAACCACAATGCTTCACGCTGAGTCTTGTTCTCACATTTGATGGAGGACTTCTATAATGACGTTAAATCTTTAATGCACGAGGCCATTACTTAGTGTCGTCTCTAAACACTCTAAACCAAGGAGCCGCAAGCACACGGGCTTCTATAAAAAGATGAGCATCCGTTTCATGTCCAGTTTAAAAGCTTGCTGCTGCATTTGCGGACTGATATTGACTATATTCTGCACGTCTGCGTTGGTCCTCTCTGGAGGCCATGTAGCTCCACCTCCTGCCCATTGACGGTTGTCCAACAGAGGGGGCTTTAGGCAGGTGCTGGGCTCTGACATTTAGACCCCCATTGTACTCGCCTGCTAATCCTCCCATTGTGAGCGATTATCAATATCCTGGTTGCTCAGCTCTGGAAGGGGTGAACTGGCCGCGTGGGGTGGGAATGAACACGGACAATGCAGCGTCACTAACGACGCTGTCTAATTTCATTACGTTGACATGTTAGTGCTTCACTGAGCGTGTGTGTCAGCCCGATATGGGGGGCAGTGATTGCAGCTGATGGACAGCGGTGGTCCATTTGTTGGGTAGGTCACCTCATTGTCCTCATCATCGTGGATGGCAGTGCTTTCTTTACACAGTAAAGGGTTTCCAGGGAGCAGTGCCAGGGGCCACTCAGGTGTAATGGCAGCATGATCTTCTATTTCAAAAAGTGCCACAATCCCCCCCAAAAAAGGGAGAGTTTGATTACCAGTGTTGGCGGATGTTGTATGTTCCACTGAGATTTACAGTGGAGTGATACCACATCAGTCAAACAGTGACAGTAGCAGCTGAAGAGGGTGATAGACAAGCGGTTTAAGAATAGACTGGCACAGGAATACGCTGTAAAACCCAGTGATAAGTTAGCATTGTTGGACGTTATGTTCCCTCCTCTCAAAGTCAATGGGATTTTTTTATTCGTCTTTGTTCCAATGGCTGAAATAAGGTCTGCAGTTCACACGAGTTCAACAGATTCTGATGATTTTTTCTACGGCTTAAAACACCGCTTCCCAGGGAGTGCAGCTGTCTGCTGGAGCTGCTGGTTCAGTTCCCCTATGTTACCTTTGCCCTCGGTTTGGTGTTTGCACTGACACAGAATGCGATGCCTGCAGGTGGAAAGCAAGATAAGGGTTACGTGCCCCTAGCAACCAGGGCAAGGAAACTGCTGGGGGCAGTGCAGTTTCACCAGAGGGACGAGGGAGAGCAACAACCAGGGCAGCTAGCTTGGTTGGGTTCATCCGGGGGAAGAAATGAGGGGGAAAAAATAAGCAAAAGCTCACAAGTTGTTAAGAATACTGCAGAGGTTTTCATCACTCTGCGGCCTAGTTCTGAAAACACTGAAGTTATCTGTGGTGTCGCTCTTTTGTAGCATCACGTCAGCTTTGTACTTCTAAGTACTGCATTTTCACTTCAAAAATCATAAAAGTGGAGTTCATTTGTTAAGATAATCAAAACATTTTAAGTGTCATAAACTCAGAATGTTTTTTTAAGCAATGATCCACTGTCATTTTAGTGGAAACAATCCATGGAGATGCAGTTTCCACTATGGCCAAGAAAAATTCATCATTCCTGCCACACCCAGGTACGAGACGGTGAAGCGAAGAAATCAAAACGGAAGAATTTGACTTTGACACAAGTGACCTGCAGCTGATTGACAAGCACAGGAGAAGACGGGGGAATTATTTGCTCGCCCTAAATTATCAGTCGTTGCTCTTAACCGTCAGGGTTGCGTCAGATTTGTTTGTAGGTCTTCGTAAAGGTCTGGCAGAGATTCAAAGCCTTTGGTTCAGAAATGACCCGCTTGAAAGTCAACCGGCTAATATTGAAGATGTTGCTTGAGTGAGGCAGCACTGCAAATGGTGCAGGGATTTTAAACCAGCTGCATGAATTATTCATCTCCTCCATAGATTGTATACATGTAAATGTAAATTCAAGAAATAAATTAAGTGAACAATTTTTAGGGAAAGCTGCTTATTGTCCCCCAACAAACTCAATTTATGAATGTCTCCAGAGGAAATACACAAAAGTAACCAACATTAGAGGCAACAATTTTAATAATTACCATAATATTGTGTATATATGCATGTATGGAAAGCATAGGCCTATAAATAAATGCTACGGTTTATATTTGGTAGCTTTATGAGATTTGTATTCATGCATGTTTCTCTGGTCTGCTCATCACCAAGAGTTTATCAAGTTAACTGCAGCTGGTGTATTTCATCGGGTTTGCAAGAGTAGGATGATTGCTGTCTCTGCTGGAGTATAGCACCAGAAATGCTGGGAAACAAAACAGATGGTATATTAACTTTCCTGTTTTCAGCAATTATCGAGCTGTTCAGTTTTAACAAAGCGGAAGAGAGTCAACTAAAAGCCTTACGGTATTTGCCTTTAAGGAGAAAATGGCAGCTTCACAAATCCAGTCTATCGTCACGGCCGGCGGCATACAGTCTGTGCGGGTGGCTCTCATCCGTGGTCCAGTCAAGCTTGAGACGCCTCTCTGGCTGTTGTACCTAGCTTCAAACACAAGACAGCCATTGATGTTAAAGTGTGTCACCAGATGGCGGAGGTAAGTTAAACTGCTACAGCTGGCAGCAGTGAGAGAACATCAGCAAGTGTTGTGTGTGTTTGACTCAAGGAGGTGTAGTCGGGCGGTTGTTGATGCCGTCTCCTCCGTCTTATTGTGTACAGTAACACTTGGCTGTACGGCGCGAGGAAATAAAGCTGCTCTTCTCTATAGGCGCCGCTATGCTGTGTGGTGTCTGACATGATTGCTCCGACAGGAGTAAACATGTTGTTACACTTGACCAGCAGCACTTAAGTGAACCATCGTTTTCACTGCAATTATAAACGGCATTAAAATCCCTTTATGCTTCACACACGCGTGCCTGGGCTGTTGCTGAGATTGATATCTCAACAGAGATCCGGCTGTGGATAATTTAATTAATTTGGGGGTAAACACTTTAAAACCTTGCAGCTGTTCCGATACCATTTTTTCCTTCAAATGAGGGAGTATAATTCAGTTTATTGATTTGCACAGGCACAATGCACATTAATCGCCAAGGTTTAAATGGCAGTCTTAGCTGGATAGCTAATTTTAAGGTGTTCCTTAAGTGAGGTGTTGATTGCAGGACAAAAAACAAACATTTCAAACAATTAAAAAGTAGGGAAAAAAAGAATGCCTATAACACAGTTAAAAGCACATTAAGCTTATTAAAATACAAAAAAACAAAAAGATATTGCAGTCAAACAAACAGGCAAATTGTGTAAACAATCAAAGCTTTAGAAGGACGGGAGAGGAGAAAATGGCAGGATCAGTAAAATAAGCAGCATTTACACAGCTGATGGTGGTTCAGCCTCTCACTGTGACACTCACAGATGTCAATCACCCGCTGGCTACCGGTCCAATATGTAAGCGTTACTTAATCATCTGCTTGACTTGAAGTAAGGCTTTAATTCACAAATTGAATATCGTGCTGCGTTGAAGACTTGAAACTTTGTGTCTGGAATCGTGTCAGACAATGTTTTCTTAGGTAAGAAATCAACTTCAAGACAAACACATTCATTTTTCCAATTACAGAAGTTGGACCCCCCCCCGCTGGCCATTATAAATAATGCAGGGTTAATGATGGCTTCACTTACCTCACCAGGAAGCTCTGTCTATTAAACATACAGTCCATGTCATTGAAGCATGGCGGGGGTAGATGGGCGGGGTTTTCCACCGTGCTTTAAGGCGATGTGTTGTGTTGTGTTAGTAAATGGTGTTATAAATCACCACGGATGCTATTTGTTCAATGATTCGTGCTACTGTCCTTCACTCTAATGTCCTAGTAGCTTAACTGTACTTTTATTTAAGGTGTGTGGGTTTTTGTTTTTTGTTTTTTATACTAAAAGTGAAGTTGTGTGTGTGTGGGGGGGGTTTAATAACCTCCCTCCAGCATGAGTGTGAGAGTTGATGTGCAGAGTTGATGGTGTGTTCAATTGCTAATAAACAGCATACTCCTGGGGCTCTGCGGTGTACTGGGCACAGGAGCTGCTATAAAAACGACAACTCTATCTCTGTTTGTCTCTGCAGACTCCCAGCCCGCATCAGCATCCTCAAGACTGTGCTTGTCTGATAAATTTCCTTAGTAATGTGAATCTCTAAACAGGGGTCGTGACATTTTGATTGGCAGGCGCTAGGAATGAAATCCCAGTAAACTGTCAAAATGACCTCCTCTGCCATGAAAAGATCTCTCATGATTGAATGGGACGTTCTACGTTCTGATCACGTGTGAACCGTAACCCATGCGTTTTCCCATGACAGAGCCATGATTTGAAGCATCTTCTGGGCCTACTGGAGCATAATTCCCTTATGCAGTATTGATTAATTAGCCTGGAGAAGCATCAAGGGGTGCTTTGATTGAATTGTGAATAATGGTGGTCCAGACTACATTCATAACTTATCCTCCACTGATCAACAGTGAAGGCTGTATAATCTTTGCTGGGGTTATGGAATCCCATGGACTTTGTGTATATAGGACTTATTTTAAAACATTAATTTATATTATTCTAAAAGTATGAAAACATTTTGTGTCTTACAGTCATTGAATTAGGGTCATTTGTTTTTTTTTGGTGGCGCTTGAGCTAAAGACTGCCATGGTGTGTGAGTGTGTGTGTGTTTATATGCAAGATGTCTTGAAGATTAATGCATGAATTCTAATTCATATTTATAGAAAGGATTTTTAATATTAAAAGGAGCATGTGATAGGTAATCTGGATCAAACTATAGATCCTGAATTCTGAAAACTGTCTGAGGCCATTTGCAGGATGTATGGCTACACTCTGAGCAGTATTTTTATGCCTCCTCACCAGTGAAAGCTTAAGACCAGAGGCATTATAGTCTCAGGTTGTCTGGTCATGCATCCGTAGGTATGTCCCAGTCTTGTTAACACAATACCTCTGGAATGCCTTGGAGAAATTTTTCCAAATTTCCAAACATCCACCGGGAATCGGGGATGAAATAAAAAGTTTGATGTTCAAAGGTCAAGGTCACCGTATTCTGGATTCTAGAACTGGGATCCGGATGACCTGTTTTTGTTCTATGGGGAGAACAGATAGAGATTAACGTTTGCGTTGACTCAGGGTTAGATTCAGGCTGGTTATGGAAGTTATAATTCAAGACAGAAGTTTAGGGGAGGTAGCTTGAGGACATTCTATAAAATGAAATCATTTGTGTCATTTTCTTTTCCGAGCCTTCTACATCCTAAATGTGACGTTCACTGAGCTATTGATAGAGACGGTTGACGACTGAGTGAGCTATCATGCAGTTGTTTTCCTACCCTGTCATGTGAAGTCACAGTTGGAAAACCCTCAACAAAACACTTGGAAATATTTGCCTGATGCTGACTGACAGAGTATTTACCAGAGTCCTGAGAGGACCGGGGAGAAAGTCAGAGTGCAAAAAAGCCGAGTGGGGAGAGAATGTAAGGTAGCGAGCGATAATTCCATGCCATGCAGTTGCCCCCAGGTTAGTCCTTAGCTCGAGGTTGCCAGATGGACCGCTGTCTCTCTGGCTCAGGGAAACACATACTTTGCTGATGTGTTTAGAGTGCAGGGAGGCACAGGAGGCACAAATAGGATGAGGGAGGTCTCCACGGGGGGACCCAGCCTCCTCCTGTTCTGTCTGTATGTTCAGAGTACAGGAATGACTTGTGACCCAGTGGCTGGGTAGCAGCTTTGTTTTCCTGCAGTGTCAACCCCCAGTGCAGGCCTGCAGGCTTGGTGCAGGATGTGCTAAAACATGCCAGCTTAATCTGCACTCCTGTGACCTGAAGAGTAAATAAATGTAATTTCTTATTGTAACGTTCACAGTTTCAAATCTCATCTGCTCCGCAAGTTATTTTTCACACTGTCAGCTGCTGCTTCATGCGACAGTATGTGCATCAATGGCATGTTATGAAGGCACTTAACCCCTTACCTGATATGTCTCAAATCCTGCCTATAAAAAGCTCATGCCTGTCATCCTTTGTCTCTTCTACTCTTCAAATATCAACATGTCATGTGGTCGCGTTGCCCCTGTTAGCAACCTCACTTCCTTTGTTTGGGAAGAGAGCAACAAAAGCGAAAGTTCTACACTGGCAGAGTAAAATCCTCCACCAAGGAGAGAAAGAGTTTGTACTTGTCGCATTGATTTACTCCATTAGAAGCTGGGAAAGGAGAGAGACAAGTAAAAACAATAACCCGTTGTACACCCGGTGTAGCATCGCACACTGACACTTACTGAGAAAGACCAAACAATAAAGAATCACTTAGGATGCTTGGACATTTTAACGTATGCTTCAGCCTTGCGTGATACACCACACACATAAAGGTGTGGTGGTGAACACAGCTTTCAGGTGCGCGGGGGCTTGTAAACAGAAGATAAGGAGACGGCGAACAGCAGGCACTCACTCATGAGCTGATGGACAAACCGCATCTGAATATGAAGCAGGAAAGTCATATCACCATATAGCTTACTGCATTCTCAAAACAACAAAGAGCCCTTTTCAGCCGTATCTTATTTGCTGCATGCATGATTGAAAACCAACTGATTTCAAAAAACACGTACTGAGTCTGCCCAGCGCCGCAAACAAGAATTAATCAGGTACTGCTGGTGCGTCTCTGTCGTTTTTATGTTCTCCTTTCACAATATGCTGATGACAGTGTGATGTTGATAAAAATATTTTAAATGAATATCGATATCATGTTATGTATGAGAGTGTTGTGAATAATCCCTACTCTTTAGCACTGGTTGTAGAATCTCTTAAGACACGCCCAGATTTTAAAGGTCATTCACTTCTTGTCAAAAAAAGAGAGACAAATCATGTGATAAACAAATATAAATTTGCCTGATAGCATTATTATTATTATTCATTCAAGTTTTCTATAGATTTGGTTATTTTATTGTTTTGTAAATATTTTTGCCTCTTTTCTCTTTTATTGAGAGGCCTTTTTTATCCTTAAATTGTGAAGTTGTGTGTGTCATTGAGCCACCAAAAAGAAGGAAAACAAACATTTCAAGAAAACACGTGAACATTATGAATAAAAAAAAACAACATTTGAAAGACTTTGTTTAATGTGTCATATGAAAGGCATCATGTAAAATAATGTAAATATAACTAATGTTTGAGCAAAGAGGAAGATGAGAAAAAAAGCTGGGCCAGTTTTTGAAAACATGATCAGTATCTGCCAGTATCGATGACATACATGTATCACTGTGCATCCGTGAATTATTTTACTGAAGTGGATTGCTAAGGTATTACTAAAGGAAGTAGCCCTCGTGGTAGCAACTGTGCTAATGATGGCAGCTAAATTAAAGTGTGTCCCGTATTGTATAAATGCCTTGTACAACAATCAAATGCATTTGTTACAGACTTGTGTGACGCCACACTATCCAGACTGATATAATTCAACACTGACATGTGACTCCCACTAACTGTCCTGGTTTCTGATAACAATGTGTTCACCCAGGTGGTGCGTTGATGCCAGGTGGAAAGTGGGTTAAAGAGCCTCTGCGGATGCTCTCCTGTGATGCATTCATACATGCAGCGGATGCTTCTTCACCCTGGCAGTGACAGCGTCCTCACAGGCTTCAGCAAGATCTAATATCCAGCAGAGCCATGTGATTCAGGCTACTTTCCTTCCCCAAAAGATTGATCAGGACTTCATTACCCAGAGAGCTTCCTGCTCAGACAACACACAGTGCCTAACATCAGTAGTCCCACCACATTCTATAAATAGCAGCGCCGTACCCTTTACACAGTGCCTCGGTAGTTAATGTGATGTATTTGACTTTTTGGAGGTATTAGCCATGTATCAGTAGGAGCGGAGGCCATTTATTAAAAGTCTGATGGAAGAGACTTGGGTGGCACGGAGCCCAGTGAATGCAGATCACACTGCTATCAGCCCATCACGTCCTTGGCCCCAGCGCTTTTGAGAAGGGAGGGAGGGATGGATGGAAGGACGGGGAGGAAAGGATAGAGAGGCATGAGGAGGACCCAGAAGGAGGAGGCAGGGGGTGTGCTGAAATGAGGGAGAGTGATCTGAATAGAAAGGAGGAGAGGCGAAGGGAGGAGTGTGAAGAGAGATGGAGAAAGACAAAGAACAGTGCGTGACTGATGATGGCTGGAATGAAGCAGAAGGGGGAAAAAACTGCTGTGGGAAAAAAAAAGCAGAGGACAAGATGGAGGGAGGGGTCACAAACAAAAATGGAGGTGAAGATAAGTCATGATGGGGGTGTGGACGTGGCAATGAGTTATGATAACCCTGAGTACATTCAATAAACAAACACATCAGTATCATCTGATTGTTGGAGGCAGGGTGTCAACGTACCACTGCGGTTACATGGCTCCTGATTAGCGTCAATAGACTGCAACTCTCCTGCAGCTCTGCACACACACACACACACGCACACACACACACACACACAAACATTACACACTTTGAAAGGTGTCATGTTTTGCATTTAAATAGAAGACAACAGCGGTATTATACTTTGACTGCAAATCAAAATGGAAATGGTATGCCGAGCATTCCCTGGGAGTGGAAGCGCTCTCTTGCAGTTGAGTATGTGACTGCGCTGACAACAGAGAAGGAATAAAGTGGAAACTCCCTCTGGGAAGTAATTAGTATGGACAGTTTTCAGTGTTGACACCAATGGCTCCGCTTTCTGATCTCGCATTTGCTTTTTCCTGCTGTCTTGGGAAAACAGTTCAGTGTCAATTTTAGACTTTTTTTGTTTTTTTTAATTGAAAGGTTCTGTGGTCTTTTGTGTGCCCTGGAGTTTCAGAAGGAAGGAAGAAAAAAGTCCGGGGATCCAAAAACTAAAAAAAACAAACAAAAGATTTCCCCTTTGTAACCAAGTGGACTCTTTGGTCATTTGTGAGTCCTCTGATTCTCCACTGTTGTATTTAATTCACTAAGTTGATTCTTCTGTCTTTACTTTGATAGACTTGAACTTCGTCTTATTTTAATGATGTGGAAGTAGCATAGAATAATTTTTATATGTCATGTATTATATAATCATTGTGTAATTAGCACTCGTATTTTTATCCAGTGGATTTGAATGTCATCATCCAATTAAATGGCCGTTAGCAGTTATGAATAGGGACCCGGTCTGTGTCCTTCAGCGCGGGAGACAGATGTCCAATAGTGGTTGTAATAAATATTGATCAGAGAGGAAGATGGCATCCATATATAGTAGGAAGGTTCATATCGTGTGGGCGGGGCTAACCAACAAGGAGTTTGTAGTTTCCAGATGTGAATTTCACTACAGTTAAAGAACACTTAAAAATCCCTTACAATACTGCAATGTGAAGGAAGCTGTAACTTTAACTCATCTTCTCTGTTCCTAAGATTTAACCTGGCGGTTTGTTTGTTTTTGTAACTTAATTAAATCATGAACTCACTCTGGCATGCAAGAAAACATTATTTATGAGGATAGATTTACTTTGAATGGCTCAGGGATAGAGTGGCCGTCTAGCAACCAAAGGGTCGCTGGTTTGATCCTTGACCCCAGTGACCATGTCGAAGTGTCCTTGAGCAAGATCCATCCATCGTCGTCTACCGCTTATTCCTTACTAGTAAGGGTCGCAGGGGGGCTGGAGCCTATCCCAGCATCTACGGGCGAGAGGCGGGGTTCACCCTGGACGGGTCGCCAGTCCATCGCAGGGCCAACATACAGAGACGAACAACCATTCACACTCACATTCATACCTACGGTCAATTTAAGAGAATCAATCAGCCTCGTCCCCAAATTGATGTCTTTGGACGGTGGGAGGAAGCCGGAGTACCAGAGAGAACCCACACAGGAACAGGGAGAACGTGGAGACTCCACACAGAAAGATCCCACGCCCGAGCCGGGACTCGAACCCGGAACCTTCTTGCTGTGAGGCCACAATGCTGACCACTGCACCACCGTGCAGCCCCCTTGAGCAAGATACTGTACCCATAATTGCTCCTGATGAGTAGGTTGGTGCCTTGCGTGGCAGCCTCCACCATCAGTGTGTGAGTGTGAATGGGTGAATGAGATGACACTGTAAAGCGCCTTGAGTGCCGCTCAGGTAGAAAAGCGCTCTATAAAATTGAGTCCATTTACCATTTGAAAGGTGCTGTTCTTCAAGAGTTGTACCAAGCAATCATCATCATTGATAATAATAGATGAAATATATGCCTTCTGGCCTTCTGGTGGGTGGTGTTTGCGTCGTCGTAGTCATAACACTGTGGTATGGACAATTAATGGAGTAATAACATTGGCAATAGGCACTTTAGCATGCTGTTATTCACTTTATCTAACCACTGCCCTGCAAATAGAAAAAAATATAAAGATTAATATCTACTTTAGCAAAGCAGCTGCTTTCTGTCACATCTTTCATGCCCATATTGACATGTTTGTTTTAACTAAATGGATATTTTACTGGAGTGAATACATGTCAGAACACGCGAGTTTTCATCTTTAAATGATAGATCAAGATTGGTTGTAGTTGTTGCTGTAGGATTGGATTTATTTTGGTTAGAATTAGGGAAGGTCATATGTACGCCTCAGTGACGAGTCCATGATGGGAGGAAGTGAATCTAATCAGATTGATTTGACCAGTTTTAGGTTCATTTTGAGGGGCAGAGGGAAACAAATTTCAGTGGCACCCCTCGATGAAAGTTAATGAGTCACTTCTAGTCAAAGTGGGTCATGTCACGTTTGGACAGATAATATATCCCCATGTAGAGTGGTGATTTTAGGAGAATGCAGCAGGATCAGAATACCAGTTGGTGGCTTACTCTTTAGTAGACTTATACAGGTCAGTCTGAGCTGACGTCAGTGTGTGTGTGGGCATGCAGCATGCGCAAGTCTTTGTCCCCCATGATTTGTTCATAAGTGGTTAGCAGTGAAATCTAGAAATAGACGCTCATCATCTGAGAAGCATTTGTGTTTAAACTTAAATGACCTCATTTAATCTGCTATACTTTGGAGTGGGATTCAGAGTAGCTCTACACCCAGTGGCTTCAACATACTGAGACAAATCTGAAGGGATAATATGTTGTGTGATTATATGAAGATTTAAAAAGATGGAAAAATTACAGGAATCGAGAATAAGAATCATAAAATATTAATTCAGTTTTCTGTCCTCATTAAATAAGATTCCCAACCAGGCTAATCTGCATCTCTGTCCTCCTTCACGGCAAACATTTTAATTAGGAGTTCCTCCAGTCTCTCTTTGGCCCACAGAGGACATGGAGGTTTGGTGACGACACCTTCAGAGACCTGAGGAGCGGCAGCTGTGACAAGCCTCCGACATGGCTGTCGGTTGTCCTGAGCGATGACAGACATGCAGCCTCTGCCTGCCAGCTAACATCTGGGAGAGCAAAGAGCCCGACACTCATCCTGTCAGCAGGGGGAGGATGAAAGTGGTGGAGGAGGCACATAGAGAGGGAAGGACAGACCAAGGACACAGAAGTGTCGCTTTTGTTGTTGTCTTTTGGAGTTTAATTCATCACATGTAAGTTGGTGTAAACAACCACCAACAAACAACACTTTATTCCTAATGAAGTCTCCCGAAGAAGTGCTAGTGAGCTAGCATGTACTTCACCAGAGCTTTGGAAATGGCTCGTGTTGAAACAACTTATGTCAGTTCTCTTTGTCTGTGTGGTTTTTGGTACATTGCATCACCACATTTAAAAGCACTTGACGGATGTTTTGATTGACTTTACAATTGTAACACTTGTGATATGGCTTTTATATGGTAATCTTGACTCTCGGAGTGACCACTGTGACGGAGGCCATTCGAGGAGCTACTATGAATCTAGCAGAATTTATCAGCAGTCTTTGGTAAAGCTGCATTTATATCCTCAGTCTCTGATATGAGTATCTTGAGGAAAGCACATTCTTGGCTGTCCCAGCCATTGTTTGTGTCATGCAACGTTCCAACAACACCCCCAGCCACCAATCTGTGGTACTCCAAGGCGCAATCCTGGGGCCCCTTTGCTTAGCAATAAACCTGCTTTGATTGATTTGCCTGATTTGCTTCATTTGCGGCTTTCTGATTACTTCTATGCAGGCGGTCTCCAAATATACTAACCATTCAAATCATGTGACCACATGGCCTCTGCGTGGATCTCAGCTTGTCTCTCAAGGGCAACATTCCATTGGAGCAGGAACACCCTTCTTGATCTTTGAGTATCTCTTGCAGAATAATCTCATCCTGGAGCACCTTCTCTAACACCTCCAAAAGTCTAACATGCTTAGCATCCGCTTCCTTGCTGGATTCTCCTTTATTGAATAGCACTTAGTACTTTCTCCAGGGTATCCTACTGTCTTTAAAATGCTTTGGACAGACACATCAGCCAAATGAGTAAATGTACTGATGGAGGAAGGCTTCTAGCAACAGGATCTTCTGTTACTCTTCTGTTACACTATAAGTAAAAGCAATACAAAGATGATTTCTTTGCTCAAGAAGTCCTGAAAGCTCCACACTTTCTGTTCTGCTGTAGTTTATTGAGAACATATTTTCAAATATGTGTCTTAAAGATAAAATCTCAACTGACACTTCAGTGACCTTCAAGCATACCAGTTTCGTTGCATGATCTTGGGACCCGACGTCAAACTATTCGAATGTTTATTTGTGTCTCTAATGTGTTGGATATTTTTATGTCACCATCAGCAAACGACAGTTATCAGTGGCCACATAATATTCTGGTCTATGGAAACTGTACACATTCCAAGTGGGAGGAACCACTGGTTAATTGGGGCACAGCAGCTAGAGATTTTCCCCAGGGCCACCGGCAGGTCAACATCCTCATCTGTTATTTTATGTGATCATGATGATATTTCTTTTTAATACCTGCTTCCTGCCCCACATAAAAACAGTTGTGGTAACTGAAGTGGGGGTTTAGCCACGTAGCAGTTCTGGAAAAAAAAAAGAAAAGAATCAAACGCTTTGCAGATGTGGGTCACAGGTGGATCACTTGTCCCCACAGACATCAGTCGGCACAGTGTGGCGCAGAAATGCCTCAGGCAACTGTATGGAGTCAGGCTGGCAGCTCCATTCAACCCTCATCCTTTCAGTTGCTGAGATTAGACACTGATTTTTACCGGAAATAGAGCAGAGTGTTCGTCCACAAAGTCAAGCTGAGCTCGTAACCCTGCTACATCAGCTGACAATCAGCTGTTGCAAGCCTGCCAACTTCAGCTGACGACCCAATTATGTCCTTCCATACACTCAACTGGCTCAGCCAATTCCCTTCCAGGCACTCTACTGTCATTCAAGGCACCTTATTTAAGCAGCTTTAGTCAGTCTAGTCTTCCTGCTTCGTCTGCATGCTGTCCTGCAATCCACCTCCACCCCAACTTTTCTTTTACATGCTGTATCTGACTCAATCAGTGTCACTTCTGTATTCGCTGCTGCTGCTGCTGCTGCTGCTCTCCCTGCCTTCTTCTTTCCATGCATACACGTAGATGATGAGCACAATTCTCAATGGAGATTCAGTAGCCAAAACAACAACAACAACAAAAAGGCTCAACGTCCCAACAGGGAATTAAAATACTAAATAGGATTTGCCATTAGCAAGTTGCTAAGCGGCTGCAAGGGTTACATATGTTCCTCCCACCCCCAAAAAATAATGGATTACTCCTGGAAGGCTATTGAGAGGAAGTGCTTTTCTCCCTATGAAAGTAACACCAGCAATTGTCTGACTAATGAGAATTTTGGTCAGACAAGAACATATCGACCAACAACCCAATCAGAAGATTACAGCCCCAGCGAGAGTTGCAAACAATTTCACCTACAACGGCAAGAAAAGCTACAAGAAATCCTCCCCAAAAAAGTCAACTTTTACTGAATGCTCTTTGAGTGTTTCAGGTTAAGTGTAAATGATATTTCTTGAAGACAAACGTGGAGTGTCTTTTGCACCCTTGTGGTTCTTTCATGGGTCGTTGTTCATACTTGGAATTGACATCAGTGCTCTTGTCTGCAGTCGACTAAAGACAAACAAGCCGTGCGTCTTTGGGCTTCTTAACCTTGAGTGAGTGTCAGTTGTGTGCAAATCATTCTAAAATATACTCACATATGCAGAGCAACGGAAACAGATGTCTGTATTTCTTTGCTTATACATTTGACAAGCATATATTAATTTGATCAGTGGGCTATTTAACCTTGCTGTGTTGAAGGCAGAGCAACTATTTAATACTCATTACTTAGGAAGGGAACAAACTGCATATTGTGCATCGATACACACAGCTGTCACAAGAACGCATCAGTTACCAAATAGATGGATTGCCTTTATTCTTGCTGCGATGTTATTTTGCCTTGTTGCAAGTGAGCACTAATGAAATTGTTTATATTCCCTGTCTTTTTTTGTTGTTGTTGTTTTTTGTCTTCATAGATTTCATTAACAGCAGAGCTGGAAGGCAAACGTGTAGTCAGAGGGTAAAATGAGGCTGTGACAGACAGCGCCTCAGGACATGATCAATAATGTCACTCACACGGGGAAAGGAGGGTTAGGTAGAAATTTGAATTCACTGACATTTACAGTTAAAGTTATTTACCCATCCCTCTGAGCTACAGATAAATGTCTGTTTGGAGGCTTCAATTAAAGGGCGCTCTTCGAGAATTTGGAAATGTCGCAGTCTTACAGAAATGGGGCCTATTATGCTCATCTCCTTCTGTCATTGGGATTTCAGTGGAGCAGTTTGATTCACAGGATAAATATATACTTTCATTCACTGTCTTAAGCAAGCTGTTAGGCTCCCCCTCCCCTCAAAAAAAAGTCCCTTCAGAAGGGCAGCAACCCTGTACTTCCAACTCCTCGGAGAGACGATTGAGCAGAGGTTAACTTGACAACAGTGCTCGGAGCGGAATGAAGCCCCAGCTTTTGTTCGTGGAGCAAAGGGAACTAAACCTCCATCCGTCACTAAAAAGAGCTCCAACATTAATTACCGTTACGTGCTGTCAGTATCCTGTGCAGCAGCATGGCACAGATGGATGAGGATGAACCCACCAGGGCCGACAACTCAGCTCTTAGCAATGCTCTTGATTTGTATCTTTAGGATGACTTTCTGCTCTGTCGCATCACGAGAGGTGAGATTCAAATTTATTTTCCGAATATTCCGCTAATTTTCTATCAATATTTCTAAATCCTTGTCCCGAGGAGCTACTGCCCAGCGTTTTTGGCTGTTCTCTCCCTGCTCCAGCACGCTTGATTCTAATGAGCTCAGTAGATATCGATCCAGTCATTTGAGTCAGGTGTCTTGGGGCAGTGAGACATCTCAGACATGCAGGGAAGCAGCTCCCCAGTGCAACGAGATGTTGAAGAGTGCACTTAATATAAACTGCTCTGAACCACATTCTTTAAATACCAGCATTTGGGTCAGCCATATGTTGTAGAATTTGGTCTCCATCTGAGTTTCGCTTGTGAAGGTTTAGAGCCATATTGCTTTCATCTGGTTCCATCTGCACTCCAGATAAATATTTCAGGCTGTTCTCACCACAAAACTCACAGCTTCAGTTGTTTCTCAAACCAACTACTGGAGGACTGTTGTCTCTTAGCAACTAAAGCAGACTGTCCTTTGTTACTACAGCACTCAAAAGTCGGCAGTGGCAGTGGATGGTGGTGTGTGCGTGTGTATAAAGTGTGTTATTTTTCCCACGGAAGGCTGTTTGCATCCTTAAAAGCATCAACTAATAAAAGCAAGGTCATGAGCACAAGTGGAGAAGAATGAGTGGTACTGATGCGTCAGAGCAGAACAACCGTGTGTTCCATCCTCGTCGTCAACAACAAGTTGGAGTTGTTTTGATGGACACTGCAGAAGGAGACCACTGTTTGTGTCCCCGCTTCAGCTGCAGTGTTTTTTAAAACCATGATCATGCCACAGGGATGACATGTTTTTACAGACCATCACTGAAGTTGGCATCGCCATGGGTTCCTTCTGCCAGGAGCCAGTGGGATTTTTACATCGGATTTTTCGGATTATCACCGAAAATAAGCTCTTTGGCAAATAAAAGTTTATGAGTCTTGTTCATCAAGATAATCCTCACTAATAAAAAAAACCCCAAAAAAACCCAAACGCTTTTATCCTTTTTGAAGGGTAAATACAATCGTTAGAGGTACAAATCTAACGTTATCCTATGAGCGAAGTACACAACGCGCACACGTCTTCAAAGTTCCACCACTAAGCTCCTGTCTTTGGCATGCTGATCCACAACAGAGTTTCCTGCATAGCTACTGGGAAGCAACCACCGTGTTTTTGTTTTTGCTTTTGCTTTTTTAAATTTTTTTTTCATTTTTAAGAGTGGTATTTACTGACACATTCCATGCTGTAAAACAAATCCTTAAAATATCTTTGATTTAACCAGAACTTATTTCAGGCATGGAACTGAAAACCCACTGACTTTAGATGAGGGAACCAGGCGTTTATCTTATTTACAGGTTTACATTCCTCTGCCACCCCTCGCCTCAAAAAGAGAACTCAAAACAACGACCCAAACCCGGGTTGTTGTTTTTTTCTTTAACGTTAAACGAACTAAGCATCGACCCATATAAAAAGTTAAATAAAACATAATTTTTCAACTCTTTTTTGCTGCAGATCTGTGAGGGAAACACACCAGAGGCTCCTAACAGACAGTGCTTTGGATTGAAGTGTGTTCCTCCTAAACCAAAGAGCCTTTAGCTGCTAAAATTAAACGACAGATCACAAAAGCCTCATCTGGATTTTCAGCTACTTCCATCAGATCATCTTTGACCAAAAACTGAACTTCTGAAAACTCTTTCATTCCCGCTGCAACATCCTCTTTAAACAAGGCAAAATAGACTGTCACTATTTTTTTTTATGGCAGATTTGTGCACATCACTGATTTATTTATGGAAGTGTTTGTGTTCCTCATCATTTTAAGTCTTCTCAGTGTGTGTACGTTGCTTGCGAGCCCCCAGTGAAAACAAGATTCTGTCACGATGTTCAAGAGACATTTTTTTTCTTTATCTTGATCAGTTTTGCCATGTGTTTTGTCAGGTACTGAAAAAAATCCCCTGATTTATTATTTAGGCAGGAGAGAGGAATGCAAAGTAAATTATTCCCTCATATAAGGCTGAGTTAGAGGGAGTGAATTTCAATGCCATACCACTGGCTGAACCTCTGGACCACCGACCTGTTCCTCCAAAAGTAATTGGCCAATGGGGAGGCAGCCTTGAAGCATCTGCCCACACAAGAGCTTAATGTCAGACACATGAAAATGGGGAGGAAAAAAAAATCAGGAATGATCCAAAAGAACTGGGGAAACATGAATGACTGAATAAATGGCAATGAAAACATGAGTAAATCAAGCACTCGTCTATTTTTAATCGTTTGTCATTTGACATCTTTCTTTTTTAATCAAACAAATCTATAAAATAAAACCAGATAAAATAAAATTTCCTCACAAAATATAAAAAGTCTGAGACAATTTCAAAAGAATCCTAAAAAAAAACAAAACAAAAACAACCCATCAAGATTGTAATAAAAAATGTGCTTCCTCTGCCCTGGTCAGAGTCCAACATCCACTTGATAAATATTTCACAAGTTGACAGCTGGAAACAACGCGCCACACAGTTTTTACTGGACCCCAGTCTGATGTAACACCGAGGTAACAGCTCCTGATCAGAGACACAACAAGCCTCCAAATCTCAAGTCAGCTGGTGATTGCTTGGACGCGTGGTGTGCAGGAGCCGGAGGTGCAGGAGTCCTGGGATTCATCAGAAGTTTAACCTCATCAGCTCTTATTTATGCTCGTTTTTAGGGCTGACACGTCGATGCTGTGGGCCTCTGCTGACAAAAGTGCGCTGGGTGTTAGTGTGACTGTTCAGATGACCTATTTAGAGAATGCCGTTTCATCAGTATTCCAGACGGTACTATGAACTGTAGGACAGAAAAAAGTTCTGTATTTTTCAACTTGCGCCTTCTCTTCACAGCAAAAATCACTGATGGAGAGTAGAATTATTTGTCCAGTCATTTGTCTCAAAATCTTCCCATAAAAAGCGCTTGTTTTTGTCGCTGAAAGGTTCAGGTTGTAATCAGAGTTGAATTAAGTATATTAAGTATATATTTTATCGACTCACTTGTTTACGCAGATAAAGCACTGAGTAAAGTACGAAATAGTGTCAACAGAAAGAAATGCAAGACATCACACCAACTACTTTTGGCTACTCAGGAACCTGGTTAAAAATATCAAAACAGTCCTGTAGCCAAACATGATTTGTCCACATTTCTGACTCGCTGAAAAAGTCCCAGAAAGCATCTACTGTTTATGCATGACATCTCCCTTTTATATACACAGTAGATGTGAGGATTTGTTTACATTGTGTTTTCGAATTAATTGGTTTAATATCCTTTTATTGACTCTGTCTGAGTTTTGAAATGTTACACATATCTTTTATATTAACCACCTTTCCATAGACCCCCCACAGGTCCACAAAAGCCCCAGTTTAAATTAATTTATGGTAATTGAATTAACTGCCTCTCTACTGTAGAACATGGGAGCATGGACAATTAAACTGCAGTATATGTGATAAGGGCTTCAAGGTGGGTCTTCCACTTTATTATAGCTAATCTTCAGGCGCTGTCTTGATATGAAAACCTAGCTAAGATCTTCATTAGGTCTGTTCTCTTTGGCCGTGGCCATGTTCCACTCCAGCAGGGGAGTGTTCTAGGTACTGCACAGAGTGAGAGGGACGATGTGGAGGTTAATAGAAACGGAGCTGCTTTTTTTTTTTTTTCTTTTTTACCCTGGGGCCCCCGACCAGGTTAATCCAACCGTGCCTCCTTTTGCTTGCTAAAAGAAAGCACAGGGGGACGATACATTAAAAACCTCTGACTAGCAAATGAAGTGACACAGTAATATGGCCACTCTCAACACAACAGTCTCTCTGGATGGCTTCTGGGACCTTGGCTACGCTCTAGTCATGAAGCACCGGTATTTGGGGAGAAGCTGAGACTGAACCCAAAACGAGGGTATAAAGTTGGCAATAATTGCATTCTGGTTATTTTTCCTCTGGGGCTTTATTTGATTAAATTAGTGCGCATTTTGAAAGAAAGACCAAAATATGTATTTCATCATATATTAATAAAGCTTTAGGAGTTGCTTCAGGGAGTAGCAGGGGCTTTCATGGTCCCACTAAACAATGCATATATTCTGCACCCAGGAATAAGCGCTGTGGAGGAAGTAACATGGAGATGAGGATGAATAGAGGATCTCTGGGCCCGTTGTTTTGATATGTCATGGCTTGAAACGGGAGAGTAAAACGTGCGTCCGACGAAAGCACGCTGGAGTGACGAAGGCTGGACGTGACGGTGAACTCGTCTCCCTCATGTCCCTGCAGTAAAACTGCCTCGTAAAGGCAGGAATCTTTCTATAAAAAAAAAAAAAACATTTTTAAAACACAGCAATGAATCAGGTTTATGGACCAGGGTGGGATGTTGAGTACTCAAGGGTGTCACATCAGCCTCTTAGTCACGGAGTGCATGTGCCTGAGGACGACACAAGTTTACATGTATATTTTCAATAACTGGTCACTGTCATAAAATCCCCGTAAAATTCCAGTGAACTACCGGCAGCTATGTCTTAAACAACATTTCCCGGAACTCATTATGTTCAGCTTCTCAAAGCGTAACAAGCAGCACCGAGGTTAAGTTCGTGACATACAGTACGTGACTCATCTTCCATTTCTACTGTAAGAGAGTCAGATAATGAGTCATAGATCTGAAAGATGTTGTGACACAAGTTAAACCACTAAATCACTAATTGGGTAACCACTTAACCAGACCAGTGAGTCTGATATCACCAAACGTTCCAACGGACTTTCATGATGCTGGTAGCATGTGCGTTACCATGGTGATTATAAGAATAATGCCGTTTACTGTGAACATCAGACGTGGGCCAGAAGCTTCATGTTTTCAGGTTCATGGTCTATACGTCGATTATTCTCATTTATAAAATCTCTCCGGAATAAAAAAAAAAAAGGAAATTCTTTAAATTAGGAGCAGACATTTGCTTTGACCTCAGGATGAGGTGATTTAATTTGGTGGTTATTGGTCAACATTTGAGGTCAGTTTGAACTCCAGAATTCAAACTAGTGACACTGATGTTTATAATAAAATGATGAATTGAGGACATTTTATTTCTAAAAGTTACATTTTAATTTGATCTGGTTAAAGAAACGGTGCAGTGTTTATTTAGCTTCGCATTCCCTGCAGTTCCATGTCGACTTGTGCGACTGCATAAACAGGGCTGCACACATGATGCAAACATTCCATTTGACTGATCTAAAAAAAACACGGTTATCTTAAATGGTGCTGCACACATTTGAGATTTTTCATGCTAGTTTTCACACAGTTTAGTTCAGTACACATTTCCAAATTATCCATTATTTGTGCGCATTGTTCTCGATAACCAATTAATTCGACTCACGATACCATTTTTATGTTATATTAGTCTCTAATTCATGCAAAAGTAATTCTCCATCCCTCCCACTGTGTGCTACCATTTTGAAATAAACAGCCAGCAAGCTCCAAGCTAGCTCGCAGCTACCTATGAGCTGAAAATAACAAGTTTCAGAAGTTCTGTATGATTTCAGTGTATAACTGTAAACATATAGAACAAATATCAACATGAAAACAAGTTTCTTGGTTTCCAGATTAGTAAAGCACGTGACGATTACGACTATCAGTAACACTTGTTTTGTTTTGTTCTTTTTATTCCCTTAAAATCTGCTTGACACACTCTGTAATAAGTCGAGTTTTTACGTAAGATGAATTAAAGACATTTCAGTTCATTCTCATTCCTTCTAACTCCCACGTAGGAAACACTCAACATCCAAAATACATATTTCTATCAAATATGCAAAGAGCCTTGTAGAGGAAGCTGGTATTTTTCATACAAATGCAAAAATGAACTGGCAGGACAAGTGTAATTTATGTCTGTGACCAATGGAAGATCAAAGCCAGTACAGCTGTTTTTCCTGTTGAGTGCCTGTATAATTTACATTTATTCATATGTACATAAAAAAATGATTCAAAGCCAAAAGAATAAGAAGTATGGAACGTGTTGGAAAGAAAAAGGAGAAAGGTACCGCTTTAAATATTCAACCCTCAATGAATTAAACAAAAAAAAACAACAAAAAAAAAACAATGAAGGTGACAGGAAAAACACGCCCGAGCTGGATGAGAGAAGGAAAAAAATCTCAATGAAAATGGTCTAAGAAAAACAAAATGAGTCATATGCAAACATCATAATGATAAACAAAGAAGCGGAATTTTAGTGAAGAATGAATAACTTGCAGTGATAGTAAGAAATGAATCATTTATGTGTTTGCAGTTTTTCCAGCCTCGTAGTGGAGCACCCAAAGTCTGGAAAAATCACCCTTGTTTTTCTTTGTCTTCCTCGTTCCGTCTCCGCTGCCCAAGACTACGTGTTTTTGGGGGCGCATTTCTTCTAGCATTGATACATTTTTATGGAAACAGTTCTATTTCTTTGCTTGTACCCCCCCCCCCCCCACACACACACACACACACACACACCTCCACTTGGGTGGAAAGCAACTTTCCTTCCCAGGTGAAAGTGGCCTAATGATCCACGGCTGCCTGAGCAGCTGGGACTGTGAATCAAAGAGTCATGACATTGACTCAGTAAGTTTGTGACAAAGAGGAGGCTCAGGGCAGCCCCGCGACTCACTGGGAGGGAGCAGTCTGGTCCTCCTAATTTTTCCCTGGCAGGCTACACGCGGTCTCATGGCTACACCAGCCTGGTGCTCTTCAACAATATTTCGCTTCTCTGGAGTTCAGGGTTAGATTGTGTTTAGTCAGGGTCAGAAACCTTCTCGCCCAACGCTACGCTTCACGCAACAAATTGTTTGTCAAGTAACAGCAACAACTACAGTTGAAGTAAGTAAAATCATCTGAAAGTGAATGAAAAACAACGAGAACTGTGTGTCTCTGTTTAATTGTCATTAGAATTCGACGCAAACCGTCAGGGAGAGACGCAAACTGTTGACACGTTGCAGAAAGGAAATGTGCAGATTAGCCGTGTGTTGTTAATAAAATTTACTGTGAAATGCCGCCAGAAGGTGGCAGTATAGAGAAACTAGAGCTGCTGAAGAGCTGTCGCTCAGTGAGGAGAGAGGACTTGAGGAATTAAAACAATTTCTTTTGTCAGGCTATTCATTTATTAACAAAATCGTTTGTAAGGACCTTCAGAATATGGATGAGAGTAAAACTAATAAAGTTTGCAGTCAGAAAATGACACCAGAGTAAAGACTTCTGGCTCGGAGGGGGAAACAGACAAAGTGTGAATTTACATCAAACCAAGTCCCAGTTTCAGTCTTCATTAGGCAGCAGTGTTTCAACTTCACTTGGTTGTGAAAGATGAACAAAAAATAATGTATTTGCTTTACGTTGGTGTGACAGTTGCGCTGGCACAGGTCACCCGTGGTCAAGCTTGTTCTTCACCCAGTAATTCAGTGACAAGAAAGAGACAAGGGACTACAACATTTATGTCCAGTTCATTGCCACTCCTCCCACGCAGCCATGAAAGAATATCTCGTCCGTACAAACCTTTCTTTCTCTGACCTTTCAAGTTTGAAGCAGTCGCAAGTATTTTATCAAATGCAGATCCAAAGACACGACATCGATGCCTGTGGTCACATCTTTGATATCATGTATCATCATCACAACTTCCTGTGAAAACCTCAAAAACAACAACACCCCCCGCGTGTTGCCTCTGTTGGCCATCTCTGAAAACATGGTGGCGGACCCTCGGAGAGTCTAGTAGCACTCATTGTTCCCTCAGAGATTTCCTCCTCTAGTGCTCCAGACAGGCTGGCAGGTGTTCAACTGTCAGCCCAGTGGGAAGCTGACTGTTCTGCTGAAAACCTCAACAGTTTCTCCGCTGTTTTGGGTTGTTGTTTTTTTTTTCCCGTACAGGTGGAAAGAGGAGATCGGTCATCTTTATGTATTAGTATAAGACACCTGACAGAATTGACTGTGTATTTCTTTGTGAGTTGAGAACATTTTGTCACAGTGACTCTCCGATGGCAAAAGTCCTGCAAGTCAGTTGCTGATAGTTTGCGGATCCGTCACCTGCTCTTGTTACCTTTGATTGTTCAAGTACTGCCAGTTGTGTCAGCTATGATTAGGGTTGGGAATCAAGGTGTTGATTTTGGCAGGACCTACAGTGTTGCCATGCACGGGGAGAAATAACCAGAGACGGTATCATGAATACAGGAGAGGGTCTTCATGGGGAGTGAGTAACACAAAACACAGACAGCGCAGTGCAGAAGCCAGAAACTGAACCAACTGACTTCTAATCAGACGTTTTCAACTCTGACTACACCAGGAGAAATGCAGCTACAGCTAATACAACAACAACACTAGCAGCTACAGCTAATACAACAACAACACTAGCAGCTACAGCTAATACAACAACAACACTAGCAGCTACAGCTAATACAACAACAACAACAACAACAACACTAGCAGCTACAGCTAATACAACAACAACACTAGCAGCTACAGCTAATACAACAACAACACTAGCAGCTACAGCTAATACAACAACAACACTAGCAGCTACAGCTAATACAACAACAACACTAGCAGCTACAGCTAATACAACAACAACAACAACAACAACAACACTAGCAGCTACAGCTAATACAACAACAACACTAGCAGCTACAGCTAATACAACAACAACAACAACAACACTAGCAGCTACAGCTAATACAACAACAACACTAGCAGCTACAGCTAATACAACAACAACACTAGCAGCTACAGTTAATACAACAACACCAGCTACAGCTAATACAACAACAACACCAGCTACAGCTAATACAACAACAACACTAGCAGCTACAGCTAATACAACAACAACAACAACAACAACACTAGCAGCTACAGCTAATACAACAACAACACTAGCAGCTACAGCTAATACAACAACAACACTAGCAGCTACAGCTAATACAACAACAACACTAGCAGCTACAGTTAATACAACAACACCAGCTACAGCTAATACAACAACAGCAACACTAGCAGCTACAGTTAATACAACACCAGCTACAGCTAATACCACAACAACAACGCCAGCTACAGCTAATACAGCAACAACAAACACGAAGACCTACAGCTAATACAACAACATCAACAACAATAGCAGCTACAGCTAATACAACAACACCAGCTACAGCTAATACAACAACAACAAACACGAAGACCTACAGCTAATACAACAACATCAACAACAATAGCAGCTACAGCTGATACAACACCACCAGCTACAGCTAATACAACAACAGCAATATGTAATATGCTATATGTGCTCTCGTGACACTTCCAAATACCATCCAAACCATCAAATATTATCTTCTTTTGTCCTGCATCAAAAGATTAGTTGACCGATGAACATTTCAGTGTAGGGACCAAGTTTAGTCAGACCCCAGTAAACTGCTGTCAACTACAATTACATACAAAACTGATTTTTGATTAAAAGAGAAATGAGAATTAGCCGCACGATGACAGGAAGCATGATTAAGGAAGAAGCTATGCATAGAGGATCTCTTGTCTGATGCCGTTAATTTAAGAGATGTATCCAGGTTTTTCTCATTTGCATATCCATTTTCAACCCTAAAAATCAAGCTCTCAGCTACAAGCAAGAAAAAGATAAAAACCTAAAAAAAAAAAAAAGGAAGTCGAGAGATCTGCCATAAATCTGACCTTACTGAATAATAGCTTTGACACTTATGACCATCTGACCTACTTACTTTTCAATTTTTAATTTCATTTCAAGTTCAAGATGTAAACATATATAGTTTGGATTCTTGTAAAGTTTTAAGAACATGCTACAATTCGCAAATGTAAAATGTTGTACGGGGCTGTCAGGCGGCCTGGTGGCTGCAGAGGAGCGTGAGTTCCTTCATATAGTTTGAGATGCATAAGCAGACGTCTCCATGGAGAAGCTGCACACTGCACACACATGTTTGCTGTCTGCCCGGGATTTTCTGGCATTCTTCTGACAGCTTTTCTCAACTTGCCGTTGTCCTTGGCAACGCACACAGCAACACAACCAGTCCACCTGGTCTGTGCGCTTCCTCCTGCGCTGGGTGGATTTGAGAACGTGAACGGGCTGCACGTGGATTTCCAGACTCTTAAACCGACTTCTCTGAGTTCAAATCTGTATACTTTTTGTAATGCGGATCGATGTAAGGTCGGCTCTGTTTCTTTTGTTTTGTTCAAAGACTGATTTCCTCTCCAATTCCTCTTAAAGTTTAGGCACGCCTCCCACTGGAAATGGGGTGAGCCATGTCATACTCCAGGTTCACAGCCTCTTTGATAGTATTTTCAAGCTTTGAACAACTCCCGGGGCGACTAATGTGTATTTACAGCAAGCTCATTGAGAGGTAACCTCCCCTGCATCGGTGAGTGTAGTATAAAAGGAGTAACATCCTTGTTTAACATGGCTGCAGCAGTGTAATGGCACAGTTTTATCATCCAAATCTAAATTCTAATCATATTCACATTCTGCAGATTGCCATCAGGTTTCATGGTACGAGCGCTGAGGTGGAGAGAAAACAGTTTGAGACTGAAGTCATCAAAGCTGTCTATAAACCGTGGCAAAATGACTCAAAGCATATCATGTTTTTACTTAACCCTCTGAACCCCGAGCAGTTTCTTTTTTTTTTACTCTTTCCTTAACAAATGTTACATTTTTCCTGTCTCCGGATTCATTTTCCCTGCACGATAAAGTCCTTGTCTCTATGGAAACAGCACAATCAGGCTAGAGGGAGTACTCCAAATGTCAAATGCAGTATAACAAAATTATGTTATTTTGAAAAAAAAAAGAAAAACGAAGACAGTACTGGATCATTTTTCCTCAAGTGGCCTTAAGACTTGCCTGTATTCTATAACGTGAACACACATTTAAAGATCCAAATTCCTGCCACCACAATTAACTCTATACTTACAGTACCATTTTTTTTCACATCCTGCACCCAGAATTTCAGCTGTGTGTCAGACAGAATTTATGTTTGTTCAAACTTGTTTATTGTGTCAAAGTTTAATCGAGGCTGTATGTCTTAACACATCAACTTGTGATGAATCGTCGATACACTGGCAGCAAATATTGATAATTTGACTAAAACGGCTGGTTTTACATTGCCATTCTGACAAGTTGTTTGTTGTAAGGTCGTGTGTGTGTACGCGTCTGTGTGTGTGTGTGCGTGTGCGCGTGTAAGAGTGAGTTTAAGTGGCCCTCAACTATATCCACTGTGGTACATGTACATGTTGTACAATGTACAACTTTATTTTTTTGCCTCTGTAGGCATACAGTATCTTCAATAACACAGACACACAAACACACACACGTCAAGTTAATCTTATTTGTATAGCACCAAATCACAACAAAGTTTATCTCATGACTCTTTACAAGTAGAGCAGGTCAAGAACCACACTGCAATGAATTTACACCCAACAACTCTCCATCAGCAAGCACATCCTGAAACAGTGGCGACAAAACCCTTCCTTTTAACAGGCAGGAACATCGAGCAGATCCAGGATCAGTGGGGTCAGATGTCCGCTTTGACCGGTTGGGGGGAAAGAGAGCAGGAGAGCGGGGCAGAGACAAAGACAGATAATGAGGAAAACAGATATACAGAAGGAAAGAGAGGGACAGAGATAAAGAGAGAGAGCAAGGGAAGAGACCTATGGACCAACGTGGACATGAGCAGGCGGAGCTACGGGTGAGCTTGAGCCTCTTCAGGTCTGCAGCCTCCTCCAGCAGCACCCAGGATCTGGGATGAGCCGAGCCTGAAGGCTCTGGAAAAGAAGAGGAGTTAGTAACACATAAGTATGATTTATACATGACACATATAGGAGGACAGAGAGGAAAGAGAAGCCCAGTGCATCATGGGAGATCCCCTGGCAGTCTGAGCCTATAGCAGCATATCTAAGGGCCACCCTAAGCAGCCCAACTATAAGCCTGATCAAAAGGGAAGGTCTTAAGTCTGCTCTTAAAGGGAGAGAGGGGGTCTGCATCCCGGACCACAACTGGGAGACGGTTCCACAGGAGAGGAGCCTGATAGCTGAAGGCTCTGGCTCCCATTCTACTTTTAGAAATTCTCGGAAGCACCAGTAACCCTGCATCCTGGGAGCGAAGGGTTCTAGCAGGATAGTAGGAGACTATGAGCTCAGATATGAAGGAGCCTGACTGTTGAGGACTTTGTACGCTAGAAGAAGAATTTTGAATTCTATTCTGAACTTGACAGGGAGCCATGCAGAGAAGCCAGTACAGGAGAGACATGGTCTCTTCTACCAGTTCTCGTCAACACGCGGGCAGCAGAGTTCTGGACCAGCTGGAGAGTCTTTAGGGACTTATTAGTCCAGCCTGATAGGGGGGAGTTGCAGTAATCCAGCCTGGAAGTGACAGAAGCATGGACTAGTTTCTCTGCATCTTCTTGAGACAGGATGTGTCTGATCTTAGTGATGTTACGTAAATGAAAGAAAGTGAGCCTATAGCGTATATAATGTGGGAGTTAAAGCACAGATCCTGATCAAGAGAACTCACACACATTTATATATATATATATATATATATATATATATATATATATATATATATATATACTGTGTATGTATATATATATATATATATATATATATATATATATATACTGTGTATATATATATATATATATATATATATACTGTGTATATATATATATATATATACTGTGTATGTATATATATATATATATATACTGTGTATATATATATATACTGTGTATATATATATATATATATACTGTGTATATATATATATATACAGTAAATATATAGCGAGAGAGGATCACTCTATCGTGATACTAGGATTATTGAGGGGGTGAAATATGATGATATATCACATGTTCCTCTTCGACTCCCTCGAGTATGAAGTTGATGACAATGACAAAGGCTTTTTGAAAATCCAGTCATAGTTTGGTGTAATTTTGTGAATTATTTAAAGATAATATGCCTTTCAAACCAGCTGGTGGTGGGTTCAGAGGCTTGAATTAAAAAAAAAAAAATTTAAATAATAAAGCTCTTCATCCTTTTTGGCCTTGAATGCTGCATATCTTTTTTCGCCGGATGTTTCTGCTCCCATTTTTAAAACAATAAGATGAAACGTCCTTTAAGATCTTAATTAATCTAGAAGTTTTGGGAGCCCCTCCTGAGCATCGTCTCTCTCCAGCTGAGCTCTCCAGAATCCCAGAGTGAAGTGGCGGAATGCCGCCAGCTACTTACAGAGAGAGTTGCATATGTATGCAAAGCCTTTTAAGTGTGAAAGCCAAACACAGTCATGTTTCAATTTTTTAGGTGCATATTGGTTGTCCAGAGGGCAATACACTCAATTTTCATATTTTAGCATTAATATCCAACAGGGCGTTCACAACTGTGGTTAATGTGGCTGCGCACGGTCGCCAGGACCACTTCTGCACTGATAACAACACAACGTAACTGTTGTTTACTATCACGACTTGTTAAAACACACACGTTAGAGCCGCATGAAAAACAGCCAAGATGAGCTGTATGTTGTCACTTTGCTCCATCTGTTGCTTCCCTTTGTAATCTTCTGTGAATTCAGCTCCTAACATGTGGTTGTGAAAATTCTTATAAGTAGCAAATTAACCCAATTACATGCACGCACGGGCTTGTAAGTGTGTTACATGAGCCATAAACAACACGCGGCGGTGCGTGGAAAAAACTTACAGTTCCCACATGCAAGAATCTCTAGATCCTCTTAAATTTAGGATTGTATTTCCAATCAACCCCAGCAGCTGCTATGCTGATATAATATCTCTTGTCAACCTGTCTTTGTGTCACATTTAGGTTGGAGAGCATGAGAGCCACTTAAGAGCCAATTGAAAACTAATAACAGATGTAGGACAAGTGAGTGAAAGTCAAATTAAAAATCAGCAGGAAGAAGTGTTTGCTGTCAGTGTGCTGCCTGAGTCCAGCAGCAGAGCGGCCATGTTAGCTCCCTCGTATACGTTGCTCTCTGGCTCTGATGATTGCTATTAGTAGGAAGGGTTGGTTCGATTGACGGTTGTAGGTAGAGGAGGTCGATCTCACCGGGCTAACGAAGTAGCAACTCATCTGCTGATTTCAAGCACAGCAAATGGACCAAGAGTGGGTTCAATTGCACTTTCCAAAGCTTTTGACCGCACATCAGGGTCTTCAAGCGGTCTCTCGTTTGTCATCGATGGCAACGTGTTCAGTGGAACTTGAGGTAATCGTATTTTTCAACCAGTGCCAAAGCTTCTCCAGCGGCTTTCAGCTGATGAGGAACACTGAAACTATTGGGGAAAATCTGCAGTGACCCTTGAATACTTTTTCATGGTGAGATATATATTGTATATATATATATATATATATACCCTGTCTATAATATATATATAAAATCTACTTAAAGGACGTGAGCCCCACTGCTCACCATCCATTTGAAAATTAAACAATCCAACCAGGCTGTGCATATGGCCTACAAAGACCTCGATTAAAATAAACGAGCTAAATTCTCAGTTTAAGTCGGAAGCACTTGGCTATTTGATCAAATCATAACCAGCGCGAGTGTCTTGACCTGCCGGCTGCCAAACTGCTGATTAGAATGTGTCTTTCATGACGTGAGGCTGGCCAGCCCCGTTCTGAACAGTGTCCGTCTGCATAAGCAGCCCGCTCCTCCACTGACACCCGTTTTGATGCATGTTCCCATCAATGTGGACGCATGAGCACCTCATCTCCTGTGTCAGCAGCTGGAATATAGCTAATATACGGGTACATATCAATGTAGAACCATGTGTCTGAAGTAAGTGAAAGCTAAGTGGCGTTAAGGAAAGAAAAAACCACCAGGAAAATACTATACAGTGACAAATACAATATGGTTATCAAGGCAAAGCTAATTAGAAGTACCAGTACAAAATGACGGTGCTGTAAGTGGTAAACGCTCTGCTCACGTGAGAGCAAACGAGGTTTAGCGCGTTGGATGTGTCAACGGCCGTTAGCCGAAGCTCATGACTTGACCCTACTTGCTTCAAAGTGTTTCTTGATGACTGATTGTACAACTAAACAAAGAAGATGAGAATCATCCTGGACTGGAGTCGAGAGTTTGTAAACTGACATTTTTGGATGTTTTTTTTAAGAAGTTTGAGTCAAATTAATTTGCCAAAAAAAAGGAGCAAGACACAAAACGATCTAATTCTTCATGCTATGGATTTCTGCGATGATCATCAGATGCCATGTGAAGACTAATGGCTGTGTTTATACGTGCAGTAATAGCAGGCGTGTAGGGGAGAGCGTCCATCACCAGCCCTCATCACAGCTCCCACTGCAGGAAGATGTGGAAATGGAAAACTCAAAAAGAAGGGAACATGTAAATGAGAAATCAGAGAGAAGGGAACTTGCATGCATGTAGAAATCAGGGAGAAGGGGCAGCTCTCCAGCAGCTGGGTAGCAGGCGTCTCTGTGTGGCGGCTCTGCGAGAAACACACAGCCCACAGGGGAAGAAGAGAGAGGTGGAGGTAAAGGCGAAGGGCTTGATGTATTTGCATCTCTCAGTAATTTTATTTACTGCTCAGCAGCTCTAGCTGCAGGATGCCATCACTCACATCCATGTTGCTACTTCCACCCAAAAAAATATTTTTTTTTTTTTTTTCCTTGCTTTGGTTGGAATATAAGTTGGAATACTGTATGCACTCACATTGCAGCTCTACATGCTCTCAGATAATCCCATTTCTGCTCTGGTTTAGTTCACGCCGCACCTACACTGAAGGAAATGCATTAACTTGTCTGCAGCATTACATTGCAGATAGTTGCATTAAAGAGACAATCTGCATAAATGCTAAAGTGACTCCTTCTATACCTCCTCGCGTGTGTGATGCTCCCGCTTCTCATTTGTAATTCACACAAATTTCTGTAAACATTGTTGCTCCCACACACTCATCCACGAATAACTGATCGTCGACCCGCTTCTTTGGATAACTTCCACCTCCTCTGGAGGGCTTGACGTTGATGGGAAAACACTCAAAGGTTGAACTTTTAACCAAAAAAACAAAAACAAAAAACATTTACAAGAGGGCGTATTCAGATAGAGGTGAACCATCCTGATGGATTGGGGGGCGTCTATCAGAAAGGTGTGTGTAAAGCTTCTCGAGTTATTTTTGCATCTACTATGTCTGAGCCTCCGTCCTCCCCCAAGTGTTGGACTGCATCTTCGCAGACTTGCTGCCAGACGTAATCATCTGTGACTACGTCGTCCACTGACAGATGGAGTGGCAGATCTTGGTCTGGTCCTTGAGTCCACCTTTGCTCCACTCAAGAACCCTGGCCTATACATGGAAGAGCCAGTTGGTGCTTGTAGAAAATACTACAAAAAAATAAAAAGCCCTGTCTGTTGAAATGACCACTTGCACTTGTGAGCAATGTAACGCAGCTCCAGAAATTATTATCAGGGGGTGTCGACATATTTCAGTCTCCAAGACAGTTTGCAGTCCGGATCTGGTGTGTTTTCTTTTTTACTTTCTGCCAAATATAAACTACTTTTAGATGAGAGAAAGAGAAAACACAAGTCGGAAATATGTCGGAGCAGCTGAAGAAACTCAAAAGAAAGAAGAACATCCAAAATAATTGCATTCCACAATTCCTGCTACACGCGTTTGGTTTTCACATGACAGCAGGACACAGCAAAGCTTGGCGAGGGGCTGGAGGTGTGTGAGGTCTGCTCACCTCACGGCTCTGTCTTTCTCATGTAAAAAGCAAAAATTATCTGCAGATGAGGGGGAAAAAAAAAAACAACCCACGACGCCGAAAATGTCTTGTTTCGTAGACAAGTTTTTGATGAGCGGACTTGGTTGGCCGCGATGAAACAACATTTCATGCTGCTTTTTTCGCTGTAAAGTCGCCTCGTGTTTCCCCTGGAAGCTTTTAATGTGAAGCAGCAGAATGTTCTGTTTGCACTGGCAGTGTCTTCATACAGCTTTCATGTAGACGCGACAGTGAACGCTGAGGCTTTGAGCAATTACATAACACTGAATCATATCTTTGTGCTTAGGTTCAGACCCGAAGGGAATCGCACCGTTACGGATAAAACCTCCTGTATGTAGGGATAATTACTGCCTTGGTTACTGGAAAAAAAATAGATTATTTTCTAAAATAATGAAAAAAAAAGAGAAGTGGCCTAACCTGTTTAATCCACCACAACACACGTGTCATGTAATTAACATGGCGGGCGCACTCACTCATGTGAACAACCTGCAGCGATCGAGGGTGCGAGATCACGGGATTTGGTTAGAAATCTAGAATAATGATGGAAATCATGAAGGCGTGAGTATCCGAGTTCATTACGACAAGGCTGACATGAGATCAAAACATGCCAGATGAGGATTGAGATGAGAATTATTTCACAGACCTATAAAAGTTGCTTTAAAGGCCCATGCCAATTGTGTGTGTGTGTGTGTGTGTGTGTGTGTACACGTACGTGCGCGCGCATGGCATCCAGCCATTGTACATTCTGTGCTCGAACTGACTCCTGGCACCTTTCCTGCTACAAATTCTCTCATGTTGGGGATCAAACTCTGAGCCGTCGAAACTCTCAGGATGGAGTGAAGCTGTCGGTCAGTGAGACGTGTCCTTTGAGATGTTTTGTTCAACTTCATTACTGAACAGCTGCTCTCACAAGTACGTGCTGCCAAACATCCAGCCGGCATATAGTGTGTGTGCGTGTGTGTGTGTGTGTGATGAAACACCGTAGCTGACTGGGTACAACAAAATGGTATTTGGCCCTCAGTGTGCTGCCACATTGGAGCTCTAGTATTTCACACGGGACACACAGCCAGGTACGGTTATGGTGTGGGAGGTTGGTGGGGGTTGTATTGCCGTGTGTAACAATGAATATTTAAAACGTAAAATTCCACGCCGGACTGGATTTGACCCTTGAAGCCTGGAGTCTGAGACAGTCACCCATTTATGATGTTGATGGTTGAATGTTTGCAGGGAAAAAAGCTGACTGAGTTGATATGTTTTTGCAATTTGTACATGGATTTTATTGTCCATGAGATTACGTATGAAATGTTTGTTCTCAGGGACAAGCAGTTTAGTCCTGATTATAGATATTTTACTTGGGTCATTTGCTAAAGAAAAACACAAGACCGTTAAATTATATTTTTGTGATGAAAATGTAAAGTTTTCACAAACCATGCTAATTTCCATCATAATACCCGAGTGACTAATTCCTACAAAGTTTATTACTATTCCGTCAGGCCATCATTAATGTCTGGCAACTATGAACTAGAAAAAAATCGTTTAGGGTTGCTGAAGCCAAATGCCTGGTGGCACAATCATGTACTCTGACCTTCATCTGAGGGTTTATCGTGTTGTTTTGTTTTGTTTTTTGCATATTCCATTACTGAGAGAACAGCAACCTTTGTTTTCTGGACTATAAGCGGTTGCTTGTTACGAGAACGTCAGCATTTAAAGCTTGAGCCACCTGCTGCTAATGTTTTCCTCCCACACAACAGTGTATTCATCCTTCACCAGCTACACTGCAGCCGGATTACTCTCCTGACCTGGATTGTAGGGTCACGACCTTCAAGCACACTTGCTTGTGTATTTTTTGTATTTTTATTTTTTTTTACAAAAGATAATTTTTGTGTCTTTTCTTTTTGTTTGGTTGGAGTGATGCCAGTTTAGCACATGTATTTATGTATGTATGTATTTTAGATGGATGATAGAAGTCGTTTATGCCTCAATCGCAAAGCTATTAGCATCTGCTTTGCCACACGTGAGACTCAGGCTCCGAGGTGCCACTGTAATCAAGCCTGACGTTCCTGCATGTGCCCCATAAATAAGTAAAACGCCACTTGCGAATGTGATCAGAGTAGAAGTCATTTGCAACCAGCTGAAGCAGCAACACGACTGATCACGGCGCGCGCTTCATCATCGCTGAGAATGCAACTGTGGCATGATTACACCCTTTTACAACAGATTCTTCACCTGATTAAATTTAGAATTCTTAAGATCTAAAGTCGCTGCCAAACACTGACTGCAGATGCTCGGAGAAAAAAAAAACAAAAAAACCCCACCTGAACTCTCTTCCATTTGATGCTGTTTTCATAAATTATTGATGCACCCGTCCCTCCTTCCACTCCAAATTCTCCCTCCTGGGAGATTATCAATGAGCGCTCCTCTGTAATACCAACAAACAGCTTCCTCTTTTGTTCCCATCTGCTCTCCTCTGTCATCATGAGGTGAGGACAGACTGGAGCAGACACCTCCCGCTGTACAAGTCTGTACCTGTCCGACGTGGAGTGCCATCAACTCTGTCGAGGCTGACGGCTTTATACCACCTCCGTCAGGCTGAGACTCTCCCGTCCTGACATCGGGATAAATATGGAGACAAAGTCTTGAAAGACGGGGACAAATTGAGTATTGTTTTCCGCCGAGACCATCCAGCAGCTGTTAAACTGTGAAGGGCAAAGCATTGTAATTGTGTCAGCTGTGGGGTGGATTTATAGAAGGAGGTAAATTTCTATGATTTAAACGAGGTGTAAAGGTGAGAGCCAGAAACAAAGCAGTTAGCACAATGGATGAGACAATAGAGGCTAAGGAACATTTCCTCTTTAATTAATAGCAATAGAGACTTTATAGCTATGTAATTGATCATCAGCCGGAGCTGGCATCGTCATGGAGATCCAGTGGGAGAAGAATTCAAGTAAAGGAGAGTAAAGTACTTAATGCTTGAACAGAATGACTGGAATATTCTAAACGTCTTCAGAATGTAGGACTCTGGAATCTGTCTTTAGCAAACGTTTCACATCTGAATATTTATCACTCCGGGGATGAAGTGTGTGTTCAAAATCCTTGTTATGATCAGATTTTTTTGGAGTGTATGGCAGCAGCAGCAGCAGCAGCAGCAGCAGAGCCGGACTGAGTGTTAACCTTCTACTCTGCTGATTAAATTCTGATATTATAACCGCAAATCACCGCATAATTAAAGGAGGAGGGCTGTTATTTCAGCAATATTTATGAGTAAAACGACCTCTCCAAGAGAAGTTCAGGGTAGCAGAATTCTTTTATTTTCTATGATTTGGCTCCTGTACCTCAATTCTTGATCTATGCTGCTAAAAATATATATGAGCGGTGCACTTTGACGGCCAGTGCCTGGAGGTACATCAAGCTACGCCGAGCATTTCAAGCCGGGGGTTGGAAGTCAGACACAGAAGCAACCTTAAAACATGGGGTCAATATTCAAAATAAAACCTGCTGATCAGAGCGGATTGAATGTTACATTACTACAATGAGATTATGTCACGATGGGTCAACAGGTCAGAGGGCATTTCGACAGCTTGGATGATGAGTGCATCACCTCGGAGGTGAAGAATCTCAGGAAATCAATAGAAAAACGCACAAATCAACAGCGGGTCAGTGTTGGACGGACAGCGTGACCTGATGTTTGATGTACCACATAGATTTTCACCTGAACTTGCGATTATCAAACAAATCCAGCTGTCTGCAGCCACTGCATTCCCCAGTGGGTGTCACCACAGTTTAGAGGACGCCTCAAAGCTGCAGTATAGCTGGACGGTGGTGCTGATGTGCCCGGTGGAATCCCAGCTTACCGTAGGTTGGAAACAGCATCCGAGGCCACACAGCTGACTGGCTGCTGCTGTGTTAATGCTGCACTTGGACAACCTGTGAATGAAAGCTCAGACCCCAGCTTTTCTGTAAATGAACTGGCTGCTACGAGCAGATCAGCGGGGATTTGGGGGGGGGGGTGTTGTGGCCCCTCTCTTGGTGTAGAGTATGAGCCACCTTAACGCCGATGCCATTTGTGATCAAATCTACTTGATGAGATCAGGAACATGCGTGCAGGGACATGTTGAACGCTTGTTGGTGAAATGAAGCAAAATGAAGCAAAAACTACAGCTGAGGCCTGATTGTCATTTCAAACTCAACTCGTTAGCCGTTAGCACTATGATCGCCCTTCGCCCCGTGTTCTGGTGCTTCATTAACCTGTAGCGTAGAGTAGAAGCGTGGACGTCTGTGGAAACCTCACGGAGAATGAATGGTTTTTCCACATATCCTGGCTCCTGACTTTGAGTTAGGGCTGGCTGGGAGTATTCCTGCACAGATAAATGTTATTTACTGGGTACCAGATTAATTTGGGTCAGTCAGCCTTGCAGTGCTTTCTCATCTTGTATTCAGTGCTTCTCGCTTGCTGGGTGTTACAGTTTTCATTATCATAGGCAGGGGAAACAGCAGAGGCTAATCTTTCCGTGACCAAGTAGATTAAGCTAGCAAAGCAGTTTTTTGCATAACAGGAGCAGAATTATTGTTTGCAAAGTGCTACGGCAACCGCACTCTGACCTTGCGCTGAGCATTACTCACTCCCCCTCTAGTGCACTGAGGAGACTGTGCGTGCGTGTGTGTGTTTGTAAAATACATGTGTGTGTCTGCAGCTGGAGTTAATTGATCTGCGTGAGAAAATTATTTCGGGATGAAATCTTTTTTTCTTTTTTTTTTCCCCCATACTGACAATGGATTTAGTCAAACAGGCCATTACTGTATGTTACGCCAGCAGCAGGAGAATTAATTGACTTAACTGTCTGTTGTCGAGTTGCATTTTGCCAACAAGATGAACCACCGACTTGGTTTAGGGTGTCAGGGGGCGGAGTTCCGCTTATGATCCAATCACGTACCACAATGTTAAGAAGAATAATCCAGTCCTGTGTCGGAAGAATGACTCTTGTCCCACCCTTTCACTCTTAAAACAAAGCATCCTTTCATTCTGGCTGTTGTCATCGTAAAGTAGTTATTCTTTGGTAAAGTAATACTGTCTAATTCGTATTAAAACATATGTAACTGTGAGGCACGGGGAGAAAAGAGCAAGACAAACATGGACATTTTTAGCGGGACAGCAGAGGCCATCTTGGTGGTAAAACTGGATGTTTTGGCTCAGGTGTCCAGCCATTTTCAGACATTTTTTTTATCCTTTTTTTTTTTTTTTTCATTTCAACTGCAAGATCTTTCCCTAATTCAAGTGCTTTTCTTGCCTAAACCCGGCCAGCATTTTCACAACTATTTTGTAATATTGCATTTATCCACTGAAAAGGAATGATCTTATCCTCATCGTGGAGGATTACGCTTCTGATCCCTGAGAATTGCTGTCGGACTCGGTCGCGCTCTGGCCTCAGACTCTCGCCCTCCAAGTAAGAGGTGGCTGCACCAGCACGGAGCCAAAACTCCTGCGAGCCAGCGGCTGCTGCCAGCGTGTCTCATATATATATAAACAGAGTGAGTACAGTGCAGAATGGCCAGGGAGACTCTGGTCAAACCCAGGCTGTGTTGCTCAAATATGAATGGAGATTCTGTTACTGCATATTTCTCACGTCAGATCCGCTGAGAGACACAGACACAAACTGACACCTCTGAAGATGTGGCCTGTCGTTGGAGGTTCAAACATGCAGGAATGCTTCATGAGGATGTGTTGTTTTGTTAGATTACCGTAGTGTCATCGCCGATTCTCATTCATACCAGAAGCGTTATCTCCTCAATTTGCTCCGTGGAAAACCAGGTACTAACTTGACATGACATGTTCCCTCACGGTAGAATATCAAGGCAAAGCTTTAAAACTGACAGTGGTCTGATTAAATTAAGAGGGGCGTCATCGTCTCGTGACTCATTTGGTTTATTGCGTCGTCTGTAGTCATTCTCCTCTTGTCATTCGGCAGCAGCTCTCCTCGATGGCTGAGGACGAGTTACACTGCCGCCACTAATCTCCCTTTCCCACGTTTTATCAGCGTGACAGAGAGGGAGTTGTGATAGAGCACAATGCAGGCTGAGTAATCCCTTTGACAAAATTGAAAACACTGTTTATTCAACACCTTTGACTGCAGCACAACGGAGAGGCTTCATATCTGGAACAGAAAGCACACGCTGGCCACCTGGACACGTTTCTATGACCAGCAGCATCCCGACTTGTCCGATGATATATTGTTGTTATGTCAAGTTAGCGCGGAACGTCTTGATTCATCATCCCTTACTGGGGTTATGTTAAGGACTACGATGTCCTCATCTTGCTCCTCGTATCTAAATCAAGACCATTCTTTTGTTCTACTGCTTTGACTTTTGCTTTGGCTTCAGGAAATATCCGACGAAACTACGGATCCGGCCAAGTATTCAAAGCTTTTTTTACTTGACAAATGCCAGTTAAGTGCTGGGAGGTTTGGCTTGCCTAAGAAACATATGCTCAAATTAAATCAGGAATAGCCCAACTGCTGTGAGATATATATACAGTATATATATATATATATATAATATAAAGATCATCATCGGGAATGATCAAGGCAGCATTTTACAATCCTTTTAAGAGTCAGTTTATATCATCAAACCCGTCATTGTTCCAAAACCCTGCTGGCTCCACGGGCCAGGGGTGTAAAGCGTGAGGTCACGCTACAAGCTAACACCGCTGATGCTTCGTTCAACAAACAGGGTTTTGTGAAAATGTCATATTCTACACCTGTAGGTAGAGGGGAAAAAAAAAAAAAAGCACGAGTATCTTTACAGTCTCCTGTGGCAGCCAGGCCCTTTACCTTGTTAAATGTTATGAAGACAAAAGCTTAGACCTTCCCTCACAAGGTCCATTAGAGAACACGGCCCAGTCTGACATTCACCGCTTCCACTTAACCGCCGTCCACGTTGCCAAGGCTCTTTGTCATCCGCCTATCCTTTTGTTTCAGCTGTTTGATCCCCAAACAAACAGTCTACTAACCTTCTTATTCATTTTTCAAACCCAAAGCCATAATATCTCCCCAGATGGCGAGTGCTACCCCATACTTGCTTCAAAGTGGAGAGCTTCAGTGCATTCCATTAACCTCCCGAGCAAAGTGTTAACCTTAGCCTTTGTAGCGTAGCAGCAAAATGGCTCTGGAGGGAGGACTTTTCTTGCATTCCACGGGATCCTTAAGTGCGCTAAAGTTCCGTTCACTTTCCGAGTGCCTCTATAATGGAAAAACCTGAGACTCTATTGTTCTTTACTTTCAATCAATAAAACATTTGCCTCCAGTTGCCGGTGAATATTTAATATCGGCATTTGTTACATCACTGAAGAAAGATGAAGAAATCTTTCCTAGTCAGTGACTTTGAATTTTTTTTTCCTTTTACACGCCCCATTTAAAGCAATGAAACAATCAACCTGAACCACAAAGGGACTTGTGGGAAGTGCTACTCTTTAAGGTCGGAGCCGTCCCCTCATAGAAAAACTGAATAGAAATGCTACTGCTCTGCTTCTCATCTCGTGATTGGAGAACTGTGTTAATGAGATGTCAGTACATTTCTGGTCATGCTATCTCTGAAACCTCTGCACAGCTGTACACGGTGCAAAATCAAGGTAGCAGGAAAGATGAAATCCACCCGAAGTGTTTCATATTTCACGATTCACAGCTCTCCGGCTGTTTGGGTTAACAAATACAGATGTAAAGTCAGGGCTCGCTGTCAAAGGTTGGAGGTGTGTACCTCCGTGGAATTGGAAGGTCTTGCAAAAAGAAGCTCTCGCAAACTTGGGATATTGTATTTATTTGCAAGTTTTTGGCGCTGAACAGTTAACTGGATTGTGTCAATGAGAAGCCGTCCTCACCTGTTAATGTAGCAAATGTTTACGTACCCCAAACACTGAGCACATTACATTGCGAGAGGTCAGTAGTGATCGGCCACTACAGGACCAGAAGTGAATATTTGATTCGATTCTTCCGTTGATGTTTCAGTAAATCCTGTACACCTGCAGCCTGCCAGTGAGCCGCTTACCGTGACGTTTTTCATCCGGTGCAAAAAGACAATAGGAAAACAAAACCGTGTCCACAGCAGGGATGGCCACCATTAACCGTTAATGACTTCACACGCATCGCCACATTGTTAGACACCTGCAGCTGCTGCCATCAAAGAAGTTTTCACACAGAGTGCCTCCATAACCACCGCCATCAAATATCTCTCGTTGTCACATTAAATAATAACTTATCAAGCTGGACAGAACCCTCACACGCAGAGAAGCTTTAAGTTGAGATACGCTGGTTACGGCCCGTCCCTCATAGCAGCTGGTCTCCTGCGTTTCATTCAGAAAATTGCTTCATGCTGTCTGTTGGAGGAGATGATTAGTGTCTCGTCTCTCAGGAGTGGCGTGTACCGCACGTGGTCTGTTTCATGAAGCAGCCTCGGATCTTCAAAATGTGATGTAGAAGTCCAAGTCATTACTGTTACAATTGTCATGACTATTCCGTATTGTTCACTGACTCAGCGACGTGCCTGTGCCTGTAAATCCACCGTGAATTTTCGTTGCTACTTTCACTGCTGGCACTAAGCAGTTAAAATCTAAAGGGTAGGTCAAACGGTCAATCGGTTCATGTAGACTTCACCGGTCCACGATTATCTTCAGACTGAAGCGGCTCGTCAGTCCCTAGCAAACGCAATTTCCGACACAACGTCGTTCACCGTGACTTCACCTCATGACCAGGGAACCATTTTGGTCAACTTGACACTGATATTGATACAAAAGTAAAACGATTCCCCTCTTTCTGGATTGATAACACCCCTACAATCAGAGTCATCACTGTGTTGCTTTGTTGTAAATGATACACAATCACAACATTCAAACTCAATAAATCACGTCATGAAGACAACCGTCAGTTTGCTAGACAACAGTTCCAATCCAACACATGTTGAGGGGGAAAAAAAACAATACCACATTTACATCTCTTATCAAGAATTTATTCACTGAGTAAAGTAGGGCCCTATAAATAGAGACCCCAAGAGGTAAGTACAATAAAGGAATGTACATATTATTCTACATTTGTGGAATACAAGATGATCCAGGAAATAAGCCAAACATGATAAACAACAGATTCAGAAACATTTCCATCTTATGTACATGGACACAATGATCAGGTCAGTAGATTAACCTGGTGGTGTATGTGCATATTTGAGCCTACAAGCAGGGCTGTCTGCTACCTCCACTGCGCTTTGTGGGGGAAAATGCTGAAATAACGGAGATGATCAAAAAAAAACAATAGCACAAATAAGAATGAAAGTAACAAGAGTCAAAGCTTTTGCCTGTTCACAATTCAAAAGACGTAGCTTTTCAATACGTGGGTGGATTCCTTTCATATTTAATAGTGTTTAACTTATTAAATATTCATTTTAGGAGGTCCGATACTAAGTCAACTATGCAGTGATTTACATTTTATGTTCTTCCTGCAGAAGTAGCACCCTAAAGGACAGTTTTCATGTCACTGTGGGATGAATTTCAGATTTTGCAGAATATAGCAACTCTATGCTGCCAGCGTTCATGCTTGAAGCGGACCGGAGAGTCAACCGAGAAAAAAAAAGAGAGAGTCTGTACTCTTTGAAATGTTATCTGACCCCAGTCTGTCTACCGGCAAGTTGTTTTTCAACTTGAATCTAAGGAGAGGAGATAGAAACTGCTTCCTAACAATATACTTGCAGAAGAAGTATTCAATACTTACACTTTATTTTTCAAGGTCCCAAGAAAGTGTCATCCATTACATTGTTGCCTAACGTTCGCAGCAAAACTCTTAAAATGATAAATATTAGATAAGTTTTGAGTCAGATGTTCAGAAAATGTTGCATTAGGTCTAAAATAAAAAGGAGCAAAAAAATACTATTAAAGCACAAAAGCTGTCCGGCTGTTTCTGGTGATGTTTCTCCGTGTGGCATCGGGGATTATAAAGTCGTATCATTAAGCCTCGAGGCACGTTAGAGTTATTAATATGCCTCCCTCACACACTCACAGCACAGGTGGAAAATTTTCACTGCGCTTCATGTGTTACAAATTTAATTGTCTATAATTAACCACATTTACACGTTACACCATCTGTGCTTTTTTTTTAATAAAATCAATAATCTCTTCATCTGAAATAATAAGACGCTGTCAAGGCGACGAATGTGATGCCGTTTTTTTCACTGAAAACTGTTGTTTTTTTCCATCAGCGTAGAGGTGACAACAGTGAGCTGCAGAACAGAGGAACACACACACACACACAGAGTCAAAATCCATGTTGTTGGTGAAAGAAACCATCGTCTCTTGATTGATTCAAGTCAGAATAACAAGCTCCAAACTCCAGTGTTTCCCTGCTATGCAGCTTTGGGCTATGCTAATATTTCTTTTCTCCGTCTTTAGCGAGGTATTTAATAAACGGGTTGAAGATTACATCTGTGTTGAACTTATTCAGTGCCAAAATAAATGAATTCAGCTCTGAGTCGGAGAGGGATTTTATGCACATACTTAATCGGTTTGTCTTCAGGTGAATGCATCCTTAAGTCTTTAAAAGGAAACGGATCGTACCACTCTCTTTAAATCTAAGTGTTTCAAAAACCTCGCATCTCACACAAAAAATTAATAACCCAAAAAATTGCAATTCCGTGTCACCTCCATGTAATTGTGATCAACAAATACTCAAAATAACACTTCATAAAGAACGAACCGTTGTGATGTGTTTCTTTTGTTAGTTTGTTGTTCATTACGTCTATTCATCACCAAGAGAGTCATTTCACTCGATCACAAAAGGGCTGCTAAGATAAATGTTGAGCAAATTAACACTGACAAAAGTATAATATCTATCCATTAGTCGTAGTAGATGCCTAGTAAAGTATTTGTTAACCATATAAACATGGTTACCAGCGTCACTGCCAAAGTTATAATGGCATTCAAAACATGTTCGCTATAGCGCAATATAGAATCCAGTAATTGCTAGCAGAGCGAAGAATTGTTGATACTCATATGAATGGGCGGCACGGCGGTGCAGGGGTCAGCACTGTCGCCTCACAGCAAGAAGGTTCCGGGTCCGAGCCCTGGCTGGAGCGCGGGATCTTTCTGTGTGAGTCTCCATGTTCTCCCTGTTCCTGTGTGGGTTCTCTCCGGTACTCCAGCTTCCTCCACAGTCCAAAGACATCAAGAGGGGACCAGGTTAATCCAGACTCTAAATTGACCAAAGGTGTGACTGTGAGAGCCAATGGTTGTCTGTCTCTATGTGTTGGCCCTGGACATGGACTGGTGACCTGTCCAGGGTGAACCCCGCCTCTTGTCTGAAGGCTGCTGGGGAAGGCTCCACACCCCCCCCCGCAACCCTTAAGCCGTAGAAAATGGATGGATGGACTTATATGAATTTTAACTTATATAAGTAAAAAAGAAATAATGTATTGGGGTTAAAAACATTACCTTACCTTAACTTTCCTGTAAGAAGCTTTTCGTTGTCTCAACTTCAAAGCGTGAGGGAACTCGTTGAATTTACTTTTTTGAGTTTTAAACACTTTTCAATCTTGTGGCCTCAACATGAAGACTGATCTTTAAGACCACATCACAAGGGACACCTAAATACTTTTTTTTTTTTTTACAGTGCAGTATTATTTATAATTTACCTGTCCACCCGATATTACATGGACCCTCTTACTTCACCAGCTCTCTGTATTACAGTTTCCACTTTCTTCATTTAGCTACATGACAGTACAGGAAATGCAGTACAGTCTTCCAGGGAGGGAGCTGGCAAGAAATCCCACTGCAAACGAAGGGAAAACTTTTAAGCGTCTGTCCTTCGGAAATGGTGAAATACCTCGTAGTGTACAGAGGCAGCGGTCATGTGATGCGGGCATTATAATAACCAGTAATGTCAAGCCAACAGCTTAACGGCCAAGTTCTCTTGAAGGAATCTGACACCTGCAGCAATTTTCTGAGTAGTGTGGACGTTCCTAGTGAGGTCGTGCTGAAGATTCAAGCCCCCCTAATGTCGAAGATAACATTTTCAGCCATTTTGTGAGACACATGATGTTCAGTAAACTGTTCCACTGGTGTCATGTGGGAATTTGCTCATTAAAGCCGTGTTAAACACTTCCCCGTCGTTAAAATGTGTAAACTCTGCTGTGGAGCAGCTCTCACCCCTGATGTATGTTCCAGATTATCATTTGGAGATTAAGAATTCCTCACAGATTCCTGCACTTGTTTTTTGTTGTTGTTGTTGTTGTTTCCCGCCGTGTTAGTGAGGTTAGCGATATGACCTGGGTTGATTAAAACCTTTATTGCCTCCAGTCCCTCCCCTCAACCAGTGATATAAAACATTCCTTAATCTGCTACTGGAGAAAAGACGTGTTACTATGCTGGAATCAAAAGCTTTCTCTCTGAGCCCTACTTGTCCACGAGCTTTCCCAGAACCCCTTTTTTAACTTGTTGTTATGGTGATTTGGCAGCGAGTTGTGTAACCCATCACCATGGGAACAAAACAACTAAAAGCTGTGTGTTTGTGTGACAGTGATATGAAGGAAATCTGAAACAAAGATATCATTTTCTCCTCTGAGGCCTTCCACTTAGAGAGCTCTCTACCAGCTCCGAGGAGCAGTCGCACAATAGAGCTCCTCCACGGTTGACTACAGAGGACTGTTGATAGACTCGGGCCCATCTCACAAGTCTGTATGCAAACAACACAACTTTACACTTGCTAATTGTGTGCGTTGCTGCTGAGAGCTGCTTTACACAAACCATCGCTGCGTGTATCAGCGCTAGGCTCCAGATCTGGACAGGTTGCTCGCTCACAGGTTCCTAAAGGTTCCGCGATTTTGCATCGTGGCATTTCTGAAATGATACCTGTAGAACGCCTGGACGGGATTTGCCACAAATGTCCGCTGGGATTCAAGGATGAAGCGAAAACATTTTGGGTGCCAAATGTCAAGATCTCTGCCCCTCATGTGAGTGTGATATCGGTCCCGTTTGGGTCGTCACTCCGTCCGTACATTTGTACAGATGTACTGAGTTGATATCTCAAATATCCGCCGAGGCCTAAAGATGAACTGTGGATATTTCTGTTGGTGAATGTCAAAAGTCAAGGTCACCGTCACCTTGGATGAATGCGGTATATATGGATGGGGGAAAAAAACACTCCAATCTCAAGATTTGTACACTTTTATTTTATGTATTTTTCAAGGAATTCAGAATGGATCTCGGTCGAGCTTCATCAACACCACATGACAGCTCACGTGTGTGAAGGACAACAAGTGAGGCCTTAACGATGAACATTATGGTGATTTGCAAAGATACTAGAATTTTACCTTCATTATGTAGATGGATAGCCTAATCTGGGCAGCAAAATGTGTTTGTAGGCTCAAATGTACAGTATATAAATGGTACTTCCAGGAAATGGGGTTGATAAAGAAAAAAAAACACATTTTCCTCCCTGAAGGATGTATTTTTTTCCCATGTCTATCCTTCTATAAAACTCGTATGCCCGCATCTTCATTCAAAGATTTAGTGGCGGCTGTGATCGTCTCCCTTCACACTGACTTTGAAGAGATATCTTTGCTGCGCTACTTTAGTGGAAGAAATTGAGGAACAAAATCCAACCAAAGCTGGTATGAGGTATCAGGAGTTACGCCAGTCTAGTGGGTATTTTATTTTTTTTATTTTTTTTTTTGTAGTTCTATGATATCCAAGGCCCCACACACAGAAATCAGTCCATGAAGAGTCCATGATTGGGTTCCGTCTGTGCATGTGAGTCATGCTCCAACCTTGTCTCATAGAAATGACATTCCTACCCAGCCCAGCTACATTCACAAACATTTCAAGTAAACTTTTTTTTTTTTTTTTTGGTGATTATATTGACCTAGAGACATGGTTTTTTTTTGTAATAAGATCTGTTGGTAAGAGACATGTTTTTCCTTCAACTCAAAAAAATAACAGAGCTAAGGTTAGTTTGGTTTGGTTAAGGCAGGATGGCGGTCGAAGAAAGTCAGTACAGTAGTCATACGTATAAAGCGCTGAAGAGTTCCTACCTGCACCAAGGGGGACTTTTTAAACCCCTGGTCATTTTGTGCTCAAGTCACAATTAAAGCTGCGAGAAGTGCACCCCCGCAGGCCCCCTTGCATCTGTGAGTGCGTGACTGTTAGGTGGAGCGGGAGGAGGTTGAAACTGATTGTATTCGGATTTTGCATGAAGGAGCAGACTAGTGTTGAACGCACTGCGTCCACCACGTGGCGCTAAAGAGCACTCATTTATATATGATGTCACTTTACCTCACTTGCGAACAACACAGTATAATTTTGATGCTTAAATTCAGATTGTAGCTGTCTTCAGGCCGGGACGCTCATCAAACGTGACGTCTGTCATAAATCTGACCATGTGGTCACCACGGCAACAGTTTAACTTAAACTCGCCACCTCCACAGTAACATGTCACCAAGTTCTTACTGTGTGGACCGGGTTGACCCACCAGGAGGAGCACGACAAAAAGATAAAAAAGAACTACAATTGGCCACAAATTCAAAAGGATTCTTTATTGGTCCATTCGACACATCCTCCAGCAAAACCTTACAGTTTTTGCATAATCCTGCTGAATCCTGAAGGCTGAATCCTCCTGAAAACGTGATCCCCTTTGACGAAGTAACACAGCGCTCAAGGTTTGCTGTTAAAGCAAACCAGGTACTGAACAACAGCCTCTTGTTGAAACTCATCCACTTCCCCTGAACTGCTCCTTCATGCAGAATCTCCGGCTTCCGTCCATCCATCCATCCATTTTCTGTTCTGCTTATCCGTGAAAGGTCGCGAGGGGGGGAGGGGGGCTATCCCAGCTGACATTAAGCGAGAGGCAGTTCACCCTGAACGGGTCGCCAGTCTGTCACAGGGCCATCAGGAGCAATATGGGTTCATTGTCTTGCTCAAGGGTACTTGGACATGGTCACCGGGGGAAGAGAGGATCAAACCAGCGACCCTTGCGGTTGCTAGACAGCCACTCTACCTCTGAGCCATGCCGCCCCTGCTTCCGTCAAACCTGACTGCAAATACAGTTTCAACTTGTGGAAGCATACTTCATCATCACAAGCACCAAACTTTTGATTTTCTTATTTAGTAATAGTCAATCCTCTCATCCAGCCTGAACTCTCAGGTAACCCGACGGTTGCTCGGCCCACTGGAGTACACGCCATATAAGAGAGGATGCTGAATGATTCAGAGGTTTATTCCAGAGCCCGTGTGCAGCGTGGCGAAAGGCTCCCGCTCTCCCTCCCCAAGTAACCACCGTCAAGGTGCCCGGAGGAAGAAACAAACCTCTGAGTGCTCCGTGGTCAACAACATGATTGTGGTCACACCAGGTGGCTCTCAGGTGTACAGCAAGATAAGGATAAAAGCTTCATGCTCACTAATGGCTTTCTTGAACAAACAAAGGTTTCAGAAAATGTTAATAGCATGACTAAATGAAATGCACACCAGCGAGGGAATGAGGAGTATCCCCACTGGCGATACCTCTGAATGATCAGAGGCAGGGAAATCAAAAGCGGAAAGGAAATATATCCACCTCTCTGCTGCCCCTTGGCAAATAACACCTATGTCTACAAACCAATCGTGTTTCCTCATTGCCGCTTTCCCCCAGGAGCGAGAACGAGGTCACATTTTCATGAGCTGGGGAAAAAAAATAACAAGATAATATTCATAGACAAAAGCTTTGTGAGGTTTAGCTGATCGCCCATAAATTAGAGTTCATTTATATTGAAAATTAAATGCTACAGTGGTGTGACCACATGATTGCAAAGGCTAAAATGCAAAGACTTGGATTTAAAAATTCCTTTTGTGAACAAAGAAAAAAAAGGCTTTTAACATCAAATTATGATAGTTTTCTCTCCTTCTGAGTCTGTTAAGACACTCAATTAGATGTTTTACCAGCATTGTGTGAAAGAAAAGGGAAAAGTGAATAAAAGCTTGTCTTTAAGCTCAGTTTGAAGAGGTCTCCGCGATGTGGTGGGTATTTGTTTTCTCTGAGGTTTTGGTATTTTTCTTTGTTTGTTTGGAGAAAAACTTGTTAATTGGTAGCTGTGTGGAAGTCAGACTGTCTGAACCGTCCTCCATAGCTAATTAACAACTTGGAAAATAATTCTAAAACAGAATTGTTAGTGTTAATGATTCAGGGGATGTTTAAATTATTTCTCTCAAACTGCAGGATGACCAAACTCGACTTCAAAGCAACTAAGAAAATCTCGGAGTCGTATTAGTTGACATGTTTTGCGTGGTACAGTGAAACGTTATAATATTACTTGTGTTATGACAAGTTTGCAGAAATTGGAATAAGAACAGTTCAAGTCATTTAGAACCGTCTCCCCAGCGTCATCCTCCAGCAGCATGCTTATAGTGGGCATGGGCTGCCCCTCCCTCCCTCCCGGAAGTCCCACCTGTATACTGTCTTTGGAGTTTCCTACCCTCTTTTCCAATAACTAAACTTGCATTGAATCTTGCCAGGACATGTTAATGGCTAACACCAGGAGGCTGAAAACATATACGGTCATAAAAAGTAGCTTTGTCAATTGTTGTATCCTGTTACAATGTTGGGCCGCGCTTTATGATTCCCAACGGGGTGCAATTAGAGCTGTGCTGCTGAATCTGGTCAAATCCAATGAAAGACTGCCAATAGATAACCTACAAATCAGCTGAATGTGACAATGATTAGACTCAGTGTGATTACAATTAAAGCCAGGACAGCAGGCTTGGCCAGGGAGGGAAAATAGTGCTTTTTAAAACAACTCTGTGTGACATGAGCTTGATCTTATCCACAATGTTCCAAATAAAGGGAGACCTCTCTTATCTCAGTGGACCGCATGCATCAGCGTTGTCCTTGCACCCCTCGGGGCGAAGCCATCGACAGCTTGGACAAAACGATGGCATAAAATGGAAGTAAATTGAGTGTAATGCGAAACGCTTTCTCATTTTTATGGATGTAAGTTGATATCGTTTCTTTCATTCCAATAATTTAGGGCCTTGTGCTTTTTTTTTTTCTTTTTTTTTAGGATCATGGATGGATGGCTTATTTCAGGCCTGGACCCGTTCATTGAATTTGATGTCACCATTTTAGAATATAACGCTCTACTATAAGATAAGCTGAAGCTTTATTAATCGCCACAGGGAAGTTAGATCGCTGCATCAGACAAAATATGCAACGCAGCTGGAGAAAAGTGGAATTAAAGGATAAAAAATGAGTGTAACAAGCAATATGAGAGTCAAATCAATCTAATTATAAGTGCAAGAAATCTCTTTCAGTACGTCTGCGTCGCTCTGACAATCTCCACCACCATTTATCCCATTTTGATGACTCAAACTGCACCAGTAAGAACAAGGATGTAGATGAAAACTCCTCAGAATCAACGAAACCCTTAGCCGATGAATCAAAACAAAACAAACAAACAAAAACAGCTATCTAATGTTTTGCATCACATTCTTTTTGAACGTTTCTTTTGTTTGGAGAGTCCTACTGTTGCAGCTGCTGTACAACATCGCACCGGCTCAGCTTACCTCACACATAGTCTCCCCCATGGGAACCCGTGTTGTCTCCAGCCCTATAGATTACGTCAGCCTCAGATGGTATTGAAGAGCAGATCATGCTGCCACGGGGCATCTGCATGCTTTCATCAATACACTACTAACACATGCAGTGGCTGTGCCGACAAGGCTCCGCTTGGCAGCAGTGAAACAGAAAGCCGGGGCCCCGGTGGAGGCTGCTCACTCTGACGGCTCGCACTTCAGGGCTTTAGCTGTAATAACAATAATAACAGTTGCAGGGCACCTCGTCGCGCTGTACTCTCAGAAGTTCAGCGCTCTGATACCTGCTGGTGAATCGAAGGTCAAAGTTAAAGCTGCCTTTATTGAACTCCTCTGATTTGAAATGTGTTCTGGAATCAGTGAAAGCTTTCCATGATTTTTTGAATCTTTACTTTTGGCTTTTGCTGAAATAAAAATTGCGTAGATTCTCATGTAGAAATCGACATCTGGCATGCGTCTCACTGCTGTTTCCTAATGTAAAGCAGGACACAACAGTGGGAAATAATTCGACTGGAAAGCTGAGAGGTGGCTGCATCCAGAGCTGCGCAACGTCAGGTGGGATTCCAGCGGTTTACCGGGACAGGGCAGCAGTACCAGTGGGGCAGAGACACACAGCTGCATCCTGAAGCTGCTGAAGCATTGATCAAAGCCTGGAGCTGCCACACATCCCACCTCCTTCAAAATGAATACATTTGCGCTGGCGGGCCGGGGTGAAGAGCCAAAGACTCGGGAGCGCACTGCTTTTGCTTGCTGCTGTAACTAATGAATGTCTCTGACGTCGGAAAAGTTGGTGAGATCGTTGAAGATGGATGATGAGACCAGATGAAACGCGCTTATGTTAATGAGTGTCAAATTTTGTTTTTCCGGAGGAAGAAAAAAAAAATTAATAAGAAATAAATTAATATGAATAAAAGGGTTAAAAAGGCGGTTTTCATTTTGCTGAAGGAGCTCACGCTGGTGTGGCCTGGTTGTAAAGGTTAAAGTTCGGCGAAATGGCAGTTGTGTTCCTATTTATTCATCTCAAACTCTTCTGGTTAATTGGGAAGGATGTCTTTGCTGACTGAGAGCTGTGTGGATGCGTCCGCGACTCTCACAGCCTCTCGTAGCGCAGGCTAGCTGTCCTGATCAAACAACCAGAGGTGATGGTGTTTTTATGTCCCGTCAAAGAGTTCGGACACTCGCTGCACGTTAATGGACGAGTTCCACCCGAGAGACGTGAATAAATGATAAATAGTTGGTCCTTCTGCCATCAGAGGTCCATCACATTTAACACGTCTTTGTTGTTGCTTCATCCAAACAGCCTCCCTGCTCCTGATGAAGTGACTGATAAGATAAATTAAAGATGCTTTCATGGCTGCGTATAAGGGATCGATGATGGAATGCTCCAGTTTTCCATAATAGTGTCACACTCCTTATTTCTTGGCTCTTTTTTCATCTGCAAATCATGTGTCATTAAAGCCGAGCTATTAATTTAATTGGAAATACACAACTCTTATCAGCTTAAATTGCAAAGGGAGGCTTTTGCAGAAAAAATATTCGAAATCACGTCCTTCTGTTTTGAGGTTTCACGTCCACAGGGACACACGATTGAATGTAGAAAGCAAATTTTGAGCTGTGTGCAGGAAATATGGACTCACCAGCCTTTCAGGCCAGCCAGAGCTGAAGTTCTGAGGTTCTGAGGAACTGTTGCAGAAACCTTTTTGGACATTTGTATCCATTTTTACTTATTTTTGTAAAAACGATCTTCCCCAGCCCTAAACAGATCTTATCTGTTCCTCAACCCGACCGGTCTTGAATCAAAGCAGCATCGATCTTAAAATATTTCATTTTCCTTTGAGGAGGAAAGTCCTGCGTTTAGCGTCTCACTGCAGGAGCTTGTACAGCCGCACGGATCCCTCGTGTTGCTCAGCTTTTGTTGGATGGAAACGTTTTGTGAGATATCGTACATTGTTTCATCAGATACATCGATTACCAGTAGGAGCGAGACAAAGTGCCAACATCAGGATTCTTCCTCTTGCCATATCGACACGCTGGCACCAAATATCTTTGGAAACACATTCCAGCTAAGTTAGTGTATCGTTTGATCTCGTGCATAATCCCTCCTTTTTAGAGAGCATATTTTCTTCTGTTGCACTGGTATCGCCACGTGTAGCTCTGCCATTCCTGCTCCTCACCTTACATACAGATCATCCTAAAGGGAAGCAAAATGCCAATTAGCTGGATAAGCACTGCTTGTGAATGCATCAGGGATACGCCACGTATTATATTTCCATACATCATAGGATTTATGATGGGATTTGCTCTTAAAACCAAGGTTGTTGTTGTTGTTGTTGTTTTTACGGTCTTCCGTGACTACGTTAAACCACACCATGTCAGTCTTTCTCACACTGTGGATCTTTTTTTTTGTTTTTTTTCCAGAGATTGCTGCTGATCAGTTCCAGATTTATCGTCGTAATTCAAGGATAAACACTGGTGGATGTTGAGGGGAGTGGAATGCGGTAGCACACATTCTCTGTTGTCATTGGAATTTGTTTTGCAGTCGGAAGACAGGACGTCAATCCTCATGTAACACGGGACATTTCCTCGTCTGTGAAACAACTTTCCTGGAGACACGTTGAAATCGTGTTTGACACTGTGAACTCCCAGCGACACCGCTGTCAGGACACAGTTTTTAAACTTTAAATAGCTGCGGTGTGAGATCAAACCTACAAACGCTCATGCCTGACTTTGATGGATGAGAATAAAATGTGAGGAAAACCCATCAAAGAGAATTCAGGCTGGCCTTATTTGCTTCCCTCCATCCCATCTGAGTTGCTTCTGGTAGATCCAGACAGCGCACATTAACTGGTCATTGTATTTGTCTTTCTGCTTCATTGTAACATTGCTCATGATGTGATTACTCACACACTCATTCACATCAGATTTGTTCAATCTGATGAAAGTATGTCAGATGTGTACACACACCTCAGGACACGCACATGCAACATAGCACAACACATGATAAGTAACCAGCAGAGTGACTGGTGTACTCTCGTGCACTCCAGCGCCGTCACGGGCCGGCTCGTCGGCGGAGCTACGCCGTCTGTGCTGGGTGCAGCTGCGGCCCAGTTGTGTGCTCTGAGGAGTTTTCCGTGGAGAGTTTAAGCAGGATAATCAGCTTTCCTCCTGCTGTTTACACTGCCAGTACTTTCTCACAGACATGATCAGCTACTCTGCATGTAAAATGATTATTTTAACGAGATGATCATTGATGCAATTTTTTATCTGCTCAAACGTGTAGCCGAAAGCCCACAGTGTTGCTCTGGTGCCTCTGCTACAACGATTTTGATTATTTAAACACTTTTTTTTGCACATTTCTATGAAATTTCAGTCTTTTTATGTGTGTGTGTGTATGTGTGTGTGGGGGGGGGGGGTTTGTTGTTGCAGCATGGCTCTGGAGGGTAGCTGGTTCCATCCCTACCTCCTTCGGAGAAGTGTCCTTGTGTTGAAGTGTCCTTGAGCAAGAAACAGGACTCTTATTGCTCCTGTTGAATAGAGCCTCTCAGGTCCAAACCCCTCTAACACTCGATAATATATGGCTTTTGTCTGCAGTGGGAAGAAGGTAGAGACGAGCTTTAGAAATGCAGTAAATACACTTTTTTTTTTACTAAAAAAAAACTGAGATGGCGCGGCCCGGAGCAGTGCAGCAGCTCCAGCTGATTACCATGAAAATCGGCCTTCATTTCTTTGTGGTGATCCGTTTTTGGGTAACTGATGATTATTTAGTTCTATCTCAGGCTTCAATTTGACTGTTATTCCTTTTTAGTCTTTTTGTTGTTGTTGTTGTTGATAAAATCTAGAAGAAGAAAAAAATCACATTGAGTAAAAGCCAGACGCCATTTGTGTAATTGAGATAATCCAACTGTTTTGTAAAGGTAATCCAGGTCGGATTGAGATGAAAATCTACTTTACAAATGCAAGACCTAATTCTGTCCCTGTGTCCCATCCACAGCTAATTGAATGTTTCATGAGCCATTTTAGGTTTGAAGTATGTTTTTACATATGATGGGCCACAGATGAAAAGTTGACGAGGAAATGAATGTCGGCTCAGTTTCGTGTCACACCTCACGCCAATGCGGAGCGCTTCGAAGCGAGTGAATTGAATTTTATGAGTTCATTTCAAATGCGGTGGTGGCGAGGTGGTTACTGAGTCAAAGATGGGAGGGAATGAAGGGTAAGATAAAAATCAATAGGGGAACCCTCGGCGCTGGAACATTAGTAAGGCTGTAAGAACGCTCCATCTCTCTCTAAACCTTCTCAACAAGTTCCCCTGACCTTTTACTTGAAGAGACATTTATGCACTTCTCTTTCTCAAGATCAAATGTCTGCCCCCTTTGTAGCATCCCCTCTTTATATTTCCCCTTGACTTGGCAGCTGGCTTTAATGTTGGGCATCTTTTGTGCGGACGGAAAGACAAACAGTTAAATTTTGCATTTATCCAGAAGAGAAAAGCATTTTGGCTGTGGGGGCTTTTAGAGATTAAATATTAGCCAAACAGCTACTTACAGAGCCTCCTAAATTCGAACGTCTCCAATAAGAAAATCGAAGATGTTTGTGGAAGAGTGGATTGTTTGGCCCTGGTCTGAGCTGACAGTGACATTAGTCCTGAGTGATCCAATCATACGTGGTGTTAATAAGAGTCTCCACCAGTCTCGAGTGACCGATGGTATGAAAATAACCGTGTGCATTGTCTCTGACTTTAAGTGTTCTTGTTTTAACCTGGATGAGGCTGAGATCTTTTCCCATGATGATTCTGCTGGAGCTGAAAAGAAGACGAGGGAGAAAACAAAATAATGCAGTGTTGGCTGTGGCACAGATGAACGCGAGCATCCGCAGAGCTGGTTTCCAGGCAAAATAAATTGGCTTGGATGTTTGAGGCACACACATTTATGTCTGTGGAAGAAGAAAGATAGTCATGTATACTTTGGCTTTATAAATCTGTGTACACTGTAGACTGCGCTTATATTAGCAGGCATATAGGATGCGTCGAACAACTGCTCGCATTAAGAGCCAAAAGTCTGTCCGATTGAAACAGGTGGACTTTGTTCTTTGTGTCGTCCGTTTCCAGCCTTGAAAACATTTATTTTGGCTGGTTTTGAAATTTGGATCCAATTACACAGAGATGAATCAATAAAATAGCACAACAGAAGAAGAAAAACAACCAGAAGAAAGGTCTAAATGAGTCTTGGTAGTACAAGGAGATAGAATATTCAATATTTGGGTGAACACATTTCATGTGTTGGTCAGTTTTCCCTCTGTTCATGATGAGCCCAGTTTTGTGACAATGACGACGCTACATTGCCCTGTCATTTTTGTGCCCCTTACAAGATGGCAACGTGAAACCAAGGCTAAACATATCAAAAATACAGAAAGTAACAGCAGTATGACCCTTTGCTTGAACCTCCAACGCCCTCAGGTTTTTGAACTGATGGCAAACCGGTTTGTTCCAGTTCCAGATTTGACGCTGTTGCCTGTGATTGAGTAGTTAGCCCAGTCGCTAACAGAATGTTAGCTTGTGGACCACATCAGTCAGGATGCATGTTAAAGACTTGACCGGCGAACACGAGGGGATTATGAGGCTGTAGGATGTAGAGAGTAGAGGCAGACGGAGGCTCAGGCTAACATCAGCGGGGCTTTGGGGGAGCACAGTCGGCATTTGGAGGTTGTTATCCAAAACAATAAATCCTGTCACGATGAGCACAACACCGGCCCACAGAAGACACATTAATCTCCTTTTATATCATTAGTTTTTGAAGGTTGGAAACAGTGAGGCTGAAAGGAAGTTGTTTTTATTTAAATGGCTCAGTCTTCTGTAGTGATGTCAAGCAAATTAAAAAAAACAAACACAAAAAAAAAACAAAGTTGTAGTGTGTCTCCATTCAATAGGGTTGTTAAACGAAAAAAAAATCACATTATCTTAATAAGTATAAAAGGTTTAAATCTGAAAAGGAAGACCTACCGATACGTTCGCGGTAATTGCGGGTATTGTGGCGCACCAGTGACAGAGTTCATTCAGAGATCAGACCCTCTGAGTTTTACCCACCTGCTCATTGTGAGAATGTCACATTTATTACAAACAAGGATTTGTGAATTAACTTCTGAGGGAAAAAAAAAAAAAAAAGATGTCTTGGATGTGTTTCAAACTTAATCTTGTTTGAGAACACGAGAATTTCCAATAAGTAGATTGACTATTAAGTTTCCCCCTCTAAATCAGCAGTAATGTGGTTGGAACCATTAACGTTTCTCTCATCTGAAGCGTTTGTCTTTGCAAACTTTTATTGACATAATTCCACAAGAGGAGTCGCTCCGCCTTAGCCGGATATATACTTTCATTAATTGACTTGAGACAAAGTATTCTGATGAATAGAAAGCTTAATCTAGACGCCCACTCATTCCCCCAACCACACATACACACACAGAACAGATGTTCCACGTAATGGGAGCGCAACAGGAAGAGAATTCAATTCAATTTGGCCCGAGGTCTAATAGGACATCAAGTGGAAGAGGAAGGCGATCAGGTTTCACACTGGAAGCCCATCTGTGTCCATACACTCCCCTTCAAACCCACCCACCCACCCAGTGATGTTGCTAGAATGAAATGAGACAAAAGCACCCTGATGCATCGTAGGCTATAATCACCCTCTCAAATGACAGCCCCAGGCCTCAGGGTTGAGTGCAAGGGGCAACGATTTGTTTTGATAGCATGCCATGCACACTGCCATCGTACAGTTTCATTGCATTCAAAGAGGTCTGGAGACTTCAGTGCAGTAGTTAGGTGACCTTCAGGCAAAACATGAAAGTGTGGCTGTCAATATTCCTGTAAACCCCTCCGGGGTTTGCCAGAAGCAACAAACCTTGTGCTTTTGGCAGGATTTACTGAATATATTCATTATTCCAGCAACAGACAGTCCTCTAGTGGCAGCCTTTGACCCGTTCTGAGGAAGCACACCGTGCTCATGGAGATTTTTGTCAACATTATGTAACTTACAATCAAAAGTTTGAGATTTAGACCATATATCTGTGTGGATAGGTTCAGTCTGCACCTACAAGGTGTTTCTGGCAGAAGAAGTCATGAAGGAAATGCATGACAAATCAGAATGTTTGAATGCTCAAGTGTCTTTCGCCAGAGCTGGGAACAGGTTTGGTCCAATCAGACTGCACCTCCGTCCAGTTCCGGCTGAACCCTGTTGATCTGACAACCAGATTATTTTGCACATCCTGGTAATCTGAACGGTGACGCACTGCGTCTTAACTGTCAGAGGATTCACTTCAAAAAGACCTTTGAGGTACCAGCACTATAATGTATCAAACAAAGATAACTCGGCAACTCACGGGTAATTGCTTCACATCCCTGAAATGTGACTCCACGATCTGACAATGCAGCAATTCAAACACTGTGCTTTTATTATTTTCCACACACTCAAATGACATCAAATTGAAGCTATTTGGATTTTTTGTTAACCTTAAGTTTCCTTGTGTGGCCCTGCAGACAGTTTAAATAAACAGCTGCAGGAGAGAGAAGCACTCATCGCCACCAAAACTGCTTGAAAAAAAACCCAAATTTCCATAACAATAACAGAAGAAAACTAGTCATATTTGGGCGGGGGGGGGGGGGCTACATGTGGAGATGAATTCCTTTAAATGCCTTGTTCAAGGCCGACTCAACAGTAATTGCGGAGCCAGCTGAAAACGTTCCATGCGCACCTTTAAAAGTCCCAGCAGGGTTGAGGACTCAAGGTCTCTCTGAGCTCCAGGCTACTGCTGCCTCAAGACATGGCCTGATAGATCAAGCAAAGTGGTGCTCTGGTACCTACTTACATTTTAAACACAGCAGTAAAATCATATAGAGCTTTAAACAGTGTCGGACAAAAACACGCCTCTTTACTATTAACACTGGCAGAAGGAATATATCCTTATGACCCATATTCTCTGCTTTCATGGGTGGAGGATTGGTAGCACGGTCCCCATAATGTTGTCATGTGGAAATATACAATCTTGGTGCAAGATTTCTCTGTTTGGACTCTGGAGAGTGAAGCGTGTGGGACCCTTTGTGGATTTCTGTGAATATCTGTCACTTCTGTCGTGGATTGAGGCAGCTCCCCTTCCCAAACACACACCAACACATTCCTGCGAGATGGAGAGCTTTTTGTCGATAAAGGCTGGAGAGCCTCTGAGTAGCTTTCCTCATCATTAGAGTTCCTTTAGTTTTCTCTATGGCTACGACTGCTCATTTGTAAGTGCGGGATGTTTCTCTGGCTGTGGCTTCATCTTTTGTTGCCCCCACGCTTAGCCATTCAGTTTACGGGGCCACACACACACACACACACACACACACACATCCACGAATCCCCTCTCTCTTTTATTATGGGAATTCCAAGCACATGTGAGTAAAGCAGGGAGGCAGTCCAGATACCCCTCCCCCTCCGGCTGACATCCCCTCATTCTCATGGATTTCTCATGGGGCTCAAGCAGACGAAATGGGGGAGGAGGAGGAGGAGAAAGGAAGGAGAGCTGGGCTAATTCATCAATAATCTTTACCTAATCCCTCTCTCTCCTCTTCTCCCTCTCTTACTCTTTCTGCCTGGAGGCGTTCGAGCAATACATCCATCCCCCGCCCCATCTCACACACACACACCCACACACACCCAGCTCTTATACACACACTTGTATGCACACACACATTAGAGTTTGCCTGAACACGTCCAGAGGGAGAGGATGAATCGAGCCGGAGAGTGTTTCACCTCCGAGCATTTGTGTGTGTGTGTGTGTGTGTGTGTGTGTGTGTGTGTTTGTGTGTGTGTGTGGTGTAAGTCGAGTCCTCTGAGGGTGTCTTAGCTCTGACTCGGAGCAAAAACCGTGATTATAGACTAGAGACTAGGTGTGGCAAGATGGGGCGGCGTCAACTGCTTTGTCTATAGCACCCGTACAGCCCACCAACCGGGAGGAGGCTCTGCCTGTCTATCACAGTGTGTCCCGGAGCCACGCTCAGTCTGGGATGGTAGGAGCCGCTGTGTGGGGCTGAGCCACTCTTTAACCGAGCCACGGGGAATTAGACAAGCACAAGTTCAAGAAGCTCGCTGGAACCTTTGTAGACAGCTTCTAGAACATGGCCAAGTGGAGAACTGCCGGAGCATATTGATGTTTTCTTTTTTTCCACCCTCATTTATTCTACTTTTGCAACACATGACAAAGATTTTTTTGAAACTTCTGTGGAGCGCCTGCTGAGTAACAAGAGGCTTTCCTTTTGAGGGAATTCTAAAAAGGCTGTTTTTTTTCTGTTTAAAGGGATGCGATTTCAATGACAAAACCATTTGGAATATGGGACTTTTAAACTATGATTTGGACGATGGGGACTGGCAATTATGTTTGTGTGCTCAGCTCTGGGTAATTTTGATAAGTATGTCTCATTTATTGAATTTACCATGTGATGATTTTGCTCTAGTTTTAGTTCATTGTAACTTCACTACCTTGACTCGTTTCTCTCAAGATGAGCAGTGGAGCATGCACACACTGTGCAAAGTTTCTTATTTAAGCTACTTAAATGATAAACATTTTGTGATTTTTGTTGCATCTTTTGAACGTTACAAGTGTTCCAGTTCCAGTTGATGAAGAGCCAAACACTGCTTGAATGTGTTATCACGTGCTGGGAAGTGATGAGAACATTTCTTTTGTTCTGGATATTTGAAATGTGTTGTTGAATTCTGCATTGTGTGATTAGCGTTTGTTGAGTTTCTAGGATTTACATCTCCTTGTTTAACTGAGAGCAGCAGACCTCTGCGATTTCCTGCTTCCGCCTCATTCATTCTTTCATTCATTTCATTGATGAAAACTTTGCCTCCTCTTTCAATGAGGGCTGGGCGGCACCTTGGGCGGCTCCTTGTGATATATTGTGATACGATACATCCGTATAATTTACTGAAAATTCCAAAATGGAGCTGAAAGTACAACTTGCTGCGCGCCACCTGGTTGTCAAATGTCTATATATCGCATTGTGCTGATAACTGAATGGAAATGAATTAAAAAGGGGAAAGTAGGAAAAGAAAAGCCAAACTAGAAGTTTTTTAACTCTTCTCCTCTGCTTCCTCTTTTCACAGCTCTTGCAGGGAAAATCTCCCCGACCAGTTCCGATGCCCTCCTCAGTTCCTCAGCGGTCACAGCCAGCCCTTCGCCACCCAGCGTGTACCTTCCCGCCAACTTCAAAATGTCCAATGCACAACTGGCTTTCTTTTTGAGGGAGGCTCAAAATACAGGACAAACTGTTGGCAGCAGCAGTAGCCCCAGCATCGGACATCCGCTGCAGCGCTCGGAGAGTTTTGTGGTTTTCCAGACAAAAGACCTCCCTGCTATCAACATAAGCTTTGGGCCTTTTGCCCGTGACCAGGCTCTGTCTAAGGAGTTGCTGCAGCCAGCTAGTCCTCTGGATATTCCCGGCCAGCTGACAGTCAACTGGAAGGTGCGGGCCTTCATTGTGCAGGCACGGGTTTTCTCCAACAACCCTACAGTCCAGGTGTTTTTCTATATTGCTGGCCGAGACTGGGATGACTTCAAGGCTCAGGATAAGCTGCCGTGCGTCCGTCTGCACGCCTTCAGAGATGTCCGTGAAATCAAAACCTCCTGCCGCATGAAAGGCAACCTGGCGCAGTGTTTGGCCCAGCTGGATTTGCCCCCATCCTGGTTTAACACCAATGTGGCCCCACTGGGTCGGAGGAAAGGCTCCGGTGACGGGCTCTTGGATGGGTTAACCAGTGAGACCCTCCAGGCTGAGCTCTACTACACGCTGCACGAGCCTAATGTGGAGGGTGAGTGCAGTGAGGGTCACAGAGGTGGAGGGGGTTCCAGGGGGGAGCCTCTGTCACAGCACCCTCTGCTGCGCATCGGCAGCATCAGCCTGTATCAGGCCAGTCAGGAGCAGCTGCTGGTGGACAAGCAGCTCGACAAGAACATGTTCCTCAGGTTGCCTGAGAAGCCCCTTAAACCTGGAGAGACCCTGAAAATCTCCCTCTTCTTGATGCCCAACTCCACTGTAGAGCAGTTCACCCTCAAGTAAGTTAAACGCCATCTTCAGTGTGTTTCTGTTCCTGTAGAAACATCAAAACAATCTCTTCACATGCGCATCAGACACTCTTTCTAAGAATGCATCCGTGCAATCATTCACACAAGAATTATTGATGAGCAGATTATTTCCCTGTCATTTCCTACACCTTCATACCCTTCCTCATAATTATATCCACACATAATCATCTGCAATATGTCAAGGGTTTAGACAGTAACAGTGCATGTAAACAATGCTGCTCGGTGCAAACGCATGCATCTTGTGAATTCCCCGGTGGACAAGCTTATAAAGCATATAGGATTTATGTGTCCAAATAGCCTTGTGTTAATGGAACAATTATCACAGTGGATGTCCTCTGTAGAGTCCTCATAATAAGCGTCACTCAGAGCAGTATAATTAGATAAAGGTTTTCACGTGGCCGCAGAATTAATTGCTGCACATTTGTAATATCGTGAGATCATGGTGTGCATGTAAGTGTGGCCATGATTATGTAATCCCATTCCATGCGACATCCTCTGTCTTGGGCTTTCAAGCACATGCATTGCCATGCCATTTATGTTCATTTTTAGGTCTAAAGAGCCAAATGAGCACATAATCACGTATTTCAACCCTCTTATTAATTTCTCCATCACCGAGCCAAGTGATGTGCCAGCAATAATTAGAGTCAGGTACCTGGCTAAAGCTTAGCGGCTCTGTAAGGTTCTGCCTTTGATTCAGAGGTCTCTTTTTTCCTCTCGGGACAGAACCGTATGATCAAGTGCTGTGAACTGCAGCCTCAGATCGGATTACGTATGAAAGTGTTTGACCAGGTGAAAGTTGTGGATCACATGTTGAAATCAGCTGCTTCAGTCCGCTGGGCTCCATCTCACTCGTGCAGTTTTACTGCAATAGATAACAAAATGAATCTACCATGACTGCTATTTTTATGGAAGTGCCTGGAATACATTAGCGTAAGATATTTGAACGTTTTACTGTACGGCATAAAAGACGGCAGTACTTAACTAGTAAATTTCTAAGCTTTTAGCGTGCCTTAAAAATGGCGTTTGCTAATGGGACGCAGATATTCAGTATCATCTGGCCAGAGCACATAGCCGGCAGCGGTGACACAGGTTGTTTGTAGCCAAACGTTAACTTCTTACTACTGCATTAACATTTAAAAAGAACAACAACATGATAGTAACATTCAGTCTTGAAGGATATCTCGCTGAGCAACATGTGTAACGTTTGTGTGCTCAGCTCTCTTTTCTGGTTTCCTGTAAAGATCAAAAATCAGTTGTAACAATCCCAGTGGGGTTTTGGTGGAGGGATCCATAGTGATGCTTACCTCCAGGAAGTTCTCATCCCTGTTGCATTCTAAAATTGCTACTTTACTTTGTTAAATGTTCAATATATACTTGTCACACCTCCATCAACATACCTCACATATGTCACTTCACAAAAATGCTAATAATGATAAACAGCGGTGTGAGCTTTCAGATATGCTGGTAAGATTTCTTGGTAAGGTTAATAAGAGACCTTTCAGTTCTCCAAGCTGGTATGTAAGTATGTCAGGTTTCTCTAAAACTTCCGCAACTTCCGTTTTTACTCAGAGATTCCACCCTAAAAATAACCCACTGTTATGATGCACCGCATGTTTACACAGACCCAAACAGCGCCTGTGTCACATGCGCACCAGCACAGACGTGGTGACAGTGTCGGTGTCTCCAGTGGGCCGGGCGTCCCTCGTTCAGTCTTAGGGGATTTTTACACAGATGGTGAAGCGCAACAGTCTTGAACAGACGACTCAAGTGTCTCCTCCATCTCATCAGCTTTAACTTTTCCTCCTGTGCGTACTTGTCGTCGTTAGAATATTAGCTCACGGTAGAACTGTACTTCAACAGTGTAAGGCACATAATATTTGCTGACGTTAAATGGCGGGAGTTTGACCCTCCGCCTGCGGAGGGAACACCGATGTTCTGCTCAGCTCCTCGGGTTCTGCATTGCTTTCCTCACTGCTCTTGTTAACACAGTATTCAAGGTTAGAGAATAAAAGATTATTTGCACTTGACAAAGCTTGAGGAAAGTGAGTTTTTCTTTGCTCGCAGGCAAAAAAGGCAGCTAGAAGAATAGAGGCATGAGGAAGCTGATATTACCCACTGACTCAGGAAGAATGATGAAACACACTGTTAATATATTATTGTAATCTTAACAGAATCTCTTACTGACTTCAATTTAGAGATTTGCAGAATAATTATTAAGCCTCAATAACTCATTAAGCCAGTACAATGTCTCCCTGCAGAAGAGGAGCAGTTATAGGAGTTTATCCAACAATAAAACCTTTCCGGGTGATGCCCAAACAAACAAACAGTCAGGAGGTTTGGTCACCTGCTCAGTCACCAGGTTCCAGTCCGTCTTCCTCCAACTATGAAGTTAGTCAGAGCTTAGTTGCTATTATATCGGCATAAACATCTTTAAGAAGTTGACCCACCCTGATTGTGAACCCATGAGCAGTGGTAGTTCATGTGGAGGGTAATTGATCATGAGGGTAATTAAAATGTGCAGCGACTTGGTTAGATAATTCCGCTGACTATCCCGCTGTTTATGATGCATTTTAAGATCTTCGCATGTGTTGTTGCCAGACTAGAGATCCAGCTATTCACAATCAAAGTCCCAACCCCCCCAAGAATCCCGAGCATGTGTCTTCACACTGTCAGAGCAACATTTACATTCCCTTAGAACATCCCCCCCACACTCACACACACAGAGACACACACACTCTGTAAAATGCATGACCAAGTGTTAGCCTGCTCTCATAAAGTCACTGAGTGTCTTCCTGACTGTGTTCTCCTCTGATGCATGCCTTCATGTGAAATCTAGATTACAAAATACTTTCATTAAATCAGATAAAAGAGCATCAGTGGGAATTTGTCTGTCAAGGCATGGGGCGACAAAGTCACAACAAGACTTTGTAGTACAAGGGGAAGGCTTTGTCATATCCCCTGCTTCCTGAAACATTTAGTTGACCATGTCAGCATCCATACCCCACTGCAGTTTTTAGGCAGACTGTCTTTCCAAGGCCCTCACACGGATGGAAATGAGGAGCGATAAAACAGGAGAGGTAGAAAAAAGAGATGGGGCAGGGGGAAGAAAGCCCATTTCAAGGCTCCTGAGTGACTCAACTCAATAGGGGGTGAATTCAATAGTTCAGGAAGCCAACTGTCGAGTTGTCCCTGCGCGTCGAGGAAGATGATTAAAGATGCAATAAGGAAGGTCTTTAAAAATGCATCAGTGTCTCCTCAACCTCTTCTGACTATCCCGTTGCCTCTATCATTTCTTCCAATTTTGTTCCTTTTAAGTCTTCCAGCTTTGAACATCTTTGACTTGTTATTGGAGATGATGGCAGGCAGACAGAGGGCAGAACCTGGCCACGGCCACATGTGGAGCCTGCCCTTGTTTTCTCCTCAGACGCAGCGGCGCTGTGCACGCCTGCATGTCATCCAGCAGACGATCTGATAAGTCTGGGTTGGCATTGTTCACACAACATTATAATCAACCCTCAGACATTGATTATGATGTTGCAGCAGCAACGCCAACGCTGCCATATCAGATAAGCTGCCGTGCAACGGTTTGGCGAGTAGCAGAGGATCGAGTTCTGCCACATTAGCAAAACTATGACATAGCGAGTGTGTAGCTTTGCTTGCTAACGCTCAACCAGACTCACAGTTTACTTTATCTGAGCAGTAAATTACTGCAGAAATCACGCAAACGTATCTTCAATTACTAGTGGGACCTTTTATTTAAAAGTCATTTGAATTGAAGCATAGCATTCTAATTGATAATTTAGATTAAAATGACCCAAATTCACTCGCATTACTTAACGTACAGCCGATTGTTGCTGTCTTTTAATTTTTTGTGTTTTTATTTTCTTTTTGCTATATGTATTGACTTATATTTTTGTACTACATATTTTCAGGATTTAATTATACAAATTAGGCTTATGCAGCCAAATACACCTCTATTTGAATATGCCAGGAACAGAAATCTGAACTAAAAAAAAAGAACTAAATTTGTACTGTACTTCTTAAACCTTCAAACTTCTTAAATATCTTGTGATTCATTCATTTTTTGCAATCAAATATTTAATGAATGATCTTAGCATTGAATTATTTAATGAAATAAAAATACTGCTAAGAAACTTTGATAAAATAGCATAGGAGAATAAAAAGGGTCCTTTGTAGCCCGAGGTGGAAGTGCATCAAGGGGTTAACGTTTAACATATGTCACAGTGGAGATTGTTATTATTTTTCAGTGTCACTTTTCGATCCTGTCGTGATTATCTGCAATATTAAAGTATATGCTACCTCAATGTCTTTGATCATAGATGACGCAATCACGATTGTACCTGCAGCAGCAGATCTGATCTACCTAGAAGAATCAGTTTTGCACCAGTCGTATTTTGCATGGTATATTTTGGGTTTGTTTGGACTAAAATGTGAAGGAACTTTTACATCAGTGGCTCTACTGATTAAATTAGAAGCAATCTTCTCTTTCTGTCCCAAATTCTCAGTTCCCAGTTGCCTCATTTCCACCTACATCAGACAGCAGTTTTCAGCATAAAGCAGTGATGAGTTCCACAGAACGCGACCCACTCAACAGCAAAACAGCTGACAAAGCAACTAGCTAGCAGGTGAAGCTGGAGCCTCAGAAGTACAACTTGTGCTGCTGTACCTGGTGTGAGTTTGATACGTACAGCCGAGTTTCATACTGATACTGGTGGTGTTCATCTTTGAGGCCCAGTGGATGTTTAAGCCAAATTTAAGGAAAAATTCCCTCGAGGGCGTTCTGAGCATGGACCTTGTACATGTGGCCGTCCTGAAAACATCATCCGGCCGGGCTACAGCTTTCACTGGCGTGGAAGCAAAACAAATCAGCAGATATTTCTGCAAATCCTCACACGAGACGTAAGGTTTATCTCCTCATCCGTCCATAAACATGTTGTTTTCACTGTAGTTCACCTTGACTGCTACTGAACGGAACGTGCAGAACGCCAGACCAGTTTGGGTTGATGCGGATTCATACTGGAATAATTGAATTTCCACATGTTCCCGTTAGAATGTTGAGCCATCTTTGAGAAGTAGCGCATCGGTCGGGCTTCAAACCACGATGTTAATCAGACTAACGCAATAATTAGACATTTTATAACGTCACGAGTGGCACTAACTTATTTTGATAAGCTAAAACTGCAATGTCTGCTGCGTGGTCATCCCATGTGACACAACATGAGCTGCATCTGTGAGGGGGAACCATCTGCGAACAGTCACATTTTATCCTGATACGAGCACAAGGTGTGTTCTTGCAAATGAAATAATAATTATTATTATTATTACTGCTGGACCCAACCTTGCTTTGCCAAAGAGCTGCAGCTGGTTGGAAGCCAGACCTGCTGTGTTCATCGGCTGACTCATATGGAGACGCAGTTGCAGGATATCAAAGGGTCTTGTAAGTAGCTTAACCTGAATAAGACTTTAAACAGCAGCCAGGTCACTGGGTACAATTAAATCAATGATAAACTGCCGATTTCAATTACTGTGAATCACTGACATTTTTGCTGATGTTTGGTAGAAGTAAACACTCCTGAGGTACAGTATGAGCACGGTACACGGAAACAGGGCAGTACTCCAGAGCCCTGGGTACAACATGCAGTATTCAAATGTCCTGGCTCCAAATAAAGGCTTGAGGAGAGAATGCACGGTGGATGCCAGTGACCCACATTCAGTGGTAGTGGCTTTATCCCCGACAGCGAGATGCTTGCTTGTGCTTCGGAGGGAACACAGCAACTTCCTGACCTCAGCTTCTGCTTCCTGCCTGCTCTGCGTTCTCTCTCTGCTCCGTGTCCCACGTCTCGTTGTTGCTGTCAGCATCTGCCTGTCTTTTGCTTTGATGGGAAATGTCAGCACCTCTCGCCGCGAAGTGTGCACACATTCAGATCGTATGACTCGAGCAGTGATGGTGCTGCCACAGGCCGTCTTGTCAGGACACATCGTGTGACATGGAGAACCGTTGTTTATCAGCACTCATCCCTGATAGAAGAGGAGGAGGTCAGGAGACTGTCGCTCGCCTCAAAGTGCTTCCACTTTCACAATGACAAATAAAACGGAGCCTCTCATCAGAGGCCCGGATCTGCACAGCACTGCTTCTTCCTTTTCTGTCTTTCTGTCTTTCTTGCTCAATTGCAAGGAGGAATCCTTTCCTAATATGAATTTTAGAGTGTTTATCTCCACTTCATTTCATTTTATTTCAGTTTTATTTGATGGAGACAATGTGGTTTGATATAGATCCAATACAGAGCATGAAAATGATGTTTGCAGCCATTTTCAGATGTCATCCCCAGTTGGTCTTTTACATATAAATTATAATAAAATCATTCATTCTCATAATACCTCAACATAGACAGCATATATGCAGGTATGAAAGTACAACAAAATACATTTATTGGTGTGTAGGGGATTGTAATTTAGAGTACAATTTACTAAAAAAGGCTACAACTTGCTTTTAGCCTTTGGCACAAATCACAAAAGGCATATATATATATATATATATATATATATATATATATATATATATATATATATATATGTATATATGTGTGTGTGTGTGTGTGTGTGTGTGTGTGTGTGTGCTGCATGTATGTGCCAAGACCTTAATGAAATGGGCTGTTTTACATTAGTTTTTAATGCTTCAGGAAAGTTGCGTGGGTCAGCTCTCAGTGCAATGCAGATATTTTTGCAGGTTCGGTCCGGGCCGCCCTGGCTACCTCTGAAGTCGCTCGGTTCTGTTGTCACCTTGAAAAGGCCAGCTGACTAACTTTGTTTAGCTTTATACCCTTGAAACATTTGAACCCACATCTATTGAGGGTGTGATACATTCCAGGCCTGGTGCCAGGATGAAGTGACCCAGGAGGCAGTTAAAAGGGGCGAGGGCTTCGGTTTTGATAGTAAAACAGAAGGTCATGCAGGCGACTGCAGTACACTCCCGTGTTGTGACTGCAGTACATGCAAACTGTTCCTTCTGTTTGCTCTCCTCAAACTTGAAAACAAACCAGAGGAAAGTGATCGCTATCACCAGGCCCAGATGACGGAGACGGATTTACAACATGAACCGGGTGAAGAAGAGAGATTCATGGTCTGCTTTCCTTCTGACTGATCTACGCCTTACGTGATTGGCTGCTGCAGAGTGTGACGCTATTAAAATGAATGAGACACTGCACTTTCGCAGCACCTGATTGGGTCCAAATTGGGCCTTGACCTGCCTGAGAGTCCTCAGTCTTTAGGGAGTCGGCGCACTCTAACGCAGATCTACAAGACACAAAATAATAGAATTTACGAACAAGTCTGACTACAGAGAAATGGGTGCTAAACTCAGCAAAATATTTCAGAAACACTGCGAGGGTCAACTTTTTATGCCTTCTTTATGTCTTTGACGTCTGAAAAAAAACAGCTCTATTATTCAGAAACATGTTTGGGTGCAGTGGGAAAAAAGACTGAATCAGGTTTTTTGTTTTTTTTATGGGGCAGAACCTCAGCAAAGATATTTCATTACCATTGTTTCTTTGACACTTGTATTTGTAGGTGTTGTTGCCATTTTTCTAAAGGGAACATAAAACCTCCTCCCAGCACCAGGATCTGGTATGCTCAGCATGTCTTTGACAATTGGGTTGGTTTTTGTGGGAAAAGCCTGAGACAAACACAGTGACCCAAGCGCAGCTCATTAAATTAGACATTCTATCCAACTCAACCCAAACCCACCGAGTTCATCGGGGTCATGTATACAGCTGTAAACTCATTAAGCATTAATAAATCCCGCTTCTGCGTTGGTTTCCACCCTCTTAATTTATTACCGCAGCATGATCAGATTCTCAACTCACATTGGGTGTGATCGGGGCCACGGAACTCTTTTCATGTAATTAAATACTCCGGAGGAACCCAGAATGACGGCACGTAAGAAACTATTAAGAAAATATGTAAAAGTGACATCAAGAGTGTGGGTCTAATTGGGGCTTTTTCCACATTAACCACTTAATCATAGTGGAATTAAATCATTTTGACAGTGTTAATTGTGCTGGACCTCTGTGAACGGCTCAGGCTTTGTTACAGAATAATTTCACATACATTTTTTAATCACAGGTAATGCAATTTTTAAAGCTTATGTTTGGAGAGAGAATTGCACAAGTTCATCCCTATCATTTATTCCCTTTGCTACGTATTAGTGTGGAGGCCTTTTTGTAGTTGAACTGGCTTTCATTAATCTTGTTTAATTATTGAAATGTCGAAACTGAGTGCAGTTGAGGTTTTTTTTTTTTTTTTTTTACCCTTTCTTCATGAGTGGATTAACAGATTGAGAATGAGGCATGAAAATCTTTATAATTTTGTAGATGGTTGGCTTTTCTTTTCTTCTTTTTTTTCTGGTGTTTCTGTAAAAAGCCCACAAAGATCTCACTGAGGAAAAGTTCCAATGTGTGTTTGGTCAGTTGTGCGAAGACCTAATATTTTTGTGGACCATTCCACTTTTTCTTTTTTTTTCTGAATTCATCTTTGAAAGTGGAGATTTGGTTCGACTCTAGCAGGAGCCGGAGAGACAAACTGACAAAAGCACCAAGTTCCTCATTTGCGTGGTTTGCAAGGTAATCAGAAGTCCTCCTCCGGTATAAAAATGTAGCTTTTCATTTGCCTGCACAGGCTTATCTTTGTTCATTTCCTCTGAGCTCTAAATGAAACTGCTTTTAAATCTTTCCATCACCAAATGTTTCTATTTTTTTCTCTCCCTCTCTCTCCAAACACATTTCTTTATATCCGACTGGACAGGTTTATGTACCATCTTAGCCTCCAAGATAAAACTGTAAGTTGGCTTTTGCTGCGGCTGCAGTTGTGGAATATTTCTGTCCGGGAGTGTCGATAGTCGTCGGTCTTTCTGCAGGCGCAAACTTACTGCGTGTTCTGATTGTTTCTTCATCTGATATCCATGCATCCTTAGCAACTTTGGCCCTGAATATCATATTTAGTTCTCAAAATACGATCTGAATAAATAGACTTTATTTTCCCCCTTTGAATAAATCCAAAATCTCAACCAGCTGTCATCAACTTTTTCAACTCAAAAAAATCAACGCCTGAGAGCTCCACACAACTAAGAACTCAAGAGGCACTTTTTTTTGGGGGGGGGGGGGTAAAGGATTGTTGTATTTAAACCACATCAAACTTCCTACTGCTGATCAAATCCAAACCTCATTCAGGAAACAACGGTTTCAGGTGTGGTTTTCTTGTCGTCTGCTGAAAAGACGTGACGCGCCATGAGTTTTGTAGTTTTTACAAACCGGCAAAAAAGGACGTAGTTACTTGGTTATTATTGTGATCGGTTTATAGCAGCTTCATGTAGCCTGACTCTCGGGATGTGTCTGGACTTGAGTGTGTCAAAAATCAAAGACACTGCCTCAATTTAGCAGAGAGGTTTTTTTTTTCCCCTCTTTTAAAAGCAAGAAAATCCACTTGTAACTCTCCTCAAGCTGAACCCCTTAAGGAAGTCGCCAGAAAAGTAACACTTTGTGTAGCAGCTGAATATTTGTGGTCATGAAACAAACTTGAAAGATGGTCTTTTTGACAGGCCAGCTACGGATATGTTAGTGTTCACATCACGTTTAGCAGACGGAACATCCGCAGCGACTCTTTGCAGACGGATAAGTCAAACGATTAACACAGGAACATGAGCTCTTACTACTCATAAACCCACAAATGTCCTGCTCGTGAAGAGTGAGCCAAATTACCCGCCGCATCGGAAAGAGACTGATTAATTCATCAGGAACTTTCTTGCTGCAGACTCTGCCGCTAAACACGGCGTAATTTAGGAGTTTGATGAAGTGTTGCTTTTTACACAGCTGAAATGAGTGTTGCGTAACTGCTTTCAGGAAATAAATGAGCGGCTGCGCTCGCTCTCTGTTGCGTTTTAGCAGATTTCAGCTCATGATTGGATGACATTCAGGGGAGGAAATGCAATAATGTGGAAATCAGATGCGGGGAAGATATGTTGATATGTGGGTCCGCCCCCAGAGGTTATATTTCTCAGGCGGCATCAGATTTCTGTCCCCCTTCCATCTCTATTAGATCATTTTCGTCTTGCACAAAGCAGCCATCCTCCAGCACACGTATGTTATCTTAGAAACCTTTAGGGATTTAAGGGACAAGGCTAAGATAAGCCATATTTTCCGCCGCGGGCAACCTGCATTTACCTGTCCCTCACTCTTTCATCTTGTCACAGGCAGAAATTGGTGAGGTTTTATTAGTATCATTCCCTCCCTCCCTCTTTTTGCTTTTTTATGATGCCTGCCAAGAGATTTGCCGAGCCAGTCTGTAGTATTAGACACAGCTCGACCCAGCGTGAAGGATTGTACTGCCCAGTAGGCTACAGTTTCAAAGGAGGCAGTGGTGTGGAGAAGTCGCCTCTTCCCACCACAACTGACTTTTCATTTTAATGACACTTGCAAAGTCGAACATCAAATCCCTGTACACTAACATCAAGAGATGCTCTGCTTACTGACTCCTGAGGTCAAGCCTCCTTGTGGGTCTTGTGGTTGCATAATTTCCTGGGACAAAGTAATTGTGGTTATTCGACAGCGAGAAAATAGTTCAGGCTTTACACTGATGTACACAGTACAAAAGTCCGGGGCGGTTTTGATATTTTCCTGTCCTGCGTTGATCATTTGCGACTCCTCACAATAATTTTACCGCTGTAAACTCTGAACTGTTGGAAGTCTCTACAGTACAGAGAAATAAGGAGCCTCGGAGTGGCCGTAGGGAGGGGAAAATATATATTTGTTGGCCACAAGATAGAAACTGGTACCCCATTTCATTAACTTGAAGCTGGAAGATGGACGGTAACTTTTTCCCACAATTTAATACATTTTTCGCCATGAGAGGTCACATGTTCCAACAATTTGATTAATTTGCGGCCATGACGTGTCACTTATTCCCGTGAACCTGTGGTCAGGGAGATAACGTGTTCTCGCATTTGGTGGCCACAAGATTTGTCACTGCACAATGAGTAATTTATGTGAACATCTGGGGGCCACTAATCAATCAAAGTTCTGGGAACAATTTATCTTGTGGCCACAAATGAATCGTAGTGGAAGAACAAGTTGTTTTTTTTGCCACAAAGTACTCTCTCTCTCTCTCTCTCTCTCTCCCTCTCCCTCTGCGGCCACTCCGAGGCTCCACACAGAATTACATGAGGTCATTTTCATGACAGTCAGCGTATTTTCATGCTGGTGTAAATGTGCCTTGGCGCTATCTCTATTCATTCTATGGCGCTTAAAAATAAATGTATAACGGGTTATGCATCATGCATTCAGAGCACATGAGAAGAAGATCCTACTGGAAGTCAGCTAGATATAGACATGAATGGGTTAATGCATATTAAAAGAAATTGGCAGCTCTGCATGACTGCTAATCTAATGATTTTAAATGCATGAATTGGATTTTCCACTTGTGGCACAGTCGGCATATTATTCCCTGTTCACGTTTCTACTCTTTCCATTAGACACAGGCCAGTCCTCATTCTAGCATCTGCGCTGATGTTCTCACATGGCAAAGAGCTTTTAACTCAGTGGCGCTCGCTGCCAGTATAATAGAGTCTTCAGATATTTTGGCACGCGGGTCCAGTTGTGTTGCCTGGAATCCAAATTTCTTCTTAACTTGTTTTGCTTCCTTGTCAGGGAACACGAAAACAGCTGTTATTATTATTATCATTGTTATTATTATTATTTTTATTAGGTGGGGGGTTTTGCCTGTCATGGTTCCACATCGAAACATGTCAGTGAAGATGTTCAGCTGGCATGCAGACACTCAGAGTCTTTGGAAGGTGAATTTTAAGTTGCGGTCGACAATAATTTACTGGAGTCTGACACTGGCGGTGCAACCTTTAGCTGGCCAGGACACTACTGGCTCCCACCCATCACTCCTCAGTATTTCCCAGATGGACCAACCTGCAGTTCTGAGATAGGCCCGGCCCTGTTTCCATCTATGCCAGCAGTGATGGGAATTACAGCTCTTTGAAGGGAGCTGCATCTTATGGCTCCTTTCCTTTCAGAGGGCCAATTAAAGAAACGGCTCATTTTTCTCTTTTGTTTTTGGCCGCACTTCAGCAGCAGGGCCTCCCGTCATTATCGTGGTTGGTCATTATTGGCATATTTTTGAATTGTTTTTGCCTTCAAAAGAATTTAGGGAGTTGAGTGATATTGATTTATGACTGAGGAAAATATTATCTTCACCCGTTCTCGTGCAGCGTTCGTGTTTCCCACAGAAAGTTCAGTTATTCATGTATTTTGCTACAATGTTATTGGCGTAGCTGGGAGATGCCTCAGTTGTTCCTCAAAAATGGTGGCCGAGTTTCAAACATTGTCAGCTGAACGACAATAAAGACCCATTTTAGAATCAGAATCTGGTTGATTGTTTTGACTGCAGTCTCTGGAGCGACTGTGTTTGGTTTGTGTGTCTGACTGCTGAACGCAGAATTCAGCTGTGCGATCGTCTCCAATGAAGACCAGAACATCAGAAGTTCCTTTTTTCTCTTCATTTGCGGAATTATATAATCATAGCGAGAAATAAGGTCAAGTTAGGTTTAAGGCCCAAAACATCTGCTTTTGTCATTAGAAATATGACGGAAATGATATGACGCTAAAAAAAAACAATCACAAATGTTCCTTGAAAATCAAAAATCTAAGTTTTTATCACCTTCAAATTTCTGATGTCTCACGACCTCTCAGTCCAATGGTTCATTGTACGAGTGATACTGCAGTACTTTTCCTTGGAATAACTACACATGTATCATGAGAACAGCCTTTCTATCTACACGCACTAGAACCTGAAGGCGTAGACCCTATAGCAGAGTAAGGTTTTTTTGTGTGTAAATGGTATCTTGGTTGTGTGTGTGTGTGTGTGTGTGTGTGTGTGTGTGTGTGTGTGTGTTTGGGAGGGGTTGGTTAAAGAGGACTCAACAATGCGGTGCTCTTGCTCCCCACTGATTGCTACTTTATCTCTTTAACAATGCTTGGGTGACATATAACAACGGCAAATTGCGTTTATATGTGGTCACTATTATCTGCCGCTAAAGCTCCCAGACCTGCATACTCCCACTCACCCACCCGTGCCCCCCCCCCCCCCACACACACGCACTGAAGCCCGGCCCCCCTTACCACCATGTGTGAAACCTGCTTCCTTTCATCTTCTTCTTTGTTCTTTTCGGGGGAGGAGTGGAAGTTCCTGCTGCTGGATGAGGACGTTACCTTCCACTGATTTGAATTGAAATAATTTTGACCTCACACCTCCCAGCAAACCGGAATGGATTTGTTCTGGGTGTGTGTTATTGTGTTATGCCCTCTCCTTCTCCCTAACGGTTGTTTAACTCTCTGACCTCACAACAACTCTCCAAGTCATCAAATCTAACAATGATACTTTTCCTGTACATCCGTGCGAATTTACACCAAAACCTCCAATCATTTCCAGGATTGTATATATATATACTTTTTTGAGCTTTTTTTGAAGTGGGTTGGTAGCATAATTTACAGGATTGTATATATATATATATACTTTTTTGAGCTTTTTTTGAAGTGGGTTGGTAGCATATCCAAGAAATCTAATTCTCCTCGGTGAGGTCTTAAGGAGTGTGGTTGTCTTTGTTTATTCCTCTGTGGGAAGTGTTTTCTTTAAGAAAGCAAATCTTCTTGTTGTCGCAAGAGAAAGCATCCTGCAGCAGAGGGACCAAGACTGACGGGTAACAGTGGCAACATTTCACGCTGGAAGGTTCTCCTGCAGTTGTTTGAAAGTCTGTCTTTTGTGGGGTTTAAAAAAACTTCTTTTTTTTTTTTTAACTGGGACTTCACCCAGAAATGATCATCATCATTACTTCGTGAGGTTCTTTGAATTCATGAAGATGGCTGTCTGTCTGTCTGTCTGTTTGTTTGTTTGTTTGTTTGCCCCCCGCAGCAGAAATCACCAACCTACGACTTGTTGCTGGAGTCTACTGTGAGCTGAAGGTTAACAGCAGCAAAAGAATGCAAAATATCCATTTACAAACTCTCAAACACAATCATAAGCAGTACACTTGGCAGTAAGTTGGTGGCAAATTACTATGTTCATGGGTGTTTACTTCATCAAATAATTTAGATCATTTCCAACTTCTACCTCAGACCTGGGACTGAATGCTGATTAAACCTGTTCACATTGTAGGAAAAAGCCAGATGTTAGCAGGTGTTTTAGTCAGCTTAAATAAAACAGGATACATGGAAACCAAGAGTCGGACTAAAAGATGTTGTTAATCTCTGGTCTCCATTAGGTTTCAGCAACAAGTACGGCACTCTGAGCTCTGGCTTCAGCAAGAAGTCATGTTTTGGGGGGGACATTTTTTTAATTGATTCACAACATCCAATGGTAATTAACTGGTAAAACAAGGGATACTATCTAGTTGAAGAATAACTTTAAGTTCTGGGGATGCCTACAACTTCAGCCGGCTGTACTTGAAATACTTATGGACACTGTAAATACTTAAATTCAACATTTCATGTCAAATGGTTTATTTGATGTGCAATTAACTGGGTTAGTAAAATGAACAAAGGGAGAGTTGAAGAATAAACCAAAAGAAAGTAGGGGGCCTTGGTTTGATTACCAAAGTAGAACATTTGTTTAAAATGTGACATTTCAGCCCACACACCATCATCCCTTCATTATTTCTTCCTTCATTAGTATGAGCGGTATGTAAGAAAGTTGCTCCAGGTCGTTTCAGCTACTTAGTATTTGTATTGACTACAGTTAATTACTTCCCCATCAAGATAGCCTCCATTACCTCTCAATCCACCCACAAAGCAACAGTTAAGGAGCACAATAATCACTGAGTATCACGGCCTACAGAGTGGAGGCAATTTGAAATGAATTTGACTCCTACCCAAGATTTGCAACATGGCGTGGCCCTGAATATTAAAGCAATCAGCCCACGGGAGCACAGAGAAGTATCGTGTTTTCCTGGTAGCAGCCGTGGGTGTTTCCTCAAGAACATGCACAGTGCGACTGGCGATTGACGTTTGCAGCGGCTAGCGTTAGCATCGCAACGCTAGCAGCTGCAGAAAAGCTGGAGCTTGAGCAGGGCCCTTGTTCTGGGCATTTACAGTACATGCATGTGATATGAGCCCAAACTACTTTACTACCATAGCAAATATTTGTTAGGTGATCCGGAGTCTGTAGGGTTGTTAGATACCAGCGTTGCACCAACAGAGGGCGCACAAGGATTACAAATACCTGGCACTGTGACATCTTGTCCACTGTTGAACACAAATAAAATCAACCCAATTAAAGAACAACACACAGCTACTCATAGAAAAATACTATGAGCAATAATAGTATTCATGAGGCCGGAAAAGCGCCTTCGTTCCAGGTTTACGCGGTAGGACAGCTGCTCGGAGCCTGACGTGGACGGGCCAGTCTGACGTAGAACCCTGAGGAGAACTGACTGGTTTTAAATCAGATTTTGGAGTTTTTGACATCAGACTGTTTTCGATTTCACCTGATATTCCAACATTTGATGCTAAATATCCGCCCAGTGCTGCAGCGTTGCATGTTGATACAGCGAGCAAGCACCAAGATCAAAAGGGCGGGTCCATACACTTATTAGCCAATTAGAATACAGCGTTGTGAGTGGAGCAGAAGTATTTAACACCATCTCTGAATTTGTTTCTGTTGCTTTAAATTACATCATCACTCTGTCCTGTGAGTGGAGCAGCATGTGTTTCCTCATGCTAGTCACATGTATGTTAACAGCACCTCTACGCCATCTTACAGGATTCATAATTGACAGAGAACACCTCTCTGTCTTGACTCCTGTCTGTTCCTCTCAGATGCAGCGCGGCGTGTGATGCGTTATTCACTCATTCACAACCTGCCAGTGGAAAGCCAGTAGTTTAACCTTATTTGCGTCAACCCTTTAATCCCAGCAGATATTCATATGTGTGTGAATCATATGTATTAATGAGCGTCATGATTCTGACTAGGAAATCATCTGTTTGGCTAAAGAGCTGCCGATGCTTCATCAACGGCATATTAGGTGAGAGAGAGAGTCCTGTATCAGAGGAGGAGGAGGAGTTCGGTGGATGTAGGTGTTAAACGAGTAAATAGATGAGGAGCAAATGTTTTATTATTGACCAAAAAAAACAACCTGTCGTATTGTTTTCTTTACACGATATTACAATGTAATTAAGAAATAAAGCACATAATTAGTGGGATTTCTCGCAGAATTCATAGAGAAACGTTAAAAATATGATAAATGAATTAACTTCTTTGGAAGGATAATGGTGTACCCTTGACTTCACGTTGCAGCCACATCTGTCCCTCAGTCTGAACTTATGCCAGACCTTAACCACAGCATCTATTAACAACTAACTACTATCCACTACCCCGCAGTACTGCATTTTCCAATGAAAGGAAAAGGAAAGTCCGGCATGTGCTGGTGTACTCAGTGACTATGGACATTTTTAGGATTATGCATGAAAAGTTTTTGTTCCTTTTTTTTTTTTTGTAAAATATATGAATATTTGAGATTTTTTCAGACCTTCATCATATTTCTTTGTCTGGTTGTTCTTGTCTCGCTTTAGTGTTGAACTTGCGTTTAATGTAATATTTCAAGTGCAACTTCAATTGTTTTCACGATGGAAGAATACCCACCATTCATTTTGATTTTGATGAAACTCTGGAATTCTTCAGTAGGTGCATGTACTTCAGTCTGCGCTGTTCCACGCTTCTCTTCATTTTCAGATTTCTGAGTTTAAATTTCCTAAAACGTTTTTCCTGCTTCAAATACAATTAAAATTAAGCCCGCTAACTCCATACAGAGAATTTCATCATAATATAGGATCACACAAAGTGTTGGATCATTCAGCTTTCAAGTGATGATGTGGGATTATAAATTCAAAAACACATCCCCTCCAGCTCAAATCAGGATTTGTGATTCTTTTCTAAAACAGTTACCAGGCAACAAGCCTGAGCCTAGCAAGGTGTCTGCATGCATTTGTTCAGAATATTAGCACTTCATTTACTTAAGGAAGCTGCTACATGTAACCAGAAGGGAGGTTAATTATTTTCTCCTGCTGAAACCTGGGATAGACACAGACAATGAAATTGAATTCATAGCGAATGGCAGAGGATTGTTTGGCTCCAGCTCGTCTTCTCTCACAGCCTCAGTGAAGCGCTTGTAGTAATTTAGCTCTCGTCCTCCAGAACGTCAAAAAATGTCCCTTTTTTTTTTTTTTTTTTTTTTGGCAGCAAATACAATTTTGGAACAGTGTACTACTACAGTATGTAGACCTGTCCTGCGATGTAAAAGCGGCCTGATAATAATGTAGCACAATGGGAAGGAAAAGTGCAAACGCAGCACGGTGTCTGACCCTAACTGAAGCCCCCTGAAGTACACAGCTTGTGCATTGACTTGTTAAGCAGCATCAATGGGCTCCTTATCATTTGCGGCAGTTAATTGAAGCCTAATGAAAGCAGCCTCCCTATCAGTCCCCAACCCAGCAGGCGCTTCAGTCGGTTCCCTCTGTGGACCTCGGAGAGCCTGGCGTGGGAGAGCGAGCCAATTGGAACTGACAACAGGTCCCTGACACCTTCTCTCCCCACCCGTCGGTGTCACAGCAGTTGCATGTTACTCCCTCGGGGGCTTGCCGTTATCTGGTGTTGAGGAAGGCGAGGGGAACTGTTTGCCCTCACACAGATAGACCCGGTGCGTCTGCCACCTATCATGTTACACGTGATTTTGACGTTGAAGCACACCTGTCAGCCTGAGAACCCAACGGGGCGAGATGAAGACGGAGCAGCGAATCTTCCCCGCTAATTGCGATTCTGTAGATTCCCCATCAGCAAAGATCATTATTTGACTTGGAACCAATCACTGAGCCATCTTGATTTTGTGTCTAGTTCACCCTCGTGAGGCTTCACCTCATCGATTACAGCAACAGCACTCATTTGACTCCAAGCTCAATATCTCTGTAACAGATTTGCTTTTTTTTCCCCTTCTTTTATTTATTTATATATATTTTTTTGTTAAATGAAATGTTAATCCAAATTTATGAAAATCAAAATTCATGACCGGGATTGACTTTTTCCTGTCAACTTTATGATTCTGTAACTTTTTAATATATGATTGCAGCAGCATACATAATCAAGTAACCCAGGTTACATCTTCATCCTGTAGAGCTGAATTTATACATCGTTTTCGACAGTGGATGGTTCAGGGGTTGATAAAGTTGGCTGTAAAACTGAGCGATAGTTTGCTTCTTCTATTATCATCACGTTATTACCGACTCACTGACTGAGCTCAAGTACTACAGTACATGTACACACTGTCCTCCATTTCTTTTATCTAAATTCCATTCATGTTGAAGTTCTTTTACAATTGCTTGTGTTTTGGCAACGTTTGTGACTCTTTTTTTTTTTTTTTTTTTTTTAACCAATACATCTCAGTAAAACACACGGTAACCTAGAGGTTAGTCAGAGGATGCACACCTTCACCGAGGCAGCATGACATCATTGACACAGATCTGGTTTTGAATCATTTCCAAAAATGTGATCGCTCACCAAGTTCAATCATCCCACCAAATTTCATCAACATACGTCCCTAACTTTTTCAGTTGGCCAGCTAACCGGTAAACCAACGCCAGTGATCACATGACCTCCTTGGTTGAGGTAAATTCACACGGGGAGGCTGCATTACACATGTGTTGTTTGGTTCTTTGCAAACCATCCAAAAAGTCATAATGGCATTTCATTGCATCTCAATTTGATCGAATGTATGTTTTTTGGGGATTTTGCTTGTCCATTTGGCTTAGAACTACAGTACCTGTACTTTATCATATTACACTTCAGTTTATTATCCTCGCTCTCCCAAACTCAGATGGAGGCTCACTCTTTGTTGCTAGCCTGAGCTGAAGGACTTTTTTCAGCTCATATTGCAGTTGTCATCAACATTTTTGCACATTTTCTTGCGCAAAAATAAAAACCTGTCTTTTCTGGTTGGCTTCTGGAAGGAACGGCGCTTCCTGTGAGTCAGATGACCTTTCTTTTTTCTCTTCTTCTTTCAAAAATGTGAGGCTTTATTTTAAAAATTGCACTCGGAAAGCAGTTAAAATTCCCAAATCGTGTCCCTTCTGGTTCATCAATCAACAGCTGTTCATTAGTCTGAACAATCCCAAGCCTGCTGTAACTCATTAAACCAGCAGGATTGCTGTCAAACTAACACGTTTGTGTGTTTTGGTCACGCAGCCTCACCTGGTCTACCACAGCAAGACATCACCTTTACATGTATAGTCAGAGCTGAAGTGCATGAATCCGTCATGCATGAAAGCCCCTCTGGCGGTGTGTTGCATTACTGTACCATCACTCGCCAGCGCAGAACACTTAGAGACGTAAGTGTCCAGGCGAACGATGAATATATCTGTGCCATATGCGAAGCAAAGCCAGAAAACATGGAGTTTTTATCTGTACCTGCTTCTACACTGGCTGCGCTTTGTAGGAGTGAGTAAGGAAGGGGATCTCAACTTGACTTTGATAGAGGTCCCGGTGTGATGCTCTATTTTTGTGAGCTACCTCTGAAAACCAAAAATACAGCTTGTTGTGTGAGACGTGGATGTCGAGCCGCCAGCTGCAGAAGCTCGTAAGCTGCTGGTGAGCGCTTGATGGAACATAGACCTCAAATGGCTCTGGCAGTGACTTTGAGAAGGGATGATGGTGTTGCGATGATCTTCCGGCTCACTGCTCTCATGTTTTCAGGCTTTGACGGCTTGCCGTTGTTGTCACTGTCACTGTTAATACCAGCATGCCTCATGCACACATAATCAAACTCATGTATGATCCTCTAAGTGTGCGTGTGTTCTACCACAAGGTTTTTGGTTTTTTTTTTGGCATGTACGTGTTGGATGTGAGGGGACAGATGATTGAAATTCGGGCCTGGTCTTTCTCTGAGGCCCCAGCCATTACAGTCCTGGCCTTGGCTGATTTTGCTGAGTTTCACGTTCCCGTCTGAGATTTATTATCTCCTACCCTGGTTGGTATTTTACGGTTTAATCACTCCCATCATCAGGGTCAGTCACAATTACATCCACTTTGCCTCTGCTCCACCGAATGCAACTAAGTTGGCTGCCTCTGGGATCCTTTTGAATTCCCGAGCCCAACACATTTGCAACGACTGTAGATGAGAAATTAGAAAGAGACATTAAAATCCTGAAATTCAAGTCCACCTGTCGTTTTTATGCCGTGCTTGTTTATGAGCTCTCTGGCTCTTTGGCCTTGAATCTGTAAAGGAGGCACTCACCACTGGATGATATTTACAGTTGGAATAAATAAAACTGATTCAGCTAGAAAATATCAAGAGGTCTTGCATCACCATCTTCTATGAATTAATCATTTTGTGTAATTCAACCCTCTCTGCTATTGATTGACCCGACTTGATCATTAACATGTCGGCGCTCAGTCCAAAGTCAGCAAAAAAGCTGCTTTTCCACTGCATGGGACCGGCTGAGCTTGACTCTGCTCACCTTTTTCTTCATCAGACAGTGGTGGTGGGTGGAGCCTGGCATCTGGTTCTGCTGATACTAGAAAGCAATGCGTCAGCCGTCACTCAATCATTGTGCCAACATAGATCTGTAGATGGCAAAGCTTTGATAGCAATCGCGCTGGAATATTTATCGAAATGGAGTGCAGATGTTCCTCTGTTTTAATGCCCCGTGACAGGATGGAGCAACACAAAACAAGAGGCTAACCTAGCTTAGTTTTAGCTTCAGTGAATTAACTAGTCTGTAAGACTGGACAACCTGAGAGTGAAGGAGGAGGAGGAGGAGGAGGAGGGAGACATGGAGAGTAAGGAGCATGGAGACAAACGGCATGTGTGACCAAATTGTTGAGAGTTTCACTTGATGCAAAAAAGGAGCGAGGCTGCTGTGTAGGGAGCTGCTGAAGCTGCCAGCCTGACAAGACTCAAACATGGCGGCGCCCGTGTCCCAACATAGCCACTGCGGTGAGGAAGGTCTGATTGGGAGGCGTCCTACACCCAATTTGAGCAAGATCTCATTTTATCTTATGATAAGTTAATTGTTAGTTTTGTTTCAGCTGGTGTGGAAGGCCAATGACACAAAGAAAATACGGATCAATGAGCAAAAACAAACAGAAAAACAAAAATCCATCAAAAGATGGGCAAGACGTGACAGATCGGTTTTGACTGTTACTTCTTAGTCAGGGGGGGCACGGTGGTGCAGTGGTCAGCACTGTCGCCTCACAGCAAGAAGGTTCCGGGTTCGAGTCCTGGCTCGGGCACAGGATCTTTCTGTGTGGAGTCTCCATGTTCTCCCTGTGCCTGCGTGGGTTCTCTCTGGTACTCCGGCTTCTTCCCACAGTCCAAAGACATGCAAATGGGGACTAAGCTAATTAAATACTCTAAATTGACCGTAGGTATGAATGTGAGTGTGAATGGTTGAAGTCCCTCATGTAACTCAAAGCTGCATGAACAAAGCGATATTCCCGTCGCACAACTTTTTTTTTTTTCCTGATATGTGTTCGTTCAGGGGCATTCCCGGCCTCTGGTTGCCACGGGATCCTTCTTGTCTGTTTCTCATTGATTGTCATCAAAAATCGTGTCCTCCCTAAAAAGGTAAGTTTACCTGAGTGCCTGCCAAGTTGTGGTTCGTTGCATCAACCACCCAGGATCATACTGTAGTTCACCTCTTGTTGCACGGCTGTTGCTCAACGGAGTTTCATCACCACACCTTGTTTTTCTCAGGGTTTTAAAGGAACATTCCACCACGCCTCTATGCTGTCTTTCCCGGAATGAGATGGAAAGATCAATATCAATTTCAACTCTTTGTGTGTCTAGTGGAGATGCAGGGTAAGACATCCAATAGGTTTCCTGTTATAAAAGCTTCCCGTTGTCTCCCTCAATGCCCTGAGGGTGGTGTTTCCACTCCTTTAACGCCAGCGATATTGTGCCAGGCTACAGGGTTTTTTTTGTTTGAGATACACACAAAGCCTTATATGTGTGGTGTGTACATTAATATAGGCTGACTATTCAGATTCTTTGCCATCAGGCTATACGGGAGAATGCGTGGGCAGAGACTATATGTCAGAACTCCACAAAACAACTCTTACGTGAGAGTATCAGGATCAGTGTTGGAGGATCCTTTAATCTTCACTTGAGCGTTGCATTAGCACCAGCAATACGCCAGTGTTTGTTCATGAATGACCTCAACCTGGTGGCAAATAGCAAACAGACACTCTTTTGCCAATATGTCAGACGAATGCAGCAGAATACAAGAGCCATGTAGATGTACTGTAAGGGATTGATGATGATAAGAGGAACAGTTTTAGCCTAGTACGGTTCTACAACGTCACAAACTACAGGGCTGTCAGAGAGAAGGAGCGAGGGGAGGGTGATAACACCTAGAGCAGATTTGTGTGTTACTGTGACATATCCTACTCGTGCACGTTGCTACAGTTTCACAAAAAAAAACTCACAGTCTTCTCAGTAACCCAAAATGTCACGGGTCCTCCCTTGGCTCATGCTACGTGACGTTTGGTGAAAAATCATATCGTTTTCAAGTAAAACAGTTGACAGACAAATAAACAAACAGACTCAACCGAAAATTACATCCTCATCGTCAATATAAATCAGTGCCTTTGTCAGAGAGCTTCAAAACAAACTGAACAAGAGTAGATTTATCGCTGGACTATGTTTTACTGCATTAGTTGAATCTAGGCGTGCCAAATAAATTGGTACTGTCATGTGAAAAGTCTCTGCAGGTCTGTGTTCAGTGCTGCGCTGAGTTTTGAGGTTGCCACCAGCATGAGTCCATAAAGGAGGACACCTCTGCAGGGCAGAGTGTGTAAACAACACAGCTACAGCTGCAGCTTGAGTGTGTATAAAGTAAGACCATGAAAAATATGCCTCTGCACACTCATGCAAACGAGGCAGATGATATTTGAAACTGCTCAGATTTATGTTTATTTAGTGGAGTCAAGGAAATTATTCATTTAAAAAAATGGGATAAATCTCCAGAGGGGCAGCTTAAATTTGCAAACTAAACCACCTGTCTTGAGATTAAATATATCTCAATAAATACCTTTTTTTTTATAATTAAGTTGTGATGGACATCTTCACCAGTATATTGCAGTTTAATGTGAGTATTTTTAAGTAAAAGTACCATAGAAACGGTGTTTATACACTTTTAAACACAGAGCAGGAAACATGTCGATAGTGACATTGATAGCTTCGAGTTGCAAGATGAATGTAATGTCTTTGAAACTTCAATTCTAAATAAATAGCCATAGCCATATGCAACAAAGGTTTTCCCGCTATCGGTCTATCGTTACAGTCGTGTAGTCCAGACTCCCTTTAGAAAATCCCTTATTTTACTGCAGTAGCGTCTGACGCTCTACCCACCGATGCACAGCACCAGATCTCGGTTTGCCTGCAGCGAGCCAGTCGCTGCTGGTATGTGACTGTTTATTACAGCAGAAATGGCATGTGTGATGACACCCTTTTTGTATCAGATTACTTGGATGCCAAAATAGGCTAAAAGGCCAGAATTGGCCACAAGGCTAAGTTACATCTGTAGTTCCCTCACCAAGGTGTTAAAAAGGCCTCTTTAAGATCCCAGATGTGATCCTTTAAAAAAAACAAAAAACAATAGGACCTGCTATTTCTAAGCCGTTGGCTGGATTGCCTGATATTGTCACAAACAAAAAAATATGTGCATCGTGCATGTGTGGCTCAACAAACATGGTCATTGAAGTTCCTCCAACTGATAACAGTGGTTATGACTGCAGTGACTGTCCTGATACTCATGTCATTTGACTGGACGGACCCAGTATGTTTCAGGCTCTCGAGAGACCACCAGAGAGGGTCAGTGACTCCAGGAGGGCTTTGCACAGTTTAATGTCACACTATCATAACAAAATCCATCCATCCATCCATTTTCTACCTCTTATCCTGTTAAGGGTCGCGGGGGGGTGGAGCCTATCCCAGCAGCCTTCAGGTGAGAGGCGGGGTTCACCCTGGACGGGTCGCCAGTCCATCGCAGGGTCAACACATAAAGACAGACAACCATTGGCTCTCACAGCCACGCCTACGGTCAATTTAGAGTCTGGATTAACCTGGTCCCCTCTTGATGTCTTTGGACTGTGGAGGAAGCTGGAGTACCAGAGAGAACCCAGCAGGAACAGGGAGAACATGCAGACTCACACAGAAAGACCCCGTGCTCCAGCCAGGGCTCCAACCGGGGCTCCAACCCTGAACCTTCTTGCTTTGAGGCCACAATGCTGACCACTGCACCACTGCGCCGCCCATTATAATAAAATATTATACTTTTTTTTATATAGTGTATCATCCATTGTTTTGGCTGATTCCACATGTATGCAGCAGCAACAACAGTAGTAACACTGAAACCCTTTCCAGTTTGGTTCTGGTCCAGCAGTAACCTCAGAGGCTGATGAGTGAAGCCAACACAGAGATGCCAGAGCTGCAGTTCCTCGAGGGGCCACTTGAGGTTGGCTCCAAAAGTGAGTCAATCTCCAGAGACACCCCCCCATGTTGAAATGGCCAACCTTGGCATTCTTGTACTCTGGTATTCCCTCCATGACAACAAGTTCTATATAGTTCCTAAATTTAAATTATAGTAAGGCTTATTGATAATTAGGAGCATGGCAAGTGGGTGTGCCATCAGTGTTTCCACTAGCTGCTAGCCTCAAGCCTCAAGTACATGTCTTATCTGAATATCTTAACCTCTGGTTCCAAGGTCTGAAAAAAGAAGTTTGGCACTAAACCCAGAATGTGTCCCGTCAGTGTCTGATCAGATTAAGGAGGGATAAAAACACAGTGGCAATGTACAGATTACGTGATAGACCAGACCAGAAGCAGTGATAAGAGGCCAATGTAAATATATGATTGAAAAAATATGATTGCCATATGCCACCATGACCTTCAGCGACGTCTGTCTCTCTTGATCATTATCAGTGATTTTTCAATTTACTTTGGCAGCACATGTCGAACAACCTCCCGATGCAGCCCGCTAATCTGCACCAAACAGAGAAGGCGGCGGGTGAATTGAATCCCTTCACGTCACACAGAGCGTGTAATCGTGACTGCTTTCACCTCATAACGCTGGGCTCTCCTACTCGCTGACCTGTCCTCATGTCAACTCCACGTTCATGTCCCTCCCCAGGCTCCATTTAAATCACTTCGCTCCAGTTCTCCCCCATCCTGCAGACTCTTTGTCTTCTCCTTCTTTGCTCACTTTTCCCTTTCCGTCTCCTCACCCAGCCACTCTAATTGCCGTGCTTCGGCAAATGAGGCAACCAATTGTGCCCCAAGTTAAAAGCTGATGAGGACTCTGCCCTGTCCGGCCCTCCAACTCATTGGGTTTGTGAGGCTAAATAAAGAGGGAGCGAGAGAGAGAGATGAATGAATGTTGCTGCTAAATGTAGATGGCATCTCCTCCCTGCTGACAACCGTTGCTCACAACAGGCAGCATACAATCATTCGCTGGCGTCTCATGAGAGTTTCCGGCACCCACATCTTTGCACATTCAAAAACCTCACGTCAGATTCTTTTTCACAGATCACCTGATGTTTACTTGGTTACTGATACCTGAGTGAAAAGAAATTCTTCCATTGTAGCCTCATACTCAAGATTTACAATAAAGGTGTAGAACAGTACTGGAAACTTTGCAGACGGGTAAACAGTCAGTCAAAAGGAAACGCAAAGGACACAGTTAACAGTGTCACAGGTGGCAACTTTGTGATAAACAACTGTTCACTTTTCAGGGTCAAAAGTTGTGTCTAACTCGTAAGGTATGAAACTTAAAAAGATGGCGTTTCCATCCAGTTGAATGAAACAGCAAATAAAGAGTTGAATTCTGGCTGTACATCCGTAGTTCTTTCACTGACAAAGTTCTGTTGCAGCAGCAGAATAAAAAACAAGCTTCAATGTACTGATGGAAAGTTGCCCTCACTTTTACCACTGAATATTAACTGTATCTGGCCTCTGCTCTCTGCCATTTGCCACGCTGCCAAAATCTCTCATCTTAAAGACTTGGGCCATACACAAGCCATCAAAGAGATTACGTCATTAAGCAGTTTATCGATCTTTCAGCAAGAAGTGCCTGAACTGAAGGGCCTGTACCCATAGAGAGTGTATAAGCAGCTGGTGCCAAGGTAGTGTGGTGGTCTATCGCCTTGCCTTGGACTTGGGTGGTTGTCAGACACTTGCACTAGCGCCTCCTCTGGTCAGTCAGCGCACCCGTTCAGTTGGAAAGGGCATGAATGTCCCATGCGCCCCTTCCCAGATTAAAATCCTTGCCTGCAGGCTCAAAATGTGAGAGAGGAGGCAGGTGATAGAGAAGAAAACTCAATTTTTTCTAGTTGGCTTGAGGTGGAAACCGATGGAGCGACTCTTTAACTCACTTGACTGACCGGCTGTCTCTAATTCTGATATCTTCCTGGCAGCATGTCTCACGTGACCTGGTACCAACAATTACAACTTGCCTGATTTACTCAAGAGTGTGGAAGTACTCACGTATTTCGAGCTGTCCGCGTTTTGTCCGGATTGTTCAGGATGCATCTTAACTCCATGTTTCTGGCCTCTACCATGGCAGAGACCTGAGACTGCAAGAAGATCTCAGAGACTGAACTTGACACGTCCACTGTGCCCTTCATACAAAGGATTTATCCGGTCCCAAGGTCCAAACACCTCCTCAGATATAAAAGAAAGTGTCTTTTTATTTGGCAATCCTGTTAGTTCAAGGATTTCTGTGTTGCCATGAAACCAGGAAGTCATCCATTTCCCACTGCACTAACAGGACAACATCCCTAATCATTAACATTTAACACCTTCCTCCACTTTTATGACCAATCATACACATTTCAATATTTCACCTCTATGAACTTCTTCAGCCAAAATTAGACTACGAGAGTGGGTCGAGCAGATCCTTGCATGTAGTCACCTGTCTGAAAAGTTGCACAGACATTTGTCATTCAACATCACAGCAAACTTCAGAGTGACCTTCACAGAAATCTCTCTGGTTTTTGCTGCTTTTTGGTGCAGTTGCAGGTGCAGCTCAGTGCCCCCAAAAGTGCACTCCTGATCAGGCAGTTTAATCATGCTTGCCATTTATTCAGTTCGAGCACATGCCTGAAGGAACACAGAGATTTGGAAAATTGATTGAGGCAAATGTAAGGTGAGGTAGGGAACGGATGAAAACAACCCTGCGGCATGTTTAGAGAGATGATTCAGAGTACCTGAAAAATAACAGTGGGAAGCAGCATTTCATCCCACGTGACTGTCTTATTACGCAGTCATGGCATCTGTCCAGACCAATGACAGCACTCCTGACATGTTTTCATCAATTCGGGCCACAAAGAAGAAACATGACGTCACAGGCTCCACGGTAGCCTGGCTCGTGACTTGTTTCACTATCGGAACTTTTGGTCTGATAACATTTGGAGAGTCTCCAAGAGGCACACGATGATGTTGTTTATCTAAATTCAAGTTAGCAGAGAGCGAAGCACATGTGACCGTCTCCACTGACACAAGGATCCGCATCCTCCCAGCCGTGTGGGCGTGTGTTGCAGACTAAATTCCCACAATTTACCTTATGGCAATGGGCTTAATGAACATTGTAAGAACTTGTGATATGAGGGCTTGAATGTATTGGATACATCAATTCATGTGAAAATATGATGCAGCATAGCTTTAATCTTCAAGGACTTTTTTTTTTTTTTTTTTAGGCGCATTAAAGAATGACATCTTTTGAAAAGGCAAACCAGTACGTTTTGTAGTTTGAACCTAAACGAGAAGACGTGAAAGACAAGAAACAGGAAAAACTATCATGGCCGCCTGGTTTAGAATCCCTGTCTAAATAAGCAGCTTCCCTGTGCTGTAAAAGCAGGAGTGTGATTCAGTTCTCATATAATAACGAGCAAAAAAAGAACATTGGAACCAGTTAGATCGCTGCACACCAGCCAGCCCATCATGCCTTTATGAGCCCGCTACGCCACCGACCCTGTTTACTCTACTTGTAATGACACGATAAAATTGTCTAATATTAAAGTGTGTGTTGTATCTAAATGCACCCAAAGTGTTTGCTAATCAGCTGAATGGAAATTACCTTCCTTAATTACAGTGTCTTCCAAGTGAAGTTCAAAGGGATATAATGATACGGACAGACTGGATAGTTAAATTGGAGGAAAATAATCAACACTTACGTGTGTGTCCACAGTAAATATATGAATAATACTTTGTTAAATATGCACTTGGAGAAGGACGTCTTCGCCTGACTTCACAAGACTATCTCTTCTCTGAAGAAATTAATCTCTCTTGAACTGTTGGGAACTGCTGGCAGAGCTCCATAACTCCTAAGTCAATTAGGGACAAAGCGGTCCTCACATGCAGCACACAGGCTGCTTTGGAGGGCTCCTCGTGGGCATCTCATCAACATGCAAATAGTGTGATTGTTTACTGCTATCTCTTGAAACGGCACCCTGCTTTTTTTTTTTTTTTTTGCTCCCATATGCGGTTCCTTATCAGGAATAGTGCATAATGATCAAACTATCTCACAAGCAACATTCATGCTGTGCGGTGATTTATGTAACAAAGGTCTTTAGCAACCGACGGGGGCTCCGTGTGTCAATTTGTGGTATTTCCTATTAGCACACGTGCCTGTAGCATTGTCCGCTCTTAGCGATGCTAGCTTATTTTCTAGTCCACAGGTAGCTTTGATGAAATAGAGACGGACGAGTTTGGTTCTGAAGGGGTCAGTCTGCCGTGTAACTATGAAAAATTGAATCAGCGTTTCCTCTCTGAGATACTGCTGCTTCCTTTCACAGCTGCATCTGGCTTCATCTTTCTGCTCTTGAGCCATTGTATTTGCTGAGGAGGCTAACTGTTCTAACAGGTGTCCCCGTTGTATTTTACTCTTTCTACCTCATGCTGTTGTGAAAACAGATACATTTAGCTTCAGTTAGCTGGGAAAAAAACAGCACAGAATCCTGAGCATCTTAAATCAATATCCTGTCTTTTTTTTTTTTTTTAAGCAACTCAGCACATCGAACCACCGTGTAGCACAGGAGCATGAATTACTCATTCGAGTTTTGCAGTAGAAGTGGTGTAAAAAGAAAATAAAAATATCCGGCTCGATCGGGTTAGACTGTAGTTGTGTAGCACTCCCAAAAACACAGCGTTAAGTGTTATGCACAATAAAAATAATTACACTCACAGGAAGTGAGCAGACTGAAGAGAGGAAATGACAACAAAAAACACTAAAAAAAAAAAAAAAGGCAGACGTAGTCAAGTGAGTGAAAACTATAAGAAATGAAACTATACTGAAATAATGATGATGATGATGATGGTGATTAGGGGTAAAGGTAGAGAGAAAGAAAGACAAGAAAACAAACTTAACTGTCTGAAATGGGTTAAACCAGAGGAAAAGAGTAGTTTAACTTGTAAATGCACAAATAACAAGATAAGATTCAGTGAAAGGCCAGATGAAGGTTGGTATTATCTTTGCTCATGGAAATATCAACATGCTCTGTTCCAGAGACGTGTGGCCTGACTAATGAACAGATGCCTCTGCCTTGGTTTTTGTTCTAATGTGTTCTCTTTGGAGAACAGGTTTCTGTACTGTATATGTAATTCACACAGCTTGAATAATTGCATTGCAGCTGTGGAGAGAACAGAAGAGAGCATCTTTCCTGTCAGTGCTGATGAAAATGAAACGTATTATTTTTGTTCAGAGTGTACATCTTCTCTCTCCGTCTCTGTGCGCTCTCTCATTTCTCTGCCCTTTCACCAAAGCGCAGACACGATGATACCAGATTAATTTCAAGAAGATATAAATGTCAGGTTGAGCACTTTGGAAAATCACATTCTCTCCTCTGCATACTGAAAGCTGCTAAGTGTGAATAATAGCAAAATAGATGACAAGAATGACTTGTTCTCGCTACTTGTCAGGTATTTACACACACAAAAATAAAGATTACATTTGGGAGTCAAACCAGAAAGGAGAAAAAAAAAAATCCAACTGCTAACTTTGGTTCTAAAAATAAATGAGCAAACTTCGCAAACGGAAGTAACAGAGGTGTTTATTTGCATACAGCGTGGGGACGTGAGATTTTTTATTTTTTAAAGCCGGGTGTGAACTCACCCGCTCAGAGCTGCCCACTTGTGATCGGATCACTCGCTCAGCCATATTTTTGGAGACTCTGTAATATTAACAGTCACAAAAAGTTTTCAAGCTCCAACAGATTGCCGGTCTCGCTGGAGGCAGGCCGGCACATTCTTCCTGGCAGATAATGACACTATATGGACTTCCTTTGTAACGCTATCCCTCTCATTTCCATATGAAACCCAGTGTGTTGAGACGCAGGGAAGGTTTCACTCATCTCCTTTAGTATCCCCTCTCCGCCAGTCAGCTCTGCATAACCTCAAAGACATCTCAGTAATGCTCAGGTGATGCCTCTCTCAGTTTTTGGCGGCTTATTGGCTACTTTATACGTATATTCAAGCTTCATTCTTTAGAGGTCTCGTTCTCTTTCTCTCTCCGTCTCTCTCTGCCAATTTGATATACAGTAGAAGGAAGAATTCTTCTGCCTGGGGCAAATAAAGACAGATTTGCATTTGAAAGCGCTAGATGTGCAAGGTAAGGGTATGTCAGATAGCACAGAGCTGTTCTCAGGTGTATTGTTGTCATTCGTACAGGGATAATTGACATCATTCACAGGGCTGCTGCCAGCATGTTAGAGGAATCCTGTTTGCCTCAGATTACCCAAGATGTTTTGAAGATCTATTGTAGAAGAAGCATAAAAAAAAGCTGGATGTATATTGCTTTGTGAAGCAGAGTGGGATGTTGAAGTTTAGCTGCAGGTCGAACTGCCGGTCCGGTAAAGATCTCGCCCCATCTGCTTTTCATGCTGTCTGCGACATGACCTTTCTGGGACGCCAAACACTAACAGAGTGACCGTCTGTTTAGATGCAGTTCTTTAAAGAGTTTCAGAATGAAGAGGAACACTTCAGCTCTGTCAGGCACCTTTGCTGCTCCAACAGTTAAAACATTTAACCTTTGTGTCTTTAGCTCCAGGCCCACCGGCCAAATAGCCAGCGAACACCCATTTGGATTTGCCTTTTCTTTTTTTTTTTCCCTGCAGTGTGAACAGGTTTAATCTGCATTCACTCCCTGGTGAAATGGCCCTGCAGAGGACACGGGTATTTATCAGCTCCGATCAGCAAAGATGTGAGCACAACACCTGGGTGAACACAGTAATTTGTGGCCTGCTTCCAGTTCTTCCATCTCAAACCCGCATTCGACAAGCACTCAGAGCTCTGCTGTCAACATTATACATTAATACGATGAAAGTATTTTGTTTCCACCAATAACTTCCGCAAGATGTTGTCAACTTGGCCACAAATTCAACCCATCTGTGTTCATACAGCTCTGACATTGTTTAGCTGATGCTGAGTCTTAAAAACAGACCGGAACGGAACAGAATAAAAGAGTCGCCGCGAAAACACCGTCATTGTCCTCCGTGCTCCTTTTACTACACACCAAAGATTGTGTACAAGTCCCAGACACTCCACTCTGGTGCCATTGTCACAGCACCTGGTGCTTCTTTCCTGTGTGATAATAAAGAAAAATACCAGAAAGGCAACTACTCCTGGCGAGTGTGTGCAATGGGAAAAGATTATTCGTTTGCTTTTTTTTTTTTTTTAAATCACATCTTCCGCCGTTTGGTGCCCACGCTGACTATGTTACCGTCTTTTACTGTAACAGTGTTTAGCACCAGACTAATTGTCTCCTAAATACTGACGATACATGACCTTTAGCATGCAGTATTTGTTAGAGACACAGTTGGAGAGAGGTTTAACATGTTGATCGGCTGGAATTGGCTCAAACTACATACGGAGATAGTTTGGGAACTTTTGAAGTGTTTCACAGATTTATCAAACAGCCAAAGGGAAGCATTATTACATGAATATATTTAACTCCTTGGAAGGCACTTCAAGAAACCTCATCTCATTTTCAAGGGGTCCAGAGGATATTAGTAATTGACAGAAAGGACAATGAATATTCCCTAACATTAATTCTACATATAATCTTCAGCCTCAGCTTTAAACATGATGTATAGATTTGTGTGTGTGCGTGTGTGTGTATCAGATGGATACGCTGCTCTCCCCATGGTTCAAGTCAAAGTCAACTTTATTGTCAAGTATGCTATACTATACGCACATGACTTACAGCATGGATGAACTTTCAGTCCTCTCGGACCCACGGTGCAAAAACAGGCAGTGAATAGTATAAAAAAAACAAATAAATAAACAACATTTGAAATAAACATTCAACATTTGACATACGTGGTTGACCGCTACTTAGCTTAGCACAAAGAATAGTAGTGGATGTTAGCATGTGAGAAATAATTGTGCTCATTTATTGTCAGAGAAGTCATTCTGTTGTGTGTTATGGTTCTAATATTGCTATATTTCTCAAGTTTTTATTGGGCAAAGACCGTTTTGGAGAAAATTGTATTTGATGTCCTTTGACTCAGCTATGCTAACACTTCCCCTATGCTCTCATTCATTGTGCTAAGCTAACTAGCACTCACTGGGTCTCAGCTCCTGAGTGTAACATGGAGAGAAGAAGGGTAACTGTCCTCTCCTCTGGTTCTGGGGAGGATGGACAGGAACGTGTTCCATTGTAACTTGCCAGTCGCACTGCTGCAACCAGGCAACGGTGTATCGTTCGACTCGGCTGACGGCTCTGACCAGCGTGAGGCGAGCTGAAACGAGTCCGCAACTTTCACTGCAACGGTTCCTCTTCTCCTTCTTTGTGAATCGTTGGTGTGAACTGGCCCAAAGGGACTTTTGACGAGTTGAGAATGAGCATGAATGTACTGGTTATTTTTCGCTCAAGTTTTGATTTATAAATTATAAAGGAAATACAAGTGTAATATACAGTAATTGGAAATAACCTATGTTCTCTCAGCCTAAGGCGGCTTCCTTCAATTTTTTTAGTTGTAAGTTCAAAAATCAATAATTAATTTAATCTTATATATGATATGTTGTAAGATACAGAAAACTGACAGCTGAATGGCCTTGACTTTCATTACTCACAGTGATTAGCTGATCACTAACATTTTTCTTCAATTTCAGAGATATTTCTTCAGTTGTTTTTTTTTTTTTTACAGCCTTTAGATGTCTGCCAGTTCATTTGGCAGCCCACACTCTCATTATTCATTTCAGGTACGTATCGGAACACAGGTTTAATCCATCTACAGTGCGATGATTTCAAAGCTTTTCATGGCAGGATGCTGTGGGCTGTTGGTGATATTTTTTTCTTCTTAGAGAAGGCATCATTTCTGTTTCATGATGTGTGTGTGTGTGTGTGTGTGTGTGTGTTCCCCCAGAGAGGGATGGCATTTCTTTACACTGGCCTCTGCGTGGGTGAAGATCCCCAGAGACAGCTAGTTTTACTTGCAGCCATCCAATTTGAAATAGAAGTTCCTTGGGGGAAAAGAGTTGAGAGCATCAGGAGCACTGACACCACCTCCCGCTTGAAAAGATCTGTGAATTTAATCCCCCATTGTCGGCACTTTGAAGGGAAGCTCAGTTACCCACTTTCACTATATTGTAATCACTGCTGCTCACGGGTGGTGGTCTCGCCATCTCACGCTCCAATGTGTAGTAGTAACCCACATATTTCTGCTTGATCTCTGAGTCGGTGCGGTGCATTGAAAGGCAACAGTCGTCCGTTGCACCCTGAACCTTGGATGTCTGCCCTGAACCCCGGCTGAAGTATGGCTATGATCACTGGGTGTGCATTTGAACCAACAAAAATGTCAGCTGCTAGGTTGCAGCAAGGCCCCATTTATTTTCTCCCTCATGCATCTGTTGGCACATCTGCGCTCCACTCGCCTTATCAAATAAATTGGACGTTGGCTATTGCCCTGACCGTGTCTTCAGAATGGCTCTGGCGTCGCCGAGAGTCTTCTGCTCGTGGCTCCGGCTGATGGCGAAGACTGCTTAGAAGAATTGTCTTTTCGGCCAAATCTGTCGCCTCCACGCTGCATGTGCATCCTGTGAGAGGGGAGGTACACAAAGGCCAGATGTGTTTGTCATGTGAGCTGTTTTTTTGTTTTGTTTTTTACCTGACATCAGAAGGACCATGTGTTTGTTCTCTGTACCCTTGTACATTAGAGGGTATGAATGCAGCAAGGCTCCTGGGTTCATGCAATATTCATGATTGATGGCTTTTACCTGCAAACCCAAGATGCCACCTGATTAGTTCTTCAGCAGTCAGTGTGTGCAACTGTAACTTCCCCAAAGATATAAATAAATGTAAAGAGTCGCTTTTTCTATCAACCAGTCAGACTTTTCTTGTATAGCAACTTCCTGCAGCACTTTACTACAACAATGTAGTAATCAGTGTATCCCAGAGTCTTCTTTGTGACCCTTGTAAAGAGGAAGGCATGCATCCCTTAAGTATCTAAGTAACACCTCCTCCTCCACTTTGTCCATCCATCTCTGCTGTAGCCTGTAAATCAAATGTGACCCCCCCCCCCCCCCCACTCCATAAATAATGACAAAAGACAGATCCAAATAAGAATGTCAACAGGCACAGGATGAAAAACTTGGATTAGTAAAAGGGACTTTCACCACTGCTGGAAATGTGAGAATAATTGACAACATTCACACGTACAAGACAAAATATGATCAAAAAATAATTTACAGGTTGATCAGTAAGGACCTGCCACTTGAACTCCTGCTGAATGTCATAAAATCACCATGATGGGATTGGAAACAAACCCCCCAAAAATGTTTAACTTAATATTAACAAGGATTTAATAAAACAGGGGAATTATCTAAATGAAAAGTTCATTGCTAAGACATTCTTCTGTGCTTGTTCTCTCGTACTCTGACATGAAACTAAGTACAGTATAAAGAGTTGTTGTTTTTTTTTCTTTCCCAGAGTCGGAGCGCTAGAGTGCATCTGTACAGGTCACATGATCATCAGTGTTATCACACCCAGGAACTGAAGCAGCAAGCTAACCGCTATCAGCCAGACATTAACCACTTTTACTGTTGCATGACTGTTCCAGCACAGTAGCGGAGCAGCGCTGTTACTGATATCAGGTTACATAGCCGATCAGGAAATCACATCTGTTCTGCTCCGTCACGTGACACATTCAGGCGTGTCAGCGGGTCCAAATGACACTTTACTTTATCGTTCAAAAATATTCCCTCACAAGTAAACCTCTGAAGCAAAAGTATCAACGGTTAAACAGAGCTAGCTTGTTGCTGCGTCCACATTATTTACAAGCACATTAAATAAATACAGGAAAAGACAAATTCTAACCAAATAAATGTTGTTGTTGTTTTTCCTGATTCATTTTGGATCATTTTAGGGATTATGGGGTCATGAGAGCCCTGAACGTGGATCGTGCCTTTGGAAAATGTTAATTTCAAGGACCGAATATGTTGTTGGGGGGGGCAAATTAATGAAAGCAGAAATATTTGGAAAAATCATGGTAATTAGCTTCATGCATAAGTGGTCATGTAGTTTATTTAGGATTAACTGCTGAAAATCAGACCAGCTTGTGAGTGATTCAGGTTAATATACAGCACTGTGGCTGATTTTGTCTCTTTAGAGAAGTCATGTCTTGAGGGCATGGAAAAGTTGTGGAAATTTATTTGCAAAAATTTATATGAACCTTGATTTTTATTGAAAAGAAAGCATGTGAGAAATTCAGAAGGTAAAAAGAAAGATTCGCTTTTTTGTGGATCTGTGAAAGAACACATGTTGCCCACATGCTGCATCGTGTAAGAAATCAGGACAGAAAGGGCTGGTTGAGAAACTAGATAATAAAACTGTGAGGTAGAAAGTGTCGTGCCTGAATGGCTTGAGTGGAATCCATCCATCCATCCATCGTCATCTTCCGCTTATTCCTACTAGTAAGGGTCGCGGGGGGGGGGGGGGGGGGGGGGGCTGGAGCCTATCCCAGCATCTACGGGCAAGAGGCAGGGTTCACCCTGGACAGGTCGCCAGTCTATCGCAGGGCCAACATAGAGAGACGAACAACCAGTCACACTCACATTCATACCTACGGTCAATTTAGAGAATCAATCAGCCTCGTCCCCAAATTGCATGTCTTTGGACTGTGGGAGGAAGCCGGAGTACCCGGAGAGAACCCACACAGGAACAGGGAGAACATGGAGACTCCACACAGAAAGATCCCACGCCCGAGCCGGGACTCGAACCCTGAAACTTCTTGCTGTGAGGCCACGGTGCTGACCACTGCACCCCCGTGCAGCCTTGAGTGGAATCAAAGAGGAATATTAAACAGAAATTTACAGATTTTTTTTTGTGTCCTTGTTGCTGTCTTTTTGTAGAGAGAGAGTTTTAATTGGCTTGAAAATTAGCCATCTGGCTAACAAATACTGAATGCTGATTGTCTGCTGTCCTTAGAAATGAAATGAAATATCTCAAAATTGAGCTTAAACGTAGGGATAAACGTAGATTGCCTCCTTCTTAAGCGAGTGATGCAAACGTGTAATGATTATAACCATGTGATTGCGTCTGGATTGAAGGGAAACTTGCGTCCTCCTGTTAGATGCAAGCCAGTCTTCTAGAAATATGTGATAAATGACACAACGACCACAGTCACTGTTAAACTGAGGAAGAAGTTGGTGAGATTTCTGCAGTGCTGGAAGCAGGACTAAAAGTTGGGTTTCGAAACAAAACAGTCAGAGTTCAGGAAAACATCATGGAAGTTAGTAGACCTGCTGCCTGATACCAACTTTCTTCTGTTTTCACAATAATAACAGTGGCTTACTGTACATAGCGTGTGAGTGATCCCGAACGCGCTAGGGTTACAGACTTCCTCTCAACACCTGCGTGTTTTTTCAGTTGATGTATTTTGGTGCTTCTGGGTCTCGGATGCTCCACAGCATGGGGTGTGATGTGTAATTCCCAGCAGTGGACCCTTGTCTTCCCCGTCTCTCTCAGCTTCACTCGTCCTAAGTGCACAAAAACACTCACTCTCTCCAAAATCAGAGGTTTAAATTCAGTGGCCAAAAAATGCTTCAAATGACTGCTCTTTCTGTCTACGCCCCCCCCCCCCCCCACACACACACACACACACACTCGCGTGTTGTGAACAATAGCTTGGAATTGCCTGAGGGAGACTTTGTGTACCCCTCAACCCAAACCCACAAACGCACCCCTTTCATCTGTTGCTGTGGCTTCTGTTTTGAGGCCCTTGTGAGGTAATTGAGTTTTGCAGCGAGGAGTCACAATCGAGTCCAAAGCAAGTTTCAACACGGCAGAAATTTAAACATGAACATACCTACACTTGTGAAGGAAGAGTGCAGCCTCTCCCCTCCCTCCTCCTGCATACTGTAATTGTCGAGATAATTTCCATGGCAACAGTCATTATTGGCCTCCGCACAGAGTGATCTTCCCCATGGCTGCAAGTATTTGTTTAGCCCATAAAAAACATTATGCTTTCTTTTTTTCAAAGTATTTCTATTTCCCTGTCTTTCTGGCCCTCGGTTGCTATAATTGCTTCCATATAAACTGATGCATAAAACGAAATGAAGCAATATTTAGCAGCAAGTATCTGCTCATGCAGCTCCAGAAAAGCCTCTCATCAAAACAGCTAAATGATTTCCACTCCTTTTATTCTCCTCCAGTGAATGATCAGATTAGGCCAGATTCTGACCACCGGGCCACACTCTGCTGCACATCGTTTTCTGTTTCACTCAGAAAACGGCTGCTGACGGAGCCCCATCCCATGGCCTCGCCGCTCTGTTTATTCTCTTCATCTGACCATCATAATGAGCATTACGACTTTTTGCAGAATTGTGCATCAAACTGCCAAGTGAACATCTGTGGCGATGGCCGCTCGGCTCTTCACGGCTGACGATGTGGTGCTGCGCCCATATGGACTTTGACACCTCTCTTGTCTCAGGGCCATCATGATGAACACATTGCGTGAGACTCTTCTGTCGAGGCCAAAAGGCGATTGAGCTGTTTGCTCACGCTGGTGTTAGTGGGACCCAGGAGACGCTAGAAGTGTCAACAAGCACATACAAGACAGACATGATGTGAAAAAACAACATATTTTTGTCAACTGGTAGGCATGACGTGCTTGGGAGCTTCGTGTCTTTGGTGCTAAGTGCTCATCGCAGACTTTCCTGATACTGTCAACTGTCAAATTTGTCAAAATGCCGTAGTACTGTGGGAATTACTGTGGTGTCCTGGTCCCTGAAATCATGACTGATCATGCTGTGTGTCTTTATTTCATACTGTGGGTTCTTATAGAACGACTGTTCTTTTTTTCTTTTTTCCCCTAAAACAATTGCAAAGAGCTTAAGCAGCGTTTTCGTGTGGACAGGAATGAGGTCACATGTTTAGCGCTGTGAGGCGCGGCGAGCCCAGGATTGCCCTCCGCAGCACCACATACAAATAAACCCCAAACCACACAACAAATTCTCGTCTCTGTCAATCTGCTCACGCTCTCCGGTTGGCGGCTGTGGCTCAGGAGGTAAAGCGGGTCGTCCGTTAATCTCTGGGTCGGCTGTTCATTCCCCGGCGCCTCCAGAATGTGTGTTGAACTGTCCTTGAGTTGCTCCCGATGGTCAGGCCAGCGCGTTGGATGGCTGCTCCGCCACAAATCAGAGAGGCAATGTTATAAAGCTGTTTGTCAGAGCCGTATCATTTCCTCAGAGTGAGTTTGGGCACCATCAGAAGGAAAGGGTGTGGCCGGCACAATGTCATCGAAAATCTCAGAGGAAATGACCACAACGTCTTAACAAGACATTAACAATAGCAGCATCAATTATTTAGGGCTTCTTTTTCATGGTGGGAACACAGATTTCCAGGTCATGTGATGCTTGCTTGTGAAAAACCGAAATCAAAATGCAGGCAGGTTTGGGTGGTGGCCGGCAGCAGGAGCCGGTGATCAAGTCTGTTTTTCCAGCCCCGTGTTCCAGAACTTCAAGCCAAACAAAAATGCTTCTCAGGCTTCACCTTGTTTTGTGGCTAAACCGCCCTTGACACATTGTAAAACCTTATTTTCCAATGCTGAATGTCATTTCAAGAACCTGTTGTAAGTGAATAATCAAATAAAGTTTTATGCAGAATAACATTAACTGCCATCCGGAGTGTTACGCTGTTGAACCAGGGATTCAGTCCACCCAGCGTGAATAAACTAGCCGTGTTTCCACCATGAAACGGACCAAAGTGACCTTCTCTCACCAGCGTTTATATCTGGCTGCTGTCAGAGTGACGTGGCACCGCCACTAAATGCAGTGTTGAGGTCGTGGTCGTTTCTGTGAGATCAGGTTCGTGTCTCACTCTCACCTGTGCTGTTGGTGTGTCTGAATAACGTCATGAGGAGTTAAACTATTCCGTCTGGCCTGTAGGTTGTTTGCTTTGTTCGTTACCATCACACCCTGCGTTTGTGGCATTGTTTGTGAATGTTGGTGAAATCTAGAGCAGGATGAGTTGTGACAGTCGAGCACAGCAGTAACATGGACTCTCATGCGTGGCTGTTCATCTTGTGGTCTCTTCGTGATGAGAGGAAGCGCCATGTCTGTAGAGCAGTGCGTCCCAGGGCTCCTGAAGGAGAATTTGGCCTGAAAATGTAACAAAGGAATAGATGATAATATTAAGAACAGGCCTAATAATAAAGAAATAAAATTATTTGGGAAAATAATGGTGTAAATCACTGTTTTTGTTATTTTATGATGTAAATACGCTCTTGAGATAAGAAGGATCCTTGATAATGATTTTTTTCCCACAATTTGAAAACTCAAGAGTGAGACTTTGTGCTGGACGTCAGTTTGCAAGGATTGGAAAAGTGACACTCGGTGTGTGTTTGCTCTTGGCCGGCGGCCCAACATTTAGTTTGAGTTTTGGCCACCAAAGGAAAAAGTTTGGGCGTCTTTGTTTTAAGTGAAGAGGCTCTCATGTACAGTGGCTTTGAGACGGCCTGCTAAAGTTCTGCTTGAAACTAAAATGGCCAATAAAACTTCTTGACCATGAAATTGGAGGTTGAGGTTTGTTTGAGTGCTTGGGTGAAGTTCTCTAGACCAGCAGGACGCCGTCTCTGCTCTTAGACATGAAACTGGCCGTCGCGGCGTGTTTAATGGAATCACATGTCACTGGACACATGAAAGTGCCGCATCTGCAACAGGCGAAGGACAAATAAAATTCTGCACTTATTTTGAATTATACATATCTTCATGGAATGAAATTTGTTGTGTCTGCAGTGGCACAAGTGGTACGGTTGTCGGTGAAGTGCCCCCTCACAGGGACTAATGGAGCTTCTGCCTACAAATGACTGCGGGAAAAAAGGCTTTGCCATCCAAATTTAGCTGTTGTGCAGAGGTCCCGTTTCTGCTGTAATGCAAAAGGGAGTGCAGCTAATGCCTCTGAGACATTCAAGTGCTGACATTTTAGTTGTTTATTTACGTTTTTTGCCTTCATCTGTGCATGGCTAAAGGGACAACTGTGAAGCCTGACTCCATCCGTCAGGGTTTTGCTCACAGACTGTGTCCCCACAAGTGGTCTGTGGGCTGTTGTCACCGCGATCCATGATCAAATGTTTGTTTACGGCGCCCCACTCAGCAGCAAAACACGCCACTCGTGATTGCCAAATACTAGAGACCAATCTGTCGGCAGAGAGAGAGAGGGAGGGAGAGAGGGAGAGAGATCGCTGTGGCTTCATTTGATAGTTTCACTCGGGAATTGGGAATTGTGTTTGGCGAAGCAGCTGAAATCGGAGAGGAACTGAGGAAAGCTGATGTGTAAAAAAAAACAAAAAACAAGTTCTTATCATAATCAAGAAAACTGTAGATTCAGTTTGACCTTTTGTGACATTCTCATTAGGAACTCACGTCCTCTCCGAAGGGGAGAACATTTTCCATGAGTTTGGCATCTTGAATAATCACTTTATATGATGATTGACAACGGTGACGGCACTTGGAGCCAAGTGTTTTAAACCGTTTTGACGTAACCTGAAAGTACTTGTACCTGAAATGTTGATAATTTCCTCTCAGTGAAACTGTGTGCAACTGCTTCTAGTTCAGTAGGTCTGAATAAAGATGTCAGCCTGTTAGTTGTGATGAGTGTTTGGGTGACAGATTCACAGTTCCTTTCATTTTCTCTTCTAAATGAATTTATCTAACCTGAGAAGATTATTTATAGCCTGATCAGCTTCATTTGACAGGCAAACAACAGCAGCAATTACACGTTCCCAGATATCAGAATGAAACCAGACGAGGACATTGGAGGGATGCTAAAGTCTGGGAATATTCACAGCTGGAAAGGTTAGATGGGAAATAACAGGAATCAAACTGGAAATTGTAGATTAATTGATACGGACTGTACTCATGATATACACGTGGAAACATAGACGTACTTTCAATAAACTACAAGATGCTGAGAATATGTGCACGAGATGTTAATACGGTGGTTCTGCACTATTCCGTTAATTCCCGTTTATTCCAGTGGAGGCTTCCAAATCATTTGCAGTAAATGAATGAATAACTGCTGGCACGGCGGTGCAGTGGTCAGCACTGTCGCCTCCCAGCAAGAAGGTTCAGGGTTCGAGCCCCGGTTCAAGCACAGGATCTTTCTGTGTGAGTCTCCATGTTCTCCCTGTTCCTGCTGGGTTCTCTCTGGTACTCCAGCTTCCTCCCACAGTCCAAAGACATCAAGAGGGGACCAGGTTAATCCAGACTCTAAATTGACCGTAGGTGTGACTGTGAGTGTGAATGGTTGTCTGTCTCTATGTGTTGGCCCTGTGATGGACTGGTGACCTGTCCAGGGGGAACCCTGCCTCTCACCTGAAGGCTGCTGGGATAGCGCCCCCCCCCCCCCCCCCCCCGTGGCCCTAACAGGATAAGAGGAGGAAAATGAATGGATGGATTGATGGAATCAATAAATTCAACAAATAACCAAGCTCAAATTCTTATTGTTGTTGTCTTATTGTATTTCTACCCCTTTGTATCTTTATTGTTACAGACATGGAAAATAACACATTCTACAAAAAATAAGAAAACTTTATTCAACAAATTACAATAGCAAAACAATATCTATATTTCAACTTTCACTGCGTGAAACCCCACACACGTGTGTCAAGTGTGAGCACAGGGCCGAGTGTCTCGGTCAGGCCATCCTGGAAAGTTTTCCAGTCATAATTTCTAATATGATGAAAGCCTTGCATGTTTAGTTTAAAAGCATCACTTTTATGTTTGGCACTCTGAAAAACATTTCATCATTGTGGAGGTTAAAACAAAACTGTGGTAAAAGTGAATGAGAGATAGAGAGAGAGAGTTGAACAAGTTGGTTCAAGTCTCCTGATCATTCCGGGCTGAAGTAAACCCAGACATGTCTGCAGCCTCCCCACAACAAACAGAGCAACTCCTTCCTCTGACATTTCTTAATTTCTCTGAGAAAAACCTGGCAATCGCAGGCCCTTCATTCATGTACCAGAGCTGACAATATCTGTATTGTTTGAATTTCTTACATCCATGAGTGAACTGAGCCTGACTCACCCCGGAGTGTGTGTGTGTGTGTGTGTGTGTGTGGAGGGGGGGGGGGGGTGTTCACATGTTAGATCAGCCTTTGAATGTGGTGGAGAATCAGGAAGATGATTCCTGTGTTCAGGCACGTCACCGTGTCTTTCATTTTCTGCCTCTACACACCCTGAGGCCTTGTGACGATATTCACTGGAATGGCGCCCAGTCGCCCCATCACACCTTAGATTCTCTCAGAAAAGGGGCGGTGGGACGTTATACCATCCCGTCATGATCAGCAACAAGAGGTCGAAGGTGAGTTCACCAGCTACCCAGAATTCTGGCTCTGCAAAGGTTAATGCTGGTGACTCCACCAAAACAAAATATCCAGGAATCCAGTGAGCCAGAGTTTCCTAACCCTCGTACGCATCCTTGAGCTCCATTGTTGAAAAATGAAATGAACCTCATTGTGTCTTTGTTGTAAGTTATTGAGTCAGTTCCTCATCCACCGCTGCTCTGCTACTACTGCTGCACAATCTCAAAACAGGGCCAAATAGTAGCGCCCCCCCCCCCCCCCCCCAGTAAAAATCACCGTCTTACTCCTGCAATGTTTGCTACAAAACAAGAGTGACCAGCTGTTTTTAGGGAATTACTTAGCTTTTAAAGTCTGCATGTTTTGATCTGACTTTAAAGATTATGTCTCCATCAGGAATGAGTGGACTCAGGGCTGAACATCCCAGACAGATTAGGGAGGTCGGAAAGTACAGAGAGATTAAGTCTTTCTTTGTCAGTTAGGACTTTTCATGAAATATGATGGAAAATATGTCATGCGCCTTTATACAACCCTTTGTGTTAGTGCTAGCTGGCCGAGTTAGCCTCCGCTAGCCCGAACTCACCTATTGACTGCCTGTGTGACCATTTCAAGTGTCACTTCGCTGAATACACACCTCCTGAATTCATGTTGATTCTGTGACGTTTCCATAGTTGTAGAATAATAGGAATGCACAATACAGATTTTTTTTTTCAAATTTCTGAAGTCCAATATGCTGATATTTTACAATGTATATGTCCAGATTGCTGCTATTTACTGGTATCCTTATTATCTGTAGAAACAAGTTACAGGATTGTCTCACTTTGTACGTATTGAAAATCCATGTAAACAATTTGAATTTATAACATTTTTTTAAAAATAATTTCTGAAACATTTGCAAAAGCCTCGTTGTCAAAAACATCAGACGACGAGCAAACGTGATTGTGGGACTTCACGAAGATGCTTGGCTGCACAGAACTATTGGCTCGCGATGTATTCAGATACTGATGTAGTGCCGATCATTTAGAGCATCGGTGTAAAGGCCCTATTTTGTTCATTCAGTCGCAACTCCAGAATGAACGCTACTGCCCAGCTGGTACTTGATGGGCAATAGAAAACTGTTTTGTACTTCTTCCATTGTCTGACAACAGAATGAGATGAATGTGCAAATGAGACCACCATCACGGTGGAGCTGAAGGGTTGCAGGAGGTTTGTGGCAGGAAAAACCACAACTGGCTCCAAACTGATCTGAACTCGTTACTGATGAGAATGAAATGATCATCAGTCCATCATTTAGTGTCGTGCTCCATGCGTGAAACACCCACCAGCATCGTGGTGTGAGTGTAACACTGTTGTTCAGGCGAAATACTCATCTTCCTCCAGTTGTTTTGACCCCCGCCCACATATCATAGTACTCACCAACTGCTGTGCTCTTGATCAGTACCAGTGTATATACATCCATGTATTACTGAGTTATCCCTCTGGAGGTTCCGAGGACTTCAAAGAGAGATGAATAATCTAAATGAAGTCAGAGTTATTGCTAAAAACAGTTGTTGTTGTTTTGTTTTTTTAATATATTGGCCGTAATGGCATGATGGTGAAGCTCCTCGAGCAAAACAGTCACCTGCAAGTACTTTTAAATGCTCAAAAGTGAACCGAGCAACTCATCCAGCGACCGTCTGATCTAAAGATCAAAGGCATCTGTCTCCAGACTGAGAGAAAAATGACAAAGCGGTTTTGTAATTGCGGCGTAAAGCTCGCCAGTATCCTCCTCGCATCAGCAGAATTATCGGACTTACTCGTCTGTTGTTTGTATTCATGTCTGGCCACAGTAAACTGGACAGAGGCTCTGACGATGGCACAAAGACAGGATGTAGGTGTGAAAGTGAAATTGTGATATTTCCAATTTCAGCCTTCTTTTCCCGTTTTTAGGTCAAAATTGTGAATCAGCTTGTCGTTCCTGCTGATAGGCTCAGAAAGTTATCAGTATGTAGAGATAGAAGAGTTCCTAACATGTGACTGACGCATCTCCGTCGTATCGTACTTAATTCATTCTGAAATATTGAATTAGAAAGTATTGATAGAAACAGAGAAAAAGTAAAAATGGGAGATGGAAACGCCTATATTTCATATAAAGTCATGACTGATGGACTGCCATTGCTGATGTCTTCACAGATATTCCCACACTTCCTCTTCATCTTCAGTCAGCATGCAACATATAACTATTAAAAAAAAGACCTTCTCCAACTGAAGTTAATTTCTCAGTACTTCTCTCCATATTTTTTGCTGTTGAACAGCTCTTCTCCCCTCATTACAGTCACGCGTATTGCCGTCTTCTGGCCAAATTACACAGCTTATTTAATTAGTGATAATTTTTTTATTTCCTGATATTGTGACATATCTGCAGTTTGCTTCAAATGTACTTGTAAAATGTAACTGGTAACACAGTGGCAGGTGACGGATTACGCCACCCACAGTGTAGCAGCTCCATCGTCTCGGCGCTGCCACAGACTCTAACTCTTACATCTGTTTTTCTCCCCCGTGTCTCTCGTTCCAGCCATGATCGACGTCAGTCAGCATGTCGAATTCCAGACACATAAGTAGTATAAACTCTCAGTACAACTCTCAGAACGCAGTTTTTGGCAGAGATGTTTAGTTTAGATTGTAGAAGTAATGAAGTGTCTGGTGAGTTCATAAACACCTGCCAAAGTACCCAAATCTGCCTCTGTATTAGTTCCTGCTACAGGATGTGTCTCCAGGACAACATATTGCCATGATCACACACACACGCGCACACACACACACACACAGACTCACAAGGTGAAAACAATACCAATGGCACGCTGTCGCGGCTGGCAACAATGATGCCATACTTGGTAGGAACCATCTTTATCACTCCACTACGCTGCTCGTTTACACACACTCACACTCACACACACTCACACTCACACACACACACACACACACACACACACACACAGAACATGAATCAGTTCTGCGTGTGCAAACCAGCTGCAGTGTCTAATTTGTAATCTGCCCCGTGATATTTCCCCATGCTTCACTTACTCGCATTTTTGGAGCCTCCCATTAAAAATTCTGTCCCTGGCAGATCCCCCATCCCGTCTGGCTTTCTAGCCGTGCATCTCTGTGCCGCTGTCGAGAAATTACTGTCTGTGACATTTGACATGATTTCTGGCATCGAGTGTCATAAATGGGTCATGAGGACATGGGCCTTTGTGCCCGGCGGAGGGCGAGTCAAACCCCCGAGTACAAGGACACCAAGGAGACACGCAGCGAGCGGCAGTGAAGAAGAGCCCATTAAATTATAATTAGACCAGCACAATAATGAAGAGAAGGCTTCTGAGGCTTGGCTGTGTACATTTTACTACACGTAACATATTTAACACCGGGTTTAATTGTCAGCTGCTCAAATAATTCATGATTTTGTTGTGCACAGTCAGTACATTTAAATGATGTTAAAAACAGTGAAATTATTGTGTTAGTCTGACGAAAACTGGACCTCGCATAGATACAATATCTATACACTTGATAGCACATGAAGATCGACTGCTTAAGTATGAATAGATAGAAATATTGGTACGCTTCAATCGACCTCCAGTGAGCCTGGCATGCTGCTGTCCAGCTGCTGGGCAATTGAAGACAAATGTGGAGACGAACTTGAAGCTGCCTCGGCTGCAGGAGTTGTCAGTCTTTCCTGAACAGGAACGCCACTTTTGACTTGTCGAATTGTTCCGTACGTGATGCAAAAGGTGAACCGCAGGACAGTCAGATTGCGACCGGCTGAATGGGGGCAAACCACCACCTACCGTTCTGGATGAGGACGTTCTAACACCAGTTAAGCAGTTGTTGTGTGCTGTGTAATTCGTGAGAAAACATAAACAACAGGAGCAACATGAGTGCAACGGTCTTCATCTATGCTGTACTATGATCTAGCATGTGAACAGGAATGTGGATGGAATATTCTATAAGCAAGATGTAAACATTTTTATCCAAATATTGTCTCAATTGGAATAAGGTCAGGAGTCAGATGTGTGATCCCACGGAGGCTGTGGTTGTTGTCGGACCCCGATTGGTCGCTCTGAGTTGACGGACACTCCTCACACCTCTGAGAACTACGAAGCAGCTCAGACATCTGGCCTGGAACGTGTTGACCGGCGCTCTCTTTAGCAGTTTGTCAGCCAGTTCAGAGTCTAATAGGTGTTGCCATGGCAGAAGGTTTTTGTGTAGAATCAGTAGGTAAAAGCTATGTCTGAGCTCCAATGGCTCACATTACCGCCCCACTTTTCCGAGCAGCAACAGCTCTGCTGCTGTGATTCTTAGAATTTGGGCTTCTGTGATTGCTATACTGTTCTACAGCTTTCCCATTTGCAAAGCTCTTTCATTAATCAGCATTAACACTGTTCAATAGGGAGTCTAATTCATGTGCTGCTCCCATGGGTTATGCTTCATCCCCTCTCATTTGTGGTACAAAGATGAACTAGAGTCTGTGAAAAAAGGAGCATCTGATTAAAAACTTTGGTTCTGCACAATATGCAGGCTCTCTCAATAGGCGATGAATATGTAGTGGCTTTCATAAGCTGATGGTGAGCGTAGGTAATGAATTTAGATAGACTATTACTCATCAGAGTTGTATTCTTACTAGGAAATGCATGGGAACTTGTTATGCCCTACAATAATGTGTAATTATCATCTATTATGATCAGTATTTTTACAAGCTTTAGTAATCAAGTAGCAACTGGGTCAGCTCATTTAGCGAGAGTCTGAGGGTATTATGTTTCCCCTTTTCAACTCACATCAAAGGCAACATGCTTGATCAGGGTGATTTCTTAAACATATTTCTGTTTCATCTCCCCTTGACGGCGCAGTGTCAGATAATTACCATGTTTTCTGTAATGAGAGGTGCAACAACAAGAAACAATGTTTTAAAAGCAGCAACCCGTGAGAGCAGCTTCTGCTATTTCAGACAAATTGGAAATGTAAAATACACAGCACTTAGATGGGAAGAGTGGGAGGGGTTGAGGGTTGTGGGTAGGGGGGGGGGGGATTTGGAGGACAGCAAATAGAAAAGTTTCTTGGAGGTTCAGTTAGGGTCACAACAGTAGGCCTGTATGAGATTTTCACTGTTCATAATTGACCTGACAACAGTAACTTGTCAGGTCCAGATACCGAGAACACTGTTTATCTGAGCCAGAGGTCTTTTATTGAACGAGGCGGTCCTCCCAAGGGGGGGCGCCAGACCAGTTCAGTGGAGACTTAGTGAATGGAGGCAAAAGACTATTAGGTGTCAAAATGACATTACAGAACCAGGGGGGGGAAATGGACGCAAGGTCCGAATTTACAAGCTGACTCAGCTCCTGTGGAGGAAAGTTCCATTAGCTTCTGTTAGCTTGTGTATCCAGGAGCCTTCCTTCCGCCATAATGTGATGCAGATTTTTAAGCACTGCATTAGAAAAGGTCGATGGTAACGCTGACATTTGCAAACAGCTTTTACGCTTGCTTGAGGTGGATTTTTGCCTTTTTTCAAGAAGCAAAACATGATATGACAACCTTTCCCTTTCTTTTTAAACAAGCTCTGGCGGCTCAAACTCTCAGCTCACGTGGCTGGCCATCTGGTTTAACCGCCGTCTTCCTTACGAATACTCCCAAACTTTGCCTTCTATATTCCTGTTCATTTTTCACTGATAGATTTTTTTCCAGTCTTTGCCGTGTGTAAAGTGGAGTATCCTGCCATCCTCTAAGTGCACGACGTACCCTAATTTATTCGCTTCAAACCTGTTGACGGAAAGACATCTTTAACAAATGTCCCTGTTTTTGACATTTCCACAGTTGGCTTAAAATTTGCTCAGTAATTAAGTTGAAAAACAATTAATGATTCTTTATTTCAGGTTCACCAAAATGCTACACATGGGTCCTTTAATTTAAAGTTATCTGAAGGAGTTCAAAACTTAATGACAAGTTAACCGGTATAAGAAGCTTGTGCAGTTTCCGTGAAGTATCAAACCAAGAAGGAGGGTGTTAACTTTGAAATACTGGTTCTGTTGGAGCTTTGTGCCTATTTTGGTTTAAGAGAGGGAAACTGCTTCAGCAGAAAGTCAAAAGCTTTCACAAATCACGGATGAGTGGTTGACGCACTGAGCGCAGGTTAGTGTAGCAAATGGAAACACCTCAGCAGGATTTCAGAATTGTCATGTGTCAAATGAATAAATGGAACGATCTGGAGGGCCTCCAACTCTCGGCTGAATGTAAATGAGACACTTGAGACGAAAATATGATTTAGGTAATGCTTTCATTGAGTTTGCCCTGAAACTCTGTCTTTTGTCAGAGAGAAAATGATGATGTAATAGTGGGAAGAGAAAAGAACACCGTGCCTTCCTGTAAACAACAAAATCATTAAGATCCCTAGAGTTTTGCTTGCAGCCATGGGTGCTCACTTTTTTTTTTCTTTTTTTTTTATGGCCAAAGTGACAACTCCTGGACAACACTACCGGATACTCTGCATCTTATGACTTCATTTTCAAATGTTTTCCCTGTGTGCATGAACACAACGATTTATACGCTAACTCTAGATGCCAGATGGTGTACTAATGATTTTTGAGAAGGCACCAGCCATACAAACGCAAGCCAAATATGTTAATAATTCATCGCTGTCTTTTATTTCATGAAAACGAGAGCATCAGATCAATAGTCTCCATTTGCTCTGCGTGTCTGTGGGTGAGTTGTTTGTCTGCGGCGTGCTTCAGAGTCGGGTGTGGCTCAGTGCTCATGTTGTGTTTTTGTTTGTTTCTGCTATTTTGCACTCTTCGTTTGGACACGATAATGGCACGTCTAGGTGAAGTCATGGAGAATAAGTGCCAGCCAGATTGTCTGATATGCTGCCATTTCCTTGCTTTATCTACGTCAGTACGGCCCTCCAGTTTACCTGCTGGTTCCACTCATGCAGCTGGTTAGAGGTTAGAGGCAGCAAGAGTCGTTTAGATGAAGCGAAACGTGTAGCTGGGTGTCATCTGCACAACAAGCAACTTTTATTCTGGCAAATTCTGTTTTCAGTGCTTTGATTAGCAGGTAGAATTCTCACAAATGTATTGGAGAAACAGTAGTATCCCTCAAAAAACTATTTTTGAAGGTATAATTTATTAAAAGTATACATCTAACCAGGGCGGCACGGTGGTGCAGCGGTCAGCACAGTCGCCTCACAGCAAGAAGGTTCTGGGCTCCATCACGGGTCTTTCTGTGTGAGTCTGCATGTTCTCCCTGTTCCTGTGTGGGTTCTCTCTGGTACTCCAGCTTCCTCCCACAGTCCAAAGACATCAAGAGGGGACGAGGCTGATTGATACTCTAAATTGACCATAGGTGTGACTGTGAGTGTGAATGGTTGTCTGTCTCTATGTGTTGGCCCTGTGATGGACTGGTGACCTGTCCAGGGGTAACCCCGCCTCTCACTTGATAGGCTCCACCCCCCACCCCCCATATGGCCCTTAACAGGATAAATGGTAAAAAATGGATGTGTGGATGGATACATTTAACCAAGTGCCACGTGTAACTACCCACTGTAGCACAGGCACCATAAGCCCTAATAACCTCAATTAAACATCAGACTCTTTATTTTAAAAGAATTGCAGACTTATTTACACACACACACACACACGCACACACACACACACACACACACACACACACACACACACACACACACACACACACACACATATATATATATATGTGTGTGTGTGTGTGTATGTGCGTGTGTGTGAGTAAGACACCCATTTCTATTAGCACCTTGATCTGACTGCCATTGAAGTGCTGTGCAGGATGGAAGAATTGTGTGCTCCTCTCCGGCCAGACGCGACTCTTCGTCTCACATTTACATGTTGATTAAATGGTTTTCTATTACGGAACCATTTGGAGGTGCTTTAACATCCACTGGACGTCCAGAAATGGCATTTTTGTATCAAGGTCGGTTGAGCAGGGCTATCATTAATGATGAGCTTCCTTGATGTTTGTAAACATTTTAGTTTATGAAATGACTTCATCACTTTTCCCCCCTCTGTTAAAGTAAAAGTGAATTGCTTTTTCATCATCGTTAATATTTCGCTGCACGAAATGAATGGTTGTTTTTGTGCGTTTTGTCGTGATCAAGAGTGCTTGATTTTACCTAGGAACAAGGACCATGTATGGATGAATGCCATTTAAGTGCTTATAAAGTCACAGTTCACGATCGCACATCATACCGCGCTTAACTGTTCTTCAGCGCTGAAAGGATCCGATCTTGCAGAACCCTTGAACCGCAGTATTTTCTCCCTCCTGTTGTGAGTGAGATAAATCCAAATCTAAATTAAATACCATGGTTTTGTGGTTTTAGGAATCCTTGAACTATTAGCACACTGTCGTGAAAGTAAATGTACAGTAAAAAAGTTGAAAATGTTTCCACAAAATCCACAGAGCTGAATCTGGAGGTCTGAGCTGTCAGTGGTTAACGATACGGTGGAACTGCCCAGGGGGTGCACTATAAAGCCTTGTAGATTTGATTTTATAGAAAGTGTTGGTGAACACTCTGACCTGATGTAGTCCTCGCCTCCTGCTCTCATTTATCATGGCGCTGTCATCTTCATTCATCTCTGTTATTGATTCATCTGTGGAATTGCTTCTGTCATGACGCAACACGAGGAGGAGGTCTGCTGCACACGGAGGGCGTTCACCTCTGACCCCAAACATAAATCATCCCCTCTAATAAAATTGACTCGTCCCATTCTTTTTTCTCTCCCCATTTCCCGCAGGGTCAAAGCAAAGAAAGGGGTGAACCTGCTCCAAACCAAGTCCAAGAATGCCCAGTGGAAGGTGGACTGGGAGGTTGTGTCTGGAGCTAAGCATTCCATCACCACCATCGATGTGAACAAGAACAAAGCAGTCAAACAGGGGTGAGTCAACAGCCTCGGGCCTAAACACACCACTAGTCGGACCAACCGCTGCAGCTGGAGCTGATCCCCTCCCTCCTGCAACATAAATACACTGATATTTGTCTTCCTCAACAATGGACAAAAGGTCTCTTACGAGGTTTAAAGTCATAGTCATGGTTCACCTTTTTTTTTTTTCACGATTAAAGTGAGCTTTTAAAAGCGTATACCACTCTTTGGTAATTCCACAGGAGCTACGGAAGATAAAACAGGGCTTTGACCCGCAGCAATGACTAAAGCGTCCTATATGCTTTATAGCTCAAAGTTAAAGGGTTGGGGATGTTATCTGCTTAGTCTCACTACATCTGATGGTAATTCAGTGTAGGTTAGGAGGCGAGGTAGAGGATTTTGGCTGCTGGCAGTAAAATGCCTTTGAGATGAGATCTTGTCTGAGAGCAGTAATTACGCCAAGTTCCTCAAAAGAGCATAAAGACCGGATCACGGGCCGGTAGTGTCTGAAGATACACTAATGGAGCCGGATTCGACTTCAAAAGCAAGTTCATGGTGAGAGTGAAACTATGGCTAAATGGTTTGCAAACATAATGTCATCGAAGTGGTTTATAATAACACTGACTTGGATTTTTATAATGTCCTTCACAGACACGAGGCCTCTTTTACTCAGAGGTAAATGAACTGTCAAGAAACACAAATGAATAACTATGAATAACGGTGAGCGTCAGGAGTTTAACCAGAGGTGAAATGCTTTATTGAGTAGGTGAGTTGTGTGTCGGGGAGAACTTGTTCAGATCTCAGAGCCTTGGAATGTTTTTGAGTCGGAAGGAGGCGGATTGAGGGAATGGTTTTATGTGTGAGGGGAAGGAAAGGGCGGAGTCAAAATGACACCCAGGTTGTAGACTTCAAGGGACGTGTAGATGGAACAGCTGTTCATGTGGAGAGGAGGATCTCCATCCTTCCAGAGCCCCGGGAGTCACAACCATGGGCTCAGTTTTTGTTTGACATCCTGAGATTTATATTAAGCCCGTGAATGCATTCGTTAGCCTGTTTTTTGTGAATACAGCCTAATTGATTTAATCAACACATTAAGTGACACTTGTGATGTACAAGTTTGGAGGCAATTCCTCATCACACATCCTTCTCTGTCTCTTAAAAGCTCGATTTATCTAAAATGACATAAAACAAACAGCAGGCAACATTATATTACTGGTTAAGATCGATTTATGATTGATTTTCTTGCTCAAAAAGACTTCATTTTTGCTGGAAACCAATGTGATCATTACAAAAATAAATAAATAAATTTGTTCAAAAGGATTAACTGGATATACAGTTTGTACTTGAATAAACACAGATAACATCAGATTTTAAATACACATTTTTTAGCGGTCTTGGCACCTCTCACGTCGAGTCAATCCAAAAGCCTTCTAGTCGATTGTTAAATGATTATCAATGCGGAAAGACACATCCACATTTTGTTTTTCATTTCATCAATTTGAAATTAATCTTGTTGGGGTTTTTTTTCTGGGGCTTCTTGTAAATTTTAAAACTTTCTGTGTTTGTAATTTGATGCATAATTAAAATTAACAGATTAATCTACCAGATATCACCAATTAGAGAGCACTTACCCCTCCTCGCTCCAGGTCTGCGCTCCACTGTGTGCATTCGTGGTCGCTTCATTCTTCATCCTGACACTCTGACCAGCTGCTTCAACATTTACAAAGTGAACATGCAACTAAAAATGAACGACAATAAATCATAATAAACCTACTTAGTTATCAGGGAGCTTTGGACACACTAGCTGGTTTAAAGACTGGCTTCCCTAAGGGACACTCTCCGTAGAGAACAGCAAGACACAGTGGCCTCACCTGAAAAAAGAAATCCACCATACTGCTCTTGTTTACTTCCTAGCTGTCTCAGCGGCAGCCTCTCTCGCTATATTTAGTGACCCTTGTCATGTAATCTTCGCCTCCCTGTCACCATGTGGGAAATGTCCAGTAGGGGGTCAAGCATGGATAGAGAAACAGCATGTCACGCTGAATTTCGTCAAAAAGCAAGTCGATTCTGAGACCACCTGAAGCCACACAGCCAAACAACAGGTATCTAAAGTTATCGAGTGGAGTCATGGAAGATTTCATGTTATGGAGCTTCATTCCCACCCAACTGATTGAACCTGAGCGTGAAATCTTTGCATAAGAAAAAAGCACTCGCGCCTCTTGAGATTTTCTTCTGGAAATACATTGTTGTGAAGTTGGTTCGCAGTAGTTTTGGGAGATGCATGGCAGCTGTGCTCTTAACGGTATTACGAGGACACGTTTCAAATAATACTGAGGTATTTTGAGGCCTTTTTTTTTGTGCAAAACCAAAGTAATAAAAGGAAAGTCGAGTGGCTTCCTTCAAGGTTCAAATATCCCAAATGTATGTCATTCCTACGTAGTTGCAAAAAATGAATGCAAAATGAGCCACAGAGAAATAAACTTGAAAAGTAAAGTGACAAATATAGGCTTGGAACTGATGTTTTATATGGTTCAGTCTCTTTTTTCACAAGTGTCTGAGCTGAATCCAGTATGGAGACTCAAATTGCTTAAAGGTGCCATAGAGAGGTTGAACGGGGTATTAATTCTTGTTCTGTGGAGTGATATGTAACCCCACAAAAAATGGTTGGGTCTGTATTGGCTCAGAAGCTTCCTAAAAGGCTCTCTGAAAATGCTGTGTTACCATGTTGGGTTTAGAATGCGTCGTTTGTCCCTATTGGGGTCGTTTCTGACCTCATCTGGCAACCTCATTATTCATGCAAGTGCATGAGTTGACGGCGATCGGTTGCCGTTGTTTATCTGGCAACCTCATTTAACTACTACTCGGTGATTGGCTGCCCTCACTGTCACTGACAAGAAAGTACTCCCACTTTCTCGGCTAACTGTCGCCGGTGCTAACTGTGACTGCTACTGTCAATTGACAACATTCCATATCATACAACAACACCATACAACAACATTCGTAAGATAAGATACCAAGTAGCCACGGCCCATTCGCGAATCCAGCCGTATATGCAGTGGCGGGGTGGCCGTCAGGACAACCGGGAGTTTTTCCGGTGGCCTGGCCCCTTGGTAGCCTGCCTGGCTGGCCAGATTCCTTCCCCCTCAAGCCAGGCCAGGCCAGCTAGCGACAGACAGTGCAGATAAAACAAAGGTCTCAATTCTGTCGGGGCCATTCATCAATCAGTCTGCTCAGTCAGTGCTGCTGCTGCAGGCTCCAGTTTGTGTCGCGCGAGCGAGTGACACGAGAGAGCGACACTAGAGAGCTGCACTCACACGGCTCGCTCACGTCATCGCCTCCTCCCGAAATATGTCGAAGGGGCGTGTGTGAAAGGGGTGGGTTCAGTGTGTGTGTGTGTGTGTGGGGGGGGGGGGGGGGGGGGGCACTGACTGAACTGTGACGTAACACTTCAGCCAAAAACGCATTTGTCCATTTTCCCGCGGCGATTCAAAAAAGGGGAGATACTTCAAACAGAGGTCATGACACTGCCTCACACTTCGTGTGTATTCCCCACAACTGGGGGACGTTGAATAAACACCAAAACCACGAAAACGAGGATTTTCATTCTAGGGGACCTTTAAGTAAATCGTTTGAAATCGGGCTTGCAGATTTGTTGCATCTGGCCGACTTCAACCCTTTGCCTTTTGAACCAGCCAAGGATTATTCACGAGTTACTTGCTGCGGTTGCTATTGCTAACGAGCTGTCATCTGAGCTCTCTGAGACGAGTATCCAGCTCTCTGGCACCAGGGTCCCATCAGGCCAGCTGTTTTTTTTCCCTCCTCCTCCTCCTAATGTTCACATCAAGCCCATGTTTCAGAAGCAGGCAGTTATTCTAATTCGATTATTGTCTCTTTTGATGATATCTGTTTTTTTGGGTTTTTTTTTTTGTGCTTTCATCATCAATTGAAGTCTTTATGCAGTTAAATGATTAGAGGTATTGTCTGCTTAAACCATGGTTAATTCTCCTTCCTACAACATTAAGATGGTTAAGTCCACTTACTTTTTGACGGCTAAGATGAACCTCCAGAGCTATAAACACGTTGACTGGTCCTTACTGGGCTGACAGGATAAGTCTGTCAGGGTATAGCAGAGTATCTGGGAGGCTTCTGACACTCCCTGTGAGATCCAATCATGAGCTGTCAGTCTGATCATGATTTTTTGATTCCACTTGGACAAAACAAAACTGAACCAGGAGTTGCTTGATTGTATAAAAGGTGTGTCTGGACTGATCCTGGGTCTGATTTTGATAGAACCATGAAGATTGAGTCCAGTGTGTTGGTGGGATTATGTCTTAAATTGCTCCTAAGGTTTCTTTTTTGATTAAATCCTCCTGTCAAGTAGATCAAATCCTGGTTTTTGTACACTGTAGGATGACTAGAGGTTTACTCTCCACATTTTAAAGAGGAGACAACATTCAGAAGCCAAAATCTAGAAACCTAAATGAGCCCCCCTCCGTGAACACCCAACAGAATTCCTCCACTAATTACCCAATTAAATGCCGTAAAGCAAGGAAGGAGAGTTCTAATATTTTACAGTAATTGCTCTCGTTCCTATGTCTTTTTGTCCCAGATTCTCCAGCAAATATGTGAGCGCTCACTATTTAGAGACCCCCTCTTAAACACCCGCAGCCCTCGTTTCCAAAAAATACACACCAGCACCATTTGGCACCTCATTGCTGGGTACCAATTCTGTTAGAACATCTGGTTTTGTTTACCCAAAATTACCTGAAACAGAGGACATGTGGTGACAGCGCTTTCCCTTCAGAGCATATTGATAATCTCTCCGTCGCCTGCTTCTCTTTATTATTCTCCTCTGTGTTTTCTCTGCATCCCGTGACACAGCGAGGGCGGCGAGGGCTTGAACCAGTTTCTCTCTAGTCTGGAACAAACGCTTTCTAACCCACAGATGACACCGCATGATCCAGTACATTATTGATTGCAACCAATTGGTTACAAATTAATAATGTCAGAAGAAAAACAACCAAAAAGATGATTGTAGTGGTGTGTGGTTTGTTTGTTTTTTCTTGCTCAGAAACAAGTATTGACTCCTACGATGCACTTTGTTATTAAAGCTGTATCATCATCTTGCTGGACACTGATGTTTTCCCATTTTGAACCTGTGAGGAAGTGTTTTTCCTCTGTAAAAAACATGTTCTCTGCAAGCACAAGCACATTTACACATGTTGTTTACCCACTGGTTTAGACATTCTACACCGGTTTGAAGTTTTGTACAGAATAACAATATCAGCCTCTTGTTTGTGGCTTTGGGTCGAAGCTGAGTTACGAACATGGCTCCTACCTTGGAATAGAACGGGAAGAGGTAGGGAGAGTATAGGAACTGAGGCTTTGACCAGGGTGAAAAATGTATTTTTCCCAACACCACTTAGTCTTATTTTCCTCTTTCCTTTTTCTTTTCAACCTCTACATGAAGAGGAAAAAAAAAAACCTCAACAGATGATCCTGCCACGCAGTCTGTCTGTTCAATCACATAAGGTGCCAGATCCAGTATTGAGTTTGGGTGCAAGATTGATCCCTAAAACTCTGACGCAAGTTGACACTGTTGCACGTCAGTGGGATATTTTAAATGGATTTTTGGTTAAATCCCTAAAATGAGGTCTCAGGTCAACGCCAGCTTAAGACACTTTCACATGTTGTTGTACAACATGAAATACCGACTGCCTTGTAAAGCTCCACTTTACCTCAGAGTCATGCTGCCCCTTTGTTGCTGACAAGTAGCGAAACGAGACTTAAGAGGTTGAGAAAGTCAAGTCGTGCCTCTGTGGTGGAGATAGTTTGTGCCTTTATGTCGGCTTTTTGCTTCGAACAAGCCGATTTAACGATCATAACAGCGGTGATCATTTGTGAAGACTATCCACCAAACTAGACCTGTAAAATTGTATAAAAACCCATTGGCTTGTGGTCACTGTGGCGACTCTATACGGCATCTCTTCCCTTTTATCTGTACGAACCAGTGTGAGGAATCAACAACGCAGGACGGGATGTTGAATTGTTTCAATAGAGATGGTTGTGATGGAGGGGATGGAGGGAAGGTGAATCCTGTAGCCTGTGTGAGGTTATAAGTATCCAGACAAGTGGCCGTGGGACACACCCTTGAATCATTGTGTGTTTGGGCCTTTCAGCGCCATACACCTCCTCAAAACTGATCGATCCTCAGATCCTTCGGCCCCGTTGCCACATTCTCCTTGTTCCCACGGCGTGAAATATATTTCACAGGATGTTATGGCAGCTATATTTCAGCGTGTTACTGTTTCAGTGAGTGACCCAAAAGCTTTTATGCAATTTATGGCAGTAACAGTGTGCAGCTGTCCAAAGATTGTTCTAATAAATTGTAATTAAAGTTCTGCATTTAAAAGTTTTGACTCAATTTGTCTGTTATCAATATATTTTGATGTAGACTTCCAAGCTGTCACACAGCAAATTGTATTTTCAGCTCTACGTTGACATTTCCAGTAAATTATGTGGCGTACGGCGTCATATTGTTTCACAGTATATCAGGATGTAGTGGTGTCATGACACATGTGTGGTGATGTGTACGGTGAGGTCCCTGCCAGCACCCATGAGTGTGCAAAAACTGCTCCTTTAAAGTCTTACTTTGTTTTAAAAGTCCGTATCTTCCTTAAATGTTTTTACATGACGTGTTCCTGACTATAAAGGAGACGTAACCATCCCAAACCCTCTGTTCGCCATCTCAGTTCCTCCACTCTGCCTTGCAGCACTTTGATCCAATGAACTCTCGCGGTTAATCTGTTCAAACAGACCTCTGATCAAAGAATAGAATCCCCCTGAGCACTGAAAAAAAGCCCCAAGCTACAGCTTTTTAAACATATACTTTGTGCTGTACAGACAGAGCATCATTAACTTAATGGAGACAAGGGCCGACATTCTTCAGCCATGTTAATTTCTTCCCTTGCTGCCTCTGCGAAGAAATTACTCTTTTGTGTGGGATTGAGTTTGTCCAACATCAGTGCTATTTTTACATCAGCTACTATCAAAGCTGAAGGATGTCATGAATAATTTCAGGACATATTTAATTTGTTCATTTTAATAATAGAAGATTATAGAGAACCGTGTACAGGAACACTCACCAAAACATCCTTCAATAGTGGCCTGTTAATTTGTTGTTGTTTTTGTTTTTTTTCTTCAAACCTTAGGGACTGGACTGCAGTGACATTAATTAAGAAGAACATACATAATTTAGTATTTAGATGAAAAGGTCATCGCATAATCCCAACGAGATGTAGTCACATCACGGCTTATTATCGAAACGGGGAAGTTTAGAATGTGATTTTCTGCAGCCGATGCTCATGCGGGGATGTAAAGAGAATTAGCGGATGTTGATAACTGCAGACACCGATGTGATATTTTCGTAAATCTCTTCCTTTCAGTCAGATCTCAAAAAAGCATGTCAAAATGTCAAGTGTGACTGTAGCTTATTGCACAAAATCTGAGAAATGACATTTTCTGCCTTTTTTTTTTTAAATTCACTTACATTTTTCTGAAAAAAAGAAAAGAAAGAAAAGAAAAGAAAAAGAAAACATGGCCCCTAAGCGAAACCAGTACATTGTGAACATCATTTTCACGTCCCCCCAGCATTGTGACAGTCAGTGGTATATCGAGCATCTGTATGTACTCACCCCGTGGGCCTTATTGATGACAGTTTTAGTGTGTCACAGACAGGAGGCGGGTGTTTGTTTTCACTGAGTGATGTCGAGACAAATAGGCTGAGATCTCATCACGATGTTCCTGAGAGGAAGCCTTTGTGAGCGGAGGCTCCTACGGAGAGTTTGATCCGGCTTTCATTAAAAGGCCCTCACAACTGAAAAGCGGGACGGCTCTCCGCTTTTGTGAAGGACAGACGGCGACAATCTTGTGTTAAAGGTGAGTTTTGGGCAGGTTGATTCTTGTCACGGGTGGAGAGAGATTTAATTTGCCTCGCCGCCGCTTTTCTGACAGTTTCATGTTAGGCCTGTTGAACTTTAGGGTTACAACAAGACGGCTGTTAGCGCCTCTACATTTCTTTCATGTTTGCCATAGCATGATGGAGATGAGAGTTTTTAGTATCTGGAGAGGATCAAAGAGTGGAGACCACTCTGATATTTAACTTAAAGCCATCAGAACAATCAGGTTGCCAACCAAAAGTTATCGATTGGTCAGAAGAAAACCTGCAGCTGCTGCACTTGCGGTTATTTGAAAGTGAGAGGCTTGAACTAAATTTGCAATCTCCTTGCACAAGCTCTACAATCAAGCCGCGAGATTGAAGAAGAAAGAGGCCCACCAAGATTAAGGAACCGTGATTGTTTATTGACAAGACCTGCACACTGTTTGCATCCAGTTGCTGATTAATTTGTGGCATATGATAACTCTGTCAAAGTAAGCAGGAATGTCATTAGAAAGCTGCCACTTCTCATTAGTTTCAGCCACTCTCTCCGCAGCAGCAGCAGCGGCAGCACGTGGGAGCGTAAAAGTCAAGTGACAGAATTTTACAGTTATTTCCATGGTTCATGTGGAAAATCATGGAATCTGAGCTTGGCCACTTCTATGCATGGTGAAGTTTTTTTGAATATAAAAGAAATATAGAAAATGAAGGAAAGTGATTCAGAAAAGCTGAATATAAGTGTGGTTCAGTTTAGATTGTTAAAATGTCTTTTAGTGAATATTTATTTGTACATCATGCATCCAAATCACTTAGAAACCATCAAGGCAAAGAAAAAAAATTATCAAAACAAAATAAGATAGTAAGCACTGTCACCTCACAACAAGAAGGTTCCGGGTTCGAGCCCCAGCTCAGACATGAAGAAACTAAATCCCTCAAACAACTTTTTTTCAGCTGAGGACCAATCAATGTAGTGGGGGTGTTTAGTGTTGTGGATTAATTCAAGTCCATATTTAGATACTTTTGTGCTACGTCTGGGCTGCACGGTGTTGCAGTGGTCAGCACTGTCGCCTCACAGGAAGAAGATTCTGGGTTCGATCCCCGGCTCCATCACAGGGTCTTTCTGTGTGAGTCTGCATGTTCTCCCTGTGCCTGCGTGGGTTCTCTCTGGTACTCCGGCTTCCTCCACAGTCCAAAGACATCAAGAGGGACCAGGTTAATCCAGACTCTAAATTGACCGTAGGTGTGGCTGGGAGAGCCAATGGTTGTCTGTCTCTATGTGTTGGCCCTGCCATGGACTGGTGACCTGTCCAGGGTGAACCCCACCTCTCACCTGAAGGCTAAAGGGAACAGGCTTTTATGTATTTTACATACCTCATGTTATAAAGAAAATATCAACAAAATGATTAAAGATTTTCAGACATCTTTGCGTTGTGTTATGGGGTCGTCTTCATCTCTGTCGCATTCTCATTAATGTGATATTTGGGCAACGTCTCGAAAGAATTTCTGTAATGTCTACTGGGACTCCAGGAGGAATTGAAGTTGTGACAGACACACTTTGTGGGTGGCATTCAACATCAATGCAATATTTCTTCTCAAAACCTGCCTCCATCCTTTTGAGTCTGTGTAAGTCGTTCCACATATTAGTCAACGGTCTCATAATTCATCTGCTTAAACAAGAGTCTTTTCCATTCAGTGTGTTCTTTTCCAACTTGGTTTGTTATTCTCTCCATTTCTAAGATTTCCTGTGTTGTTTCTGTCCATCTTTGAAGTGACGGACCATCAGTTCAAAGTATATCACTTTCAAAGAAGAGTGACTCTCCCATCTGACGAGCGTCCTCTCAGCTCAGTCGTGTCCTCAGCGGTGCCTCACATGCTGGAACCCTTCGTGAATTCACTCTGTCCTTTTTCAACTCAAGGGTGACTTAAGGAGATTTTTTAAAAATAACCGCAGAGAAGAGTGTCGACAGTTCACTAAATGGCATTTTAATAATTAAAACTATCCAGTCAGCTATTTAATTAGCAGACATGCATTCCCTGAACGACTTGTTACACTGGGCTGTTTTCTCATGAATATGTTGCTGTAATTGATACGTGGCCTTTAATTGTGTTTCTGTCTTGTGTTTGTGTGATTTTGTGGTCTCACAGGGATGTTTTGGGAAATGCGGAGGTGATGCAGTTGGATTTTGAGATGGAGAACTTCACCAGTCTCTCAGTAACCAGAAGGATCAACTGGAATATCGACTACAAGGGCCAGAACCTGCCGCCTGAATCAGAGAAGGTGGTGACTGAGCTGACGGTGGTGCAGCGGGACATTCAGGCCATCATCCCTCTGGCCATGGTGAGTTCATCCACCTTCAGTTGACTGATGCCGATGCTGCTGTCCATGCTATGGATTATTATAAACACAAACTTGCAATAGATTCCACAGCGTGTGTTTACATTCTATGTTAAGCTTGATAAATGTGAATATGCATGCTTTTTTTTTTTTCAAGGACTCTCATACAAAATTGATCAAATAGGTCCTAAATGCAAATGGTGAAGCACTTGCATTGATGTTTAATCAAGGGTACCATCTAGTGGCCATATTAATTATTAATTATCATCACAGGACATCAGTATATAGTGAGTGTAAATGTTGATTTACAGTTGCATCGGTGTGGAACATCTCAAGCTTGGGAGAGAAAATGAAGTTCTGTCACATTTGGTTCCCTCGTCCAAGAGTAATCGGGAGTTTTACACTTAATTTTGGGTCATGGATGAGAATAGTTTCAGTGGCAAGCAGTCATGACTTACATGTTTTTGTCTCCTAAGATCACCGTCACAAGTGAACACCATTTTTTAATTATTTTTGTTACCTCGGTGTCGCGCCATCCAGCTTTGCAATTCTTCTCTTTTCAGCAGGTTGATGTTTAATGTCTTCAATCGCCTCTGTAGTCTCTCAGTGGTGAGGTACTGTGTTTATTGGCCTCTTTTATTTCTTTGAAACAAATCATGACAAAATGTGCGAACCACAGACTTTATTTCAGTGGTTTAACTGATCACCCATTCACAGGGAATCGGACATTCAATGCTATCTTATTTCCAGGCTTAAGGACTCTCTCTTGCATCGTTTTCTGGCATACTTGATGCACGTGTCTGAAGACGTTGTGAGCATTTTCACTTGTGCGCAGCTTTGACAGCATCCTGCCGGTATTGGACCTCCAAAATACTCGTTTCTGTGGAGCTTTAACGGCCCTCTGTTGAGGGTATTTGTGTACCTTCAGACAAATGTCACACATACACTCCCAGGCCTCCTCACCAGGTACACTTTTTGTAGAACATTTTCCCTCTACAAAGATAACAATGTTTGGTTTTGACCAACATTGTCATAAAGCTATTAACTTAACTCATGGAGTCAAACTGGTCTCTTTTCTCATATTTTAGCCACCCCATTTTGAGGTGCAGGGTATAAGAAAGACTTTTTAATATAATGCACTCCAGTATAACATCTCCACCACCTGGAATGACCTAAATGATAACCATAAAGTAGAGTTATTACCCTTCTGACAGTGTCAACAAAGACACACTTTTACTAGCTTCATAAAAGCAGAATTCATGGCGGAGCTCTTCTATTGGATTGCGGTGCAGTGTGGCGGTGTACCTAATTGAGTGGCCAGTCGGTATCTAGCAGATGTCAAACAGTTGCCGAATGACAGAAGCTTATTTTGAAGTCAGCAAGGTCCGGGGGGTCAAAGGTCGAAAGGTCAAAATCAGCACATCCTCTGGAGTTTACAGTGCAGAAACAGTACTATAACAATATTGAATTCATCTGGATTTATCACAGGATATATAAAAAAACCTTCAGGGGTGGGATGCTGCTGCTTTGTATTTGCATAATTACAACTGCTCTGCACCTAAGCGCCATTAAATATTCTTGAGCTGCAGTTATGACTTTGTGTACAGCACATCTGTTGTAACATAAGGTTCACTTCATACCTCCAGACCCCTTGACCTGTGGGATTAGCATGCATTCTGTACCCAGATGTGTTTAGCTGCCTGCAAAGTAGGATTTCCGCCCGTGTGACAGGAACTAGCGGTGATCCCATGTAGCTTTAACCTCACTTTCCTCGTGGCTGGGTCATAACTCTGTCTGCTGCAAGTCTTCATTTAGTCCAATGAAAGCAGCTCAGAGGTGCTCGGGTCAAGACTTTCACGTTTAGCTGCCGTAGGTCAAGCGCTCTGGAGCCTTCCTGCTAATTTGACAGGGGAATGATTTAATCTGGGCGCGGCCTGAGATTTTCAAAATAGGATCGGACCAAACTGATCAAATTAGGACATCACAAGTCATTTGTGGGAGTTTGGGGGAAAAAGTACTCGCCATTTAGCAGCGACTTTTTTTCACAGTCTCTGGGCCAGTGTGCATCACATGACCTCACACTGACACCATAGTTGTAATTCCAAAATTTGGCCTCTGTGAAAGAATCAGCGCTGTTTCTTGTTTCTGGCTTTTTGTAAGCTGCGATCATGCGACTTCTACTAGAAGCAGACATACATGTTAAAGGGAACTTAATACTGTCATTGTTCTGCATTTGCATCTGATGAAATAATAGATCACCGTGTAAAATGAGTCATTTCTTTTGATCTAAACCTGAAAAACACTCAAAATGTACCACAGTAGAATCCTTACACAGGTGATGATTGCCCTAAACCTCAACGTACGTGGAATGTTGGGATGTTATAATTATCTGGGTCTTCAGTACATTGATTTGAATGTGAGGAGAATATTTTTTTGTAGCAACTCATGGCCAACCAGCAACTGTACGTTCAGACATGTAATAGCAGCAAGGAAAGTACATGTCTTTCAAGTGGAAAGGAAACTGGATGCAGATGAATCCCTGCAAGCCTCCGTCCATTCAGAATTTTCTTAAAATTCTCCTGGATTTGCTGCCACTTAAGACATTTAAGTCCTTTTGTTAATATACAAGAGTATACTGTAAATGGAAGGCAATCACTACAATCCACATGATACTGAGTTACATCTTGCCGACAGAAGTAGATGGAGAATTGATTTTTTTCATTCAATATTGGTTGCTTGTGATCCTCTGGAGTTTATTAAACCACCACTGAGAATTCATTCTGGAAATGTTCTCCTCAGAAATACAAGAATGTTCTTCCGCTAATGATATGAAAGTTGGACAGTGCTGTATTTCTTAATTTTCCCTTGTTGTCCCATCGCATTCAATCATGTTTAACCTCTTGATTTTTCTGCTTGAGACGACCCCGAAGCCATTTTTAGCGTGTGTGAATAATGTAATGTCCTTAATAGGTTATTAAATAGAGGAAGGTTATCAATTACTGAGGTGGCCATGAGAGTGAAGCCTCTGGTCTGGATCTGACCTTGCCTGCAGTCAGTGCTCATCTCTTCCCTTAACAAGAGCAAAATTACACACTGATGTTTTAAAGGTCCAATTTGACTAATTATACACCTGTGCTGTTTGTGTCTGTTAGTGGCTTTCTTTGATTTGTCCTCCCTCAGCCACACGGGGTTTACTACAGGCTGGAAGCAAACACACAATGATTCAATTTGAAAAGTTCTGGTTTTCCTCCCCCACTTTTTGTCTTTTTCACAAACACACGCACCGTCAGTTGGCCCCCATAAACAGGTTATATCAATGATTGTTTTACTATTTAATGTGGAACTTAAAAAATTCAACATTTTTGGACCATGTGAGTTAGTCAAGTCAAACCCGTCACTGATTGTTAACGACAGGAACTTTGGCTGTCAACGACGAGTCTGACAACAAAGCTAAGAAATGACATTTGAGAGAGCACAAATAGAATTCGTATTAAATCAATCTGACTGGCACTTCAACTCCGACTGAACTTTAAACAAAGTAATTTTTCTGATGGTGAAATGCCGTGAGTCACTTTACACTTAAATGTCAAATCAACACCATCTACATTAATCAGCATAGCCTTGCGTGAACCGCTCTGGGAATCTGAATCGCTCCGAGTCTGTTAGCAATAGCATAACAACATTCTGTTAACACGTCATCGTAACACGTCTCCAGATAAAATACGAACAGCGCTGTGTGCCCGACTGATTGAATGTGAAAAATTTCTCAGGGTTCATCGTGTTTCCAAGTAGAACGTCCGACCTCAGGGGGGTTCCAGTTGTACAGCAGTTCAACTGGAAGGCAGTTTTTGACTGGAGATATGAAAACTTATTTTTTAATCTCACTGGTGCAGAAACCAAATGCCAAATAAACCTGGCAAATAAACAGCTATGCACCTTTGAGACTTTTTTTTTTGGTTTTGTTTCCACACTTGACATGTAGGCGGCGACATGAGGTGTAGGATTTTTGCAGGCCGCCAATTAAAGCCTGGCTTGTGTGTTAATATTTTACCTGTTTGTAGCACACCGGTGTCAAATCACACAGCACTTGTGGAGATATGAATCATCGTCGTATCATCTAAATGAAGGAATGTCGGAGGGCATTGTCGTGAAACGTGTGATTTAGACGCCTCGTTTTGATGAAGTCAAGAAGTTTCTGGTTTGTGTGGGATCTTGTTGTCAGAAAACCATCGAGAAATGGCAGCGTTGAGGAAGTTCATATTTATATTAACGTACCCCCGTGTTTGTAAGAGACAGAGCCCATTTTCACATTAAGGGACCTTTAATGTCAGGCTTCAGAATAAACTAATTAGCACTGAGAACATTGCCAGTGTCTCAGGAGCTTTCTGTGAGCACATCTGTCAAGGAAATATTAAGCTGTTAAAATACAAATGAGCCAGGTTAGCATGGCAAAGGGAAAACAATCAAGGATAAACAGAGCACCAAGGACTGAAGTGGGACACCCCCACTCTCCTTTTGCCGTTGAATAACTGTCATTTTAAGCTCAGCAGCAGATGCAAACCAACCAGCACTTCTCAGCTGGTGCCATACACCCACTGACAGCTTGTAAAACACATCAGCACTTTCAGAAAGTGCTGACATAGAGAGCTGGGAGGTGGATCTGTTTCCCAAATACAAGTAAGATGCATTTTGTGTAACAAAGAAAGTGAGAGGAGGAAGGTCTGGGGTGGACTCCCTACTCCTGGGAAGGAACGTGAGAAGAGAGGGGGTGAGAAGGAAGGAAGGAAGAGGAAAGCAACTGAATGAAGAAGAGGGTTTTTTTATGGTTGAGCGATCACAGATTGTGTGCCAACTATACGCTTGACCCACTGCAGATGAGGGGCAGGAGGAGAAAGAGAAGGGTGGAGTTGCTGGAGAATTTACAATGTGAAAGCAGAAACAATTCCAGGATGCTGAGGTTAAATCAACCCTGGGGCTTATTCGGGCCACTGTTAACACCAAGCTTCTTCCACAGGAGTGTCTGATTACTTTGAGAGAATGGATCAGCAGAAGGAAGCCAGTGGGACGGGGAGTCTTAGCGTGGAGCAAAGGCGAGCCGTAATGCCGGATTCCCATTAGCTGCTCTGTGCCACTGTAGCTTCCACATGTTAAATAAGAAATGGTGTTTTGTGTTTCACAAGCTTGAAGTCACGCATCACATTTTCACACGTGCGTTTGTAGAGTTACACATTTGGTGAAATGTATTTTTTACATTATTTAAAAGCATGTAGTCGAGCAGAGTGTAGAAATCTCACACGCCAAGGGCTTGTCAAAGCAGCAAAGCTCCAACATTATTCACATTACAGCAAGGAAGTGACTGTCGTCCTTAAATACAATTATGTGGTGCGAAACCTTTGTCAAACAAAACCCCTGACGCACCACATAGTTTGTTACACAGAACCATGCGGGAAACGTCCAATTCTCATGAAGTTGCCAGAAATATGGGAAAACCAGGACGACAGGTTTCTTTACTCTGTCAGATTTCTGACTACATTGAAATGCAGGGTAAAATAGAAGATAATGGAGATTCAAAAGTGTGAAATGAACAAAACGCAAAACAAACAAACAAACAAACAAAAAAAACCCACTTATATCCATTTTGATGAGACCAGGCTGGATTGCTAGACCCCTACAATATTAAGAAGAGACCCAATGGTTTTTGCCTAATTTAGTTGATGGACAGAAAAAGCAGAAACAAGAAAAAAAAAAACAATCATTGAAGGTGGCGAGGGCCTGATTCATGCGCTTCAGCAACCCCCACTGAAACTGCTGTTACTCCTGCAGTTTGAACGATATACCCAATTAAAACAGTGTAAGTTCATCTTCATCTGTGGCAGTTTTACTTAGTATGATGCTAGAATTAAAACATTTTAGAGCTTCTAATAACTGCTCACTGCTTCACACGGATCATAGTAATTAGGCCAAATGAAAGCAAAGTGCAGTACGTTTTGTTCCAAACTGATTTCAGGTAATGAGTGCTTTCAGAGGCAGCACACATTCGACAGTAAAGTGTCTGGTGGAGTGCAGTATAGTTTCCAGATGCAAGAACACAAGGGGAGTTAAGAGATGATGTCTTCCAATTAAGATTGTTGAGACACTTATCCGCTCAGGTCTAAATGTAAGAAATAAGAAACAAGCGTTTCTGTCGCGGTAAATGACTCAACTGGTAATTTCTTTATCTCTTACTGATTGTGTTGATTTTACCTCACATACACTGGCTTGATGAGCTTTGTTCCATTTAAATCTCTGGTGTCAGGGAGGTTCTCTATTTAAAAGTTCCAAGTTTCATCTTTAAGATCCTCTCTATCTCTTTGCACCTCAGTGTATTAAAGGTAGAATTCAGTGTCACGCTTCAGGACACGTCAGCATTGACTGCTTTGTTATTTGCTTAAGGCTCCAGGAGTACGTGCCTTGACAGCGCTCAGTACTGAGTCACTGTATAATATTTCCTCTATGAATAAACAATCCTGCACCTTGCAGCTGAGAGGGAACCCGTGGAAAACTAAGGGGGGAAGAAACTCTACTTTTTGCCTTACTCCCTTATTAAGATTTTAAAATGAGTGCCAGGCAGGAATTTGAATAAACTCTTTTTGATTTAAGGAAATTTACATGGTCTCCTGGGCCTCTCGTGCACCACAAATGAGAAAACTTGTTACCCTGTTGCAGCTTTACATGGTCTGTGGGAGAAATAATGAATGGATTCCAACTTTAACTGAAGGCTTGGTGTGTATTTTAATTGGCTGTTTGCATTCCAATGCATCGGGTGACAATGTTGGCCTTGCTCGTGTCAAGAATTCAAGTTCTATTTTTAACATTATCTTCAATTTGTTGTATTAATCCCACGGTTTGATCCCATTTGATGTTCTGGTGTTGACAATTTATAAACAGTCAGGGTGCATGTTGTGTACCAGTCATGATCTAACACACTCCTGGTCTAACACACTCATAGTTAAACACATTCATGATCTAACACAGTCATGATCTAACACACTCATAGTCTAACACACTCGTGATCTAACACACTCCTGGTCTAACACATTCATGATCTAACACACTTATGATCTAACACATTCCTGGTCTAACACACTCATAGTCTAACACACTCATGGTCTAACACACTCCTGGTCTAACACACTCATAGTCTAACACACTCATGGTCTAACACACTCCTGGTCTAACACACTCATAGTCTAACACACTCATGGTCTAACACACTCCTGGTCTAACACACTCATAGTCTAACACACTCATGGTCTAACACACTCCTGGTCTAACACACTCATAGTCTAACACACTCATGGTCTAACACACTCCTGGTCTAACACACTCATAGTCTAACACACTCATGGTCTAACACACTCCTGGTCTAACACACTCATAGTCTAACACACTCATGGTCTAACACACTCCTGGTCTAACACACTCATAGTCTATTACACTCATGATCTAACACACTCCTGGTCTAACTCACTCCAATTGACTAAGGGTGTGTTAGACCAGGAGTGTGTCAGTCCAGGAGAGTGTTAGACCATGAGTGTGTTAGATCATGGGTGTGTTAGATCATGAGTGTGTTAGACCAGGAGTGTGTTAGACCATGAGTATGTTAGACCATGAGTGTGTTACACCAGGACTATGTTAGACCATGAGTGTGTTAGATCATGAGTGTGTTAGACTATGAGTGTGTTAGATCACAAGTGTGTTTAACTATGAGTGTGTTAGATCACAAGTGTGTTTAACTATGAGTGTGTTAGACCATGAGTTAGACTCACGGCGTAACTCAAGCCTGGTCTAACACATGCATAATCATCACAGTCACAGTCTAACACACTCCTGGTCTAACACACTCCTGGTCTAACACACGCCTGCTCAGTCTGAGTTTAGTCAATATTGATGCAGTGCTGGTTGTTAATTATCCTCACCGAGGAGGGACACCAATTTCTCGTCTGACTCCAGTTATCAGTATCACTACTGTGCTACACTGCAAAAAAAACACTTCGCCATGGCAGTTACAAAAGTTTTCTTTTTTTCGACCAAGCAGGTTGTGACAGAACTGGATTTTTTTTTTTTTTCACTCTTCCACCGGTGAAGGTGCTCGACTTTCAGGGAGATTACACAAATTGCTGTCTGCAAACTTTGTGGAGAAGTGGTGCATAAATTGAGGAAGAACCATTTCAGATTTGGGGAATGCTCACTTCAGCTTTTTGTTCCTTATTACTTGCTAAAAAGTGTAAAGACAGAAAAAAAAATGTATTGCTCATTTAAAGATTAGAGCGAAATTGTACCAGTGCACAACCATCAGCAGGATTATGCAAAAACTGATTCTCTGTGATTTTTATGGAGATTTGCAGTCAGGACCAATGAAAGATGTGTTTAAATTTGTAATGGATCCATTGAACATTTCCAAAAACTTTACATCAGCTTTGGGGAAGGTATGAGCTGTACAGTCCTCTTCAGTGCTGAAGAAGAAACAGTACAGACAGTACGTTTTTAAAGATGAATAATTTAGGAATTACCTGCATGTCATAATTCTCTCTGTGTGTATTTCTCTCCATTCCAAATTTTGTAAAATGGCATCAATGCTAAATGAACAATAACATAATTCAAATGAAAATTACATACATTTCTGAGAAAAAGAAGCTCTTCAAGACTAATTGAGTTTGCGTCAAGCACTAACCCACATGCCGTTGAAACTGAATTTTTTAGATGGAAGAAATAATGAGCAAAACATTTTAGGCGTATTTGGGTCGTACTTTTTGACATTGAATCCCACTTATAGAAGTCTGCTCTTTCATGGCATGGTGACAGCAACACTTACTGTTGTATATTCTGGAGTTGTTAGAGGGAAATATCTTTGAATGGAGGCATCCATCTCTGGTAAAACTCCCGCTGTGACCAAACTAATCTCTCCCCATCCAAGGCAGATTTCCACTTATGTGATCATCCTGAAAATATACAAAGTACTAGATGTGTCACATTGGTGCATTTAGCAGAATGATGTGAAAAATGTGTTTCCTAGAATGATTAACATTTTTACCTTTCTTTGAATTTTCTCCTTTTTCATACTCATTTTATTTACTCCCTGTTGCTCACTGGAAAAAACAGATTTTGAGTTGAAAATGTTAGTTGATGAAATCCAACGAAAGATGTCTGAGTAAAATGGTTGGAAAAGTATCACCTGGGATGCGCAGGAGCCCCGATGTTAATGGGCTTGGATCTGGACATCAGCACAGCTGATGAAATATCGAGGAAAGTTTCTCTCCACCTTCCAATGTGTCACGAATATCACTTTTTTTTTCTTTCCGTAGGACACAGAGATTATCAACACAGCCATTCTAACCGGACGCACTGTGGCTATTCCTGTCAAAATGGTTTCCATAGAGATGAATGGAGCAGTTACTGATGTCTCAGCCTTTGTGCAGTGCAAGTCCTCCAATGAAGACATTGTTAAGGTACAGTAAACCTGATTTCCACTTTCTCTGTAACTGGTAGAAGAGGTCAATTTAGAAAATGTAATGCCTTTACTTTTCCAGTAATACTGCAGTGACCCAGCAGCGCAGTCACATCAGGAGAGCATAAAACCTTTATTTTGCTCCATATTCTGCTCCATATGTACTTTATATTAGATTAGATTCTTACCTCATGCCTCAAATAAAATCAATAGTTCATAAAACTCCAGATACATCAGTAGGGTTTGTTGCAAAGGAGCAGTAAAAGCTCCATTATATGCTTGTCCACTGCTCACCTGATGTACTGTACTGCAAAGCCTGTGCCCTCTTGTTGTTCTCTTGATGGCTGCAGATATAAAACCAATGTCACAGGATACAGAACAATCACTGCAGAGGCTCAGTGAATCCAAACTACAATATCAAGCCTCGTCTGTTGATTAAATAATTTAAAGAGGGATCGCAACAACTTGCAGAGCACATCAGAGACTGTGATAACGCGATTATTATTTTCTCCAGTCAATTACGGTGCTCTATAGGCAGATTGTGTTATCGCACGGGCGGTACAGTGGAGTGCCGCAGTGCTGTTTAGCCCAGCTTATCATATTAAATGTGAGAGTGTGAGGAGAGATGTGACCTTAGAGGAAGTAAACAATGTATGTCGCTCTCGTCCAGACCCTCTCATGCATGCTACAGTATATACAACAAGCATGACAACAATCCACTCAAAAGTTTCCAAATACAAACATTAAAACAGTAAAGATTTAATAAAGTCCTCCAGTGAGCTCATAATTTTCTCGTGGAAAAACTCTTGGAAATCAGGTCAAGTTGCAAATTGAAGTCCAAATTGCACCAAAGTCTAATGCCTGTCTAAGTTCTTCCTAAGAGGTTGATGGTTTCAGTCCCTGGTGTCCTGTCGCCTTCAGTACACCATATTGTAACATGTGGTCCCATTTTTAATCAAATACATGATTAATCAGTGGACGCGTAAGTGCGTGGCCACCGTTGGATAGACAAGTCGTGAGCAGTCTGGGTCTCAGTCAGAGCTGCCTCATTCGTCTCCAGCCCTGACGTCTGGTTAAAGATGGCGATGGCCCAAAGCTTGAGGTTTCACAGTCAACCTCTGGGTGGCGTCTCTCTTGCTCAGTCTACTTGTAAAACTGCCTTGGCTCGTAACACAGCAGTAGCAGAATTGCGCAATACTGCACTCTAGTAAACAATTTATAAAGAGAATCCAGCCGTACAGCATCATCACACCTCTCCAAGTCATTTAAAGTTTACGCTGGAAAACATCATGTGTCGTTGCGCAGTGGGAACCGGCGCCGAGAGGGAGGGAGGGAGGCCGGAACCACGGCAACAATTGACACTTCAAGCTTGTAAATCCTCTCCCAATACATTAACATTCATTTCCTCTATTTGAAAATGTGTAGAATTCATTTCACTGTGAAAAGCCCTTTGTTCATTGAACTTTATAAATACCCGTATTAAACCAGGCTGTGAAATCCCTCCATTGGTTTACCAGCTCCTGAAGGTCAGGTGCAGCAGGTTTGATAGCAGATTTTACAGACTACCATGAAACGCGACCAGTAGAGAAGTGGTTCGTCTTTGAAGACGAGTGTCTGCACTGTATATTTTCATTCTGATATATTTGACTAACACCCATCTTGGCTGTTCTCTTACATAAAAAAATTTGCGGTGAGTAGATAGACGTGAAGGAGATCGGAAGGAGATCAGTGGTTTTCCTGTGCGTCTTCAGAGGGCCCCCAGTGGTGCTGTATTGCATCGTGCCATCAATAAAAAAAAAAGAATAGGTGTTTCATCAGGACGGCTGGTGTCGGAACATCATTTATCATTTTTCATTATCCATTAAAGACAAGAGGCTGAGCAATGCGATATTGAGTGGGCTTGCTTCAGCGCCCCTGCCATTGAACAGTCTGGGCTAATTTAAAAGGAACCCTTCAGGCCCAGGAAATACACCAGTCATGACAGTTCAATAAAGTGTCCCCCAGAAAACTGAAATAAAATATTCACAATGAGCCTGACAAGCGCTCATTTATGTCTGGGTTACTTTGTTGTTGTCGCACATCATTCTCATGCCAAAAGTTATTCTCATCTATTATCACATTCTTTGAGATGGGAGTCGCAAAAACGGCATAAAGAATTCAATAGCGTGACACATCGTCGGTGAGACAACAACAGCATTTAAATTAAGATTCTTCTCAAGATTTCCTCCCTGTGTTAAGTTTTGTTTTTTGTTTTTTTTAGCCCAGCATTTGTGTCAGTTGGATATTTACCAACCAGCAGGCTGTTTTATTTTTATTTTTTCCAAATGATAGGAAATCTACTAAAGTATCTACCATTTTTCTTTGCTGGAATGTTTATTTTATTCTTTGCTTTGGAAAAAAAAAACAAGCTGTCAAGAGTCTATAGCAGATAACCCCTTTCTGTTGTAGCTACACTTTATGTGTGCCTGTGCAGAAATAATTATCAAGGTACCCTGGTTATACCAGGTGGGTAAGGAGAGAGGAAGGCGTGCGTGTGCTGGATTTGTCGGAGGGGGGGGTGGGGGGTTGTGCAACGACTCACAAGCCATTTCCTCATGATCCTCTCCCCTGGCGTTGTGACTCATAGAACCCATCTGAGGGTGGAGGTAAGGCTTTGTGTCAGCACATCGCATCTCGTCCCTGTGGTCATCAAGCACACGTACTGTACCTGGCTGAGGCGAAGACTCCTTCCTCCCCGCCTCACTTCCACATTGGAGTGACGCGTTCACCTTTGGCCCAACTCCAAATTTAGCATCTACAAGACAAGAGGAGGCGCTAATCGGAGTGAGGGTAGTACTCCCGCCGGTTGAACATCCCTGCAGCTCGGGCTGGAGTTGTCTTAGTTTTCTGGGTGTTCTCATTTCATTTGTTGAAGTCGACTGTAGTTTCACACCAAGATGGATTCTTTGTTGTTGTTGTTGTTTTTTTTAATTAAAGCCAAACTGCAGTCAAATGAGATTTCATATCTGGTGTTATTGATTTCAAACGTGACACATATTCTTATTTGCAATTCAGAACCTACACATACATGTAACCTATAGAGAAAGATTAAATCAAACTGTACACAATCAAAAACAACTGCTATAACCTGTATTTTTTTTTTAATAATCCTATCATTTCTGTGACATCTGGGGTTGTGTTGCACCAGCATTAGCATGGATAGAATTGTCCAACAAGGTTAGCCATCCTTGCAGTTGGGCTGGTGACTTTATTGAGTCCTAATCCTCACGTCACACAAGCAGTGCAGTACTACTGCCCAGCGTCTCCTTCCCGAGCTGCAGCGAAGGATTATGAAAGTAAAAGAGGGGAAACTTTTGTAAAACATCTGCTTGATTTGCTGAGCTCAAACCGCTCCAGCCACACAGGAGATTTAGCTACATTTGATTATGCACTTTTGAGAACTGTAGTGTAACGAACGACAGCACGGTACAGTGTGGCCCGCAGCGGTGATTATAGCATCAAACTCCTGGGCGCTCAGAGAGAGCATTCCTCTGCCAAGGCGCTGTGACATCATCAGATCCATTTCTGGATCTGATCCAAACTGAAATGATTGTTCCTCAGCCTCTTCTATTGTTTCATCACAAATCCATCCACAGCTTATCCACCGTTATCTCACTACCAGCCTTCCTTTACTCTGAAAGAGTGTTATTGTACCTGTAGGGTTGTGCGTCTTTAGATCGTTTGTTTTTTTGAAGGCCAAACAAGTTTTAAAAAAAAATAGGAATATGTGATTTAATGCAACATGAAATCATATTTTGGACAGAAGAGTTTTGTGGTGGTTTCAGCATGATGTGACAATGCTTCCATACACAAACGCAGATCCATGAAGAAATACTTAAGCCCACTTCAGTGTGGACTATTCATCGGTTCAGTCATATCTGTTGTGGACAGCCCCTGGAGTCTCAGCCGGGGGCTGTTTGGGCCAAGGTTTCCTCTTCCTCCTCCTGGTTATATAGCAACATGAGACCCAAGGATAGAGTCAAAGGCGAGACACCTGGGACTGGATCATTTCACCATTTTAAGTAAAAATACAGAGAAACTATCAAGTCAGATGATAAAAGATGGGTTGCATCTGCGTCCTTTTCCCTACACGTGGAACCTGCATGGAACTAAAACCCACTTAAATATATTTGGTCAATAAAAGGACTCAACCCTCTTGTCTTGCCTCCGGTCACAAATGTCTCATTCAGACCGAAAGCAAATCAGATTTGGCTCTCAAGTCCGATTAATCTCAAATCTGACCTTTTCCTGTGATCAGATTTGTTGTGTCCAGATATCGCCAACCTATCTACGAGACACAGGCGGCCTGTATCTGAGGACAGACAGATTGCAAGTGACACAAAAGACGCTTTGAAATCCCACCTGAGTATCCAGAGAGTCCAGAATGGGACGCATCTGTAGAAATTTCCTTTGAATCAGATTTCACACTACCTCCAAAAGAGGTTTGGATCACATTCTCAAAATGAATATTTCATATGTTTTTGGCTGTTAGGACTGTCTAAAATCTATCCTGATACAACAGAAGACCGTTTGGGGCTGGCAGTCTGAGCAATCTCAGGCTCCCGTCCCTTGCAAACTGATTCTACATTCATATGCAGATATCTCCTGATGGAGATTCGGATTAGCCAGAATGTGTTCTTTATCACTCGACATCTGTGGCCGGCGTCACTAATGCTTTTGTGATTGTCTGGGAGCAAACCCCTGCAGTTGATTCCAAAAAACATGTTTCAGAGCAGATCAGTGGAGGCTATTAAAGCAGCAGATTAATGTCAAGGTTTTAAAATGAGGTGTTAAACAATCCTGAACTTGTGTAAGACTCAAGTATCCTTCCTGCCGAGGTGTTTATTTCATTTGCAACATGAAATGAAGAGATAAATAGGATCCAAACTGTTTCCAAAAAGGCTTCAAAGTCTCAGCTTTCTAGAAGAAGAGATCATTTTCACACTCAACATCATTAATCCAACCAACAACAGGCTAATGAGGGCCTGGTTCATTTAGCTAACAGAGCTAAATGAACTCATTGGTTACACTGCTCTTGAAGCCAACACGCATCCATCAAATGAGGAAAAGCTTCTTAGCAGCGACACAGTCCCAGCGATGCCAGCCATATGTCAGCTTTCAGTCCCTGTTCGTTTAATGGTATTCCTAAATGGAGACTCCATTTGGCAGAACGCAAGTAATTAGTGAAATATGAAAATACAAGCTCACGTTATTGTAGATTCTCTTCGGAAACACACACTGTACAGAAGGAATATTTTAATAACTTCAAGATGACTACTTTTCCTCCTGCATTAAAAAAAAAGCCTGTTCTTTGTTGTGTGTTTCTTTGACACTGAAATGCGGAGTGTCACATACTCGTCTCAGTGATACTGGCTAACAGCATCACCTGCAAAAGACGCGGTTGTGTAATATTTTTACCGGTAATCAGCCCAGGTGCATGCTCATTCAAGCCCGCCTTTATAATTGCATCCCATGAAATATTATGAATAATTTGTCTGCATCTGGTTCTGCTTATTTTCGTCCTTTTTCCCCCCCTTTTTTTAAAGACCTTTTTTGTGATGCGGGTGACCAGGTGGTTTGTTCATCTGCAGCGCATACCTTGTAACCGTGGCAACTGAAGTTCCAGTCAGTATGTTTTGTGCCATCCCCTTTCTCTCTTGACCTTCTCCTGTCTAATGCCCTACGTATACTATAAATTTCAAAATATGGGCTGTGCTGTCAGAGCATCTCAAATCAAACATCCTGTACAGTAAATAACCTTCAACCAGACGAAACGTGCCAGTAGATTGAGCTCACACATTCTTCCTCACATCATCTATCTTGTGTTCATTAAACGCTTACTCTAATTTACTAAAAGTACAATTTGCAGGAGATCTAAATGTGCTAGTGCTTCTAAAGCTATAGAGCACTGCAGCTACTGCATATTCTGTGGAAGCCAATGCAGAACTTCCTCGACCAAAATTCAGTGGGAGTTTTACATTGGAATTTTAGGATTATTACCGAAAAACTCAGCAGCAAACGGAAGTTTATTAAATAATGTTATGATCATTTTAATTGTGATCTCATTCACTTGATGAAGAGACACTTTGAAAAGGAATAATTGCGCTTTTTAATATATTTACTGGTATATTTTTTTGCCTTAAAACAAAATCTTTAAGTGTCTTAAATTCCTGTGAACCGCAGATCTAACTTCAGGCATTTACCCAAACTTTTAGTTCTCATTCCTTCACCACCCTATAGAGGGCAGCGTGCACCTGGGATGGGAAATGGGAAAACAGTGGGAAACAGAAGGTCAGTATTTCGTGCCACAAATGAAATTGTGACACAGAATCACCTGCACTTCACCTTTAATTAAGTGAATTATTGAGGCTTTGAGTGAGTAAATTTCTCTTCTTTCACCGCGTCGAGTGACGTCAAACCTCGCAGCAGAGTCTCGCAGCTCAAGACAATGAGTTGAAAGTCGAATACTCCAAGTTAGACATGTTCAGGGTTTCACCCACTTCAGACGTTGGAACCTTCCTGCTACGGAAACAAGGAAATGATAACTTCCTTAGCAGGACAGGTGATTGGATTTCAACACTCAGCTATGGTCAAGTCTTGTGTTGTGACTGATGGAATGCGTTGATTTTGTTAGCGATGGAAACCGGCAAAACTTAATTTCCCTGTCGGGAGGAGGGCCCTACGACAGCTGTGTTGCCCTGTGTTGCCTCAACAAAGTGGTAGTACAGATAGACTGGCACTGGCTTGTTCAGGAACTACACGTGATTCCTTTCATGGAATTGTGAATTAGAAATTAAAACATCAGCTGAGTATTTGAGAAAACAGTTTTTGATGTCCGTGGTCCTCTTTTTTGAATTGAAAGGCTCTCTTACAAAGCAGTGGTATGGAGCTTTCAAGATGTGAGGGAGGTGTAATATTCTCCTGTAAGGGAGGTGTGGGATCGGGTATTTGGGTCCTTACACATGTCTCCTAATGTGCTGAAGTCAGGACACGTCGTCCTCTGCTGCTTTGTGCATTTGCTCTTTAATTTGTCTCTCCCAAGTCCATCAACTTTGTGCTAGTGTAATACTAAATTGCTGAACTAGGCCGTTAAGGGTCACGTGTAAATAATGAGCTGGTGATGTAATGGCACTAAATCTTTTTTAGCTGTTTGACTGCTGATGATAGAATAAAGCTACAGCTGAGAACTTAGCAGTGTGTGGTCTGTGAATGTCATTATAAAATGTCAATAAAGCATTGCTCATTTGAAGGACAGAAGCTGCTTCCCTCTCTGGAACCGTCTAGGATATTAATTCAGTTAATGTTATGGAATAAATGTGTGAAAGGCCCTTAGGTGTCTTCACTTTTATTAACCCAACCGGTTTTTCATCCTGCATTGTAGGACCAGTACAGGACCAACATCAGGCAGTGCTAGCACTTGTCCTGATGATCTGTCTCCACCCAGGCAATCTGCTGGCACCATGGAAGATGCCACAGCACATTAGCAGTAGTGCAACAGCATGTGGCGGCACAGTGTGTGAAAGCCCTCCTCAGCAAGCCCCCACAGGGCCACTGATACCCAGAGTTGCTAACAGCTTTTGACTTGCAATTAGCTGGCCAAGTTTATCAGCAGCAATAGCCGCTGGAGCTGTGTGTGTGTGTGTGTGTGTTTGTGTGTGTGTGTGTGTGTGTGTGTGTGTGTACGTGTATGTGTGTGTTACGTGTATGCGTGTGTTTATGTGTATGCATGTGTTTATGAGTGTGTGTGGCTGGCTCTCGGGTAGACGGGACTACATGTCCAACAGATGCTCTCGACTCTCACAGCAAGACTTGCTGTGATTAATCAAGGTGGCTGCGGTCATTCTTTTTCTTCCCTCCGTGACTCGGCTCACACAGATAACACCACACATCAGCAGAGAGAAACAATAACACACAAAGATACTGTGCAAACCCATAAGGTCAAACCCTGCAAAACTGCACTAACTGAAGCAGAGGGGAAGACTGCCTTCCTAAGAAGTCCTTCCACCGCTGCCCCCTCCCCCAGCTTTGGCCTGTCTGCATGGAGGGGGGGAATTATATTACCCGGACCTCCTCCCGGTTATGATGAATCCTCAGCCCTGAGAAGACTGGCCAGCCCGACCTCCATTTGCAGGAGATTAGATCCTCTGATTACAATGCCAGCTACCTCCCACCACTAGATAAATCTTAGATGGGAGCCCAAAAGCAAAGCCCTCCGGATCCATTGCAGTTAATAATTTAGTGTTAGAAGGGGACAAGTATTTATTATAATTCCAATGGAGCTGGAGATTTTTGACGGGATGGGAAAGCTAAAGAATGGTTTAAAGATAAAAATGGCATTTGCTGCCACCTAAATCATCTCAAATTGTATCACATCACATGAAGTGAACGGTGAGATGTGTGAATGTGCTTACTAATGCGCCACGTAGGTGTTCTGATTGAAAGTTCATGTGAAATGTCACACAGCAGTCAGCCTTCATAATATATGAATTATGTGTTTGCCTAAAAGCTTTTGTTGGCATATTTTGTGTTGGTAATTGTTCATAGATCATTATCTGTTGAATCGGGGGGAGAGGTGGTGTGGTTAGGATGTGGTTTGCATGCCTGATTTGTACCGCATGCACTTAACAAACACAGCCTTAATGTGACTGCAAAAAGATGCAAATTAGATTAGAGCCCACAGCCGGTAAGCGTTGTTTACAGCAGCGGCTCTCAGCGCTGAGCCATCAGGCAGAGTATTTCTAGGATTGCAAGACATTTGAGGCTTATATTCATGAGGGAGCGGGAAAGTTTAGGAGGGACAAAATACCGTCTGCCTGTCAAACTCTGAATATCCCACCCAGGAAGAGAAAGGTTTCAAAGCTAAGAAGCACTTGTGGTTAAAGATGAGAAATTTAATACCATTTTACATTAAACAAGCAAGATGTCTAGTAATACACTCCCTACCACTTTAGCTGAAGTCTGAGCATTTCTGCACAGCAAGTGCTCGGACAGGAGCAAGACTGGTTCTAAGAAACCCCGACACACCTTACCGGACATGATGCGAATTACCCATGAGGCCTTGATGGTTTGAATCATCAACCAGCCCCCAGCCCCCACCCCCATGCACTACATGTCCTTATCATTGAGAATTTTAGATTTTTACCCTAAAAACAATTGTTTTCTTTCCAGATTTGTTATGCATTGTGTTATAAAGACAGACATTTCAAGTTATATTGGGGGGGGGGGGCACACTTAAAACATTTTGGGAGTTAAGGCCATGAATTCAAGGACAGCAGCAGCTGATTTTGCCTGATTTGCTCTACGTCTTTGGTTTAGTCTGAAGAAATCGGCTTCTGTGAGGTTTGGATGAAATCAAAGCTGCTGACTGGAGCCTCAGCGGCAACAGTGCTGTTGTTTTCCCCCTAAAACACAATGGAATATACAGTGTGTGTGGGTGTGTGGGTGTGTGTGTGTATCCATCTTTGCACAGCACTGAAAAATGACATTGAACATTTCAGTTGTTCCTATTGCATCTAATCTACAGACGCTGTTGTTTTCATTGGGACTTTTTCTTTGATTGAAAGTTGTTCTTAGGTTATCTGTGATGGGTTTTTCATTGGTTTGTTTTTTTTTTTGGTTGTTGTTTTGGGTTTTTTTTTTTAGGAAGATTTGTTTGCGGTGATGGGAATAGAATCAATTCTATTCACCTCAATTGACTTCGGTTGACACTAGCTGAGACAAATACCTAGAAATCCTGGTCAAGCCTAAACCATCTGCATCGATTTACCTCTAGTGGTGCTGCTCTCTTCTTTCTAATTTGGCCGAGCTGCTCGTATCGATGGTTTATGTGCCCTGCACTTTCACATCTCAATGAAACACCCAGTTCCTTGTATATTTGCTCTGTTGCATATCAACCTTGAAACACCGGGGAATGAATTGTGGCACTGACAGCTGCACCCACACGGCGTCGTATATCATCAAATATCACTTAGATCTTCTGTCATCGACATGACCATTACCATATAGATGGTCTCTGACTTCTGACCCTGATCTCTGCCAGGTATCCATGAACTGTGACTACGTGTTCGTCAATGGGAAGGAGACGCGGGGCTCCATGAACGCCAGGGTCATCTTCAGCTACGAGCACCTGAGTGCACCCCTGGAGTTGACCGTCTGGGTGCCCAAACTCCCCCTGAAGGTGGAACTTTCTGACAACAATCTCAGCTTCATTAAAGGATGGAGGGTTCCCATCCTGCCTGACAGAAGGTAAGGCTCACGCGTGAATACACACTTACAGGGAAATTACAGTTTCATGGAACTTCTGTCTTGTTTGTCAGGAAGCAGTCTAATCAGCTGATCTGAATCAGCTGCTAACTACGCCTCAAGGTTGCCACGGTAACTGCTTAGTCACTACTTGAAGAGGGAAGAATTTACCTCTCGAATGCCTCTCAAAGGCAGCAGCTGCTATCGCCTCCGTCTTATGAGACTGTTAAACACGGAGACATGAATTATGTGTTTGTGGGGTTAAAAACAATGTTTTAAATACAGCAAGATAACAGTCCCTCTTTGAGTTAACCTGAAAACACAGGTCTCACTCAGCATTGCAGCCTCTGGGGTACTTGGACTCTCACTTGGAAGATTGTGGATCAAAATTAGTCATTATTGCTTAGAAATTTAGACAATATTTTGCGTGCTCTGGAAAAAAACAAAACATTAAAGGTGTAGCTGTGAGGACAAGTGAACAGTCTGGGGTTGAAGACACCAACTTCAGCCTCTCAACTTCCCACCAAAAATGCCACAATGTAAATGAACCAAAACAGTGAGTCAGATCTGCATAAAGTCAGTGGACCTGTCTTTGGCCTGGGCTCCACCCTTCCACAAATGTTTGTGACCACTCTTCTGTCTGTTAAATCTCGGTCAGATGTAATCACTTTAGCACAGATTATGATAACTTTGTCAGGTAATCATGTCATTTTCTTGGATTTGGAAATGTGGCAACTTTAAAGGAGAAACACTTGTAGAGCGTCGGCAAAGGATCAACTTCCTCTTCCGACAGTATTTAGCAATTATTCCATTCGCTTTGAATAAAGTAATTTTAGATAAACTGGTTTGTTTGCAGTGTAAATGATCCTGTGAAAATCCCAGCGTTCCCAGAAGTGCTAAAAATGAAGGCGTGCTTCCTGGCACAGGTCACAGACATACCACTGTGTTTGGCAACAAATCAATAGGACAAATGACTGCCAGGTGACTGTTATACATGAACCACAGAAACAAAGATCCCAAGTGCTCTGACGCAGGTTTTTGCTTTCATGTTTGTGGAAATGAACCATCTTTACTGTGTGTTCTCTGTGGTAAAAGAGCAGGAATGACTTACAATTCCAGATGTGGTATTTTTATCTGAGGACTCATTATCCAAAGACTCCTACCGTCTTCAACATGAGAAACCTAAAAGCGTTCTAGCCTCCTCTCTCTTTTTCTTGCAATTTTTTTTTTGTTTGTTTTTTGTGCGCGGCAGCTTATTTTGCTGCAATTAGAATTTCCGGCTCTGTTGCTCTGGAAGAAATGAGGCTCTCAAGTTCAATTTGATGTGGCTTGTCTTGTATGTGTCATCTGAATCATCATTAGACAACAAGCTCAGCACACTGACTTTATTAGACTTTGAGGGAATACACAGGGAGCTGCTTCGAACAAACCTTGGTTGTACCTGTGGGTAGATAATGAGGGTTTTGGCCTAACAAGCAGGTAATTTGGAATTTTACTCCAATAATGGTGGTAAATTGAGGCTGCCGCACAGAAGTATATGTTGTAGCACTAGTATTCAGTTGTATTTAATAGTATTTGATTGTAGCATGTCTGTATTCAATAGATTTTTTTCTGTGGCTTCATTTTGACTCAATTCAGCACATGGACTGCTGAGAATACATCTTTCCAAGATACAGTATAACAATCCCCTGTACTTATTACCACTATATTTATATTCATGTCGTTGTCAAGAGTCAAGGACAATCGTATGGCCTCCATGTCAGTGTTATAAGAGCTGTGCCAGTAAAATTAACCCAGCAGGCAATAAAGGAAGAGCAACTACAAGCCTAAAAAAAAAAAAAAAAAAAAATACCTTTACATGTGGGGAAAATGGTAGCAATGAGGGATTAAGGCTGTTAAAGCCGGGACCCCGATAAAAGATGTGATCTCAGGTTAAAGAACCGAGGCTCATTAAAATATTCTTGCATTCTTGTCATGCGCGGCGCAGTAACAAACAGGCCTGCAACCCTTCATTTAGGAAATGTTTAATGGGAGCATTAAGACTCACGCGGGTGGCTGCTGTCATCGCTGCTGGAGTACATCACCATATACCAAATCCATTTCTACCCAACCTGAATACAAATGGCATATTTAAGGAGTAGTTTGAGGAATGTAGGTATTTCAAATGACCTGGAGTGCTTTGAAAACATCTTGCATAGCCTCATTTTTCAAAGATCCCCAATGGGCTGTAATGGCTACAGATAGTATATTATTTTGACATTCAAAATGTGTCTTAAATCCTCATTTTAACTCCATTCATTCATTGAAGAGCCATCCTATCGAAGCACAAGCCTGCAAATAAGGGGACATGTATGTGCTTTTCTTACATTTGTGAGATTGTCAGATATTATTTTGAAGAGTAAGGCTGGTGTTTATCAGACACCCGGGTTTACTCGAAGGCCCATATGGTGTCATTCTCATATATAAACCATGCTCCCTGAATATAAATATTGTTTAAAGCTATTTAGTTTTAAAGTTTGTTTAATAAAAGTGCAATTCTTACAATCCATTTTCCATGACTTCTCTTGTGCCCTCATGAAAACAGTCATCAACGACCCCGTGAGAGCTGCATGTATTTTAGGTTGTTCCTTTCGCCTCACAGCCATCCCAGGGAAATTAATTTTACTGCAGCTGAATCACTTCTTTCTTGTATGCTGACATTTGGATTTTCTGAGTTTTTAGTTTTCTGTACTTCTCCAGCACCAGGCACCAGAAATATCTCGTGGTGGTGTGGACAAAACAATCCAGTGTGTGTCATACATCATGTATTGTTTTTCCTGCCTGCAGGTTCCACGACTGAAGCCAATAACTTGATCGTATCCAAATTAAATATCGTGTGTTTTTACACTGAAAAGTAATAAACCCTCTGGTTAGGGGACGTTCACTTTATTTTCGTATTTGCTGATACCAAGGCAACACCGACTGCTCTTAGGGTCCCTGTTGAAGCTACACTGCGTCATATTCAAGCCTCCACACCAGCACCAGCCGGAACCATGGTGTTTTCATGTTGTTCGCCTGTACGCCAGCAATCATGAACAGGAACCTTTGAGAGAATGTATTCAAATTTGGCAGGAGCCTCCACTGAGACTCAAGGATGAATGCACAACCGCACCGCAGTACTTCTAGTTTTTGTATGAATGAACATCTCTAGTATTCAAGCCCTCACCAAACACGTTCCTACAATGGAGGATGCTTACATAAGTTACTTACATCTTACACTACTTTGGGTTGGCCCTCTGCGAACCTGAATGAGGATGAATTATTTAAGCAGCTGGGCTCTTCCGGACTTTCCAAATTTTATCAGACCAAATTTATCAAATTCTGACGGTGAAACAAGTCGTCGCGCAGGGGAGGAGGTTCCAGTGTCACGTTTTTTTTTTTTCTTTTAATTGTCAATACTAGAACATGGAGACACTACAGCTTCAAGAAGATACATAAATACAATTATTTTAACAACCCCTGCTAGTTTCTCCCGGTACAGGACTTTCCAAAACAAAATAGAATGTCAACCATCCGTGTCAACCTTTACATGTGTACATACATACACACGCTACTTGTAAATTCAGTCATAACGATGTTCACCAAATGCCATAAGCTATAAATGTAAAATAAAAAAAAAACAAAGAGAGGAAAGAGTCTATGAATACTACATTTGCAGGCCTCTGCTCAAGAAGATAATTAGAATATAACCCAGGGGTGCAGACGGATGTAATGTAGCCTGGGTTCAAATAAGCAGTAGCGGATTAAAATGGTCACAGGCCCAGAGGCTAGTTCTTGTGTGGGGGGCCCTCTTTATACCTCATGATTCCTGGGAAGAAGAAAAAAATCTGTTTTACAAAAGCTTGCTAGGAATATTACATGACACGCAGACACTGAGACAGCCTTTACTCTTAATGACACTGCTACAGGGGGAGGAAGAGCATTCACAGCTGGTAACAGCTTTAGCCCTCGAAACCAACAGGTATGAGTGTTCTAACTGAGGCAAAACCACAACATCCTTATTGACACAAATGGAACTGCTAGGCAATATTCAAATAAAAGAAAGCCATAAAAATACAATAAACACAGCCGGAGCACATAATAACAGCAATAACAGCTGGTGGTGTCTTGGCCGTGGCGTCTCCAGCTAAAGATTCAGCTGTAGTTTTGTTAGCTCTCAGCCGGCAGACCTGCTGCTGCTACTGCTGCTGCTGCTGATCGCCATTATGAAGCTGACGAGATAAAAATTCAGCAGCCCCGAAATATTGAGTCAATACAGGGATTTTCCTGTTTTCCTGCTTTTTAGCCACCAGGTGCCCAGTAACTCGGACGTATATGAAAATCAAGTTGACTTCATACAGTGGGAACCTGGATCCACGCAAATCAGCTGTTTCTTTTCGTATGGGCCAAACAAGGTCAATTCTTTTTTCTCTCTCTCTCTCTCTCTCTCTCTCTCTCTCGCTCTCTCTCTTTCTCTCTTTTGAGTATACAATTAAAATAGTCTGGGCAGCCTGTGGCTCTTCCACACATCGCCCCAGGCTACAGCAGCAAGTCACAAATCAAGTCAACTTAGTAAAACTGTTGGGTGTTCAGGCTGAAGGTCAAGAAGCTCCCAGTTTCTGTTGGATGAGAACTCACACTTGACTATTATTATAATAACTGCTTAAAATGTCTTAAAGAAGATGGAAGGCGTTTAAAAATCACAAAACTTCCCCTTTTGATCACCTTAATTAAATCAGAATTTCTTTGTATTGACTGTCTGAAATGTTATTTCAATATGTAAATGAAGCAGTATCTAATAATCTAATGATTGGGCATTTACATAGATTTTCAGTACAGAACATCGGTAACAGCAAGGTTCAAAAGTCTGATTTTATTTTGCTGATATATTATAGTAAAACACTTTTACTGAAGGATATTTGAAGGATTTTGGATATCTCTTTTTTATGACTCCATAAATCAGAAAATACTGCCAACAGCTATAAAAAAAAGAAAATCAGTTTTCATCATGTTTTATTGGAATCAGAGGCGATGAATGATATATGAACAAACAGGGGCTGGGAAATATGGCTAAAATTATATATATGTGTTCTGTTATTTAATTCATTGGTATTTCTTGGTGTACAAGGACAGAAATACCAGGTTGTTGTCACGCAACGACGCAACAAATACCAGATACAGCTGTTTCACCCAAGCTGAGATGTTTTACTGGCCTTAAGCACGTTTGACTGTCAGCAGGATTACGCTAAAACTCGGAGACAAGAACATGTTACATTTTGGTGCAGATTAGTAACAGCCAGGCGCCACAGTGGTGCAGTGGTCAGCACTGTGTCGCCTCACAGCAAGATGGTTCTGGGTTCAAGCACCAGCTGGAGCACAGGATCTTTCTGTGTGAGTCTCCATGATCTCCCTGTTCCTGCGGACGAGGTTAATCCGGACTCTAAATTGACCGTAGGTGTGGCTGTGAGTGTGAATGGTTGTCTGTCTATATGTGTTGGCCCTGGTAGAAAATAGACGGATGGATGGATGGATGGATGGATTTGTTACAGCCCCTAAGTGTCACTAGGTGGCACGAGCAGAGCATCTCAAATTTGGTCCGAAACACCTCCAGAACTTGGTGATGGGTTACTGTGAGGACCTGGTTCAGTTAAGCAGAAAAATAACAGGCACTCACAGCGTACCTTGTTGTACCTTGACATTTTAACGCAGAAAAACAGCTTGTGGCAAAGAAAGACATGAAAAATACTCTGAAAGCTGCGCCAAGTGTCACACAGAAGAAATTACAGTATATTTTTTGACAATTACACAAGCTGCAGGGGAGACATGAACACAGCATTATGACTCATACCTGAAGTCTTGAGACTTCTTTGTGACCTGCATGGTAACAATCTGGACGTCTTCCATCAGCAAAAACAATCACGTTGCCAAAAAGAGCCAACAAGCAAACCCCTGTGAACCCAGATGAGAGGGTGCATTTGTGAAAACTCATCTTTATTTTGAGGAATGCCAGCTCCAATGATAGCCCTGGCAGTTGTCACCATCCGGGTCCTGTTTGTTTAGAGTCATTATGAAATGCTGTGATAATGAACGAAGCAATGTTTCCAAAGGCCACACAAAGCATTGTAAATAATACCACAAAGTAAGATGAATAAGAGGGCTATCACAGTGCTCATCAGTCATTTCAGAAACACACAGAGTAGTGATGATTATCTTCATCAGCTAAAGTTGCTTTCTAGTCTGAATTATCGTCTTTTTATTAATATCCTCTAAACCAACCCCCCACTTATACACTTGGACTTATTTTCCTCTCCTTCTCCTCCGAAAAGCAATCAGAATTTCAACTACATTTTACAATTTGGGAGTTGTATGCATGTAGTGTTTTAAATAATGTACTTTTGAGGGAACATTCAAAAGTGCTCTCTTACGAAACACCGCAACGTTACCATCTTGCCGTTGTCATTAACTCCACGTGCTCGGATGCTCTTCCTCTCTGTCGTGTCACAGGTTTGAATGCATTCTACATAACTAACACTGACAACCAAATCCAAATGTCTCCGTTGTCAATTTCCTTTCATGTTTTTTCAGTAGCTATAAATGTCTTCCATTAATTTTTAGTTTGACATCCTTCATCCTTTATGATGGAAGATGAATATTAACTGCCTGAAACATAACAAATGGCCTGTGTGTTGGCTCATATGTTGTCACATAGATAACAAACCCCGGCACTGAAGAGGTCGTAGGACACCACGTCGAAGGTCTGTCACCTCTGTTCATCTGTGTCCAAGTGGAGGTCCCCCATACGGGCCCAGTCTGGTGGTTGTAGGTTTATACCACAGCCTTTTCTCTCTATTATCCCTGGTCATGTAGTACACAATCTCACCCAGTTTTAAGAGGACAGCATCTCTCCACCGGTAAAGTGCTTATTTAACACAACTTCGAACCTCCCACTCTCTTCCCCTTGCCTCCTTAACTCTTTTATTTTCCTTTCTGTTGTATTCTCTCCATCCTACATTCCTTTACTTCTGCAAAGTGACACATCCTGAACCTTCACGCACAGCAAGGTCTCCTGGCCTGCAGTGGGCCTTTGTTACAGTGATGCAGAATTGCTCACTGGCTGCATTATCCAGTAACATGCTCTAAAAAAGGAACCAAAGTGTAATCGGGCAGGCAGCCTGTGTGCACTGAAGCTTCAGCTTGTATGGTTGTATCAGAGACTCTAATAAGAACAGACAATATTCTTCTGGGGGAGAAAAAATATCAACCTTATTTTCAGGTACGGTCTCAGGAAGGTAAACTTTAAGTGACCTAAGCCAAGAGTTGTGAAACTCCTTGACAGAGACAGAGAGATCCTCACTGTCTCATTGAGTTTTCCTCTGTCTTTAACCGAATGAGTAACTGAGTGTGCCGTCTCAGCGTCTGCTGTGGAGTTAACTCACTTACCTTCTAAGTACAACAACAACTACATGTCCTGAAGCTACTCTTTCAGTCTCAAACACGCAGATACCCACAGGACGAAGTCCAGACGTTGAGGTCACAGAGCTAATGTGACCCAGAACGCACCAAAACCCAGATCAAGTTTAGCTTCCGACTAATGTCTTCTTGCTTCCCGGTCTATCAGAGATAACATTGGACAGGTACTTTTAATGTTTTTCTACTGTAGATGTATTCTACTCATTTACTGAGTACTTCTCAGTGCTTGTTTAGATATGAGATTCACGAGAGACAGATTCCAATCCACGAATCCACCCAGTAGCAGCCTCTGTGTACACAAGGGCTGCAGTGGTTCAGCAAGCCAGTTCAGTTTGTTTTGTACATAAAGAAAAAGAAGAAAACAGAAGACAGCAAAAACTTGGAGACACTGACACTGAGCTGAAATGAATAAATAACGTGAATAAGCATATGCTACTAGTGTTTGCTATCGTTTACTGCTCCTAATGCCGTATCCTCTGCACCTCTCAGTGACTGCGCATGCAGCTGATACACACAACCCAATAAAACCTCTCCTTATGGAAATTGTGGTTCACATCTGAAAATAGAACTTTGAATTTTGTTTTGAAGGATTCTTGTTTTTCTTTACAGTTTGGTTTTGCATCCCAATTGTATCACGCTCCCCAGAGCAGCAATGACTTAAATGCCGATGATCCCGTTGACGTCGTCACAGATTATATCGTCAATAGCTAGTAGCTGGTTAGCGGAGCAGACTTATGGACGATAAAACATCACATTTCTAAAGATGTCCTGCTAAAAACACAACACGCATCAGTCATCAGTGGATCTCTCCATGACACCATTCGTGCAAGACCCCTGCAGATATCACCTTTCCGACACCTTCATACCAGATCCCTTTTAGAAAATCAATCATTTTGCTGACTGCCCTCCATCCAGCGTGCCTAGGAGTGCAGCAGCATGCTGCTGGTGCTGGATCATTAGAAGCTCCTAGTCCATGTCCTGCAGCCACAAAAGACTCCTGCTGCGCCACTGCAGCTTTTGTCCACCCACCCACACGTGCGGCGGACCCAAAATGTTGGGGCATTTTTACAGACAAGCACTATTTGTGTTAACTGACCATATCTTTGGAATCTAAATGGTTGAGTTGACATGTTAACGGTCAAAATTGCATCAGGTGTCCGTGGATGCCGCTGCCCGTAGGCGAGAGAGATGTGAGAGCAACGATCAAACACCGGTGATGTTAAGACAGCAGCATCTGATTCACGGCTCAGGTTGTGATGTTTGGGAAAGTTCCCCACAGAGTTCCACATTGAATTTAAAACAATCAAACTAAAAAATTGCAGTTTGCTCCAATTTGCACTGCACAACCATTCTCATTTCTTCAATTACTGCTAGTTTTGTCTTTGGTTTTCCCACAAACACAAATGCACCCAGTGGTCCAGTCTCACCCAGAGTGACGTCGACGACATCGTTTTTCTAATTTTCCTAATAGTCCTTTTAAAGCCACTATCTGGATTAGAAGCTGATTAAAGGCCCTGCACGCCACAGAGGTTTATTAGCCCACGTAAACAGAAACTCACATTAAACGTTGCCTCTCTGTGGCCTACAAGTGCAGCTGTATTCATTCTTCTCAAAAACGTTCCAGAGTGTGAATTAATATGTAAGAAAGATGTTTGTTTTGTCTATTTACCCCCGGATGGGGATGTTGCTGCAGTTTATATTAGGTCCAAGAATTCAAGGCCGTGTATGCTGAAAGCATACATGCGCTGGGTGCTAATTCCTTTCTTTGTCCACAGCAATCAGACTTTAATCAAGGCTTTATCACATTGTTAGAAATTCACACGGTGACTGTGAAACAGCTTTTTTATTCATTTCAGTCCACAGCCTGTACATTATCCGAGCAAGAAAGGGTTTGTGATGTGAAATTGAAGCTGCTTGAATGAGTAAATTCTTGTGGGTACCTCCAATGGTCCGTTTGAGCCTCATGAGAGGCACCTTTATTTCTAACCATCATATAAACTGTCAGTGCGAAGTTGCCGGCATAGAAAAGTATTGGCGGGAATGATGAGGAGCGGAGAGTGTGAAGATGAATTAATAATCATCAGTTGCTGTAGGTGGAGTAGGTGGAACCACAACAATGCCTCTTGCTGTGGAGGGAGTGTATTCTAGACACTGACTCGAGGACAGAGGTGCTTAGCCTAATTATCAACCTGCTCCTTGAAGTAATGGCTTTCTCAGTGGCTGGCAGCCCTGTTGCTTCTGCTGAATGTCAAGTCATTCATATAGTTAAGTGAAAGCCAAGCAGAGAAGTGCTTTTAAAGGAAGAACTAAGAGTTGGGTAACTCGTACATCTTACTATAGAGCAGATTGCACTCAGTGGGGAAGGCACCTGGCATGTTTAACCCCACCGCCCAGGGCTCCTGTGAAATAGGAAGGGCACCAGTCCAAAACTCTGCTTTTTGCTGCTTATCGTTTCTTCCCTGCTGGCTCAAAGGACATATTCCACATTGCTGCCACATCAGAACAGATAATGCGATGGATTTGTGGACTGGTGCCGAGTTTCTCATCAGTGTTATGATGTCAAATTATAAAATGAGTAGAGACCCTTAAGAGCAGATGGCACAAATTGAGATGTAGCACCACACCACAGTGTTTAGCATAATTTAACAGCAGCTGCTCAGTTTAAGGATGTGACATGTTATGATTGGTGATGGTTTTTAATTTTAATGTCTATATCAGGGGTTTTCAATCTTTTTGGTGATCATTTACAGACATGCTTGTCAAAATAATGGGTACTGCATTTAACGTTAAAGTTTTTCATCTTTGCCTTCATGGGAGAAACTCAGTTGAAGCCTAGAAACCACTTCGGAAGTGAAGCCGAAGCAGATTACGGTCATTGGAAAACACAAATGTTTTATTTATTGGGCAAATATTTTACATGAAATTGTACAAAGCAGTGAGATTACACTGAGTATACAAAGACATCAAATGATTTCTATTGAGGAGGCAAAAGAACATGTCTTGAAAGTTTGGCAGAGATCTGATCGGGATGAGTCCAGTTCGGCCCCAGCAGAGAAGAGTTAAACTCTGTTTCCCATTTCTCCTTCTTCCAGGAGCACCAGAGACAGTGATGCCGATGATGAAGAGGATGAGCGCAGGGTGAGCCGAGGCTGCACCCTACAGTACCAGCGGGCTCTGGTCAAAGTTCTGACCCAATTTCACACCACCTCCACGGAGGGCACGGATCAAGTTATCACCATGCTGGGGCCTGACTGGCAGGTGGATGTCACAGACCTGGTCCAGGACTCCCTGAAGGTGGCTGACCCCAGAATAGCAGAGCTGGTGGACAGGACAGTCCTGGTGGGCCTGGAGCTTGGATCTACTGTGTTGAAGGTAAACGGACCGCCCGGACTCACATAAAATCAGGAGTGAGAAATTAAGTGTCTGGTAGATGACAAACGATTCATGTGAGTTAGGAGCGTGGAAGTGGGCACGGTGTCCTTGCACCACACAGTGACCACACTGGCTGAATTTAAGAGGCGAGGAAGAAGGATTTCAAACTCCAACCTCATTACTCTTTCTGAATTTACAGCTGCTGTTCTGGGCTGAGGAAGCTGGGACTTCTAAAGTTTGTTAATAATGCCAGTTCATTACAACTTCAGTGTAAATATTGTAGTCTCGGTCTTCATTTCCTTGACTTTTATCGATATTGTCGTCACGAAGCTAATCACTGATAGATCAGATTTGTTACTGCACCTGGTAATTGGTCTAGAAACCGTGCTGAATCTTTGAATTTAGACAATAGTGGTGATAACATTCCTGCTCTTATTTGTTTTTTTCTCACAATGAGAGAAACAAAATTAATGTTTTCATTTTGAAATGACAAATTACAACTAAACTTGGGGACAGCATCTCTGTTGATACTGAGCAGCGATTCCTCCCAGACTCAGGCTGATAACGCTGCTGGAGACGGCAATCGTCTGCCTGTGTAATTGCTTGACTCTTGTGCATTTAGGCCGGAGGTTTTCAGGGAGTGAGGCGGGCCTCCCCTGGGGGGCTTCAGACAGTTGCAGGGGAGGCTCAGTGAATGAAGGTGAAAAAATATGAGTTATCAAAGCACATCGTGTGGAACAGACAGAGTGTATGTTATTTGCTTAAAGATATGGTGAAGAGGAAGAGACGTTTTGGAGGAATTTGACTGTTGTTGCTGTTTTCCAGGAGTCAGAAACCAATAACTGACTAAGGACGAGCTGTTTTCATGTATTTGGTATACTTTAAAACGGTGGTAAAACAGCTGTATTTGGCTCACCTGACTAAATAGCTACGGGATCACACAGAACTCCATCATAATCAAATGAACTTGTGGACAAAACTTGACAAATGGAGCTCAACAGTGACTGCCACAGTTAGGACGGTTCAGATTCCAGAATTAAATTTCCCACCCATTGTCTCCATTGATCTTTCACCAAATCCTTGTAAGAACTTTATCCATATAAAGTCTTTTAAATAATGTTTCCATAAATTTCTACTGTATGATATTTTTTTCAGCACAAGGAGATAATGGAAGGTGAAAAAAAGGAATGGCACAAGACTGTGTGCATAATTATCTTAAAGTTTAAGGAATTACTCACCCTATAAGGCTTTGCAGATTTCCACTCTGACTAAAATAACTACATTTTGTGACCAACTGACCGTTTGCGTGGTAGCAAGCCAACTTATGACTGTCAGTGAATGTATTGTATCAAAATATTCCATGTTACGTGCCAGAAAATGATGCTTCTGTAGGAAGATTCCTCTCAAATGATCGCATGAACTTGTAAAACTCAAAATGGCCAAGAGTTACGAGTTCAGTCATACTTTTTTTTTTTTTCTGCTCCACTTAAAGATTGTAGGTATTTCAGTACTTTTCAGTGAAGAAAAACTGGATATCATACGACCTTGAGGCTTCTGTGGAGGAGATATCATCGTTTCACAGCCTGCTCACTCGTGGTGACTTGACCTCAGATGATCATGACGTTGTGGCTACTAAAATCAGCTCCTCTATGGAGAACGTAAACAGTGGAGCTCCATCAGGCCACAGAGGGGGAAACAAACCTTGATGTAACCTTGAACTATTTTCACATTCATGCAACTTTTCATCCTTTTTCCTTTTGTGATTTGACCTTATGTCTACCGGTAAGTATATGCCGCGGATAATGCCCACTTTTTTCGAAGTAAAAGAGCTCCATTATGTAAAAGTGCACATCAATGCATCAGACGGGACAGGTTCAGAAGTCACTATAAAGAAAGCTGCACAAGTTATGCCTCCCGGGCCATGATTTACTGACGCTTCGCTGGTCATTTATGGGGACGGAGACGGTTGGTGAAAGTTTTGATCACCCTGAAAGATCACAGTTTCAGCCTGTCAGGAGAAAGATGGATGCGTCTGGTGATGGAGAAATAGGGAGGAAAGATATAAGTCGGCAATCCATCATGTTAAATGAGCAATGGATCATTTGTATCTTTTGAAGGGTATGAATAATTATACATCAGTTTACCACCGGATGTAATTCACCATGTTGACTCACAGCTATTATAAAGAATAAATAAAGTGTTGAGAAATTATTTTACCCCTCAAACAGATTCAGATTGAATCCAGAACTGGAAGGCAGAGCTGGTCTGGAGATGTCAGATAACTCAAAACTAATGGAATGTATCTCATGCTCCATCAGGTAGCCCTCAGGCAAGTTACAGTATCATTTAACAACTGCTCAAAGGTCAAAAATAAGGAACAACTTATATGTGTATAGTCGTGTCAGTGTTCCCTTGCAGATAACATGAAATGATGGGTGGTCAAAGTGTCTCCGGCTGCCTTTAAGACCTACAGTTGTAGCAGCGAATGACTAAATGAAAAAGCAGTTTCAAAAAAGTGTTAAAATATCATGAACGAAACAGAAATGAGATCTCGGCAGAATTTCTATCCGTTCAACGTGAATGTTTGACAGCTTACCAAACTCATATTGCAAAGAAGTTAAAAGATCCCCAGCTCACAGTTAAATGTGCAAGCTAATTTTGTAGAAATGATTACTATATCGCAATAATGGTCCTCTTTCTGAAAATTTTCATTCTGCCAGGATTTGAATTAGTCCTTGAGTCTTAGGAGATTCAAACACTCCACCAGCTCATGAATATGAATAAAGAAAAGGAGCAGCTTTTGTCCATTTGGCACAATATTTCAGACAGTCATTTCTTTTCTTTTTTGAGGGATGGTTGATGATTGTGGCAGGAATTAAGTCTTTCTACGTTTTATCTGACAGGTCTGTTTGAATGGCGTCGTAAAAGGGAATATAACAGAACTTAAACAATAGACGTCTTTGTCTCATCAGAGAGAAATCTTCTTATTTGGAGATGACAGCATTCTGACCTGTTTTTCCTCCCTCCACCATAGGAGAACTAAGGAGCAAGAGAATAAATCAATCTGAAACAAATTATCATGACCAGTTTGAGAATAACAGCAGAGACACGGGGAAAAAAGAGAGAAAGAAGAGTTGCCTGTTGAGTCTTTATTGCAATCACTGAGACATTTCTGATGTTGTACCAGCTTATTTATAAGACAGTCAACTTTAATCAGCTTGACACATCTCAAGGGGTGATTATTTCAGGCAAATAAAGATCAGTGCAGTTAAAGAATAAAGAGAATTTCAAGAGCTTAAATTATGATCAAAAGGCAGGCGATTCCTCAGGAGCTGTGCATGTGAAAATAATCCAAATCTGGTGTTGGATTTAAAGCAGCTATGAAGACCTTTATGTTTATGTAGACTTTGGCGCCCCCTCTGGCAAAAGGTGTCAGTGTTTACCAGAACTGAAACTGTATTTCTCATGAATTGGCTTATGTTTTGGGAACTAGTGAAGGATGGATGTATTTAGATTACAAGAGCAGAGCAGTAAGGTTGTATATATTATTTATGACTATGTTGGATGAATAACAAAAATGAAGATGATGAAACATGAAATAAAGCGGCTTAAACTTAGTTTTAGTTCCATTGTATGAAGCATAAGAGCAGCTGAGTTCTGTCTCCTTTCATCTTAATTTTCCGGGGACACTGAAGGTGGGCTCTCGTAGTTGCTGCTCTCAGGTGAGTCTCAGCGATGCCTGAGAGAACCAGGCTGGATAGAGATGTCGTCATGTTAAAATGACCTCTGAAAATCTTTCTCCTTTGTTTCCTCCTTTGGCAAGGTAATGATGATATGCCGTCATGATAGTAGATCCTAATTATCATGTGAGGGAAACATGATTACGTGCTGGGTGATAATTTCCCAAAAATTCACTAGACTTGTAATTACGAAACAAAAGAGGCTTGTTTGTGGAAAACCAGATATGATATCTACAATCATTGTCCCTGTTCCTGAACAGAGAGTACAGCATGATAGGAACTGAGTCCAATATACAGAATGCGTGTGTCTGACCAGTGAGATACCTGTTGGAGGATGAAAGTAAATTTCACGGGAAATAGTCCATCTCAAAGTGCAGTGACTGCGTTCGTGACACTCCAAAAAAAAAAAAAAAAAAACCTCAGGAAGGTAACTCCAGAACTCCACGTCCTCTTGCAGTGGGAATGTTAGTGATCCACTTTTGAAAGCAAGTTTAAAACCTGTGCGTATGTGGATGTGCGTAGGGGTATAAGTTATACACAACCAGTTCGTACCTGGCTGGTATGCGCTGGCCCTTGTCTCTCATTCTTCGGTGAAACCGGTAATATCGTGTTCTTCACTTTAGCTTTTGAGCCACCTCTGCAGAGGTCATATGATCATCAATCGGTTTGCAGGGTTGAGAAACAGGCTGAGAAACAATTGATGTTGACACCGATTCAGATCTATGGTGTCATATCGCCTTAGCGGAGGTACAGCGTCCTCCTATAGCCCTCTCGTGATAGAGGGTTATGATCGAGGTTCACATTGTGAGGCCTTTCTCACGGGTTCCTAATTATGTTTTCTTAGCTCCCATAAATGTTGGAGAAAGTTGGATACTCTCAGCACCATACGAACCACGAGCGATCCACGAGCGTATTTGTTGATTGGTTGAAGGCAAGCCAACCCAGCACAGGAGCTTCCTGGCTAGTTCCTGTCCCTAAGTTCCTATAACTGCTCTGTTGAAAAGCACCTATGAATTCTTCATGATGGGTAACGGGGTGCACTCCTCGCCGAGAAGGCCATACGGAGAGGAAACTCATATCAGTAACGAATCGACTGTGCATCGTGTGAACATTTACGGAATACTATGACATCATGACACTGAAAAAAACTCATGTAGGCTATTACAGAAGTGTGCATCTCAAATTTTACGAGCATACATATACAACAGTTAAAAGAAGTATTTCCCTTTGTACTGTAAAAGATCTGTACTTCAAAATCCAGAAGCTATGTAGTTTCCAATATACTGAGACTTTTAAACTCTAGTAGAGGATGGTGATGTAGCACTTGAAACACGTCATACTTGGTCGCGGCTGTTGTATGTCTCTTCATCCACTGACCCGGGGCTTTTGAAAATGCCACATATCGTTGCCCATGTGAGAACACAGGCTGAATGAGGACACCAAGTTTCTTGAATGCCTGGCCTTGGGCTTTGCTGTGAACTGTGAACTGCCGCCATTCGAGCGCAAAGGGTGAAATTTGTGTCAGATGGACAGAACTTGATATGAGGAATAAAAACAGCACCTTGCCCTTGCCAGCTAAGATGTCTCATTCAGATTTCTTCTCGTTCTCGTTCAAACGAAGCTTGTGTGGCATCGTGCCTGATGATGTCTGACTGTTCAAGAACCCTGTTGAATATTGATCTTTCACTTCATTGTCCTCAGTTTTGATTGTTCCATGAGAGAGATATATGTTATTCTCCTGGAAGTGTGTCAGGAACGTGTTTGTTTGATTCGAGCGTATCATCATTCTTGAGAGCGACAACAGCACAGTCTTTGATCGCCTTAACACAGAGGTCTTCAAACGCAGCATGGATGACGTTGTCAGCGGCTCACACTTGAGGAGCTTCGTATCGTAGGGTGATTGATGTCTTCCTCTCACGTTTGAGAAGCCATTCTGCAAATTCCTTTTCCTCTACACCTCCTCTCGTAGTTTGAGCTTGGATGCGTGTTTCTGCCTTGATAGCTCATGTAAAACTTGTCTGATGTCACCTCCAAAGAGAATGACCCTGCCAGCGAATGTTACATCATTTCCTGGTTAGATCCTCCTGCAGCCTATACTTAGCATGTATGGCATTTAGAGAGTCCTCATCAATCAGTACCAGGCCTCTGGAGAGCAACATCTGTGCATGCCTTTATGAGGCCATTTTTACAGTCCGTAATGACTTGTGCCGTTTTTCAACAAATTTTCTGCCAACCCTGTCAAAGTAGATGCAGCATCCACATCCAGTAAAATACATTATTAGGGGTATCGTACGCAATTGTTTCCCCACTTCAAGTTGGTCCAACCAGATAAGGTCTTCAACTTAAGTGAGCACATTCATCATTCTCTGTCAAAGTTTTCTTGGGAGTGTGCCATTTCAGTCAGCACGAACCAACTGAAGTGTTTGCAGCTTAAAGGAACACGCCAACATTTTGGTACTTGTTCCCCATCCTTCCCAGAGCACCACAAGAAGAGACATGCCCTGTTTTCCTCTGTGCTGCATTAGGGAGCTGATACCCGCAGAGACCTGCTGACTGCGAGTTAGCTTGACGATGAATGCTAGTAGGCAGGAAGCAGAGCAGAAGTAATGCTGCTACATTCATGCAATTGTACTTGAGGCAAACAATAGGAGAATAAGGAAGAATCAGGGTACTATCAATCTGTCAGGCCCATTCCGTGGCCATCCATACAGCAGGAATCCATCAACATTGACTTCTGTCTGCTCAGCCAGGTCCTTGGAGGTGTTTTGTGCAAAATCAATCGTTCGTGCGTGGTTCCGAGGGCTTGAGGCTGGTCTTTATCTCTCCGAATTATCAGAACATGACAGTGAGGAAATCCTCTCTTCTGGAAGCCAATCACCTGCACATGAACACCTGGGACCCCCAAAGTTTACTTCTTTGTGATCGCGGTGATAAAATCTTTCAGCTGTCAGCAGCTTACTCACCAGCTCTGAGATGAAACCCTTTCCTGTTTGGATTGTTTAGGAAAGGAATGAATTAGCCTGGCGGAGCTAATCTGGCTGCAATTGATATACCTGATGGAACAGAATCACAATCTCTGTTGAATTTGTTCCTTTGTCCTCTAGTATGACTCCATCAAGTACTGCTGAAGAAGCTAAGCATTGGGATTGTCAAACCAATCTTTGAGACCTAGCCAGTGTGAGTAGCATTGCAATAAGGCTCGTTCTCCAGCGAATTGATTACTACAGTTTACCGCAGCGACACATTTTGCGTTGTGGACGTAGCATGAAACATGATTGACAGAGATCCTGCCGTTTTAAATGCCCTGGTACAAAATAGACACGTCACCACACAGTTGACATGGTCAGTTGACATGGTCAGTGTAGCAGCTGATTATAATGCACAGGACACGAACACGGCCGTGGATAACGTATCTTAATTTTTCCATCAGGTCTATTCTTCTTTTGCCACAGCGTAGTCCGCAGGCCTTTAAAATGACAAATATCTCCATGGAAACGGTTTTGTTGGCGCCGCAGACCCAACGTCATCTCCAGTGTATTTTAGGCCTGGAGCAACAACAGTCGAGACAGCATGGGGTCAGACCATCCAGCCTGATTTGAAAGGCTGATAATTGTGGCAATGGGAAACCAAGCAGTGTGTGGGCCCTCTTGTCCTCTTATGTGTTTCCCGTATGTCTGCGTGTATGCTGGTGCAAATAACTGGATGCCATTACAGATAACTTGGGCTTGGTAAAAAGCCAAGTAAGCAGCGCTTATTGTCCTCTTTTCACGCTATGCAGGAATGCTTCATTTCCCTGACTAATGTAAGGCTGTGCATATTGAAGGAGCTGAAGTACTGCTTCCCTCCAGTATTGTCATCCTTGTACTCTAAAGCAGGATGGACTACTCCTGAGTGCTGTTTACGCCCAAGTGTCATTAAAAGCAAGGACACGAGTATAGATTCTGATATCGGTCCTGAAGTTTCAACCGTCTTCTTTCCAGCCATTTCTTGTGATAATCTCACTTTGTGGCAGCAGTTGTTGTTCTCAGCAGGAAACTCTGATGCTCCACAATTAATAAGTGTGTTCCTATCATGACTAAATTAACGAGTGGCATCCTGGTCGGGTCTGAGTACATGTCTCTGCCCTCACTCTCTTGCTTTAACTTCAGAGGTCTGAGTCATTCTTCTTTTTCCACATTCTCTTTGTCTCATTTTTCTGCCTCTGTTGTCTCTGCAGAGACCACTCATGTTCGCTCTCCTGTCTCTTTGTAAGTCACTCTCTCTCCCCTCTGATGTGATTAGCTCTCTTTTGTCTTGCTCTTAGGCTTTCCTTTTCCTTACCCTGATTGAGATAATAACTCCTGAAAAGGAACAATTCAAACAGAACCCAGCACACTCATTTAAAAAAAACAAAAAACCTGCTTAGCGCAATCCTGAGCAACTGCCCTCATAAAGGGGTGAATGCTGGATGTCCATATTAGGGGTAGGTGATGGTTAATGACCGGATTGTTAACGATTTGATCAAATATCTCTCTGTCTCTATCTCTAAATCAACTGATCTAGCGTACATAACAAAAGACAGTGTTTAGTGTTTCCTAAAGCAATGCAATTAATTTCACGATGCAGTAGCAACCTACCGGGGGATCAATCCCACTACATTTAGGAGACAGAGAAAAAAAACACAATACTCAGCCAAAGACAGCGCTGCCGCTTTTTTTGGCCTGAATATGTCAGCGAGAGCAGCACAGAACGTCTACAGAACCACAGACGAGAAGACCGAAATGAAAGCGTGGAGTCAAACATGACGTAATTAAACTCCCTGTCAAGTTACTTCATATTAATATTTTGTCAAAAATGATTGAGACATGTCTCTGCTGTTTCAATGGAAGGACTCTTTACTATTTTGTCAGTAACCCATCTGGAACTGATGATTTTTGGCAGTTCTGCTGTTGTTAGCCGTAAGTCACCGTGAGATATTTGACTGGCTGTTTTTGCATTCTGGAGTCAGAAGAAATGCAGGATGGAAAAAAAATATATAATTGTCAGACAACTATTTATAGTACTCTAAAGGCAAATATACTTTTTGGGTGAAATATTGCTTTAAGTACAATGAACCAATCCATCCATTGTCTTCCGCTTATTCCTATTATTAAGGGTCGCGGGGGGGTGGAGCCTATCCCAGCGTCAACGGGCGAGAGGCGGGGTTCCCCCTGGACAGGTCACCAGTCCATCTCAGGGCCAACACATAGAGACAGACAACCATTCACACTCACAGTCACACCTACGGTCAATTTAGAGTATCAATCAGCCTCGTCCCCTCTTGATGTCTTTGGACTGTGGGAGGAAGCTGGAGTACCAGAGAGAACCCACGCAGGAACAGAGAGAACATGGAGACTCCACACAGGAAGATCCTGTGATGGAGCCGGGACTCGAACACGGAACCTTCTTGCTGTGAGGCGACAGTGCTGACCATTGCACCACGTGCCGCCCCACAGTGAACCAATATTTAGAGTAAAATATTTTAGATGCTAAACAGCTCTTTCTTTAACAGGAAGTGATAAATTCTCCCCCATGTTGGGTGATGTATGAGAGGAAAGAAAAGAGTGATTTAATGAGTGGCTATCAGACTTTAACAGGTAGACTGTTGTCTAGCAATAAAGCCCCCTTTGCTTGCAGAGGTTAATTTAAAAGTGCAATGTGGGACACTGTGTAATTGTCTGAATGTTTCCATGATAGTGAAGTTTGAAGGGGTCGTGTTTCCGGTCTTCACAGGTTTCTTTTTTTCTTTTTTTTTAAGGTATTACATTTGTATTTCATCAGTAATTCTGGGAAGCACATTTTGTTTTGTGCAAACGAGCAGGAGGAGGCAGGAGACATGGCTGTGCTCGTCAGTGTTAATTACACAGACGGGAAGTAAAATGGAAAATGTCCATCATTCCTGCAAGATAAAGGGTTGAGGGTATACAGGGGAAAGTGCAGCCTTAATTGATCTGTCACTTTATTCCCCAATAAAAACAGTTGATCAAGGTTACATTTTCTAAAGCTCTTACGAATACCTCTCATTTTTTTTCTCTTGATGTCAAGAAGTCCTGTCTGATGCTTGATGCCTCATACTGTGTGTGTGTGTGTGTGTGCGCTCCTTATTGAATCCAAGTTCACAAACAATAGGCTAGTATTTACTCATCTTAATACATTATGTGCCTTTATCCGTTGTAAATGTTGATTTATTTCCACAGGATGCAGCAGAGACAACTTCTTCTGCATCCTGTTTACATGCCAGGGGAATTTTCTCCAGTTGTCTTCCGATTTCTCATAAACAAATATATAATGCAATGCATTCCAACACTTTTTCAATCCAGAGTTGCGGCATTTAAAAAGAAAGAAAGAAATTTAGCCCTGGGAATCTTTGTCTGAATAGCTGTTGCTTCCAACTTAGCTTGACCACCAACAAGCAAACGACTTTTAAATCGCGTGTTTTCTGATCGGAGTTAGTAATGATATCGTCTGACGGCCGCTCAAGTTCGTATCAACAATCAAGAGCTCGTTTTATTTTAACGTTAATTGAAGAGGCTGATAACACCGATGGTGGAACAAGACCTAGGATTAGCTCAGGTGTTAATTAGCCCCTCTTGAAGAGTTCTGCCTTCTCCTAACTGATGTTTGTGAGAATGCTTTATTGGCTCAAAGGTGTGTTCCCCCCCCACACACACACACACACACACACAAGTCTGTTTCTGCTTCAGTAAACTGTATAAGGTACCTGTGAATCGTACAGCTTGCATGAATAAATCCTCCCCTGATTTTCTGTCGCTCTGCACACCAGAAGAATGATTTATTGAATGCAAGGTTTGAGAAGTGTGTAGCCGGTAGAAGATAATGCAGTGTGATGCAAGTAATATGCTCAAGCCTGACTGCGCACCCGGCAGTGTTTTAGTATAGAAACCGCTGGTCAGTGTCAATCTGCTGCTCGGACCCATCATTGATGTTCTGTTTGCCTTAAATATCAGTGAAATGTTGACACTGCTTCCTGTGAAGGCCACCAACACAGCGACATGCAGAGCTTCACACAAGCAACTCAACAGGGACAGATGGAGGAGTTAAGGAACATGTAAAGCGTAACTACCTTTGTGCTTCACTTCACTTCCCCTGCCTGCAGCGCCGATGACGAATTCTACTGGGAGCTGGGTTGGAAGGAGCTTTCAACTACAGCTGACCTCTCCCTGCTGGCAGACCCAAATGCAGACATGAATCCAGCAGTCGTCTTTCATTACTTGGCGCAGTTATTAATCAATATTCATCCCAGAACTGCTCAATTTGGTCAAAGTATGTCTGGGATTTCACATCACCCCTCATCCGAAGTTGAGAAACAGTTTTTGAAGTAAAACTTGACAGTCCGTTGTTCCAGAATGGCCTTGTCCAATTAGGTTTTGAATACCTCAGTCTCGAATTGCCACAGGAATAACTCCTTTTGGGGTGAATGTGTTTTTTTTCTCTTTTTCACTTTTATAACAATTCTGGGTAGATCAAAGACTCAGGTACAGAGAAAGACTGCAAAATAACATTCAAGAAGGCAAAATGTTTAGCAAAAAAGCCAGATGGTCATACACAGATAATCATTCCGGTGAAGCAAACAATAAAGGGAGAAAGTTGGCTAAAACCCAACACCGTAGAAAGTACACTGGGAGAGCAGTGCTGGAAGTGAACACACAAGGTAGAACAAAGACAAGCTGGCAGCTGAAAGCAGGGAAGACAGCAGTATACTTTATAAATACAAAAGACACAGGTGAACACAGAAACTGTCAGGAAGTCAAGATAATCATCACAATTCAGCTCCTTCACAGCAGCTAGCCGCTAACTAGCTACTATGTTTTCACCGTCTTTTGGCAGAAAATGAACACAACTAATAGTGGGGATACCAAAAGGACAAACAGAGCACAAAATACGCACAGCAGCAGAAAAGTTGATAACCAGAGAGTACATTTAACGCTGGGCACAGAAATAAAACCTCTGCAAAACTGAACTTGTTGTGGGTAATTCCAACCATTAGGTTGACGTGTGTGTGTGTAGCTAACCAAAGAGCTGTGCACTAAACATGTCCACTGCACCTTCACCAGAATTTTGACTCATGGTTTTTACCTCTTTCATTGGATTTTTGAACACATCTTGATACCCGAATCATAGAAAATCATTTACTTGTGTAAAGTTGCTCTTTATAGAGAGAAAGATCAGTCTAAAACATGAGATCCTGAGCTCGGCCGTGGCCTACGCCATTGTCATGGCTGTGGCTGTGAAACATTATATAATTTTGTGGAGTGCCACACAATCCATTACAAATAACATCCGTGATTATCACAATTATTTATTTTTAAAATATGAAAGAGTTAAGTTATTTATCTGTATTCCACATAGCAGAGCGCTCACTGGACATAGCCGTCCCGCCTGTGGCCTACTGTACTCCTCTGGTACTGGTTCAGCTGTAAAATGTTGGATGACAATGTTAAGACACGCTGCTGTAAAGAGGAGCAGTGTAGCAGAAGAGGCTAGCTGCGCGAGCTAACGGTTCCCAGGAGTAAGTCGGTTAACTCAGAGACTCCAGACAGTGTAACTGGGATTCCACACCGCCACTTTATTTCACCATATCTCACCCTAAACCACACAATGCCAGGTCTGCACAGCTCGATACTCATTCATCATACATGACTTGTTGAACATAGAATGCCTAACATGCTAAAAGTTGTTAAAGAGCACATTGAAGACTGAGGGTTACAGAGGGTCGTGCAGTCACTAAAATATCTCAACAAAACAAAAGAGGTGCTGCCACCTTGTGGTGCTCTGTCGTATTACAGAAAGTCAGGTGGGTTACAGTGCAACCCCTGCAAAATGATTCGCTTCACGATCAGAACTTGATCCATTTGGTCTGAAAACATTTAGAAAATCTAGAAGATGAAATTATTTATTCATTTTTTAAGAGAGCTAATGAGAAGTAGCTAGCTGGACTTGAAGAGCGAGCGCAGGAATGTTTCTATACACACACACACACACACACACACACAAGGCATATAGAGTGAAATGCAGAGATTAACCTGGTGGTAATGAGCTTAACGAGTATTGTTTGAACTAGTTAGGCGAGGGCTTGATTTAGAAGGATGTTAGATTATATGAAAATCGGGTGCACTATTTCTTTAATAATAAACCGAGGTTCCTCTGATGGTTGTGCAGATTCACAAAGCTTAATTATTGTAGATTACTTTGCTCACATACTGTCACGAGGAGGCGATGCCCCTTTTTGACTTGGCCGTGTTTTTCTAGCTGCGTTCGTACAATAAGACGGACTCATAAATCACTTTGTGACGCAAGTATTCTGTGTGAACATCAGAAAGTCTGGGGGGAACTTCAAGCAATTGACGTCCACACTTTGAAGTCCTGCTTAACCTGAAAGAATGAGTCACTGAATTAACACCTCTAATGTTAGCTCAAATTATCCATCCTCACACTCAAGGTTCTCTGTATCGCCACTGTGGGTGACCACCACTGTGTGACAGTGTATCTATAAATATAACTGGTTATTGATATAAATCAGTGTGTTAAATTAAATGTTTCATGTGTTTGTTTGTTTTTTTGTTTCTAGAGTTGTGCCAGCTTTATTTAAAGGTTGTGATAAATTAAATTTAAAAATAACTATTATTTATTCAAGATTGTAGAAGTTTGTATGTGCCAAATCAACTGATCTCTGCAGGTTTTATACCCTCACATTCGAGGACTGTAGGCAGGAGGGATTATTGTGTCCCATTCTTGTTAATGCAATAGCTTGGCAACACCTTGAGAGAACTGCACAAATGCCCACTGACCAGGCAAGGCTTTGTGGGTCAAAGGTCAAGGTCACTATCAGCACACATCAAAGCGTGCGAGCAAAGCTGATCTCCACTCATCATTCACGTAGACACCCCCTCAAATCCTCCCCTCCACCCAAATCACTCACTGCTCAATTTATAAAAAAAAGAAAGAAAGAAAAAAGCTGGGTCGTGTTTTAACCGGTCTTAAAACGCTGCCTGACAAAATGCAAATGAGCATGAAACATGAACGTGGCAGAAGATTCATCTGGTTCCTCCCAGGCTAACAGAAACACAACTCCAACTTAAGGTTGATGTGTCTTTTTTTTTTCTTCTCTTTTTTTTTGAGATAATAAAGTCAGATGGGAAAGTGAAGCAAAAGTGGAGCGGAAGATACGGCCGCTTGCCAGCTGTTTTAATATCCTGCCTGAGAAATTTACTCTGATTTGACACCAATATCCACTGGCCGACCTGAAAACATTTTGGGGGTCAAAAGTCAAGGTCACCGTGATGCATTTTTAGGTCTAAAATGTCCTCGAAAGTGGAACATGAGAGCCTAGAATAAAATACTTATAATACAATAACACAGATTTTTTTATTTAGCAGATTGTGATCCCTGCTACGTGAGCTTCTGATCAAATATTTAGTTTTGACAGTCACTGCACATTTTGGCATATCTTTGATTTAGGTTTTGTATTTGTACATTTGTATTGCCACTATTGATTGGAGTAGTATTAGAGTTTATTTTTTTGGCACTTTAATTGGACTGTGAAAATATCATCCACAGCTGAATGAAACGTGAAATAGCAGAAAATCAATTGTAAGCAAGCTGTTTTTTTTATTCACTCTGTTTGACCTCATTCAGATACATGTTGACATGTTTTCACACAGAAATTGATCTCTCTCTCTCGCTCTCTCTCGCTCTCTTTTTTTTAACCTTTTACCTCCATCACATCATAAAAATGACTCACAGGCCGTTATTAGCTTCCATCTGAGTCTGAAAGGAGAGTTTAGATGAATAACTCTTTCAACATGGCAAAGTATTCTTCACGAAACATAAAAGGCATCGGAGGAAATATGAAAGAGGCGTATGGAAGGATTAAAAGACATTTAAATAGAATTAAGAGTTCGATAACATTCTCTGTTTTCATAGAACTGAGAGTTGTCGCAGACTTAGTTCCTGAGTTTTTTTCCCCGATAGGTGAAGCATAAAAAGCTGCTCCTCCATGTTTAGCTTGGACTCGGGGTCCGGATGCTTCAGCAGAAGATTGGAGATGAACATTCGTTGCTGGACTATTTGGTGCTTTATAAACTAACAAGAGTATTTCACAATAGATTCGTTGACAGGCGCTAAGCTGGGGTAGAACCTGGACATGATGCACTTCTCCAGCAGCAGTGTTCCGAATTAGCCGTTATTGCTTTAGTGAGACATGTAAAGACAACGCTGCTGTTGTCAAGCTCACTGAAGATTAATGCAAGCTTGTCCAAATCCTGCTGAGAATTAAGTTGTTTTATTTATCTTTTTTCCCTTTATTTATTCACATGCACATGAATTATTTCAAATGCAAATATAGTTTTTTTAATGAAGTGCTTGTGCATGGGTGATAAGAAACTTGTCGACGGCTTATGTTAGGACGTCACCAATTAAGAGATTTAAGTCGTATTAATGGGCAAAAGGTGGAAATTATGAAGGATAAACATTTTTTTTCATGCCAAACACAAGACAAACCAATGTAGGCAGTGCAAAGAAATGGCACCATGGACATCAACAGTCAGCCACAAATACAATAGAAGATGCAGTCAAAGCACTCGTGTGAGAGAATTTTGAAAAACGATTCGTGAAGACGAGCTGTCCACCAAATCTGGGTTGTCCTTACGTAGTTGCTCGCCTCTTTATTTAACTGACTACTGCCCCCTGCTGGGGTATAAGAGAAGGGACGTGCAAAAGTTGTTGGGTCAGAATGTATGTTGGAATTTCAACAGAGGTGCATATACTGAGGTGATTCTTACTGCTGCACATTGGTCAAGATTTTCCTGCAGTGAGTTCACACAAACAACTGCCGGAACGCGCTGACATCATCGTCCGTTATTAACGCTGTGGCTTGAAGACAGAGGATGAATTGTCTTGAGTGTCAAACAGCCCCCCCCCCCCCCCCCCCCAGTGAAATGACTTGTTTCTCTATCAAAAATTAATCCACTTGGTCTGATAACATTTTGAAAGGCTAGAAGAGCCGCACATTTAATTTATTTATCCACATTCAAGGTAGCGGAGGACTATCCAGAAGTAGCACGTGCTCCATGGGCGGAGCATGCTCAGTGCGCTCTTCCTGGTGGTGACGAGCTTCACGAGAACACATAAGTGTTGCTCTATAGCACCGTAGCTTTAATGTGGCTGTTGTAATTGTGTCCAAAAACGAATCTGAAGAAATCGACTGATGAAAATTCTTTCATCAGCCAATTTGTTTCAATACACCTGTACCTAGAAACCAGACCGTTACATAATCTAGCTCAATGCCCAGCTCTTACTTTTAGGAAGGAAAGCATCCATGAGAGTTATCCTAACTTGCCCTCATGAGGACTTTATTTATTCATGTATTTACTACAGTGCACGCCAGTGCGTATGGTTGCATGTGAGCATGTTTATGTGGCGCCCAGCGAACCATTACTCTCCTTTCTGGCGCATTAATCCATCACAATAATAAGCATATGCAAGCAGGAGCTGACTGCAGAATTTTTTAGCTGCACAAAAGTTTCTATTTTTAGCCCTGAAGAATTTAACAGCACAGAGGATTAGTTTTTATTGCTTTATTGAATTTTCAGCATGACTTTTGTATCTTAATAAAAACTGCGTTTCAACATGGAAGTGGTTCGCCTGTGCAGCGTAAATATGAAGGGCAGGTAGGTCAGTGTGCTACAAGAATTGAAAACATCGCTTCCACCTTTCAACCCCTATAGACTAAGAGAACACCAGCGAGGAGCATTGCATCCTTTTTGTAACCACGCAACACAAAGACTGACAAGTAATCAGCCAACTCAGCAGCGATTGCTGGCTTGCTGGCATGCCATAACACCAGAAGAAATCCTAATTCTGAATCCATCAGGTCCTTGAGCTGTGTTCACACTCAGGTCATTTCTGTGGGTTGTGTTCCATAACATTATTTGTTTCCAAAAAAAAAAAAAGTGCTTTACATGGAACACCAACACAAAACAAATACACCCAACAGTTTCCATGTCGATGTGGAAAACTGTCAACAACTCTGGGAAAACGTGCTGATACCCTTGAGTGTAGAATGTTTTACCACTGATTTTTAAGTGTCAGAAATTACAGAACCTGTTTGATCACCAAAATAAATGTGAAATATTCAAAAAGCTCCCCTTAGTGCACAATAAAACAACACCAAATGAGCTGCTTGTATTCAGTGTTGGCATTTATCATGATAATGTCTAAGAGGCTCGAGGACATGCTGTGATGGTGTGAAATTACAAAATCAAGCAGATATGAGGCACCTCTCGCTCATTACAAAGTCATCAACGCTGCACAATGATGACGAAATACATTTTTATGTATCTGTTTGTTTTGGGAGCAGAGACAAAATTAATTTTCACATAAATGATATCTCTGAAATGTTGTGCTGTGCTGTTCATAAAGGCAGATGAGGGAACCTTAAGAATATTTTGTCAAATTCGTCAGGATGTTTACTTAAAACAGGTGGACCCTTTTGAAGGTGCTACATGTAACTATTAACTACATTGAAGAGATATGCATTGAAATTAGCATGCTAGCCAGCTAGCCCCGGTCCTTTTCCTCCTGTAATACAGCTTTTAACCACCAGAGGTGATCATGGGCCACTGTAACGTCGAGTCTGTACAACATGAGAATTGAAGAAGTAGCACATTAATCACCGAGTAAACCAGAAAAGGTCACTGACCTTATTTGGATGATTCCAAGCAAATCTTAATTGCTGCTAGTAACGACATGATCAGTAGGAAAGAACACGGCATGTGGCATTGAGTTTCCTTTTTTTTCTTTTTTCTTGCTGAGGCTTTTTTCTTGTGAAAGCAATGAAAATTATAAGATATCATCTTATGGTTTTATCTAATATATTGTGTAGAACTGCAGCACATCATACTAGGCAGACCACAAAGGTAAAAAACTGATCCAACCTTGAGAGCCCACATATTAGATGGAGGTAGAGCCTGGTCACTGAAGGGTCGTTGGTTTGATCCTCGCTTCCCCCTGGTGACCGTGTCGAAATGTCCTTGAGCAAGAAGCCCATAATTGTAGTGTGTGTGAATAAGGCAACATTGTAAAAAGTGATATACGAACAGTCAGTTTGCTGTTTAACATTTAAAAAAAAATCCAGGAGTTCCAGTAATAAGATTCCAGAGGAGCGACTGTGTGTTTGTGTCGTATTAGAGAGATTTGTGAGCACAACAGGAAAGATCATGCGTTGAGACCCGACTAATAAAACAGATGCAGATGCGTCTGTTTCTGCAGATGGTTTGGCTCAAGATTTTATATATTACATGCTCACACTAAATTATGCTGCCTTTAACAGCATCTGGTGGAGCAAGTGCACTAGGGTTAGGCTAACCCTACCCCAGTGGACAAGAACCGGGAGGGTGGGGGGGCCACTGTGGATGGAAATCCTGTGAATGAGCGTTGCTTTTTTGTTTGTCTGTTTGAATGCGTAATGTGATTGACTTCGGCATTCAAGGTTTGAGTTGATGATGATTGGAGGAGGTTTGTCTGAGCGCCAAACCCTTCACTGCTCTAGTGTAGCGTGGAAAAATGTGCATGTCTGATTCTGAGGACAGGACCACCACTTCCCTGAATGGCTCTTTACTTTGTCAAGTCCCTCATGACCTCTGCTTGTAATTTAAAAGTGCTCAAAGTAGTGGGTGGTGAAGCCTGTCAACAGGCTGGGATTGCCCCGAGAGCTGCGGTGATCGGCGATGAATGTTTTGCCGTTTCATGTGGTGACACTTAGATGGGCACAAGTGTTTCTGCTAACTGTCACTTTGAAAGCGGCTGCTTCGGATTGTACCTTGTTGTCTGGTTGCTGATGGATTCCGTCTCAAGTGGGTTGGGTTGGGGTTTTTTTTTTTGTTTTTGTTTGTTTTTTCCTCCGTGATAGACAGAGAGAGGTATTGACACATGGATCTGAGACACACACTGGAGCAAACAACTGCTCAAACCACTTTAATCCAAAATTGGCTTGTCATGGGCTTTATGAGCTTCACCAAAGACAATAAAGCTGTTGTCTATTCTGGACTCCAATGATGTCCCTCTGTCATGTGGAGAAACAATAAAAAAAAGCATCATTTTCTCTGCAGGTGGAGTCTCCGCTGGCTGTGGATGCTGTACTGGGGGAGTCGGCGTTTTCCGTCACAGATGACAAGGTTTCCATCACAGAGCTGCGTGTCCACGCCGTTTCAGGCCTGACCCTGTCACTACAGCCCAGCCCAGGCAACAGCCACACCATGGTGGCTAAAGCAACCGGCCTGCAGACGCTCACCACTCCCAAGCAGGTAGATGATTTATGACTCACTGCTGAAAAGAGAGATTACTTCTAATGCAGCCTGGTGTTTTTCTGTTTCCTCAAGCTGCTTCCTAGGACAGGTATAAAGACGTACTGATATGGGCTTGTGTGTGTGTGCGTGTGTGTGTGTGTGTGAGAGTGAGTGAGTGACTGAGTGAGTACACATACATGTTAGATACAGGGTTGTCAAAGTATAGTTGTTTGTGGAATTAAGCAAAATCACATCCCAATGCAGCCTTCAAAATAAAAGTAGCAATGCAGTATTTTTAATTTTAAGCTGACTTTCTGAGCTGAATGCCTGAAACACACAAATTTCTTCTCTTCAATCATCAAACATGTATTCCACACCCATCCTACGTGCACCTTCCCCCATTTTACATGTAGAATAAGCTACCTAATCAGCTTCGGTGCTCGTTTCTCCTTCTAGTGGCAGACAGAATCCAGCTTCAGACACCATACCATGTTTTCTGGTCCACATTGGACAAAGTTAAGCCTTAAATGGCCACTAACATATTGGCACATCTGCCCTTCACTGAGTTTCCTTCTGTTTGTGTCCAGAGTGGTAAAATTAAGTTTATTTGCAAATCCCCTCTGTGGTTCTAAATCAACAAGCAGGCGCTGGTTTCACTTCTGAGTAATAACACGACTTCTGTGGTAAATCTTTTAAGCTCCAGCCAGCATTGTTTGCAAGGACACCAGATAAAGGCAGCTGCAGAGAACAAATAGGTGTCTTTGGTGCTGTTTCATTACAACCTCCACATTAGCCGAGCTTCGCAAAACACTTCTGATACGCTCAAATACATTTCCCAAAATTGATTTTATTGCTAAAGTGAGATTGTGTGTGTGTGTGTGTGTGTGTGTGTGTGTGTGTGTGTGTGTGTGCGCTAGAGAGAGAGAGAGAGAGAGTGAAACCAAGGAAAATGTGTCACACAGGAGGATAGATCTGCAAATCTCTGCAAAGAATTAATTGGCAGCCTTCTTCACCTAGAGACGCGTGTGTGTGTCAGAGAGAGACTTCTTTTTCCGATTCCATTGGCCCTCAAGTTGCTAAAATGGCAACGATAACCACATCAAGCATCAGTGAGAGAGAAGCCAGCATTAAATTCCAATTTTTCGTGCTTTCCGCTCCTTGGCCACCTTGAAATTTAATTATTGTAATGTATTGTCCTAAGTGCTCTCCAAGGCTGGGGCCATAAAAGGCAGCCAATTCCTCTGCTGCCCAAGCTCTCAGAGGAGTACTGGAGCTATTTCAAGCCATTTGATTCTGTTTCAGAGGAAAACTTTCTAAATGTCCTCTATTACTCTTGAAATGAATGAAACGTATAAAGAAAGGATGGGGAGAGTTGGACAATCAAGGTCTCTTCGCGTGATTCTTTTTTCCACATGACAATCCTCTCAGAAGTGAAAAGCTGCAGAACTCGAAGGTTCATCATAAACCATCTCCGTTACTACTTGCTGTTGCTGCATAAATGAGCAACTCAATAATGTGTTTATGAAACTGAAGGATTATTACATCTGAAGTTGATGCAAATGTCTCTGAATAATATTTCCAGGGGAGTGTTTTTCTGCATATTTCATTATCCAAGCTGTTTATGTCCAATTTACATCTTCATATATTCCCTGTTGCCATAAAGCACAAATCAGAGAAAGTACGTAAATGAATCCCTCTGGGTCTCATCAGGTCTTCCGTGCTCAAGCTGTTTTTAATGAAAAGGGGTCTTTTTTTTTTTTTTTTGGCACTACTTTATCCTAGGCTAAAAAAAATCCTGTCTTCCTCTGTTCATTCCTGTATTGGACCAGCAAAGAACCTGAGCCAACACTGTCATACGCCCCCACATTTCCCATATATGAGATTTTATGTTGCAGACTCAGCACACAAGACAAGATATTCAATGTATTATTTAAATCATTCCCATTTCAAAGGCTTCTTTCAGTCCGTCATGCTGATGTGATAGCAGGACAGCTGCTGCTGGGAAACTCTATTGACTACTAATCGGGTTGTTTTTTTTCCCCAAATTGGACGAAAGGTACTCTTGTCTTGAAAAGTCAGGCGGAGCAACAGTATTTAGCAAAATGCAAAGTTTTGTTGGGTTATATCTGATGATTGATAAACTCTAGTAGTCTGAGTTGAGCGTCACCCGCCGCATAATTTTGAACGCGGTTGGTCGGTGTTCTAAGAATGTGTCCGGTTGTCACAGGCTCAGTTAGTGTGTCTGTTATGTGAAATCCTGAATTTTAAATGCTCATCTGCAATTTTCTGTAGTGGTCCCATTAGTGTTTGTTGTCATATCACTGGAATAAGTGCTGGAATTATCACAGCAGGAATCATATAAACCCTGCTTTATACTCCTTCGTCAAATATACATGGACCCTACACCGTAGGGTAGCTCTAATACCTCTGCGATGGTCCTGCTGGCTCGCTTAGTTGGCAGCAGGATCCATGCTGCTGTGTTGAGTTTGTTTTTGTGCTTTCAACAATGGCCACTGGAACACACCAAATTTTGGAAGTTGTTGTGGGAGAGGTTGGTTTGATCAGAGGGGTGGGGAAGGGGGCTAATAGTTTCATCAATATCAACAGCCACATTTCTGCCACTAGTGGGCAGTCATGATTGGTATTAACGTGTAGAATTCAAAGACATAGCACATCCATCCATCCATTTTCTTCCACTTATCCTGTTAAGGGTCATGGGGGGGTGGAGCCTATCCCAGCAGCTTTCAGGTGAGAGGCGGAGTTCACCCTGGACGAGTCGCCAGTCCATCACAGGGCCAACACAGACAGACAACCATTCACACTCACAGTCACGCCTACAGTCAATTTAGAGTCTGGATTAACCTGGTCCCCTCTTGATGTCTTTGGACTGTGGGAGGAAGCTGGAGTACCAGAGAGAACCCACACAGACACAGGGAGAACATGGAGAGTCACACAGGAAGATCCTGTGATGGAGCCGGTGCTTGAACCCGGAACCTTCTTGCTGTGAGGCGACAGTGCTGACCACTGCACCACCGTGCAGCCCAGACGTAGCACAAAAGTATCTAAATATGGACTTGAATTAATCAACAACACTAAACACCCCCTCTGCATTGATTGGTCCTCAACTGAAAAAAGTGGTTTGAGGGATTTAGTTTCTTCATGTGTCAGCTGTGAACAAAAGAAGAACCATTCATTGCTGCCTGAATTGCAGGGACACCAGTGTTGAGGTTTCCTCTGTGGCAGATCAGTGTTGTCGAGTAGCCACAAAGCAGGAATTGAGTCATTTTATCTGGCTTCTTAATGGGAGAGAGACACTGAAGATTAATAGAATCTAAAATGAGAAGATCACACACAACAAATATGACCAGACGGACCAGAGCTCATCATTCAAAGCAAATGCTGCAGCTGTTGGTGCCTTATCTGCCTTTGCTGCAGAGCAGAGATGTGTTGTAGCCTTCAGGACAATGCAGCCGTCCCTGCCATCCCGTCCTCCTCCATGTTTGAAAGCGGGCCGCTGGTGTGCACATCAGAGACGGGCCCGTCTGTGTGCGTGTCAAGGCACACAGCGAAGACAGGGCGCCGAGGATGTTCGCTAATGCCCAGGAGATTTTGGGATTGGAGCAAGGCCAGAACTTCAAAGGCTCAATTGGGAACAGATATTCAAATCAAAGTCAGTGCCATGAAAGAATGGGATCTGAACCACGGAAGAAGTCTTCAGAGACATTTAAACAGGGCAGCATTTGGCTCTGTTCTTACTTTGATATGAACACAACATGAAGTTAACTTGCAGAAATGTAAAGCTACATGTAATTCTTCCACTGCCCTAAAAACAAATCTTAAAAGTTTGCCTCATCATTGTCACACAACATTTTGTGATTAACTGCCAAAACATACGAGTTTTCTGTCCAAAAACTCAGCTGTTGCAGACCTTAAACTCTTGGGGATTAAATAATTATCAAGAACTCCGCAAACTAAAAACCTTGATCTTACTTTTGACTTTCTCTCGCTGAGGACCCTTGGTGTGGCCTGTCTTGTAATTCAGTTTGATCTGAATCAAAATTATAGGAGTGAAACCTCCTTGGACCTGGGTCCTGATCATTGCTGGAACAAGAGATGAAACAACTGGACCAGGGTCCTCCTGAAAAAAATCTCAGCTCGGCCCATCACCAAGTGGACTTACTGTTCTGATTGCCTGAAGGTAGAACGCGATCACCGGGGATGAGGTACTTCTGTTGGCCGACCTGGAGGCTCTTCACCATGGGTTCCCTTGACCACAAGCCAGTGGGGATTTTCCACTGAATTTTCAGTCATTGCCATGAATAATCTCCTTGTTTATCACAAATAAACACCAATTTTATTCTTTTTTTTTTAAAACAGAAATACAGTCTTTAAGCTATGCATGTACTGCTGTATGTCCCGGGCACATGACTTCAGTGTCATCAGCTAGTTTGTAGCGTCTGTAGAGGAAGTGAACAAAAACAGTTCATCGTGGGTTGAAAATAGATGATTCATTAATTACACCAAAAAGGTTTTTGGAAAACAAGAAGAAGAAAAAAAAAGCATAATTGAGTCAGTAATGTTGTTTTAATGTTGTAGTTGATCTGTCTGCAGTTTAATTCAAGCAACATACTGTGATGAGATAATTAAAGCTACGAAGGCAATTGCTGCTTCGGTGGGATTGTTTTCCATCGCGCTCGCTCTAATAGACGAGCCACCTGAGTGACCACGTGTCATTTTCGAATGTTGGTTTGCCGTCGTTTGAGCACGAACCAGACTTGATGAAATAATGCACCAAAAAAAAGTAGCCGCTGACTTTAATTTAAGCACCCTAAGTTAGTCCCCCCCCCCTCGCCGTATCTCAAACACCTGCCCTCTTTTAGAACAGTAGATGCTGAAGCCTTCAACCCACTGAGCCATGATAAGAGCCATTAGCTGATTCTGCTACGTACCGACGGCTCTTATCTTGTACAGGTGACCTTTTTTTATATCAGATGATCCCGAACAGCACCGCCTCACGGTCTCATGTTTGAAATAGAACCAACCAAATTTGTCCACATTACTCCAGACCTAATCTTCCTCTGCTGGACACAATGCCAGCCAGATCTGACTTTCAGGAGCTTCTAAGTCATTACCTGGGCTCGCACCTTCATACGGTATCTGTCGGAGCTCATTATCCCCTATAATTCCCCCTCGGGCCCTCTGAGCACAGGATGCTTGCTATCATACTGTCCCTGACTCAGAAAACATCAGCAGGCAGGAGAGGGTTCTCCTGCCGAGCTCCCAATCTCTGGAAGCAGCAACCTCATACAGTCTGGGAGGCCCGGCCTGTCAAAATCTTCATATCTAGACTGCAAACCGTGTCTGCTCTCACAATCATACAGCTGACCTCCGCCCTGTTGGCTTGGGCTCATCATTTCTCTCACTTTAGCTGTAGAAACTTGCTGTCGGGAACAAAAACATTGATTTTCCTCCCGGTCGCCATGCTGCTTCTCGATCACATGACAGCAGGTCTTAAACGGTGTTTGTAAGCTTCTCTGGTTTCCTGCTGGACTCTTTTATGCTACCATGACATTTTGTTGGTCATGTTTTGTTATGTGAGGTGTGTCGAGGTCTGATGGTGTGATTTATTCTATGCTTCTATGAAATTAGGAGTGTCATGTTTTGCCAGATTGTTTGCACCATCCCCACATTTTCTTCCTTTTATTGGTCAATTAGCCACCCAGCCTTCATCTTTCATCCTAATGAGCTGGATTGGAGTGCCTCAGTGGCCTGCTGATACAGAGCCACAAAAGCCATGGACCTTTATGACACTTCATGCCTCTCTCCTTCCAGGCGTTTATATATCTGAGCTTTCAGCTGTCAGATGAAGGCAGTAATGCCCAGAAAAGACATCTTTCGCTGGATCAAACAGGCCTACCGACTTCTACGTGACAGATTTGCATCCAGACCATCCATTAATACTTGAGTTTTTTAATACCTTTTGGCTGACACTCATACATTTAAATCAAACCAGTTACAAAATTTGTCCCTGGTTGTCCCTTGTTTCTGGAGTTTCTCTGCACTTAAATAGGGTATGATGTCAGTTAAATGGCAATTCTTGCAAAATACAGTACACATAAGATTATACTGAAAAAAAAAATACATTCTTTGTAAAAATTTCAAAAATACAGAACTAGAAATAAATTTAAATGCTTCTGAAAATCTAAAACTGAACTAACTGAGTAACTGGCAAAACTTATCACACAATTTATTTGTTTTTCTGATATTCTACTCTTTAAACTAATTTAATGTGAATCACATTTATTACGTAATATTCTTTTACTATTTTAAAGCGGAAATGACATTTATTTTTGTTGAATTTTCGTTCTTCGCTTTCAATAAAGATTAAAAAAAGTCACACACATTTTAAAAGAGATAGCAAAAAAAAAAAAAAATGGAGAAAACTCCCACGTTTGTTGTTGCTCTTGAACCTGTCGTGTAAATTTCTGTAACGACTTGCAAAACTTTTGCTAATCAAACTCCATGGAGGAATTCTTTCATATAGCTGTAGTCAGTCTACTTCTGATTCTAAAAGTAGGTCAGAGACACCATGATGAGACGTTTCTAACAGACAGATAAGCAAATATTCACATTTCCACATTTTACAGAGTGCAGTTTGTTTTCATGCTGCTGTAACCATATTTCCTTTGATATTGAAGAAGAAAGACGTCTTTTGGTGGTGTTTAATCTAACCACTTCTCTCTGTTTCCTGACAGGAGGCCAGTTTGTCTGTCTGGATGCTGTTCAGCGACAACACAGCCGCCACTCTGACTTACTTTGATCCCAAAGATTACAACTTCAATGCCTCCACGCTGGATGACAAAGTTGTGTCGGTCTCCCAGGAGCCTCAGCAACGGTGGCCTGTGGTGGTGGCAGAAGGAGAGGGGTCTGGTGAGATGGTGCGTGTCGAGATGACCATCTGTGAGGCCTGCCAGAAGACCAAACGCAAGAGCATCATCGCATCTGCTGCCGTTTATGTCAAGGTTCGCTTCGGTCCAGAGGAAGACTCGGAGGAAGAGGTGACCACTGAGGGGGAGATTGAGTTGGCTCCCATCACCAGGCGTCCAATCATTGATCCAAACATCAGTGGAAGAATTTATGAGACATCTAATGAGCAGCCTGCCAGTGTGCCAATTGATTACACCAATTTCCCCACCATTAGCAACCAGGAGAGACCAACCGAGAGCGATGAAGAAGAGGAGGAGGACTTTGTACATTCACCTCGTAACATGACCGACCTTGAGATTGGCATGTATGCTCTACTTGGAGTCTTCTGTCTGGCCATCTTAGTCTTTCTCATCAACTGCATCGTCTTTGTGCTTAAATACCGCCATAAGCGGATCCCACCAGAGGGTCAGGCCAACATGGACCACTCCCACCACTGGGTGTTCCTGGGGAACGGTCAGCCCCTCAGGGCCCAGTGTGATCTGTCACCACAGCAGGTAGAAAGCCCCAGCAACCCCTTGGAGGGAGTACAGACTTGCTGCCATGGAGACCACCACAGCAGTGGCAGTTCCCAAACTAGCGTGCAAAGCCAAGTACACGGACGGGGCGACGGCAGCTCAGGGGGCTCCACCAAGGAGAATGGTGAGGAAGCCAGCTCGCCAACATCCAAGCGCAAGAGAGTCAAGTTTACCACCTTCACCACCCTTCCCACAGAGGAGCTGCCCTACAACTCCATCCCCATCGCAGACGAGGAGGACATTCAGTGGGTTTGTCAGGATATGGGCTTTCAAGACCCCGAGGAACTGCACGACTACATGCGCAGAATAAAAGAAATAGCTTGAGATAAGAGGTGCATAGTGAAGCGCCGCTCTCAGCTTTTTAAAGAAAGGCTCCTTTCTGACCCCCCCCCCCCCTTTTCACCTACGTGAAAGATAAAAATTTCACAGACTGAAAGGCCAACTGTTGTTTTGGTTAGGATTTGTTCAATTTAGTTTGCACAGTGCTGTAATCTTATACACGCTCTCACTTCTCAGAATGGAAAAAAAAAAAGAGAGAGAGAAAAACAAGGAAGCCAAAGACCTGACCAGAGGATCTGAAACAGGAGAGAAATCTGTAAATCTTGGCAGCGGGAAACATGTTTCACTGGGAAGCCGAGGCCACGTGCGAGAGCGGCTCTCGTTTTCAGGATTTGATTGGAGAGAACGCCTGATAGTGACAGGAGTGTGAAAGGGGTTGTATACTCCAAACAAAGAGGCCTTTGATGAACAAAACAACTGTCAAAGACTCTCATGGAAGCTATTTTAAAATCATTTTGGTTTTGCCAAAGTAGGAAATTGTTCTTTTAATGGCGGTCATTGTTCTTGTTGCAGCACACTCATGATTTGTACTCATTACATTTTTCTACATTTCATAGGTAGTCGAACGCGAAGCCCTCCTACTTGTCCTTCTGGCCCCTATAACAAAACAAATGCCTTATAACAACGGTCACAGTTCACCACGTATATCAGCGCGGACACCCTGTCTTCTCACTCTGGCTAGAGACAGTGTAGTAAGAGCAAGTGTAAAATACTACGACTGATCTCCAGCATGAGGTATAAATAGAAACGAGCTTGTGTATTGTGAGGATCTCTTAACATTCGTTGCATGGAAAGGGATCGTGAGGCACAATCAGTGACTTTTTTTCCAAATTTGTAAATGTTTGTATTGTAATAATATACTCATTCATACACACTACTGAAGTAAATATGTTATGCATCACACACATGCCGTGTAAGGCTACATGCAGACATTCCTCTCTAGTACATGTATATATGGAGCCAGACGCACCTTACTCTCAGACAGTAGGAAGTCAGTTGAAAATGTCATGGTCTCGTGGTGAGTAGAAGGTTCCCTGCGGTAACGTCACGGCAGATCTGTAGCTTTTTAACTCATATTTGACTGTTAAAATGAGGATTTGCTAAACACATCTAATGTATTGATGAGTTATCGACCCTCCTGGTGTTTGGCTGGCCGTCAGTCCTCAGGAGAATCAAAACGGCTCACAGTGTTGGAGTAAATCTGACAGAAAAGAAAAGAAGATTACAGAATAAATTATTGATTTTGCTCCATTATTTAAATCACCCCATGTTGTTGTGCTGTTTTTCAAACACGCCGCGTGCGTGGTCCCAGTTTTGTCGAATCACTTTCGCAAGTCAAAAGATAGATTTGTCTGACTTCGATAGACACAACTGGAGACGAGACACGAGCTGTGCAGATGCGACCGTCGTGTCACGTGATGAAGTATCTCAGGCTTAGATTGGCTGTGATGACATCCTGCTCGGACCCCGTTTACACCTGATGTTAAAATGTGTTTTGGATGATCAGAGTGCGGTCGGATAGTGCTAAATGAGAGCACTGCCACGCGGAGGACGGATTTCTGATCAGATCAGCCAAACCACCTCTGGAGGGACCAGCAGAAATACGTAATTACGCACATTCCAGTTGTTTAAGACAGCTTCTTCTCCTGCTTTGAAAAGCAAGCAAAAGCCCATGTCGTAGCCTTCACGGATGGCTGCGGTCTTTGTCTATTTCTCCTCTTCTTTTGCAGCAGTGTAAGCTGAACAGGACGACCGCATTTTAATGAGGCTACTGAAGACGCATGTTAATGTCAGGTGTAAAGGCAGTGAGATAGAATCATGTCCAACCTGGATACCGAAGATGAGAAATTCAGGAAGATCTCAGAGGAAATATGTGAAATGACTCCAAACTCCTCGTGCTCCAGTGCGATCAATAACTTTTTGATCACACAAAAGGATCCGTGTTTTTTGTGGTGAGAACAGGAATTCCTTGGTTCAACAACGTCCACACAACAGGCAGCAGGGGGGGGGGGGGGGGGGCGGTGTTAAAACACCAGTCAGCAGTACCGGCAGGTCAAGTAGGTTCTTACCAGCAAACGCAGCGAAATCAAGGCCCGTCCAAGTCCCAGGTATCCGAATAGTATCATAGCAGCAGTCTATGTTAACGTAATTGATAAGGTTTGAACGAGATTTTTAAAAAATTATCGTTTAAAGAACTGCCAGCCAGAGCGTTCCAGTGCTCAGGCAGAGAACCAGAATTGCTTCTGAACAGGTATCGTTTCTGTGGTTGCTGACTTTGCAGGACAAAAGTGGTTGAGTCTCTTTCAAGTCCTGTTTGTAACGTTGTGTGTCACGATAAGAATCTTAAGCCCCGAAAACATAGCGAGCAAGAAAAAAAATGTGTGTTGTTTGACGCCCCAATGGTGCACTGCATGCTTCGGATTTTAAATACCCTCCCCCAGAACCGGGCGCAGCGACTGAAGAACGAGTCTTAGTCGCAGCTGGAGGGTCCCCCTTAGAGTCTACAGAACTGAAACCAGGTCAAGGAGACATCAAGGCAGTGTGGTGCATCTCAGAAATCTTTGAGTCCGTGTTTGGAAATATAAAACAATTGCTTTCACTGGCTGTGCATTTTGGCCTTAGCAGATGTTTTCCAAACCAAGTGATTTTTGTGCCAAACCCAACCAGACGGCAGTGACACGTTCCAGATGCCTACATTGGGACTTCCAGTGTCCACAACGTCAGATGGATCCTAATTGACTTTGTACTGATTGCTTCTCTGGTTCTGGCACATCATTATAACAGATGTAGCGCCTCCGCTGTGTAATACAGCGTTCAGATGTTTTCGTGGTCATTTCATGTACGTCTGTGAGGTCGGGTTCAGTCACCAGTTTTGTTTCGCAAGATCCATGTGTTGCACTTGTGAAGGTTTCATGAGACGACACCAAAGCAGGAAAAAAGAAAAGATCTGACGGGTTTACAAAGATCATATGATATCTCTACTGAATCCTGGTGAAGCAGCCCGGCAGTTACCATGAGCATGATGACAGCAGAGCTAATCCTACTTTTAATTGCGGCCGCACTGTTAGCGCAGGCTTTTTAGTACTGGGGACGACTTTGAAAGTTGATGTTGTTGAAGCTCTGATTTCACATAAAACAAGCTCCTTTCAAGACTAATGAAGCAACCATGAGATGAAAGAAAAAAACTGTTTCTGTGTCACATTTCTTTAATTCTGTCCTGCATCTAAGGGCTTGGAGTTTTCTTCCATGTGAACCGACTGGTTTTGTTGATCCTGATGAGGATTCTCATGCTCCCTTTGAGGCGGTAGCCAGCGTATGCTTGAAACTGTCACTCAAGTGATACAACACCCTACCTGTTGTCATGGTTTCATTAATGACCCGATCCAGAGTTGTTCTGCCTGTGGTAGCGTTCTTATACAAACACCAGCTTTATACGGATGGAGATGTTAATTTCAAGTGATACTTGAAGTGTATTCTGCCTTTCAAGTACGCAGATGTATTTTTCCCTCCTGCTTTACGTCCCCGTGACTTCAGAACGCAGGAAGAGCCAGCCACGAATGTTTAGCTTGAAGCTAACGGAGGCTGATTCGGAAAAAGTACCCCAAAATGTTAACTGTTTACAAACTCTCAAGAGCATCACACAGTGTCATCCACAAAACACCTTGATTAGCGTACGGCTGGATGGTTGTGCCAGGTGATGCACCTTAAAAGTTTGCAAACTTGATGTTTTTGTCTGTGTCGCCGTTGTTTGCCGTCAGTCCTCATTCGCGTCATCATAACCAATACGGTGCTGGCTCCTACTGTCACAAAGGGAGGGGGGAAAGAAGGCGTTGTTGGGCTCGAGACAACTGTGAGTACATGAAGGGCAAAAATCACTTTAAAGGTTTCATACATTTACTGAGAACATTTTCCTCCCGAGCTCCTTATTCAACGACCAGATGTGACAGCTGAACAAATGTGAACTGGCAGATATTTGGGAGAAAGTCAGGCTTCGCTTTTCTAGTTATCTGCCATGAGATTATATTCCACCAGTAATCCACACTTGTCATGTATATAGACCCACATTTGATTCATTCATAAATCCTGGATTGGGACTTTAAGGATTTGGTTTACTGCATGCCCGCCCTGTGTTTCATGTGGGTGAAATGAATAACGACCTGATTCTAGTGTTTGATAACCTGCGTTAACATCTAAGAGGAAAGATGAAGCTTTGTTTGTGACGGTCTGAGCCCGTCCTCCAGCCGCAGCATCCACACGATTGGCCACGAGCAGCCAGATGGAAGCGTCTCCCTTATAAGTTAACACGAGGGTCTCTCAGGATGAACGTAGGGGAATAAACCTGGCTGTTTTGTGTAAATTTGCTCCTCAGCCCAATCTGGTGACACTACTATGACAGATTAAGTATCTAATAGCAGCTCCACATGTTTCCTTGCAGTTATTCCCAGACGATTCACCCATACGGTATGTAAATATGTTGTACATGCTGCATCTCCAGACTTTTGGGTTGTTGGGGGTTTTTGTTTGTTTGTTTGTTTGTTTGTTTTTCCTACATCCATTTTAGGCCTTTCTTTTGTAATGCTGCTTTGGTGACAGTGTGATGATATTTTCCGTAAGCTGCTACTAGAAACTTACTCGCCGCCGCCGCCGCCGCCACCACCACCACCACCACCACCACTGACTATAATATGTTCATGTACAGAGCACTGTTAAATTTCCTGTATTCTCTTGAAAATAAATCCTTGTATTTTCCCGTTATATGTAAAGTACTAAAGAAAATGCAATACACAAAGGGTGTGTCATTTGTACTTCACTTACCAGCAGTGTTGGAGGGGGTCACGCTTTTCAAATTCAACACTGATTTACAGCCTTATTTGCCTCCTTTTAACTGTTGTTGGGCCATTCAGCTGAATCTGTGCCTCCTCAGTCCCCTGAGGACATAACACGTACAAATATGCATTTGCACTTCATCTTAATTATAATTTTTATGCCTCTTTGTCAGCAAGAGCATAATGTTTTTGTGTTCTCGTTATCATGGTATCTCAGAAATGCCTCGAGGAAAATTATCCAAATGTGGAGCAACCATCCACAAGGAGGAGGCGGAGGAACTGAAAATGTTCTGGTGGTCAAAGGTCAGTGTGACAGACGCGCGTCACAGGGGCATAGGATTTGTGGTGCAGTATTTCTAGTTTGAGTTATTGTGACTCCTCTCCGGTGTTGATGTAAAATACATTTTCCTCGGAGGACATTTATAAGATTTAGTCGAGTTCTCAGGTGTTCACTCGGCCGGCCTGTTCCCCAGACACACTCCCTTCTCTCGGAACGCTCAGTGGGAAGTACCATCTTCCCAGTTTATTTCTCTCACTCTGTTTTCAATCATAATGTCAGTTTGAAGATGCAGGTTGTCAATAATGTTCAGTCCTCTCACCTAAAGTATTTCACGAATGTTATTCTGTTTTCAACCTGCGGAAGTTTCCTTAAAGTCCAAAATCCCAAATCGGAATGCTCCTTGAGGAGCTTTCAACCTGCGCAGGGCGAACACACTCTCACCCCAAAAAACGTCGTTCATCCAAATGACTGCTTGTGTTTTTTTCCAGCAAGTTTTTCATCAGTCTATTAGAACCGATGCCATGCGGCTAAAAAACAACAACTCTTGTCTTGTCACTTAATATTAACATGAAGCATCTTTTCATCGCATGGAACAAAATAGCAGTTGAAGTTCTGCAGGGACGGTCAGAGGTGTAAACAATCCTCAGTGTAAGAAAAAAAAAAAAGGATACATTAAGATCGACCAGTTTTGAGGGGTTAAATCTATCATTCCACGGATCAAATTAGTTTATAAATCAGTTATAACATGACTCAATAGACTGGCCCAGTAACAGATGAGTATGATGCAGTAGAATTAATTAATATAAGTACAGTCGTATGTCCAGTTATGAGCCACCACCTGCAACTGTTCATTACATGGATTTTATAAGAATTAATCCACGCGCATCTCACAGCAGTGTGCCAACAGAACACAAACACCAGCATCCTGTTGTTGAAACGTCAGGACGACTGTAAGAAGTGGGAACCAGTAGAGAGACCAGCGGGACACTGGTGCTGACATCAAGCTAACTGGGACCGAAAAAGGGACAGAAAGCTTGCGATTATATCCGAACCATAAAATCTCCAGCAGCAAACCCTGAAGTTTATGATATCAGCCTACATATAACCCTCATATACAGCCAGATATGATGCTTATTAAACAAGTGTGTGAAAGTTTAATGTGTTTTTCAAACTTTTTTTTTCTTTAAATCAGCATGATGTTTACCGTGTGTGCAAAGATTTCAGCCTCAGTGGTTCTGTATACGGAGGAACACTCCGACCTTGAAGGAGTTTGGCTCATAAGTTGCTTAATATCTCACTGGAGGGTTGAAACCAGCATCGCGGGCGTGCTTGATTTATACGCTGTATAAAAGTTATGTTTTATACATTTTCTGGCAAGATGCCCTCTACAGTTTATCGTGACTTGTTTATGTGTTTTTTTTTTGTTTTTTTTTTAAAGTTTCACTTGGCAACATATTTAAGAACACTAAACGGTGTGACCAGAAAACATCAAGGAGGTTGGTCAAATTCAAGTATGTAGCTCACACGTGTCCTGACCAGGGATGATCAGATCCTGGATCAGGTCCCCCAAAGGGTTTGGAGGCGGTGGATCGCTGCGGTTCCTCTCCCCGGCTGTGCTCGGTCTGACGGCCCTCCCATCACGCTCAGTTCCCCCGGCTGTGACGGCACAGAGAGACGGAGGTGCTAACCGCAGCACAGCATCTCCCGTCCACAGCATCCTCACACGCAGGAGTTATTTTGAAGTCTGGGGTGTTTACACCTTTCGTCTACTTGGCTTCGGCAGCAGAGATCAAAGCCTCTGCTGAGGCACAGAGGTTGTTAGGAGCGAGAAAATGAGTTTATGGGACTGAGGAGACAGATGCCAACATTGGACAGCCAGCCACAAAGACTTGCATAATAAATGAGAAAATAACAGAGTTTACACACGTCTTCACCTCTCGAGTTCTGTGACGACCAGAATCACATCTGGGTGACAAAGCTGCTCCTTCTGTTGACGAGATTCCAGTCAATTATTGGTTATAGACTATGACTTTATTTGTTTGTGTGTTCAGTTTATTTGCATGTAAATTACTTTTCTGGGACAATTTCTATTTTCTCCCCCTCCAAGTTATTTACTAGCATTACAGAGTGTGACGGCCTATATACATTTATATGTATGTGCGTACAGAGACATCACATATATAATCCAGATACCCCAGAAATGCTGAATGAAAAGTGTCTTAAAATGAAAAAGTATTTAGGCGCATGACGACAGAGAGTCGTAGTGTTCTGCTGTCCTATTGTTTTTAGAGCTGAAATACAGTCGTTCATTACTGATCCCTCCTCCTCCATAAACTGCCAGCACTCTCCTCATAGCTCCAAATTCTGTTTTATGAAAGCTTACAATGGTCCAGTCTGGATGAATAAAACTCATTCAATTACAAGCGGGCTGTCTTTCAGGTTTTTGTTTTTTTTTAAATCCCCTTTGTTAATTATATTTTTTTTATCTTATTTAAATTATACAGCATTTTACAAGGATTCATCGCTAAACTAAAGGGGACACCCGGCACCTCTGCCCAGGTGAGATCAGATCTGGGTCGATGACAAAATCGAATGAATTACTCCGAAAACCACATTTATCATTCAAACAGATTCTGCCTAAATACTTCCTGAAATCTTGGAGTTATTCTAGCAGGAACATGCTGATGATCTCATGGCCTCCTTGGTGGAGAGGTAATCCCAACTGGCCAAATAATGAATTGTTGCATCAGTGGTCGGTGGATCCCAAAACTTCCTCTCTGTAGCTTCAAAAGCCATAGTGTAGTTTGATGTTGGGACTCCAACCGTTTCTGTTACAGAGGCAGAATACAAAGTATTTCAAAATGACCCAAATATCCCAAACACTGTGCCTCCGAAGGGCTACGATTGTGGCTTTTGTGTGGAAGCGTCTGCGCTGGTAAGGTTTCTGGAGTTGTTTCTTATTATTTCGGAACCTCCGGCAAGTTTCCCGGAGCCCGTCTCTGGGTTTTGGGGGTCACAGCCTCCAGTGTTGCTATCATGTCACTGGCACGACGATGGATTTCACCGTCCATCTTCAGCTGCTTCTCCGGCGCCTTGTTCTCTGTCTTCCTGACGCTGCTGTCAGAGTTGCTACATCGATCACCGCTGCTTTCTCCCGCACCTTGTCGACCACTACAATGTCTACTTGGTTTGCCGGTACCTGCTTTATTTATTTATATATGTGTGTGTGTGTGTGTGTGTGTGTGTGTGTGTGTGTCTTGTCTCAGCATTGCATTGTGGTCTATGGAGGCAGCTGTCAGAGCGAAGCCGTTATTTCTGCCTCCCCTCTATGATGGATTTCTCCCTGTATGATTGCTGAGCGCCTGTGAAAATGGTGAGTCTGGAAGAAGCTTCTCTCCTTGATTCGGAAGGACTGACACCAAAGCCTGACATTTACCGCTGATGTTTTATATAGTTAAAGATATTTCTGCTGTCAGGCTTCATTGTAGCTGCTCGGGAAATGTCTCGGCGTGAGATCCCAGTCTCCGTGATGGCCTCTTATCCACAGGAATAAAGTAGCAGCACAAAACCAGGACCAGAGTTTTATCACAACAAGTGCTTGTTTCATGTGGAGCAAGTGAAGCATACATACAAAAATGATGGAACACTTCTGAAAGGGTTCCTTTCGAGGCCGCCGACTGTAGAAGTGATCCTTTATTACAGGTTAGATGGGCGTCAATGGTCCGGCACGTTCGCCGAGGTCCCGCAGATTGATTCACTTATAGTCACCTCTGCACTTCTTACTGAAACAAATGGCCGCTGAGAGGAATCTATTCCAGCGCTGAAAGGCCACTGACATAAGAGAAATAACATGTCAAACCGGAGGAGGCGCGTTCCTATCAGAGATGCTCCGGTGTTGTTTGTCTGAGCATCATGGCAGTAGATTACAGGTGAGTGCGACACAAATGGGTCCTGCATACATGCATCTTCCCTCCCAGCGGCCAGCAACACGGAGACACGGCAGGTTAACCAGATGTTCATTTGCGCGTTACTCAAAGAGGGGACATAGTGGATCTCTGTATCGCCCGATGAGGCAGGAGCCATTTTGACTTCTTCCGGTGGAATTAACCCAATTGATAATTGCGGCTGCGCTTCACTCACATGGGCGAGTCACGCTTTTGTTCATCCTGGCGACTCAGACAGATGAACAATCCCTCACGCTGCTGCTCTCTCCTGAGCTTTTCCTGCTATGACAAGTGAAAACATTTGCTGTGCAAGTAGATGAAGTAGCAGAAAACTCCAGCAGGTGCCCCTAAAATCGAGCTTGTCAACCAGTTTATATATGAATAAAAACCGTAGGCAGGGAGCTCTTTTCCTTTTGGAAAACTTCTTTTAATGAAGAGTCACCTCTCCTGACTACTTTACTTACTAAAGTACATTCTGTGGTTTGGTGTAACATGACATGCTGCCATTTCTCTTTTCAAAACACTGACCCGTGTTCCCTGGCATGATGCTTCCTTCATACCAGTGTAGGACGTTGAGTCGCTTCAGGTTCTGGAAGCTAATGGACTTGGTGACACCAGCAGGGATGTTGTTTTGTTGCAGATGTTTAAAAGGAGATCTTTTTTCTTGTTGTTTTTTTAGTACGGACATTTTTTCCATTTAAAAGCGACCGCTGTGTTCTCTCGGCGCCCAACAAACGGTCCAATCATAAACAGTCAGAGAGCTGACATGCACAGTTGCAGCTGAGCAGTTAAAGCTCAAATAGGTCATTGAGTTGGTTCAATGTCACTGTCTCTGTATACCTGGGCAGCAAAGAATCCATTTATTCACAGACGTGGGTCCAACTCCGGAACAGTAGGTGGCGGTGTTCCTTCTCAGAGTCAGACTTTCTCACTGCTCAACAAACAAACAGGTTAGTGAGAGTCATGCCCTGGTGAATGCAGGATTAAACTCTAAGAAAGAAAGACATGAGTCCAGAAATGCCTCATTTTTGCTGGAGTTTTCCTCCAAATCGACTCCAAACCACATTATCTTGTAAAGGTAGAATTACATCTTACATCTTCTTGTAAAAGTATAATTTTAGTCAGTACATCCATCCATTTTCTTCTGCTTATCCTGTTAAGGGTTGCGGGGTGGGTGGGGTGGAGCCTATCCCAGCAGCTTTTGGGCGAGAGGCGGGGTTCACCAGTCCATCACAGGGCCAACACATAGAGACAGACAACCATTCACACTCACAGTCACACCTATGGTCAATTTAGAGTCTGGATTAACCTGGTCCCCTCTTGATGTCTTTGGACTGTGGAGGAAGCTAGAGTACCAGAGAGAACCCACGCAGGAACAGGGAGAACATGGAGACTCCACACAGAGAGATCCTGTGCTCCAGCCGGGGCTCCAACCCGGAACCTTCTTGCTGTGAGGGCACAGTGCTGACCACTGCACCACCGTGCCGCCCAATGTTGAACATTTACCCTTAAACTACAAGATGCGCTGTAGACAGATGGAATCCACAATAGCAGCTTTTGTTAACGATGGTGCTCTTTGGGTCAAAATGAATGCGTTTGTGGAGGAGATGCTCTTAGTTTGTATTAAAAAGCAGGAGGCATCAAAACAAGCTGCGTCCTCTGACACATGGTGACATCTCGGAGCTGCGGTCGCTGCTCTGTGCCAGGGGTCTTCCTGTCTAAACCAACATGAGTCACCGTTATAAATGCTGTGTAATCAGAGGCTGCTGTGGAGCGTTTGGCTCGAGCTCACTAAAGCAATGTGGCCCCCTGCTGTTCTACTCAAATGATTCCAGCATCCATTTTGTTATTTTTTCAAAGGGACTGGCTGTGCAGAACTACCAGCGGCTGTTTTGGTTTGTTTTTTACCTCTGCCAGGCATTTTTCGTCTACCAGAAATTTCTCTCTGGTTGCAGATAACATGCTTCATTCTCCAACACAAGTGGCGGTAATTCATGTAAATTTGGTGAACACTTTCACAAAAATGTGCAAAAGAAGAAAGAGGGTGATGTCTACCAGACATCAAGAAGACATCTGCCATGTTTACTCACTAAAAAGAAGAACCCAGACCAGTGAGTGACGCTCGACCACGGAGAAACAGCATCAAGTTTAGTGGGAAGGTTCTGGAAACTTTACCAAGACTTGTGTACATTTGAGTCCTTTTTTTTTTAAATTCTACCAGAGTAAATAGGTTGAATCAGTACTTCATTTGTCTTGTATCAGTATTTTATGGGTCTTGTATCAGTACTTCCTTTTAAGACCAAGGTAGCGGAAGTTCACCCGTTGTTCAAGCCAATGTTAATGCTAAACACTCACAAAACGTGTTTATTAGCTGATCGGTTCTCAGAACATTTGGAGGGTTGTCAGATCATTGTGTCCTCATTACAGTTAGCCAGGGGCTAAACTGAAGGCTAGCATCTAGTGTGCTTGCTTCATGCCCCACCAGGTAGCTATCAGGATAAGCACGATCCCGCCTCCCACAGTAGATCCAGTTCTTTTTGTACATCACTACAGTTGATGTTCATTCTGCTTTGATTAATTATCTGATGTTTTAAAAGTGGGATGTGATGTCAACATGATTGACAGCCCTTAGAGCAAAACTGGGCACATTTTCAAAGCGTCTTTCTTTTTTTAACCACATGGCACTTATTGATGGACATCTGCTGGCTCCTGCTAGCTAACACGGCTCACTGTTGTCAGTAAGGACAGGCAGCAGCAGTAAATTAGCTGGAGATTAGACAAATCAGGGCGTTTGTCAGGCAGTTGTTTCATTTTTAAGCTTTTAGCGTTAGATTATGCGCACAGATGTAATTCATCACAACAGAATACAACAAGATCTTTCCTGCCTGCGAATTTTACAGAGGAACATGTATGAAGGGATGTTCACCGTCTGGCACCAAGTGCCAGCTGGAGTCTCAGGAGAACTTAGACCTTGTCATGTAGGCCTTTGGTCTCCCCGAAGACGTCGTGATCATGACTGAGATAGGAAGTGCTTTATCTGCTTCAGAGCGACGGCTTCAACCAGCTCAAGGATCCTTCACCGCTGGAGAGGAGGTCAAGGGGGAGGTGCAGCGTGAAGGTTTCCCTGAAGGGGACCGACAGAGCTGGTGGATGAGAGCACAGTGATTCTGGGTGGCATTACATACAGGACGGCCAGCTAACGCATGTAAGTGTCTGCACTTGGGATAATAAGAAAAGGAAGTTGAGAGGGTTTCAGATAAGAAAATGGTGTCTTACAGCAGCAAAGTAATTTTCTTGAAAACTGCTTAGAAAGAAGGATCAAAAAGCTGCAGTGTAGTAAGAACGGTTATATTAGATTTGTCTCCTTATCAACGACTTTGGTTGTGTGTGCGATATGTGAGGAGGCAAAGAGTTCCGAGACATTCTGAGCGCCAGATAGCTGTGTATCAGAGCAGGTTTGTTCTTGTGGGTGGGGGAACTACGGGGGCCTGAGCTGGTACTTCTGGTGTGATGCCTGTCACTTGTGTTTTGGGTTTGGTTGAAGAGGTATGCAAGTGTCTGATTCTACATCACACGTCTAGCAACATAAGGAGGCTACGTGCAAAGACGCCAGCTGCTTCCTCTTGCCTGACAGTTGAGGGGTTTCCCCCGGGGGGGCGCTGAGGTTGCCAGTACCTGGGCACCCTATTATTTCATTTTATTAAAGTAAGAAAAAAACAGAGGCGCCTGTTCACTTGCTACACGGTATACAGTCAATGATCTGAACCATTTGATATGGCAAAACAGCAATTTTTCCCCCCATCAGCCTTGGCAGAGCTCTGACCTCTCTGTATTTTTGGTTTTGTGTGAGAAGATAGTTTTGCAACCAGAGACCAGAAAACCATTATTCATCATGGTGGGCCAGACATCAGTTTAAGGATACACTGAGGCTCAAGGTGTGCCTTTGTAAGCATGTCCTGTATTCAGCCTTCATCAGTGAAAGCCTAGAAAAATGAGGGGAAGGGAAGCTCGCCTTTGGGAAGGTTCCCTCTCTAGATAATTAGACTCTCAAGGTTTCCTCTTGTGTGTGAAGTTTGTGTGTGCCCTCAAAGACAAAACAGATAAGCACAACAAAAATCATACAAGCTTTTGTGTTAGCAGTCTCTGTTGCTTTTAGCCGGTGCTTTAAATTCCAGAGCAGCGCAACACACCAAATAGTCATAAATGTTTAACGAAGACGTGCCAAATGAAAAATTCAACTTTTCTTTTTTTTAATACTCAAACACCAAGTTGTCAACATGTCCTATATGGCCAGAAAACAAAAGCTAGCGGACACAGTTGAGCTATTATTTATACGAGATTATACAGGCACAACAACAGCAGTGTGGACTCACGTCGTCATGCTGACACCAGCGGCCGTCAAGCGATTTTCACTCAGCGTGACCGAACGAGTGTGAGGGAGTTTGTAGCACAGAAAACAGAAACCAACATCAAGGCTTAAGAAGCCAGCTTTCGGCCACTGACACCTGCCACTGTGTGTGTGTGTGTGTGTGTGTGTGTGAGAGAGAGAGAGAGAGAGAGAGAGAGAGAGAGAGAGAGAGAGAGAGAGAGAGAAAAACTTGCATGTTTGCTGACACTGTGAGGAGTTGAAACCTGGTGGCTGCAGCTGCTGATTACTGGTCCTCAGTGTCTGAATATTAACTCTTCCACCACCAATAATGAGATTTTCTTCCATCTGCAAGACGGACGGCTCTGCTTTTTGTTTGAAAAATGACAGTTTTTCATGAACCCGACCAGTGTTGACCATAACAAAAGAGGGAAAGACAGATTGGCTGCACTTATCAGGACACATCTTTCAAATTAAAATTGAGGCTTTGCTCTCTTTTTTTCTGAGATGTTCAGGTCTTTCATAATCATAGTACGAAATATTCCGGGGGTCTTGAGAGATTTGTGTAAATATTCCAAAAATGCTGGCGGGGGAAAGAGTTAATGGTAGAGTCTCTCCGAGGAAAAAGCTCAATAACGAAAAACATCTACCATGCCTGGCAGAAATCTTGACTTGATTCTCAGGCCCAAAGGTCCAGGGGTGCAGTTGAACTACTAAAATGAGGGCGACCACCTCTTCATTAAATACCACTACGTGATTGAACCAAACGTTTGACCTTCGGCGTTTTGCTCCTTGATTTTCACGGAGAGTCTGTGTGTTCCAAGCAGGAACACCGTTTTTCCCTGACCAAGACAACTTTTTTCAAACTTTCTCAAACTTCCACGTACACATCATCTCGTCGCCGTTGTGGCAAACAAGGTTTTCCCCCTGTTTGTCTTAGTTCAGATCAAAGTGTTTGTGGATTATTAAACACAGAGTTGGATTTAGAGGATGTGGATTATTCCCTGATGGTATCCGTTAACTTCAAGATGAAAATATGAATATTAACAAAAATAGATTTTCAACCTGTGCCTGCGTCATTGCAGGAGGGAAGGAGTTTACAAATCTGTGTGTATGGATTTTCAATCTATGTCCGCATGGCTGCAGCGTGGGAATACAGATTATTGTTGTTGTTTTTTTTTATTACAGATGCATTTTATTTTACTCAGCTGAGAACAGGGTGAAGTGAAATATGCTCTCAATTGAAGAGATGGTGGTTCCGTTTTATTTTTTGCCTTCTGTTGGTGGGAGGAAGTCTTTCTGCTTGCTCCTTTCTCATCACTTCCTGTGTGGATCTTAAAGCCTGAGTCATATCAGCAATAACGAGCCCAATATTATAATAACGCAGCAGGAACTGTGTAAACCTGACAGAGCTGCTGCTGGCTGACGTACTTCACTTCATTTAGGCTGCCAGGAGAAGCACCGTTTTTTTGTTTTTTTTTTAAGAAATCATTTCTGATTGGACCATGCAACAATCTCCGTGAAATGACATGCAAATGTGTCTCTCAGACGTTGCAAATGTGTTTTTAGTCCATTGCCACCTTCACAGCAGGCCGGGGAAGCTCCCACTGCTTTGATGTTGGAGGCTGGCTCACGATGCCTTCATGTCATGTTGAAAGTCTGTGTTGGCTCCGATGTCGCATACTTAGTGTCACGAATTATGTAAGTGTTGCAAAGTGGCATGTTAGAAATGTTTACTTGAACGACTCCAACATTCTGCTGCAGTGCATTTGTGATTTCTGTTAATTAGAAGCACAAACGTGAAGTAGATTCAGTTCAAATTTAGCTGTCAGATGACTTTTGAATGTATGTTGCTTTAAATGCTGCAAACTGTGCAAAGGCTCAGTTGTAGCTGAAATGACGGATTTGATATGTGTCTCATTATGAGTGCTGTCCACATTTCAGTGCTGTACACACACACACACACACACACACACACACACTGGCTGTACAGGAACTTGGTAGCCTCCTGTAAATAGCTGAGAAAAGCCTCAGCAGGAGTCAACATGTTGTCAGGGTCCATCGACGGCAAGCCCTCTGCAAGAGGGTGATAACCCGGAGCTGTTTCCTCAGTCAACATGTCCGACTTCATCACCAGCAAGAGCCTGACCTCCAAGAGGAAATGCAAAGAAAGCAAAATGATATTTTCTTCTTGAAACCCGTGTGATTGTGTCTGATGTTTTATAAAAAGCCATCTTCTATCAACAACTCCATCGCATCGAAAAGCAGCAGAAACACCAAGTACAGTAAAACGGAGCCCTGCAGCTGCCGGAGGGAATGACGAACGTATCTTGTGGCCACCAGATAAAGCTGGTTCCAACAAGTTCAATAAAGTGCAGTGACAAGAAATATTAATTGGAAGATGTGAGCAACTGGTAACTGGTTCTCTTATTATCTTGTAGCCGTAAATCAATCACATTGTGGCAACAAGTTAAATCCTGCAGGTACAAAAGAGTTCATTAGACTGAATACAGACACAAACTGCAGAGAGAAGAATTAATTGGTATTTTTAATCACCAGAACAACTCGGTGGCCTGATTGCCACGTGACTGAAGAAACACACTTTCATTTGTTTAGCTACACAAAGGAGACGTACATAATAGTGAGTACACACCAGTAGTGAAGGACGGGCTGTCGCCAAACATAAAAACGTGGGTTTTTTTTTCTTCCTGTTCCTTCAGGTGGATGTTGAGCATCACAACGCAGACCCAGGTAGATATAAATTCACTTGCACTCCAGTTCTGAATCCTACTGCTTCTTCAAACCATCCCAGGGGACGCGTGTGACAGCCGACACCTCCTCTCCATCGCCAGAGTTTGATCTCAAACATTGGTGAACTCAGCCAAGAAGAGCAGCCTCGCAGGCTTAGGCCCAACAATTTCATTTTTATTTCCTCCTTCTTCTTTTTAAAAACGTCAGTATAACGAGTGTAGGCTATATTATTTATTTTTCTTCTTATTTGGCTCATTTGTATTTTTGAATCACAGCCAGTTTATTTGCATTGAAATAAATAAAAATGCAGAATTTGTATTTCGAGCCCCTTAGAGATGGAATTTGACACCCCTGAACTGAAAGAAGACAACACTTGAGCCAGCGTGTAAAATCACGGCACGCTTCTGTGTAGCGCTGTACAATCTGAGCGAGCCCATCATGTTACATAATGATCAAAGGCATGACTTACATAATTTATACTTCATACATGATTCATCTGTGTCGAAGAATGCCTGGCTTCAGCTGGACTGAAACGCATCGCAGTGGTTCTGTTGCTTTGGAGGACATGCACTTAAACATGTTCCAGGTTTTCCACAGCAACGCCAGAGTTCAGAGCATTCATTTTGTGACGTCACCAGTGACGTTCTTCTTCATCGCCAGTATGTTTACGTCTCTAACGCCGGTGGTTACATGTCAATTAAACTGTGTGTGTGTGTGTGTGTGGGGGGGGGGGAATAAAAAAAAAATTGGTACTTTTACTTGAAAGTTATAGCGCGGAATATTGTGTCATAGGCTCTGATGTAACTTTGCGATCCGATGCTTATGTCACGGCTCCAAAACAGTGGATAAAGTGTTTTGGGAACAGAGTTAACAAAAGCACCATGACATGGTTCTTTTCACCTTCACAGTTTGATCAATTTGGTCTGATAACGTTTTGAATGTCAAGAGGAAACTGCCTGATTCATGCAAGTTAGCAGAGAGCTAACTCAAAGTAGCCGCTGTCACCGTTGTTGCTGTAAAATGGCGGGAAAATGGTTGTTTAGCGTCACATAAACCCCGGGAAGGGACTTGTTTCACCGCCAGAATTTGATCCATTTTGTTTGATGTCAGGGAAAGTTACAAGGAGCTGCACAATTCAAAGTTACACATATGTATACACGTGTATGACATATATAATTCATACATACAGCGTTCATGTGTAGGAAAAGAGGCTGAAGTCCCTAGCGTGATCTGCGTCCTCCCAGCAGCACGCAAAACCTCCATATACTGTGAAATACAAATGTACTTACCACTACGTACTGTACTACTCGCTGCAGTTATTTGACTGTGAAATACATTCATTTATATGAAGAGATGATACACTTTAACTTTAAGAAAGGGTTCTGGCTGATCATTGTGTGTTCGTGAGCAGCTGAGGAATCAGGAAGATCCAACCTCCACGGTGGGAGAACACACTGAAAGCCTGTCGGTGGTTTTCAAAGAAATTCATCACAGGCTGGCAGACGAACGGCACCAAAAACACAACCTCATGGTGGAGGTATGAATAAATCATTTTCAACGCTCTTAACATGCGGTAGTAAATTTAATTCATTATTGATATCTGCCGTCACACATTGTGAGCTGCCTGCTAGTTAAAGAGGACATCTTCAGTCACAAATGGCAACAAATATTCATTTTATATTCTCTTTAATAAATCATCACGCAGGTAAACTCAACTCTGTGTCTCCGTTAACTCAGTGCGACCTCCGGCGCAGCGCTTTTCATCACTCGTGCCATTTGTTGTGAACAGGAGGGATAATCTGGTTTCAGAGATGGAATTGTTGCAATAAAGGTGGTTATTCTAAGATGGCCTCAGGGTCCAGTGAACGCTGGGCCTTATCACACATTTAGGTTTCATAGCCTGATCAGAGCCTGCTGGGACTGGTGTTCAGCCCAGTTACCATGGCGATGTAAACCTAAAAAAACAAAAAAAAACAACCTCACTTTATGGGACGGGACCCTCAAAAGAGTTGTGTGAGAAATGTGCAGGCGTGGGTTCTTTTAAAGCGCGGTGGGTTATCTTTGTTATTTATCTTTGTTTTCTTGAGAAGCGCCATGTCACTTTAGAGGGTAAATAACTTTAGGGACTCGAGCGGCTTCAACACAATCGAGCGCGTGTCATGATATTTTACACGGAGCAGTGTTGATGCGTTTCCCACCAGTAACTACAAATAACTTCATCATTTATTCTTTGTGGCAGCTCCTCATTTATTCCATCAGGCCCCGTGGAAACTTGGCAACACTTCATTTTAACTCCCCTACACAGACTTCGGAAACAGAGTACCAGCATTTTAGAAAGCATTATGTGGCTTTAAGAGGTTTTAAGGACATTGGTAGTTTTGATGTAATTGTGGACGGGAACAATTTATCTTCTCTCACGGGTAAAAACCAGGAAAAGAAAAAGTCTCCCAGAGTGTCTGGACACGTCTCCAACGGAGTTCGTCAGAGTAAATAAATTTGTTACTTTCATTACTTAAAAAAAAAAAAAAAGACAAGAAAAACATGCAGGAAAGTTGTTGTTTTTTTTTACTCACGTCTTGTACTTTAGAAGAATGTTGAGGTATCTGCACTTCACTTGAGTTTAAGGGAACTTTCCACTGTTTCCCCACAAGCACAATTTAAACTTTATTTTTAGCGATTAATCATTCGAGGGTTTTATGCCCCTAATCATTAGAACACGCAAATATTAGGGAGAATGTGTACTTTTACTTTTGATACTTAACTAAACTCATTATAAAATCTGGTGTTAGGAAGAATTCAATATGAATTCCCTCCAGCTTGTTCTTGAAGTCAGACCAAAACTGCTGTTGTCATAAGGACAAGTGCATCCTGCAGGTTTCCAGTGAGATATTCTATTTCCAAAAGTGCATCTTCCAAAATAAAACACCTACCAGAGAGATCTGACACCATTACCTCACAAAAAAAAGGGGGGGGGGGAGAGAAAAGAAAAGAATTCCCTCAGTTGGAGGTTGTCTGCTGATGGTAGCTGACACCGTCTCAGACTCCGAGATGGAAACTCCCATTTGTGTGAAATTGGGTTTGAGTGTGATGACTGGAACAGCTGTGTTTGTGGGAAAACAGGCTGTGTGTAAGTGGGGTTGACTTCAGTGACATTGCTTCAATTTGGAAAAAATGTGACGGAGCCATTGTTTTCTCTGTGGGGATGAGATGCTGATGGATCGCCGGCCTCTTTATGTTTTACATCAGTGTTTTTGGTTTTGTTTTGTTTGTTTATTTGTTTTTTTTCCCCCCCTCCACCTGCTGCTGTTTGCGTTATTCATGTGTAGGGGTGGCACTATTGCCTCCTCACTCTTCTCAACATCCGATCAACTTTTGTGGGATGAGTTATTGTGTCTGTTTACAGAACCAATTTATCACCCTGGGAGTGTTCCATCACTCATGAGAGGATGTTGCTCGGAAATATTTGACTTCTGTTAAAACAAAAAAGTTGAGGCGGCATGGCTGGGAGGTTGAGCGGCCGTCTAACAACCAAAGGGTCACTGGTTCAATCCTCGCTTCCCCCAGTGACCATGTCCAAGCATCCAGGAGCAAGATGCTGTACCCTTAATTGCTCCTGATGGCCCTAAACGGACTGGCGACCCGTCCAGGGTGAACCCCGCCTCTCGCCCAATGTCAGCTGGGATAGGCTCCAGCCCCCCTGTGGTTCTTAACAGATAAGTGGTATAGAAAATGGATGGATGAAACAAAAAAGCCTTTTCCATATGGTCTCCAGCACTCAGTATCGTCATCAGTGTAGCGCTCATTAACAGCTGGTAAATGGGCCCCACAGACGGCTTCTCACTCTGCTAATAGCCGCATGTCAACAGTCTGGATTCAGCTGTTGTCTCGTTGACAACAGTGAAAGGAAAATCACATTCCTTCGCTTTGCTTCCCCACTGCCATGAAAATCATCACCTGTGTTTTCGCACCACTCAACCACAAAAGAATCTATGTTGTTTTTTTTCTTCAGCTGCAGCCCATATTTGAAACTCAAAAACGGACCATTTGCAATCGAACTGTCATGTACAGACATTTTCCGTTTGCTGATCTGAAACTCTTTCAGGTGATGTGGAAGTTCATCGTAGTTTAGTCTCTGACAGGCTCGCCGAGAAGCTCCACCTCTGTCATAGCTCCACTTTTTTTTTTTTAAGTGCAGCTCCATCACTCGTACATGCATGTGAAGCAGTATCAAGTCGTAATCCACAGCTCTAATTCAGCTTGATTTAGTTTAGCATATTAATGGTTATTTTAAGAAGAAATACCCTTCAGGCAGCCCGGTGATATCGCATGACTGAAAAAGGGACAGACGGACGGACAAACAAGCCAACGGACAGACCTTCACGCATTTAACCAGAGACAGTCAGACATTCAGGAATAAAAATACAGAAGGACCAAAGTATCTTCCATGGAGTCTGTGAAACAAATAGGAATGTATTACATACTGTAATATGAATTAAGTACTAAATCATAGTGAGTCAACAGCATTTACTTCGCTACCATGTTGCAGCCTCACATCTTTTGTTAAATGACTATTGTTATTATTATTGTTGTTGTTGTTGTTGTTAATATTATAAATACGCTACAATATTATTTTTTGTGCCAGTGCTTGCCTGTGACTGATTGTTTTTATCAATTCGTGCTCTATATTTCATCTATTATTGTTGCTTGAGTTTTTGTGAGTGTATTTGTGTGTGTGTGTGTGTGTGTGTGTGTGTGTGTGTGTGTGTTTGTGTGTGTGTGTGCATGTTTGTATTTTGTTGTTTTCAAGCTTTAAAACGCTGCTCCAGCAACAGGTACGTCCACCAACTACATAGCCTACATTACCCTGCAGACACCACGAGCTCACTTTACTACGGCAAGTGTCGAGGGCAAAACTCATTCTTAATAGAATGGATCATGTGCTCAGGTGACGCCAGTATAGAGAGTCAGTAAAAAAAAAACACTTTTTTTTTTTTTAGTAACGCCAGTTTGTTTGTTTTTTTGTCTCTCCAGGAAACATTGTGTTGTGTCACCGGGACCTTTGTCGGGACCGGGTGGAAAACTTCTAAACAGCGACGCTAAATACAACTGTAGCTAACGTTAGCTGCATTAGCAGAAGTTGCTAGCTCGCTTTCTTTTTCGGTGCTAAATGGAGGCTGGATATGCTGTCCTGGGGTTAAATGATATATAGAGTTGTAGTTGATAATGCCAGACCATGGTTGTCTTGAGAGAGGGGATGTGTCCCGGACTAGATGAGGATTTAGTGCGCAGCCTGCGGGCGGTTGATATTAGAACAGGTGAGTAAGTTTGTGTGTCAGTGTTGCAGGTTATTCAGCATCCACATTTAAACAGAAAACTCAGTTTTCGCTCTTATTTTTTTATTACCACAGTGGAAGACCTGGTGTCGTCTGACATGGAGGAACTTGCTGTGAAATGTTCAGTGTCATATAAGGTATTTATACTCAACTGATAGAATACTCATATGCATGCAGTTTCTCCCCTGTAATGGACAATCCCTGTTATTTTGTCGTGTTATATTGTTTGTAACAATGCTGTGGCTTCACTAGTAGCCAGCTCATAACCTGGTTTCTATGGCAATATTTATTTATCCTGTTGTCTGTGTGGACTGTAAATTTACTGACATTCATGCCCAAAATTAAGAGAGACGTAACGGTTGTATTTGTGTCGACTTGTGCAAAAACGCGACATGTTTATTTGTTGCTGTGGATCGTGTCAATCAAAACGTCTGCTTCGTCTTTCGCCGACCTTTCAATGGGGTGAGGACTCACTGTCTCGTTTTGGGTGATGATCTGTTTTGGTCTGTTATTTGTTAAAGCAGAGAGCGAGAGAGAGCGCAGCTGGTGAGTGAACGAGGTGTACTTCTAATAAGAGAGGGAGAGGAACGCTGGTGTTACTCCCACCGTGTTTATCAGCAGGAAATTAAAAGCAGAAAAGGTCGAGATGAAAATAAGAAAGATTGGATCTTTTCCTGAGTGTGTTCAGGACAGTCCACCATCCATCCACACGGGCATGTCACCTGACCAAAGTTGGGACAGTACACAGCTGTTGGTGCTTATCAGTGTGTATTTCTGCTCAAGCAGAGGGCATCAGCTGATGAGGACGTCCTTTGGTGTGAGCCAGGACGCACATGTATGCACACTGCTAAGGGAGTGTGGTCCAGACCACCTTCTAATGTGGCGGTAATGATTGGATCTTGGGGAGACTGAGTGTGTTCGCGCCTGTAATCAAGGCTGACCACTTGTGACTGGATTGCACAGGCTGGATCTTGATACCAGGTCTAAACTGGGTCCTCCCAAAAAAACATACAAGACACACGACAACCGTAGTACTTCATCAGCAGAGTGCCGGATCTCAATCAAAACAAACGTAGAAGTTGCTGCAACAGATCATTACTGAAAATAAAATTTCTAATTCATAGTTTTCTTTCACAAGATTAAACTCCCAACTGGTTTGTACAGTTGGAGAGAATGACAATGAGAAACACCTACATCTTAGATTTAACAGCGAGTAGTGGGAGGCCCAGGTCCTGACCTATATCATGTTGATTTTAGACACGCTTGCACCCACACGCAGCGTGAGTTGCTCCAAGTTTTTGGTGGTTTGCATGGGGACGACCATTAGAAAAATGTTGCCTTGATTTGGGCAAACCTCCCGCTGGATGTGTTTGCAAAGGTCACAGCAAATCAGGTCGTCTGGTGAACAAGCGAGGTTCGTCCCAATCAGGCTAAATATCGCACTTCATGTACATCGTGTTTTTGGCTGCTTTTTCAGGTTATGATTTTTTTAAACAGACAAGAGTCCTTTAAGTGTGCAAGTTCACGTCAGACCTTGAAGGCAGTGGGGACGATTGAAGTGGTCTGCAGGACATGCTGTCGTAGTTTTGTCTTTAAACTCCCAAATGACGAGATGAAACATTTCTTAATTCAAACATCACTATAGTGAACAACAAACGGGGGCTCTGTCAACAGGAAAAACTATTTGTGACTTCTGCTCAGAGCATCATGGGGGATGAAGTCCACAAACGGTTCGCTTGAAGCACCTGGCCTCTAAACCAGTCTCTGCGTTTCTAATCTGTAATCAAATATTGAAATGATGGTACAGTCTTCTTTTAACTCCCATTAAGTGTTTCATATGTAATATTAACTGAAATGTTCCACGAATTATTAACTTATAAATCCTCAGGAAGTAAATATTTTCCTCAAATAAAGTTACAACACATCCTTTAAGGCTCATGACATGGAAGTATTCAGGTCATGTCCAATCTAATCAAATGAGTATTATTAGTATTAAATATAGATATTCATTAAAAGATGCATGAAGTGGATGTAAATTCAGACTTGGTGTAAAGGGGGTTGTCTTTTTCCAGAGGAAACAGCTGGTTTGTCGCGAGCTGAAAAGCTAAAAGCTTTTACTGAGCTCTGTCAGTGAGGTAACTGAGAGTCGACAAAGTCTCCATTAATGCTTTCTTCCCCCGGCTGGAGTGCAATACTAATGAACATACATTTCATGTATATTTGACTGTATTTTTTCCCCTTTAGCAGTCATGCCAAGGCTATGTTTTTTTTTTCCTGCAGGTATATTGGTGACAAAAATGGCAAATTGGACCCAGAAAGAAATTAGAAAGTAGCGTTATCTATTGAGGCATATGCAGTGTTAAGGATTTCAACTGTCAGGGAAGCTAAACTATAACAACAAAAATCCTTTTTGGGTCTGCCACAAAATCCTTCATTATCAGCTCGAACCCATGAAGGGAGGCCAGCGCTTTCAGTTTTTAATCGTTTTTGTAGCGAGGAACAATGAAGAGAGAGCAGAGATCAGGAAATAAATTCTTTCCAACTCCTTTCTGACCTTACGAGCAGATAACAGGAAACTGTTTTTCAGATCATAAATAGTGTTTTCCACAAAACTTTTTTTTTGAGATGTATGAGAGCACACATAATCACGAAGAAGGCCCAGAAGAGCTTTTCAGATAAGTGCATCAGTGAATAATTGTGTGGGTAGAAGGGGCTTGGAGGTCAACCCAGGCGCTCCATGGTAAAAGATTAGTGAGGTCTCTTGGGTCAATAGTGAATCCTCTGTTGTCAAGAGTGTCTGCGCAGGCAGTCTGGACACACAGAGGAAATTTCATAATCCCAGAGTTTAAAAAAGCTCTTTGGGAAAATGTGAAATTTGTTTCTGTTTCTGTACTTTCTCATATCGCTGCATATTCTCTTTCCATGTTGTCTTCATCCAATTAAATTAGTAAAGACCAAAGCATTGCTAAGTGTCAGGCGGGTCTCCCCAGGGGGCCTGCAGGGGGGGCTCAGTGAATGGAGGTGAAAGAATAATAATCACAGGACATCATGCTCAACTGCCTCAATGATTTATTTCAACGTGTGGTTGAGAAAGTAGGATTTTTGTGTTGTGTTTTTATGGGGGTGGGGGGGGGGGTTACTGCTTTTACTACTTTCCAAGAGTCAGAAACAAGTAAATAAGTGGGTTTTTTATTCACAGTTAGTAATTGATTTTTTGTTGAGAGGAAAATTTTCAAAAACATGTCCAACAAACCCTTAGGAGGAATTAAAACTAGAAAGATTCACAGCAAGGGTCGATGCAATACACAGAAAAGAGGAAAAAGGGGGAATAAAACATTACATGTGTTTGACAAAGCAATAAAAACCCAGCAAAAACAGAATCTTCCAGACGCACTATTTTCATACATATCAGTTGTACTCTGAAGTCACGTAAAACTGCAGTATTTGGCGAGCTTAGCTTAACAGTTGACACCCCAGTCTGCTGTTACTTGCAGAGCTTGAAACCAATTTTTCTCTTTGAAATACTAAAAAATTAAAGTAAATTCATTTTAAAATTTTATATATATATATATATATATATATATATATATATATATATATATATACATACACACCTACCAAAAAGACTGTTTAAAACCCTCTATAACACCAGCCTGCTGCATTTTACATCCTTCCTATAGGAATCGATCCAAAAAAGAAACAGAGAAACAAAGCAGTCCCTACCAGATGTCCACCACGAAAAAAGGTAAACATTCTTAAAGTGGGACAATTATCCACATCGTGGAGCCCGACTCAAAAACAACAGGTGTGCTCTTACTCCCACCGCGGCGCTGCGCTCGTTAACCTGACGGACGTTGGGAGAAGAGTAACCTCACATGCGCCATCAATGCCTCCTTCCACTCAGACAACAATCGCTCTCCACACACCTGTGTTTACATCTCCGGGATAATCAGCGTGTCTCTCTTCCTCCTAATTAACAACCATATTCAGAAACCTGTCATGAGGTACAAAGAACACCCTTCAAACTCCTACAACAGATTCCTGTTCTGGATGACCCTGACTATCACGTTTCAGTGTTAGCTTCTGTCTAGAATGACCTCCTGATGAATGTCATTATGTGATTTCAGCTCATTTCATGATGACTTCGGTCTTTCATTTAACCTTCAAACACATTTTCTGCGTTTTGAACCCCGCAGTTGTGTTTTCTTGACATACAGGCGTTTCTGTTCGTAAGAAGAGGAGACGCTGGATCATGCTTTGGGCTCTAGTGATTTCAGCAGTGCCTCACATGACGCCACACCGCCCACCATCACATTTAAATCCTGAACCTGTGGGAAACACTACAGAAAGCAAGACTCCCTAACATTTGATGATCTCCCCCTCTGATCTCTTTTGGTATAAAACATCAAAGCCCAGCCTGGTTAGACACATCATGTCACATGTTACAGGATTTCTGCTGAAGTTGGAATAATCCAGTGGGATGCACTTAATGTTGTCTGACTGTAGTTTTGGCATTGTTAGATGAAACCGCTCTCAGAGTTTCCTTGCATTCTTTTTATTTATTACAAACAGAAATTCAGAGCTTAATGGTGCAGAGGAGCACAACCTGATTGGTCCGATACACTCACCATCTGCATGATTGCACATCAGAGGAGCTCACCTCGTTTACCTCAGGCCGTCGTTCCCACTTAAGTCACGTCGGCGTGGCTACGCCCACCTTCGGCTGGCCTCTTATTTCTAAGTGAACGTGAATCTGTCAGCACGAACATGTGAGCTGATGCTTAAATCACACTTGATTAGATAAATGGATGTACTCACCCCCATATGCACCATGACTCACCAAAAATATTCTGAAGTTCTGCAGGAGGAGAAAATGATTTTTGTATCCTTGAGAGATACTAAGAGACAGTTAAGGTCGTACAACAATTACTGTTAATCGTGGGGAGGCGACCCTGTTTACGTTCACAGCATTTCTGGATGAATGTGTATGTAGGTGTTGTGGGTCGCTGTTCGTCTGGAACTAATGGTCGCAGATCAGGAAAAAAATACAGAAGTAAAAGATTCCAAAAATGATGAAATAATGAATTTGTTTGAAATCTAGATATGTACAAGTACACATGTATTGTAAGCATATTATACTTGAAGTAGCTCCAACTAAAACAGTACATACTAACAAACGGATTGTATATTTTACATATTACATACTCATATGACGTATTCACCGACACTGCCGTATCTGTGGAAGGCTGACAGTGTCCCATCTGTCTGTGGGGTTCTAACTGCAACAGCCTCCAAGAACTGACACAGAATCTATGTTCTACCTCTTCTTTAAGTAATCAGTTAGCAATCAACTGAAGATGGAAAAAGGTATAGAGAGCAGACACTCCTGGCCATGCTGACATTATTGTGAAATAATTCTCCAAATTACACAAAGAGCAAACCCATTTTCTCCAACATACGCTTTTAGGGTATAATTATAATCGGTAATTGGGAAGAAAACTAACCAATCTGGCAATGTTGGCCAAGGTAGAAGAGTGCATGTGTTTGGGTTGATCCATGCTGCAGTTCTGTGAGCTCTGCTGTTGCCTTTGTGTTTCAGGCTCTGTTTGCCATCCGCAGAGTGCTGCTGGCCCAGCATGCAGCATTCCCAGTGTCAGGAGCCGATCTGTACGAGGAACTATTGAGCTCAACAGCGATCCTCTCCACCGGAAATCCCAGGTAGAGACCGTTCTGCACTCACAGCAGAGCACACTGCTCTGTCCACGGGGACGGGGAAGGGAGGGGGACGGGGAAGTATTTTAAGGTGGGCTCAGTGCCACAAGAGGTTAAGCAGGTTCACCTGCAAAGTCAAATATGTAACACTATGAACAGTTTTCCACATATTGAATGAAAAATCAGCTCCCATGCAGAGGCAAAACTTTGGCTTGAAAGTTCTTGAGGGTTGTAGGGGTGAGGAATATAGATTTAAAACCCTATCTTTATATTTCATGGTATTTTATTTTTCAGTAATTCTACAAGTAGTGAACTGAAAACATTGTTTTCGGCTCCAACTCATATAAGCCCACAGTCTTCCAAGTGTACGTTTGGAACTTTCCCCCCAAAAACCACTGGAGACTAATTTGGATGGCAGCTACGCACCGTGATCGGCTCGTTTACATTCTGTCCAAAAACCAAAGGGAGAATCTGAGAACCTTCAGGGGGAGGGAGAACTGCGAGAAGGTCCTGTGTTTTTGTATGTATCTTCTAGTTTTTTTCCCTCTATGCGTACTACTCTAGTTTGGACACTGTGACGCATCCAAAAATGCAACTGCACCAGAAGTAGCTGGGAAGCATACGAAGACCACCTCTTCAACATGCTTCAGTCCACTTGTTTTGTCCACTTTTGGTGTGCGCTCCTGTTCACACTTGCCCAAATGAACCAGGGTTCAGTTCTCCCTTAAAGCACCCTTAAAACTGTCCCCCATCAAGTACTTAACAATACCAGTGGATTTGTAACAACAAACACCCCTAGAGTTTTAATGTACACCAAACTCAGGTGTGCTGACACTCGAGGATTAATAAAGTTATTTTGGTCCTTTTTCAGTATTTTTGAAGTCAACAATCGAAGCCCAACATGTCAAATAAATAGGATTGTACAACATCCAAGATATTTTCTTTTTTTGGGAACCAGATTTCTTGTCATCAGCCCCTTGTGTCAATTCACTTAATTCAGTTGTTAAAAATGGGTTTGCATTGAACCGTGCAAGTGGAACGTATGTCTGCAGTGATGCTGCTGTGAAGACATCAGAGCCATAGAGGAGAAATGGCTGCAGGCTCACACAAAGGGAATATTTTCAACGAGGATTTCTTTGCTTTGCTTGTTGTTGCACTTGACGTCTGAAGTGACCTCCGATGTATCAGCTGCATTAACTCAGCCTTCATGTCGGCTCCTAAGAAACACCGCTGATAAGCACTTGAATATTTCTGTTACGTAAGAAAATCAAAATCGGATGAGTAAAAGAAGACAAAACAGCATGGTGTCATGTTACAGCGCCTGAGATGTGGCATCCTGTGATGCTTAAATGAGTGTCTGCAGCCTCCCGGATCTCTGTAGGCAGATGAAGCACAATGTGGAGCACTTTTAGGGAGAGGGAGATATTTGGACAGGAGAGGATCTCCTGTTGGAGAAATGGGTCAGCATTTCATATGATGATGCCTTTTCTACAGTGAAACTCACAGTTTCAGCATAATTAATAACCTCAGGTGTATTTTTCTTTCCCCTTTCTGTCTCAATCACATAAATTAGTCAGTGTTGTGGATTAGTGACATGAAACTGAATCCACCATAAAGAGAGAGAGAGTGACTTGTGTGTGTGTGTGTGGTGGCTGCCCTCTACTGGTGGAAATACGAAGTGATGCTCTTTGATGTCCTGATACTGCATTGACTCAGTTGTGCTAATGGCTGCAGTGGTAAAACTGTAGCAGTAATGACAGTTGTGTTGCATGTTAAGACTTTTATAAGTTTGAATCTGTGAACATGCACAAGCTTTGCGTGTCAAAACCAGCAGCTAACGACTTGTTAGTCTACTGGCCAGTAGTGAGTCAGGACTGCTGAAGCAGAGAACTGCCTAACACAACCTCCTCTTCCAACTGTTTGACACAAGCACCAAAGAGGCTCGAAAAGAACTTGTTTTTTCAGTTACTTCCACCAGCAATACAAATATCAGAACATTAATTCATAAGTAAACAGAGCTACTTCCTGCTATTAGCTTAACAAACTAGACATAGATAGATAGACTTCTTTATTCATCCCCGGAGGGAAATTATGTCGTCGTAGCAGAATGCAATTAAAAACAAATGAAATACAATGGAATAGAATACTGATGTAGAAGAAGAGTAAAAACAAAAATAAGAATTGGGCAAAAACACTTAAAAAACACAAGATGAATAAAAGATAAATGAGTAGGTAGGTGAGGTGCAGTGGCAAAATGATACTGATAATAATACTGATGATATGGTGGTATGTAATTGTTACTATAATATAGTTAAATGTATAAATATTGATATATAAGTAAATGCACACAAATGTGGTATAAAATGATATATAGCACAGGCATATGAATAAATACGTGACTGTACAGGATATACATACAATGAATAATGTGGGTATAAGAATATGTAATTTGTGCAAAGACAGTGCAAGGTAGACTGAAGGATAAGTGCAGTTCTGTGAGTGTGGCTCTGACAGAGGTAGAGGAGTTGTGAAGTCTTACTGTGGTAGAAAGGAACCATTTCCTGTATCGTTCCTTAGAGCAGCAGGGTTGAGTGAGTCCCTTGCACTGGACATGGTCTGTTGTACACAACTGTCAGGGCGTTTCCCAAAGTAACCACACTCAACCTCACTCCTTTATCGAACCACCCTCCTCCCTCACGAGTGACACCATAATGGTGCAAATGAGCCGTGTGTACGATTTATAAAAATCAATAGTCCAATATAGTTGCCACGGGACATTTGCAGTGATAGAAATCCAACGTGGACCGTTTTCAAACCGTGTTCAAATTTGAAAAAAAATTCTGTGAAATAGGTCTCATGTTGTGATACAGATGTGAGTGCTGTTACCAGATGTGCCAAGTGGTGGAGAATGTGAGGCCCCCCCCCCCCCCCCCCCATGAGTGAAATTCACAGAACTTTTACCCCTCAAGAAAAATCAATCGTAAATTGATGATTTTTCAATTCATGAGAAGGAGCGATATTTTTTTAAAGTCTGGTTGTGTTTAAAAATCCAATTTTAAATGAACTGTTGTGCTGCTGAGACGTCCGGCGCACGCATCGTACTGTAGCCTGTTGACTTATGAGAACATCTGCGTTTGATACAAATCCCCACAAAATTCCCCCATTTATCATGGGGTTATTTTTTTCTTCCCCAGTGAAATTGAGATTAATGAAGTAGTAATTACCGTTCATTCAAATTTCACGATGTCAGTCGCAGTAAAGGCATACGAGTGGTCCCTCGGTAACTGCATAAGAACACACACGCTGACATTAAAACCCCCGACAGTTTGAAATAAAATGTTTATCTGGAGTGAAAACTTTACCTCAGCGTGGGTGGCGAGCGCGTGAAGGCAGAGATGTAGCTGGTTCACACTAAACACTATGAACATTTGAAAGGATATGAATCATTTTTCATGTATGAAGTCTCAAACATTGACCTCAGATACGGTCACGGCTGCTCTGGTTTGGAGTCGCCATTATCTGCAGTCAGCGATAACGTGAGTGACGTGCTGTGAAACTGGATGTGTCAGGTGTCACAGATCTGGGTGGTGTATCTCCACTATTAAATAAAACCCAGTTGAGAGCAGATACCGTGATTGGTGCAAAGCTTGTGTCCATCACATTTAAGCTTCATTCTTAGAAGTAACAAAAACCTACACAGAAATGTAGACCCACGGCTCCAAAGGAACAAACAAGTAAAGGACAGATACTTGAATGTTGCGCTTCAATACAGTAGAACGCATCTGCTACACTGGTTATTGCAGTTTATTTTTGATCGATCGAGCCTGGAAGATCAGAGTGGCAGCAGAGAACTGGTGTCATGGAGGACAAAACCTCACTCTGTTTTCCCACCAGTCAGCAGGCATCAATATTAATGATGCAAAAATCCCCCAAATCAAGGAAGTGCATGAAATGAATGTGTTGTTTTAATCAGGCAAGTCTTTGCTGGCTTAATGTGGCATTTTATCGATCAAATACAAATACTGCAGCATCGGAAGGGAAACTCTGGGTTGGTGTCATTGTGCCCGCAGTCATCTGTAACTCATCCCATCATGCATCTCTCAATCGCGCACGCCTCCCTCACAGCTCGTGTAAGATACAAATCAGTAATAGTCACTTTCAACAAATAATAAATGGCAACCATTCGTTCTTTAGCCTCAACGATAAAAAAAAGAAAGAAACGCTAAATTATCTTTCTCAGTCCTGCTGCTGCCATGGTGATTTTTCATCCAAACAGGGAGGATGATGATGGCTGATAATGGTTTATAGCTTTCATCAGCGTGTGTGTCATGTAGCCGACACAATATATTTTATCTACAAATGACAGTGTGATGACAGAATGATACTGTAGCTTCATGTGTAGGCCAATGTGGAAATGCCTGGGTGTCACCAAGTGATAAAAAGCCTCAAATCAAGTCACTTAGCACCTCATTGCAAATGGCAAAGATTGTGTTCCATCAAAGCGTCTGCATAAGAAATTCAGCCTATTCAGAGTTTTCCACCCCAGTTAAGATGCTTCTGATTTCCTTGGATTTATTAAAAGCCTCCATGAATTCTGCAGTGCAGAAAACACGGATGGAGTTTCATCATTAAAATGGACTCAACTGTAAAACCAAGAAAAGCCCAAGAGAACAATTACAAATGTAATTCAGAATGATTTGTTAAGCGCTCGTCAAGCCAGGAACAGAACGCGCTATTCAGAGACTGCATGAAAACAAATCAAACCAAGAAAAGAAAACACAAGAAAAGCAAAACAAAAGGCACAATTAAAAACCGACGTGGAACACATGAATAACACAAAGTTGTTTATAACCACATTGATGTTGTGTTGCATCAAATGTATTTTTCATTCTTCAAATAAAAGTATTATTGAAATGAAACTTAATTAGGTTTGCACAATTCTGGATAAAACGAAAACTCTCATTGGTTCTCTCCCACTATTCTGTTCTACATACATATTAACTGAGGCGTCACAGTGCTGACCACTGCGACGCCTCACAGCAAGAAGGTTCCGGGTTTGAGTCCTGGCTCGGGCACGGGATCTTCCTGTGTGAGTCTCCATGTTCTCCCTGTTCCTGCGTGGGTTCTCTCTTGTACTCCAGCTTCCTCCACAGTCCAAAGACATCAAGAGGGGACCAGGTTAATCCAGACTCTAAATTGACTGTAGGCGTGGCTGGGAGAGACAATGGTGGTCTGTCTATATGTGTTGGCCCTGCCATGGACTGGTAACCCGTCCAGGGTGAACCCCGCCTCTCACCTGTAAGCTGCTGGGGTAGGCTCCACCCCCTGCGACCCTTAACAGGATAAGTGGTAGAAAATGGATGAATTGATGGATGGTTAAATATCAATTGCAAGAAAAAAGTTTGATGGTGCCTGATATATGTCTGTGCTTCAGCTCAGCTCCTGTCATGCTTTTGCTTGGCTATTTGTACCGTCTGAATAAGCCAGTCGAGTATATTTTCCACTGCAACACGTACTTCTGCACTACTCCAACACAGTCTGTCTATTAGTCTTTGTCATTCGTGTCTCTTCTCAATCTTGTGGGATTTATTGGTTTCCGCTGCATCATATGGTGAGACGCTGCGTTGTCATTTGTTTCTGGTGAGAGAAAAAGAGCTTGTTATGGTGTCAGACATCTCTAACAAAATTGCAGCAGTAAACAGAGATTTAATGCAGTTCAATGTACAACCTTTTCGGATCTAACGTGACGCATCAGAGTGTTGGTGTCACAGAACCATCTGAGAAGTCAGGGCATTGATTGGACACTGGCAAGAATGATCTGTGCACAGGAACCCAAACCTGTGCTTGACTGAGCTCTTCAGTGGCAGAAAAATGTCCTCAAGAGCAAACCTGAAGCTCTTCACTGCTTCTATACCCATCACAGTTCTGACTGCACGCCGTTGAGTGCACTCGACGGGAAATTCAGAATCTGTGTCTTTTCAAGGACGGTCACTTAACGTACTTCTGAGCTCTCACAGCAACACAACCTGATGTTTCAGCAGCAGCGTGGACCCTCATCACAGAGGGCAGGCGTAATTCAAGAAGGTCCAGTTCTCCTCTTCACAATCATGCTGCCAGTGACAAGAACCACCGTCAACCAACCAACCACAGAGCTCACAGTGCCGTTTCACCTTCAAGCTGGAGGACCTTGGCTGTGCAGATTTAACTGAAACGCTGTCACATCCATCATCACATGTGCAGGCAAACATGATGAGATTCCACTGAGTGCACAGATCACTGGCTGAATGTTAACGCGTCAAATCCAGACGTCCCCACAGAAACAGCAGATGGTGGGAACATTTAACAGCGCTGTCAAAACGATTATCAACATGTAAGTGTTTAAGAACGGCTCTCGCTCATTTGGAGCTGACTCTTAATACGTTGAAGCTCTGCTAGCAGGACACAACTGCACCTGTCATGGTGGGATACATTTCCAAAATAAAACCCCATATGACAGTAACTCACAGGTAAACATGATCAGCGGGTCTAAGTATTAGACAGGGTGATCATGAGGGTTGACATCACTTTCAGACAAACAGTGAGGTCCAATTCGTCGCATCTCTGGCAATCAAGTGGTTAAATTGGAGATAATGGACCCTCACCCCACTCCTCCCTTCAGAGCCGCTTCTGACTCTTTGCATCAAATTTGGGGTCTCTGACATAACGAGGAATGTGAGCGACAGCTGTGTCAGAGGCACTTATTAAAGTCTCAGCCAGCTTGAAATAAAAAAGGCTGCAATGTGTTGAATGGAAACATTAACGAATGATGTCCTGCACAGCCCTGAGCCTCATAGAGAGTGGTGTTAGCTTAGCTACAAACAGCAAGGTAACAACATAATCAAAAAGTATAAACATTTCTTTGTACAAAAGTAATAATAACAAAGCTTTGGTACTTTTACTTTGAAGGCAAGATCACCTCACTGACTGATTCAGGATCGTAGGAGTTTTATTGCTGACATGAAGGCGCGATTGGAAGTTTGTCGATGCGTCCGTCATCCTTCTCCATCAACCTCCATTGTCATGACCCGGCTCTCTTCCCTCGGCACTTTGTTTCCCTCATGAATTCTACGATGTTGTTGTTGCCGCCATGACATTCAGTCTTAGTTGTATGTAAAAACTGACATTACATGGAAAAACCAGTCTGTCTGTTCTGCTTCCTTTCAATCAATAGATGGATGCAAGTGTTCATGAGGCAAACACAACAACAAAAAATGTAACTGCAGTATAAAGTTTTGGAGACGCAGTAAATAAACCATTTAGCAGAAGTGTTGGTGTCACAGGTCAGTCAGATTATCGGGTTGAGGTTCAGGTGCCATAGAAATGATATTTGACCACATCGACACCACAGTCCAGCCGCCGCACACTCAGGTCGGTAGGAATGAACGGACCGCTGGTGATTTATTGCTTAGATTTCATGCTATGTGACCACATTAAAAGACCGGATACACAGAGGGGGAAGAGGTCACATATAATGGAGCTGCGGTGCATGAAGGTGGAGCTCAGGAGATGTAACTGCAAGCATCAGAGAACCAAGAAACATGTTTGACCAGGCTGGAGGTGAGCGTCACTCTCCAGTCAGTCTGAGACCGCGATGACTGGAGTTACAAACGACATTAACATTTAAAAAAAATAAGAATTCCTTTCATACATGCATTAATACATTTACAATTATCTTGGTTCATGTTAATAGTTTCTGAGAATGGTTAAGGAAACTCTCCTCACAGATGTGGAAAAGTCATGAAAGTTTATTGGTAAAAAGAGGGGGAAAAAAGTATGACCCTTGAATGATGCGTTGGACCACAATCACCTCAAATGTTTTCTCAAACTTTGAACCAGAAATCAGTTTGTGTGGTCGTTAACATGAGACGTCAGTGCGTATTTTCAGCCACAACTCTTCTTCTCTGTTGGAAATAGTAGTAGAACTTTCCGAGTGTACCAGAAATTATTACTAAACAACCGTCTCTTTGGTGTGTGTGTGTGTGTGTGTGTGTGTGTGTGTGTGTGTGTGTAATTATACTATCAATTACATTTAGTTCATCTTGGCCTCCAAATGAACATTTGTTCCACATTTGAAGGAAGTCAGGTTCCTGAGGCAATGCATTGATGGCACAGGAACAGACGGACAACCTGAACATCTCCGGCCCACTGCTGTTGACTTGTGGAGGTCCACAAAGATAAATTAACTGGATGGTTGCAGCCGGTATCTGAGCTTGATAAGAAACAGTCCAACAGCTGAAATTAGGAAACAGCCCAACATCCCCAGAGTCGTGCTTGTTTACCAAGCCGCACGAGTTGTTGCCCCTCTGAATGGACTTAATAGTTTATTACCCTGCATGTCAGTTGTGAGTAACGACGCGAACGTTGTTTCTTGCAGCTTGGATAAATTGCTGGATTCGGGATTGTATACAGGCGAGATAACGGAGCTGACAGGCGGCCCAGGAAGTGGCAAATCTCAGGTGAGCATTTTCATTCCTTCGCATCACAGATAATCCCCCGCCCCCCATCCCCTATAGAAGAGGAAACTGAACTGAAATGTACTTTTCCATTTAAACAACAGAAATAATCAACAAAACTTTAATTTTTCTGTCTTCGAGGTGTGTTTTGGCATTGCTGTGCACATTTCTTACCATTTGAAGCAAAGTGTCATCTACATCGATACAACGGGAGGTTTGACTGCCGGCCGCTTGCTTCAGATGCTGCAAACACAAACAGCCAGCACAGAAGAGCAGGCAAGTCGACTCAAACAAACGTTACATGATTTATTATGAAACAGCGTGAAACCTAAACCTGTCATCTTTACAGATGGAAGCTCTTCAGAGGATTCATGTCTTGCGTTTGTTTGACGTCTTTTCGCTACTCGACTGTCTGCACAGTCTGCACGGTGGCGGGCTTCGGCAGGTTCGTTTGCAGTTTCATTCTTTTTTCCGAAAACATACCGACAACCCTGCAACACCTGGGGAATCTTTTGTGACGACAGATCAAATTTGCGGCGATCTAATTTTGTCACATTTTACATTAGGCATCTGTTGGCGGCGGCTCCGTCAAGGCAGTGATTGTGGACTCGGTGTCAGCTGTTATCTCTCCTCTACTGGGAGGCAAACAAAATGAAGGTGATATCTCTCTTCACTGGTCCATCGTAGTCCATCATACCTGAGGCTGTGTTTACACCTGAGTCTGGAAATTCCAAGTGTCTGTCATGAATCCGCAAAATAAACCTCACAACACAGGTTAGAGGCATCGTGTTTTGAGTTAGTTTGAGTCCTTGTGGAAGTTTGAACATCTCAGAGTAAGGATGTTCTGTCTTGTTAAGCCTAAAACCATCACAAGAGTATCAGTTATATATGGATCCAGGTCATTAATCAATGGATCAGATTCACCCATTTCCCTATCAGACTTTGTTCCATTTGGTTAGGTACCACAAAATCCACATTATACTGATGTATTGATCCAAGTTAGCCGATAGCTAGCCAGAAGTAGCCGTCACTTTATGGTATGTACAGGCTTAAAAGTCCTCAGGCAAATGTTTGCTGAGGTAGGAAATCAAGCGTGAAGGAGGGTTGCAGTCGTCATTCAACAACCATTGGAGTCTCCCCCTGCTGGATGTTAGAAAGAATGCAGGTTTGTCTTACTTGGAGGACCAAGGCATCATGATAGTTTGCAGGCCCCTGTTAGAAGTGGTAGGGCTCAATAGGGACTTGTTAATCTAGAGATGTTTTGGCTGACATTCCTGTCCTATCGTGTGAAGACAGCAAAATTCATCTGTCACTGAGTTGACCCTCAAAAAGTAGTCATAGTAGTTATATACACTTATCTATGTGCATATATTTGTATGTTTATATGTATGCATGTATACATGTATTCATATATGTATGTATATGTTCATGTATGTATATATGTAGATATATACATGTATGTAAATAGATACATATGCATATGTACATATGTATGTGTATATATGTTTGTTTATATGTACATATGTATGTATATGTGTGCATTTGTATACATATATAATTATACGCATGTATATGTATGTGTATATATACATACATATAAAGATACATATGCATACATATATATACATGTATGTATATATGTACCTATGTACATATGTTTATATGTATGAATTTAAATGTTTATGTATGTATATGTGTATTTATACATACATACATATACACATATGTACATATATACATGTATGTGTACTTATTTATGTGTACATATGTATTATGTATATATGTATTTGTTATATTATGTACATATGTGTATGCAAATATTTATAGATGTATGTGTGTATGTATGTGTAGAGAAGTATGTTGTGTGTATATGTATATATGTAAATGTGTATTTATATATACATATGTGTATGTGTATGTATACATGTGTACATACTTATGTATATTTATACATACAAATATGTATGTGTGCACGTATGTGTATATATGTATGTATGTATATACGTGTTCATATATGTATGTGTATATATTTGTATACATATATGTCTATTCACATATACACATATGTATGTATATGTGTATATGTATTTGTATTTACATATATTTATGTATATGTTTATATATGTATGTATGTATATGTGTATGTAGGTATATACACACATATTTATACATTCATGTATCCACATTTATATGTAGGTATGTGTACGTATATTTGTATATGTATGTGTACATACATATGTGTACATACATATGTATACGTACATATGTATACATATGTATATATGTATATACATATGTATTTATGTATGTGTATATGTATATATACATGTATATGTATATATACATGTATATGTGTATATGTATACATACATGTATATGTGTATATGTATATATACATGTATATGTGTATATGTATATATACATGTATATGTGTATATGTATATATATACATGTATATGTGTATATGTATATATATACATGTATATGTGTATATGTATATATACACATGTATATGTGTATATGTATATATACACATGTATATGTGTATATGTATATATACACATGTATATGTGTATATGTATATACACATGTATATGTGTATATGTATATACACATGTATATGTGTATATGTATATATACATGTATATGTGTATATGTATATATACATGTATATGTGTATATGTATATATACATGTATATGTGTATATGTATATATACATGTATATGTGTATATGTATATATACATGTATATGTGTATATGTATATGTATACATGTATATGTGTATATGTATATGTATACATGTATATGTGTATATGTATATGTATACATGTATATGTGTATATGTATATGTATACATGTATATGTGTATATGTATACATATATGTATATATATACATATATATATAATATGTGTGTGTGTGTGTGTGTGTGTGTTCGATGATTCATTGTTTGCATTATTTTCCATCTCTTCTAAACTGGGAAACAAAAGTTCAGAATGAGCAGCTTAAGTTGACAACATTCAAATCCTGAGCTCCTGCCTCGTTTGTTTTACCCCAGAACTCAGACGTTGGAACTGGTTGTGATGTCATCACCAAGTTGATTGAGGCATCAGATGTCACGGTTCCTTCCTGCAGCTGGGAAGTTCCCATCCTGACAACAAACCAGTAACATAGCTGCTCTTTTTGGAGTGGAGGAAAGAGGATAACAGCTTTTTGATTGGTGATGTTCATGTCGCTGGAGACACAGCAACCGTTACAGTTGCATTTCATTCGCTGCACGAGGAAGGAAAGTTCTGGTTTGACAGGTGCTCACTGTTCTTTCTCAGCTTGGAGTTCAGAACTTTGTGGCTTCCGAGCTGCTTGTGAACACTGTTTAAAATCAGAGGATCGCTCTTAATAATACACTTTATGTAATATTAAACTTCATCCTGTGGTATGAATGAATATCTGCTCCAACTTTCACGGCCTATCTCCAGGAGGTGTCAATTTTAAGTCTGGACCAAAGAGTAGCTGCCATTATGACTGAACCAGGAGAATATGAAAGAATATCTCATTAATATCTGTCATCTGAGTTATTCCTGCGGAACTGCGAGGAAAGAGCAATTGAAAGACATTGAGATTATTATTCTGTCCATGCACAAACCCCTCAACAACTTCCTTCCCCCCAGGCATGTCCTTGATGATACAAGTGGCAGGAGTCCTCAAGACGATGGCAAAGGACTTCAACGTCGCTGCTTTGGTAAGGATGACATAGTCCTTGATGAGCGTCACTCTGAATGCAGGATGTCCTTAATGTCAGCAAAAACTCTTTAGAGAGGAACTTCACCCTTCCTCAAGTTCTCCGTTTTCTTTTCTTGAGACCTTGAATATTTCCACCTTATTTATGTTTAAGCAAATAAAAATGTAGTCATGTCTGATGGTGGTGGCGGGGTGTGTGTGTGTGTGTGTGTGTGTGTGTGTGTTTTAGTTAAGGACTTCATGATGGGATACACGTCACAATATACTGCAGTACGAGGCAATATTACTCCCTGCACACGTTACAGAATACTTCAAAATCGAGCTGAAAATATTAATATGACCATTCATGTCTATTGATTAATAGATGTGACGTGCAGCACTGCAAGTCAGATAATCAACGATGCATGGCAGCGTCTGTGTAAGAGAAGAAAAATGTCTTAAAAAAAAAGAATTTTAGCATCTCAGAGTGAAACAAAGAAGTTTAGTGCCTCTTAAACACACCAACGTATAATAGACAGCTTGTTGTCATGACAACAGGAGACGTTCATTCATTTTTTTCTGTTTATGTTTCTAATAGTTTAAAAAAAAAATTTATCAACAGTGTATCAATATCACGAAACAATAAAATATTGGGATGTATTTCAATACCGATACACCAGCTTGGAGTATCGATACAGTATTGTGGATAAAAAGTATCTCAATCATTTTTGCAGTATTGATTTAACTCTGCTGTTGTGAAACGTGGCGATGAGTCAAACCAGGAATGCTTAATGGAGTTGTGACAGGAGAACTGATCTGATCAGTGATGCTCCACAGGAAACCTTCCTCAGCTGAAGGGAGATTAACGATAATTATGGTCCCACTTCATTAAAAGAGGCACTGCTTTCAGTTATGACAACCGTGAACGGAGAAACGGCGTGATCTTCCTCCGAGGTGGTTCGGCTGAATACATGTGATGTTTTCTGGGCCGGCAGGTAACAAACCATGTAACGAGAGGTGGTGGCGGCAAGGTGCTGCCGGGCCTCGGCGTGTCGTGGAGTCACGTTCCCAGAACCAGAGTCCTGCTGGAGCGAACAGCTGCCGTCAGCCACCCAAGTTTACGCTCCGCGACGCTGATCAAGTCCTCCAGACAGGTGCGGCCGCCGGCGTTGCCTCACACACAAAGTAACAGGGAGGAACTGGAAAGTCCAGCATACTAGTTTTGTCATTCTAAAGACCACTGGCACAGATTGTAGTCCCACTCATAGCATCACTTAACCAGGCTGGTAAATTACTGGCATAAAATATATTGTATTGATTAAAATTCTTCATTGAAATTTCAGATGTCTTGTCGTTAAATGCTGGAGTTTGAGTTCTCAGTGGCATTGTTAAACTTATTCCACCTCACTTCTTGCTTGAATGAACGAGTGAAGAGACGTAGCGAATACTGAAGCTTCCCCGCGTCATAGATGAGGGTTACAACATCAGCAATAGTCGAAAAACGACAGCTGACATAATTTCAACATTGTTCAAAGTGCTTGTAGGTTTCTGAATGGTTTGCTCTTGTTATTGTGTCAGTAGTTATAGTAGTTTTATTTCCTGAAGCAGGTTTTGCTGCTCTTTTTTCCTCCTCATCTGCAAAAACATTAATTATGCATTAATCCTCATTCAGAATGAAGAGAACCAAAATGAATGTTTTATGTGGGAGTGGAGTGTTTTATTTTTTTAACTCTGTTATTATCTGCTCTACATCTTAGCCGTGTCACATCAGAGAAGAGTTTGACTTGCAGTGGTGGAGTCGCTCCAAAGACGGATCCGCAGGAAAGAGGAAACTGGACCAGATGGATTCCTGATGGCTCAAAGGTCTCAACAAAGGTACATCAGAACCCACCTGTCTTAGTCTGACTCGTCCCACAACGGCCTTATTCAGGTTCTTAGACGATGCTGTTTACATGCCAGTGTCTTATTCAGGCGAAGCCTTTAGCCTAGCCTTTATTGTAGGTTCACCTTTTATACGCATGAAGCATCTTAAGTTACAATTTGGACACCAGCTGATGTAAATATGACAACTTTTAGCCTCCAACCCTTCATCATAGGTCACTGAATGTGCGTAAACATTTGTTTGTATCAGATACAAAAGAAAACACTAGAGGGCCTGGGATTTTAGGCCTCCGCTCAGGCGACGTGCTGTCCCTCTGCTGCAAATTTAATTCACCTGCAACACAGATTGCTGAGATACATGTGGAGGTAAAGTTCCATGACAGACACATATATGTGTGTGTATGTATATATATATGTGTGTGTAAAAAATGCATCCCTAATTTTTAACCTTTCGAGAGGGTTTATTATCTTCAGGAAAGCGGTTTGTCTCCCATCTGTCAGGCCTGCAGGGTTGGGGGGGTGGAGGAGACTAAGTTCATGTGGATTTTGCTTCCTCGATACATTTAAACATTTAATGAATCCACTTTGTAGCCTCAAGTATCTCGGAGATAAAAAGGTAAAGCTGAATTATCCTTGAAAGCTGCAGCAGAAACCTTGCAGCGTCTTGTACAAAGAGTTTTTTTGGAATCAAAGCGAGATGTGTTGAGGAAGCTCCTGCTGAAGTCTCTCCCACCCGTCTACATTGGGTGAGGGTTTAGACATCAGTGATTCTGGAGGGATTCATCTCCATCATCTTTCTATTGCCATCACTATTTCTGCATCTAGTCTGCAGTAAAATTTGTGCCACACTCAAAGTACAATTTGCAGTAAATAAATGGCATTATGGCCAAGTTACAGGGACATTTTTATTATCTTTATCAGCATTTTGCGTGTGCTTAATGGTAGACAAATTTGTTTGTGCTGAACTCATGAGCGGAGGTTAAATACCTCACAGTGTCTCGCTCGGGCAGTAAAAATAATTCATGACGCTGATAAACCTCCACATCTTAACTCGGCTGCATATTCCTTCAAGTCTGGTTGCTTATTTATTGTCCTGGTGTGAAGCTCTGACTTCCCTTTTTGTTTAAACAGAAACTCGACATCGACTGCTGACATCCACTGTTTAGACCTCATTTAATGAAAATGATCATTATTACTAATTACAGGTGACTGTCTCAGCCACCTGTCCGTTTACCACACACACACACCTCACACCCTGGCGGTCTACATGTACATTCTGCTGAAGGGCTTTAAACGATAAAAAATACCTGAGAGAGGTGTGTCATTGAATGCATCATACAGTGATCAGTTTCAAACATTTGTGTCCAAATCATGAAGATCAAGCACCTCCATGAAGGCAGCATTCAGACCAGGAGGTCATGTGGGCGTGTCACCGCGTGGCCTGAAGAGGACGATTCTCTCTTGCTATCGCTGTTTTGACTACAGTCAGACGAAGATCTGTCTGTTGCTCTGGTAACATCTTCAAGTCTGGTCTCTGGCTGCCACACCGCAGCTAAAACACACCATCCCCATTCAAATGAATGAGCCAGTGTTTTTGCCACGGTGCCTGATTTGGTCTGATTGTACCCTTACACTTAAACAAAGAATAATTCCAGTTCTATTCCAACCTCATCTCCATTTCCCAACGACTGATTCTGAATCATCTGAGGACCAAAATTATTAGAATAAGCCCCAAGTATTGAGTGAGAATGCTATGACCAAAACCCACAAACAGCTGCAACAAAATGCAATGATCAGGGATCTGGCATTTTTAACAATACATTTCCATGTTTTTATGTAAATGTTGAATATACATTCTCAAACAAATATTCAGAGCTCTCTGTCAACATTTACCAGTGTATATTTAACTAAACTTGCTGAGCTACATGCTTTGATAGGTTAAACTAAATTCAGAAGAGCTGTCAGTCGATCTGAACCTGTTCTCTAAAATCCAGGTACTGGTGAAGCAAATTTTGGTGACTTGTCCAGGTTTTTCATGACTGTTGGAACTGCAAATCGTCCCTCGGACAGCCTCCAATTGTTATCGTCAGTGCCTGGAGGGTGGCGGGTCTTGAGATTTCACAAATATGTTGAAATTCATTGGCGCAGAACAAGTTACTGTTAACGTATTTCAGAGGTGGTAAGAAGGAGCTGGAGGAGTACTCAGATCATTTCAATGTGCGTGAGGGTTCAATCAGCCAGAGTGAACTGGAGCAGAGTGAAGGAAGAGAAGTGTGTGATTTGGAGAGCTCAGTTACACAGTAGACACTCGTCTGTCTCTGCAGTATCTTTCCATGATGATGTCTCAATAAAAATCTAAACTCGTCAGTGGCAACAATGACGCACTGTCAGCCAAGTAGTTGCCATGTAATAACGATGCAAGCGTTCTCTCAATATTGGCACTGTTTTGAATAATTGTGGTCCATGTCAATCAGTTGAACCCATCACACAGGTAAGCAGGCCCCGGGAATTAAGATGATAGTCGTTAGTTCATGGACGAGTAAATGCAGTGTATAAAATGAGTGTCTTTCACTGTTAACAGGGTGGAACGACACGCCTCTTGCGGATGCACTCCCAGATCCAGCTGGGTGAGACTCTCTGGGCCTGGCTTTCCTCCTCAGGAGCACTCAGGGTGTGTGTGGCCAAGGCAGCGTCATAGTCTGGTACCAGGTCTCCATCGTACGCCACAAAGTATCGCTTCAGTCTGTCAAAGTCCTGTGTGGAGACGGGCAGGAAGAGTTTCACACCACTGAAGATGTCCAACAGCATCTGCAGGGAGACACAAACACAAAGTTGTACCCAGAAGACATTTGGTGCTTTGTGCTCCTTCACCTTGTTAGTGCACTACAGAGTTGCAGAAGGTCTGACTGTGTTCTGTTTTTGGGGGTTTGCTGTTGCGCTCCTGTAGAACTGTGGGGTCAAAAATTTGGCAGTAGAAAACTCCTCCTTAGTTTGTTCTTACTTCCTGGTCTCCGTTCAATTTCACTACATTGTACAGTTCTGTTGTCTAGTGCTCACTTATTAGCATCGATTCCTGGGCGCTCCTGTTAATTGTTGTGCAAAAATGAAAACTCTAGTTTTCCTCTATCAAACCTCATTAACGGCTGCATTCCATTTTTGTCACTTACACCAGAAACTCAGAGATTCTGAGAGCATCTTTTTTTTTTTTGAAATCATAAAGGCTGAATGTGAAAGTCTAACTCTTGAATCAGCTCACTTCTTGTAACATTCTGGACCAACCTTGTCATTCTTGCACTCCAGCAGCTGAGAGGTGCTCTTAGGTTTGCTTTGTCCGTTGCTGTGAACACTTTCACTCTTCTTTGCCTGTGAGGAAGCACAGACGCTCATCACGGTTCTGTGATTATTGTTATTCCACCATTTCAAACTCCTACACTCCCCACAATGGTACCTTCTTTGCGGTGGGGGCGTCAGAGCCGGGAGTGCGAGGTTGAGATTTCACAGCTTTTGCTTTGGCTGGACTGCTGTTGCCTGTAAAGAGGCACATGTGGGTGTGATGTCGATATCACGCAACAGTACTGTCTCTCACACACTCGAGTTCTTCCATATGGCCAACGCCACTTGATTAGAGAGATGTAGTTTGTGTACTCACTGGTCTTCTTGGCTGCAGCACTCCCGTGGGAGGGGGGCGAGGGGGAGTTCTCTCCACTGTCGCCTCCTGACGAGCCCTTGTCATTACTGGACGTCGATGGTCCAGCAGTCACTTTGAAGTCACAGTTTTCCTTGGATATGCGGAACAGTTCCTGAGAGAGAAGAACATGAGCTTCAGACTTCTGTCACTCCTATGAGCTTTAACGCATCACACACACCATCATGTGTAACAAGAATGCCTGCTCATTAAATCTCAGTATACTGATGGCTGAGAATTAAGTATTTTTCCATGGAGCCTATTCATGTAACACTAAAGAGCTCAATCTAAAAAGATGGTTTTCAGGAAGCTCTGTAATGCAGGACAAGTTCTGGCAGGAGTATTTCAATCAACATGGGGGTAGAAGTACTTTAAGCTGGTGCAAGTTGGTGGCACTCCTCCAGTCCTTGTCATCACGGATCCGTGTCATGCGAGGGAAACGGATGGAGATGCCGTCGGCGGTGTGCATTTCTGATTTGGAAAACTCGGCACCTGTAATCTCCCAGACGGGCGCTTGCTGTGGCGTAGAGAACAAGAGAAGCCGGTTGAAACGTAAATGCTGCCAACAACACGCTAGAGGGACAATCACAAAAACGATATTGTTGCTAAATCGTACTTTGTGGACAGAAACAAATGTTTTCGAAGCACTTCCTGTGCTGAATGAAGCTCTGCAATAAAGATGGCCACTACAACAATATGCCTTAAACTCATTTATTTGGAGAAATTCCTGTGAGAGCTGCTCTTAAATGATCACTTCCTGTAACGTGCTACAGATATACAGCTGGCTGTGAGCACAGGGAAGTACTAATGTGCTGAACAGTGAAATCTCACCTCAGGATTGCGAATAATGAAATCTGGGTAATAGTTCTTGATGATTTTCAGCCAGCTGGGGATTTTGCTCGGGTCCTACAGGAAAACACACACACACACACAAATTTGCAATTTTATAACATCAGCTCAATATTCCGGGCAGGCATCTATACTCTGACCTTGCTGATTTTGATCACATCCAGCTCCTTCTGGAGCCGGGCCAACATGGCGTCGTCATAGCCTCCGGAGCACTTGGTGACGGTGCACCACTTCTTGGAGTCTGGGTCGTAACAGCCCATTAGAAAGCTGGACATGATGCCCCCTGGTGGAGAGAGGAATACATGACATTAAGAGGGAAACGCTGCCAAGTGCAGATGTGCAGAGCCCAGAAGGATCATGGAAGGGAAGAAGAAGAAGAATTGTGTACACTAATTAGCTCAGTGGAGCTCCTGATTTATATTTTTCTGAAGAGACAGGCGCTAGCGCACCCTGTCTCCTGCTCCAGGATTCATTAGGCGTTCTCCTTGAAACATCGTGACTTCGGCCAACAGTCCAGTAATCGCAAATTCTCACGTATGTTGAATTCCACCCCTTTGTCTTCCCACAGTGTGTTGTGACAAATGTTCCCATCTCTCGGTTCTGCTCTCTCAGCTCGTTGGAACACTGCATCAGAGCCCTTCATTCGCCGCGCTCTGGAGATTTATACCTTTGTTTTGCATTCGTTATGCTTTCATTGTGTTTTGTGCTCATTACACAGTCGCCTCAATAGCTTCCATATCACTCCTGCTTGTTTTTACAGGAAATCCTTCCATAGGCTGGATTTATTTGGGATTCAAATTGTAATAGAGTTGAATTATTGTTACTCTCTTGTCTGAATACATTAAAGGAAAATCTGCAACACTGAACATCTGCTTTTAGTTGAGCTGACATGTTAAGACACTGATCAGATAAAGGCTTTTATGAGCGCTGACGCTAAATCCAATTTCATATTTCTGCCAATATATGTGATAAAATATGTACGTAGACAGAATGGGAGTTGTGATTGACTATTACATAGTCAAAAAGTTGATAAAGATTGTTTGGAAAAAGACAAACAAAACAAACGCAGACAAGAAGCAATCGCGCAACTCCAGCAGCCTGATTTACCACCCAAACATGTTCAGGTGATCCAAAGACGACGAGAACAAAACTAATACCGCCTGATTTATTCAGTCATGAAAGCAATAAAAAGCTGATCCGCGCCAGTTTTACCTGCAGTGTGAAGGTGCTGAGGCTACGCACAGAAAAGAAGTCAGACAAATGAGTTCAGGCACTAAAACGAAAGTACGGACGTAATGAATTTGTCTTTACAGACCGTTGGAGCCCTTCCCATAGAAGGCCCCCAGCACCACCAGGTCGGCAGTGTCAGCCATGGCACCTTCATTGAGGTAGTCCTTCTTCACCTTTAGCCAGTGGCGCTTCCCGGGCTCATAGCTGCCCTGAGACGCACAAACATGGAGCTCATCAACTGAATGTTCCGGCAACATCTATAAATACAGTGGATTTCATGTGTTCTATTTGCAGCAGCTCACCTTTACGTCTTTCAGCACGAGGCCTTCGAGTCCCTCTCTGATGACACGTGTTATCATGTCAGCCAGATCGCCGGCCCTCTGAAACACACATGTAAAACATGACATCAATCTTGCTGCTGCGCATGAGCACACATAGCAGAACTCCAAATGTTCTTACCGTGACGTGCTTCATCTCAGAGAACAGGATCCTGTTGGGGACCTCCACCATGTTGTCATGCAGGAACTTCCTGCGTTCACTCAAAGGCCTGCAGACAATAACAGTACACAGCAGTGATTTTAACTGTGTTTGCATGTCCATATGGAGAGAGCAGCTTGGTATTGGTATGAATACACGCTTCAGTTGTGTCTGTTCAGTTTCTCTTCCACAGCAGATGGGATGATGTGGCTTTGAGACGGGGACAGGGGGAGAAGACGCGTTACCTCTCCATGAGACTCACGCCGTTGAAGTAGATGCAGTCAAAAACAAAAAGGCACACTTTGGCATCTTGAAAGGCAGCTTTCTGAGGGACAAGAAGGAGAGAGGAACGTGTGCTGTGTGACAATGACGGATCAGAGAGATGTTGTGACTGAAGAAAGTGCAGGCTGGTTGTGATGTTCTCACCTTGTGTACCCCCAAGGTCCCGAAAGGCAGAGGCTTACTGGTCTTTGTGTCGATTAGGAGGACTTCAGCATCCAGGATCATGCTGTGGCCACCAGGAAAAGCCTGAGGGATGAAGTCTTTGAAATGGGCCACCTGAAACATCAGACACACACGGCTCAGTTAAAGTTGGAATAAGAAATATTTGAAACAACACCCTTTCCCTAACCCTTTCAACAGGACCTAAACAAATTACATCACTGTGACTATCAGCCAAACGTGTCTTTTATATTGGCATGCACGTTCTCAAAACTGGTCACAAGGAGAGCAGCAGTTGCCTTGGGAACAATTAACTGGCATGCAAAATGTGCCAAAATTGTCTGTCACAACCTTTACTTTCCACCTTTGTTGATATGCATGTAAAATCTTGTTTTTCTTTCATCCATTAACAACTTTTATGTGAACATGTGCCTGCAGCCAAGCAGAGCTGAATACTAATAATCCCTTCACAGTCCCACACGTTAGCAGTGGTAGAGCAACAATTGCAAAAAATTATTTGTAAATTGTGAATTTTTAAGCCTGTGTGCTGGTTTCCAACTGGATTACAAAACTGAAAATGTTGTACTTATTGTAAATAAAGTCTCATGGTTCACCTGCAGTACCATCACGGCCCACAAGGGGGCCACTTGTCAATGGCCTAAACAAGCAGGCTCATTGTTGATGAAGAAAGTTGGTTGATGAGTGGATCTGCATGCATGCTACCACACACCTCATCTCCTTCATTTGGGAGTGAGGGATCACAAGTGTTTCATGTGATCCATCGGAAAATCTAAACTTGAGGACAAGGACAATAAAGGCCACTGTGAACCCAAATTAAATGGATGATATTGGATGATGATGTATAATTAGCCTTGGAAGTACGTGTGTAGCTGGGTAGGTCACATGAAAGGTTAAAAACGATCAGTACTGAGTGTGTGCGCGCATGCGAGCGAGGACTGACTTTGTGTGGCAACACCGGTTTGAGGCTGCGACTGAAGTAGCTGAAGGTTTCTCCGTTCTTGTGGACTTGAACACGCTCCCCATCATACTTGATCTCTGAATACATGCCGTTTGGGCATTTCTTCATGGCGTACTCGATGGATTTACACGCCTCTGCCTGCAATCAAAGGAAAACACAGTTTTCAGCGATTAATAGTTAATTTGATTAAATGTGTCCGTTTGTTGCCTCAGTGACCACAGCAAGTTTCTCTCAACTTGAGCGTCGGTGTAAAACTACCAAGAACAATAAATCTTATTTCTCCTCATTTGACTCCGTTTTTAACATCTTTCCTTCTGTAAAATGAACATTGTACCAATAAGCAGGTGTGTAATGACACTCAGGACATTCCAGCTGTGTTCACATTTCACTTACAGTTGCTCTTAACTGTTTTAGCCTGACGTAAACCCACAGCACCATCACGTCTTGTCACATATCAACCGTCATGTTCCAAATGTATTCACTTGAATTCAGCATTTTTAGTTGTTTCCTTTTGGTTTAAACTCTTTATCCATAACATTAACCCATCAAATTAAATGGTTAATAAATCAGTTTTTCAACTGCTTAACTTTTCCTTCTATCTGGCAATTCTTCATTATTTTGGGCAAACTTGGGAGTTTCCAGCATAACGATTCTTAGCTAACAATCTCAACTGTAATTCAACTTCAGCAGTACACCCCATTAGTACTCACCAACATGGGCTGAACCGGGGTCATGAGTGAGGCCTCCACAGTCAGAAGCTTCCTGGGTCCGGAACCATTGGACGCCTCCTGCTGGTTCCGCAGCACCCGCTCAATCACGTCACCTAGGTTACGGGATGCCTTGAAGGCATCATAGGCATTTGGATCCACAGCATCCAAACTGCAGAAGAGGAAATTATGAACAATGGGTTGGTATGATAATACTACCTTTCTTTAAAGTCTTCAAAGATTATAGTGAATAGGTTGACATCATGGCAGAGGACACTCACACATGTTTTGCTCCAGCGTTCATCTTCAAGTCGTGTTTGATGAGACGAATGATGCATTTCAGGTCATTACTGGTGCATCTAAGGTGAAGCGATACGTGTTATCTGTTTGTTGTAAGCTTAACAAAAACACCAAAGTCCCACTGTCAATGAGGAAGATCTGTGTGTGTGTGTGTGTGTGTGTGTGTGTGTGTGTGTGTGTGCATATGATCCATCAGAGATATTATTACAATGAATTGATGCACTAAACAAAAACAGCAAAATTCAGTGATTCGCTTCCTCAAAGAGACGTTTCTTTGTTGTGACTGATTCAATCAGGCAAATACCACTCAGGCTAAACAGATACAGTAAGAAAAGCTTCTACTCCACTGTGTTGGTTACCAGCGAGACAAGTTGGGACCCAAAGATGAGTGTGAAATTGGGGAAATCCCACAATTACAAACAAATTATGAATAACTGTCTTACTTCTTAGCGATATCCTCCAGCTCACTCTGCTGCTCGTCCTCCTTGGTCAGCTGGGCCAGGCGGGTCAATGATGCGTCCACTTCCTGGATGGTTAGGAGGCTCTTGGCAGATGGCGGGAAGGACTTGCTTTCCTCGAAGAACATCCTCACCGTCTCAGACACATCTCCCTAAAAAAAATCGTTTTGGTGTCATTTGACAATTCGCTCCTCTGTTATAATTTTGAAGACACAATGCCAAGGGAATGTAATCCCCTGAGAAATGCATATTCTCTCAAAAGATATCAGTACAACTGAGTTCAAGTCACTTCAGTGTCTGGCGAGAGAGAGAGTTTGGTTGTACAACAAACTTTTGCATGTTAATGAGAGGTGATGTGAACATGGATCACGGACCTGTTCCAAGTCGCGCACCATGTCATCCTGGTTGCACTTGAATATGCGGCTGAAAAGCTTCACGATCTGCTTGTCATTTAGGTTGTAGACACTTTTTACAACCCCGGGCAGGAGCAGCTTCACTGTCAGGTACAGTTCTCCACGAAACTTATCTGAAATGTTAGAAAGTACATGTTAGATTTCAGTACAACAATCCTGGCCTTGAAATGAACCTGTTTTGGACTCACTCACTCACCTCCGCCTGTACCCTTCTTGAGGAACTTCTCAATCGTCTGTGTTTTGACGTTGTAGCTGTTGTTTTCGGCCACCAAGGCGCAGAGCTTCCGGAACTCTCTGAAGAGGCAGTCCTTGTGCTGCGGGTCACAGAGCTGGGTGGCGAGGGCGCTGCCCTGGCTAGGCTTGGCGGAGGAGGGGGATGGTGCTGGGCTGCTTGAACTACCGGCCTTAGCAGCTGACAGGACAGTGAAGAGGAAAAGCTTGACCAAGAATACAAGGCTGCACGGTTTGACGGTGAAACCAAAGTCAGGATTAAGTTATCATGATTATCCGTTAGGTTTAGTATGTCTAAACTGATACGTAGTCTTAACAAAACTCGATCAGCTCTGACCCTAAGATGCCACGTCTCACCAGTGAAGCCTGAGAACTTGCGTGGAGCATTGACAGATGGGTCAGGCGGAGGAGACTTCAGCTGACCGCTAGTGTTTAATTTGGCCTGCACCTTCTTCTTTGGACTTGCGTTAACTTTGGCCATCAGGTCTATGGAGTGAAACATCACAAAATCTTAGTACTTTTCAATACACATGCAAAACAGTGTATGGCTGTCCACACACACAAAGGACGTCAAGGGAGTTGTGAGTGTGTGTGTTGTACCTGAAACGTGTTTGTTGATGAGCTCCTTGTCCTCATCCTGCAGCTCCTCCCAGCCTTCCAGGTCAGTGATATCTTCAATCTTCTTTGTGGTGGCCCGAGCTCTTTCCAGCTTCTCAAATATACACTTCACATGATACCACTCTTTCATCTCTCCTGCAGACTCACTGAAAGGGTTTGGCACAATTTTTCCTATCCTCACAATGCCCTTCGCTATTTTGTCCTTGCATTTCTTACATCCTGCAGTACCACGCTTGGCATATTCCACGAGGAACCTCTGTTCTGCCATATCTGGCTGGTCGGAGAAACACTGATGCAGGAAAAGCTGGTTAGGATTGTTCGGAAGGAGACGGGGATTACGGGGTACCAAGGAGAGATGGCGTGATTCCCAAGAAAAAAGAAAAAAGTGAACAGATGGTTTGAAGCATGAAGTGATGGAAGAGTCTCTACACGCTTTCCAGAGTTGCTGACAGCCGTTTAGTGATCTTAGATGTTGGAGGCCTTTGCACACAGTCCTTTGAGCTAATAAGATGAGTGGTTTCTGCATCCAGTTAGAAAGTGGTAAGGAGAAAAACAACCTAAAAAAAAAGTCAGACCGGTAATTAATGCTTTGGTCTTGTGAAACGTAAAATGAGAATAACATAAAATAAAATAAAATAAAAAGGCTCAAAAATCTGTAACTTTCAGCTTGACTTAATTATATGCAGAACCATAAAGTGGCCAGAGGGAACACGTGGTGTCTGAAGGCCACAAAATAAAACAAAACATCAAGTGGCCTCTGAAAAATAAAACTGAAGTAATTAAACCTTGTAGCCACAAAATAACTAAACTGAGGGAATCAGATATATCAGTTTGCTACATATATAATTAAACTGAGGTAACATTTTCTATTTTGTGGCCTCAAAACATATTTTTCTCCCTGTGCCAACAATTTTATTCCATTCCATGGCTTCATAGTTATGTTCGCATTTTTTTTTCATTAATAATGTTTTAAATTTCTATCAATTCACTGCAGAATTTAATGGAACTTTCCTTGCTGGTTCTCTCTGAGTCCAATCATGCACACTCCTCAATTCCTTTTTTTTTAATTAAAAAATTCAGAATTACCTAATATTTTTGATAAGTTTACACTCCAGTAACATTTATTTAATCATAAGCAAGATTCAGTATTGAATACAACAGAAAATAGGACTGATTCATCGCTAGAGTACAAAGATGCTATATTCAATTTAAAAAAAAAAAAAAAAGCAAAAGTGCTACACACCACTGAATTATGATGCACGTATATGCTTAACAGGTCAAAAACCCAATTGTGCTCAGGACCCGCCGTAACATCTCTCAAAGGAGGCGGTGTTCTGTTTGCTAGCATTTAAATCCCAGCACCGTCTGACTTCGCGAGCTACCAAACAATACGGCGTTGATGCTAGCAAAGTCACATTTGCGTGTCAAAAATTAAAAAATAAAAAAGTAATAAATAAGAAAAACTAGGCTTTACCAATCTAATGTTACTGGGAGGTTTGGTCGTGAAAGACAGCGTCTCCTTTATCGGTTAATTTTATGTAGAATGCCGCACTGGACAGCAAGATACGTGGAAGTTTTAATGACACGAGTGCGATTGTTAGCTAGCTACTAGCTTTCACCATAGTTAGCTTGTGCTGTGCGCATGCACCCACACACACATTTAGACTTTTTATCGTTGTTAACAAATAAAATGTACAGCAAATAACATAAAACACTAACGTGTCGCGAAGTGCTCTGAACACACTCGGCTACTGTACCTTGTGGACGCTTCGTAGGCTACCGCAGCACAGTTAAATTCAACTGCTCCTCATTGTTGTTATCCAACGGCTCAAACGTCAAGTTGCACCCGATTAGACCACAACGCTTTGACATTTCCGTTTCATTCTACAAAATAAAACTTACGTTTCCTGAGGAACTGTAGCTTATGCGTGTAATATCACATGAACAACAAATGTCATAAGACAATATAAAGACTCTATCAAAACATGCAAAACACAGCACGTACTTACCTAAATGATACCGAAGGATATTTTTATTTTGAAAAATACGTGCCTAATTCCGGTAGATTATTGTTTTACTTTGATTACTTTGTCAAACGTAGAGCGGTGTTGTTTTTGGCAGGCATTTTAGATTTAGTTTTAGTCTTAGTCTTTTGGACTAAATGCTTCTTAGTTTTAGTCACATTTTAGTCATTGCTATCCTTGATAGTTTTAGTCGACGACAACTCAAAAGGTTTTAGTCAAATATCAAAGATACCTACAAATAAAAGATATGCGTATGTACTTATTAGGCCAATAAGGTATTAGAACGAAGCACACTGAAACTGATCTAACTTTCAAAGGTGAGTTTTTCCCCTCTCTTTCTTTCTCTATCTTTCACTTTTATTATTTTGTTACAGATGCAGACAACCCGCTGACACACAATATGACTATTGTATCACAATAAAATAGGATTAAACAAAAATAAAAGCACACTTGACCTCCATATGAATGACCATATGTCCTACATATTGGCTTAAGCTGCTATTATTGGTTAAACTGCATCCACGTGTGTTGCTTAGATAGCGAACAACAACAGGTCTGAAGACGACCGTGTTTCCCAGTCCCACAAACAAGGGTCAAAGCATTTCACTTGCCACCCATCCCCAAATGGACAGGGATTTTATTCATAACACGCTAAATTAATAGAAGGGCTGGTTTAAACGAGCCATCATGAGCAGGGCTCCTGGCAGCCCCATTCATTCTAGCTTTAGCATGTAGCACTAGGAAGCGCTCTCTGCACCACAGGGAGGTGGAACCACCACCACCACCAAACTTTAGGCTTAATACAAACAAAGAAAATGCGTCACAGGGCTGGCCTAACATGGACTAAAGCTATGCTTTAATCATCCCTCTTTTCACGACCACCCGACACCTCTGCTGCTGCCGTGGTGTGTGTCTCGTGGGCAGCAGACTTGTCTCTGTGTGTGCATGTGTGTGTGCTAGGCTTTTAGTGCGTGTGTACTGATGATGGGGGCGTGGCCACTAGGACCACCAGGTACAGTTGGCTCCAGTCTGATGTTTGAGCTCTTGATTGACATTGCACGCATGTTATACTTGGCGGGGGAAAAAAAACGCTTGTTTTGAAACTTTGATCCTCTTTGATCTCAGACTTTCATCTGTTTGGTAGAGACTGAACAGGTTAAAGTCTGAGATCAAAGAGGATTCACGGAGACATCAGATTCCCTCATGTCAGTCGTCTCAGTCATTCATGACTGACTGTCATGACTCAGATCAGTTCTTTGTGATCATTCAGACAAAAAACATGTATCAGGACCTGCAGAACATTTTGTAAGTAGTGTGGCAGACAACTGGAAGAAGACAACTGTCTCCAGGCTATCAATCAACACATACCAGATCATCAAGCTTGAGTTGAGATACCTAATAGAAAATTACCAAGCAAGACATAATGGATCGCCCTAACAGTTCGTGCCCCCCAGGGGTGTCCCCAACCCAGCACAGGTCCTATTTGCCTGCTGAGGTGTCCCCCCTGCTAAGGCGACCACAAATTATGCCCCTGCGTCTAAGGACCCAGTCCCCAACAGAGGTGTCACCCAAAAGCAGGTCCTTTTTGCCTCCTTTGGTGTCCCCTCTGCTCCAGAAGCCGAGACATGTGTCTGTCCAGTGTGGGTCCCGTTCACCATCACAGGTGTCCCGCCTAAGTTTGCCCCAGTTGCCACGACAACGGACACCCCCTGAGAGATGCCATTTGGCATTCGACGCCTCAGCGCATCACAAGCTGTATGCGCCACCTGAGGTGTCCCCTGTACGCAAGCACCCAAGACATACGCCTCTTCGTCTTGGGTCCCATCCGCCAGCTGAGGTGTCCCCCCTAACTTTGCCCCAGTTGCCAGGACATCTGACTCCACGAGATCGTGGTCAGTTGGCAGCTGAGGTGCCCCCCCTACGAAGGCGCCCAAGGCATATGCCTCTTCGGCTTGGGTCCCATCCGCCAGCTGAGGTGTCCCCCCTAACTTTGCCCCAGTTGCCAGGACATCTGACTCCACGAGACAGTTGTCAGTTGGCAGCTGAGGTGCCCCCCCTACGAAGGCGCCCAAGACATATGCCTCTTCGTCTTGGGTCCCATCCGCCAGCTGAGGTGTCCCCCCTAACTTTGCCCCAGTTGCCAGGACATCTGACTCCACGAGACAGTTGTCAGTTGGCAGCTGAGGTGCCCCCCCTACTAAGGCGCCCAAGGCATATGCCTCTTCGTCTTGGATGCCAGATGCCAGCAAGTGGGTCGGCCAATAACAGGTCCTGCTCACCTGTTGAGGTGTCCCCTCCACTCCAGGAGCCAAGACCTCTACTGCTCCATCTCAGGTCCCAGTCACCAGCAGAGGTGCCCCCCTGCTGCCTAGACCAGCAGCTGACACAGCTGCCTGTGGATGCTGAGACCCTTTCTTCAGCTGAGGTGGCTCAACAAGTTGTGCCCCAGCTGGATACAAGCATCAGGAGCCAATCACCAAGGGAGGCTTCCCGATATACCAGCTCCCAGGCTGTCCCTCATGTGGAGTCCAAGCCGGCTCCAGCTGAGGAGGATCAACAAGTCGGGTCCCAGCTGGAGAGCGAAGTTTCTTTAGCTGAAGTGGATCTAGAAGTCGGGTCCAAGCCAGACAGCGAGATTGCTCCATGTTTTGGGGTGTCCCTGCATGCCAGCTCTGGGTCACCATCTGAGGTGTCCCCCTTCGCAGAGTCCCAGTCGCCAGCAGAGGCTGGGGTAAAGAACTCTAAAACACATACCACCTCTGAGAATGTGCAAGAGGAGCGAGCCAGGCTACTGCTAACTTCTCTGATGGCACGGCTGTTTGAGCGCCTCCCTGCCAAAAGTAGAAACTCCCTGCAGATGGGGGACATGATTCATACTGTTAACCATCTGTCCAGCAAGGTGCCGGAGGAGGTCAGCAACTCCTTTAAGGCCTTAAAAAACATTGAAAACATGGAAAAGACCCTCAAGGCAGTTGCCAAGGACCTCCTGAAAGACTTTAAAACACCAGAGAAGTTATTCGAAGCTGCCAAAGCTTCTGATGATCCATCATTTGCTGACACGTTGTTTCGACACTTGAAGAAACACATCAGCAAAGCTCAATCAAGGAGCAACATGATGCATGATTTGCTGTGTAAGGCCTGGGCTCTTACCCTTATTATTTGGCTGTGACAAGGACCATCTTGAAAGGGACAGAAAGACTGGTTTAAAAAGAGCCATACCAGCAAATGGCATGCCAGCTTCCAGCAACATCAGCAATGTTCACAGTGGACTTTACACTTCGGTCGACTAGATTGCAGTGGGCCCTGAGGATGAGCTGGTAACTGAGTCAAGGATTAATTTAGGAGGTCCAGCTGAAACCTGTCCCAGCCAGAGACCACCGGAATGATGACGATATAACACGATGATGTCATCAGGAGAGCTCACGACATTTTCATGGACAGGATCCAACATGGCCTCTTCACTCAGTTGCCATCAGGCAGACTTACAGAGAGCTTCCACCCACAGACCGCCAGCTGAATACGAGCTTACTGATGCTGCAGTTATTCATACAGTTTTCTTGAGGGCAGGGAGAAAGGCCAGCAGGAATTTCATTGTACTGATTTTACTGTACACATGACAATAAACTTCTTGAATCCTGAATAATGATGATGATGATTGAAATGTTCTTTCTGGTTTACAGAGCATCTGACATGACAGTTTGCTCCCTAAAGTGATTTTTTTTTTTTTTTCTGTTTTGGAAGATCAAGAACACCAGAATATGATGATGGAAAATGCAAGATCTCATTGTGCATTTATATAAAATTGTAATGAACAGCCCTGGATTCCTTGTTGTGATTCATATTTGTCAGAAAGTCTTCCTCAGTTCTAAATGTTGCTGTTAAAATCAGCAATCCTTGGTTCGGTGGTTCGATCCCGGCTGGAGGGAGAGGTTATAATAAGTTCCAAATTTATTTGATTTGTTCAATCAAGGATTAACTGAAAATTTTATTTTTTTTTGGTAATATTTGAGGTTTTGCTGGAATCTGAAGTCAGAAATCCTATCACACAGCCGTATGGCGGAATAATTCTCCACAGATATCTGCCTGTGATACCTCAGTAGGCAGAGCAGAGGTCTATAATTGAATTAATAAAATTGTCATTTATTCAAAAGCAAATAAATACAATAAAATGGTGGCTATAAAAACAGAAATGAATAGATGCCCTTTTAGAAGAAAAAAAAATCACATTTATTACAGTGACGCAATTATCTCAAACACACCACTGAAGTTTTGCATTATTTTCATGGCACGAGAGAAGCTGTTGAAACATACAGAAGTCCAGTCCAGGTGTTGATGGTGAAACAGCAGAGAGGCCGGGTTCGGCCGAGTGTTCGTGGCCGGGTCGTCCAGAGGGCCACGCCCTGCGGCCCTTAAGCGACCTTCTCTCAACGCTGACGTGACTTCCAGGCTCAGACTCGGCACAGCTTCAGAGGGAAGTTCTCTGTGATCAGGTGATCATCGTGGAGCACGATAACGATGTTGACTTCAAACTCTGATGGGACAGAAGGAAAACTACTGTCATGGGAGCCGTAGAGTGTCTGTCTGAGGGTGTGAAGTCACTGAGGGATGATGGACGTGGGCAGACGTGCATTATATATTCAATATGATTGTTTTTAGAGGTTCTGCTTTGCTCTCAGATAATTAAATGCTCGCTTGAGGACAGCAGCCTTGGCGGCTTGCACTTTTTACTTGTGTTATGATGCTATAATGTTCAATAAAGTAAAAAAATAATTTCAAAACACTTTGATGCAAAGTATAAACAGGTCTATTTTACCACGATTCTTATTGTTATACATTCAAACTGCAAAGCAAAGCTAAATGACGAAGTTATGAGCGTCAATTTCATCATCAGCTGACAGATGAGGAAGTCGAAAGGATGTTGAAACCTGTAAATATACTGTTGTTTAGGGCTTTTATTGACAATCTTTCAAGGACCAGCACACGTCAACACGAACCATTTGTGACAAGCAACAGGCTGAAATCAATGTATCAGTTATTAAAGCTCTGGGAAAAAAAAAATACAGTGTGAAAATGTGACCGTGTTGAGAAAATGCAGCACCGATCCCACGGGTCAGGGTTAAGCTCGGTGCATTTGCTTGCTGATGGAGGCTAAAAGAATCAAAACTTTTAGCTACAGACGCGCAAGTAGCAGCCTTTCTTTTGGACAGTTAAGAAACCCATTTGCCAATGTTGCTAGCGAGCTATAGAGGCTATACTTGTGGTAATGTATTGTCAGTGTCGGTTGTGAGCTCGAACAAAATGCTATGTAACGGTCGCTGATCTATTTAGTGACATAGTTTGCCGGGGAGGGCGAGTGGGAGCGAGGAAGGAGGGCTCATGATCAGAGTATGATTCACAAAACAGTTTAGACAGATTTATGCCATGTTGTTTGTGTATCGTGTTTCTTTTGTAAAATTAAATACCTAAAAAAAATAGAAAAGAAAATCAGGCGACCCCTACCCCTCCTTTAAAAGACGCTCGAGGGCTTTACTGACCGACTTTGAAGTTGGTGGTCTCCAGGGTGGGACAGGTGAAGAGCCTGGGGAAGACCATGTAGACGGGGATAGGCAGGCCGCGGCACACGTCGCCCTCAGCTATCTGGATGTTCTGGATCTCGGTGGCATCTCTGGCGTAACCCTCGGCACAACCTGAAGTCAGGACACATTTAGAAACACCGGCAGGTTCCCAACTACAAAAGACCGTTGAGGCTCTAAATCTAAACCTACCGCAGGTCTCCACTCGCACAAGCTGCAGCTCAATGCTCTTGATGGGAACGTCTGAGTTCTCCACCACCACCTCTCCAGTCAGCGGGTGGCTGATCACACAGTTGGTGGCGTCTAAATTGCCTCGGATTAGGAACTTGGGCAGTACAGTCCGCTGAGGACGGGAAGCATATTGGTCCTCTCAGTACAAATATCATAAAATTAATTAAAAATACTGGGTCAAGCTTTCTTCCCACCTCGCGGGTGCTCTGCAGGGTGTCGGGAGTGATGGTGAAGTTGACTGGTGTGGGTACAACTTTAGCTTTCTGTGGCTGAAAGATCAACCACAGCATCAGATTCCACAGCGTGAGATACAGCGGACATTCCTGTGTTTAAACTTCCCCCAAACATCAGACTGAAACCTTCAAAATGTCAAAGCTGCACGGGACATGAAAAGGTGCTACATTACTGAAATTATGAAAAAATATTAATTATTACAAGATTATTACACCAAGACTACAATTACAAAACAACTGAGACACTACACACACACACACATATATATAAATATAAATGATCAATGACGCTTATTTCCATTCCACTGTTTTAAGCACATTTTCATTTCATGTTAGAGAAAACCAAAACACACAAAGACAAAAACAGCAAACCCAGTAAATCCTTAGTGAATGATTCATGACCTGCAGTACGCCCACCTAGTAGTACAGACAAACTTTCGGCTTTCTTATTTAGGGCGTATTTATACTCTGTGTGTTTCCTTACCTGGCAGTGCACGATGAACTCGCAGTTCCTGCTCAGGTCTTTGGCCAGCAGCGAGCGCTTCATGTCACAGCGGAGGGTGTACTGAGGAGGAGACGCAAAGACAAACACTGACATCCAACTGTTTTGTATTATGTACACATCCAGATATTTCAATGTGGGGTCTACTTTAACAACTAGTGAGTACTTTAGTACTCTCAGACATTTAGTAGTACAGAACAGATTTGAGCACTGAGGCCTGCACTCACCTGGATGTTGACAAAGACACCGTGGTAGGTCTCATACAGCACTTTGTTGCCTTTCGTCTGCAGAGGGAACTCAAAGGGGATTTCAGTCTTGCCTCCTGGGATCTTCCCTGCTTTTGCCACCTCAATGGTGCAGCTGATCAACTGGATGGGCTGCAACATGTGACCACAGGTTAAGTGAATGTCCAGCCTGAATGACAGGAGCTACTGTATATCTGGTGTCAAGTGTCTGTTGGTCAAGGATTTGAGATATGAGAGTGTGTCAGCACAAGTAAGAATGCTCATTATGACGCCTCGCTGTATTCACATGGTTTTGCTTCTAATCCGAAAGCCAGATGGGTGACATCTTTATACAAACATGACTCAGTGCTCAAAGAGGAACTGAGCGGAAGTGTTTACCTTGACAGAGTTGTAGAAAGCCTCGAAGACACCAACGCTCTTGGAGCTCAGCTGCAGGTTGACCAGTCCCTCCATGCTCAGAGAGATGCCATGATGCTGCACCGCCTCCTTACACCCCAGCACAATGACACCAGCCACGACTTCCTGTACACACAGTAATACTGCTGAGGGTCTCTCCACTACTGGATCTGCTCTCAACACTACCATAGCTGATGCTTGAGCTGTGGGATGAGCTTGTCGGACCATAGATAAACACCTATCACTCCATATTACACTATTTTATTCATGTTGCATGACATATTTATCCATTTGTTACTGAAATATTTTTCAGAATTCATTTATCACAGAGTAATAGACAGTCAGCAGACATTCGCTCTTGAGAATTCACCTGTTAAAAGGTTTGTCCAACAGAGACCAGTGGTGCTCCACTCAGCGCAAACAGTGGTCCCAACTTGCGAAACCGGTGTTTAATGTGAGTGATCATGCAATTAATCAGCATTTGATTAGTTTTAATCCCTACAGGATGCCAGCGGCACTGGGGCAATGTGAAAATCATCAGCACTATTCAGAAGACTTGGGAAAAGAAACAGCAACACTTGCGCTGCTTTTTTTGTTGTTGTTGTCTTTATTAGCAAAAGAGGTTATGAACGGCGGCAGTAACGTCAGCAACAGTGCAAGATGCATACAAAAAAAGAAAGAAGCAATGCTGACGTCATTAAACGTCTATAACTTGATATATTAACAAAGAGGTTCCACGATATTTGTGCAGTGTCAAATGTTTCTCCAAATGGTTGAACCATAGGTGGTTTTACGGGACACCAGTCACTCCAAGCTAATCAGCTGCTCGTCGTGTGACAGGACGACGCCTCTTAGCTAAAGCTACGCTACAACGAAACGCTTTCTTAAATACCGCGACAGAAAGGTTCGCTAGCTAAATATTGCAGAAGCAACTTGTTAGCTGGCTATGGTTAATCGTACTTACCCCCTCATGGTAAACTTTGTTTGCTCTCTTCAGTCGTATGTCTAAGGTGACGCTCATCTCTGACCGTCACACATCAGCCACAAAGTCCAGAAAAATAGTCTCAGACTCCTTCTTCTTCAAAAAACACACAAATAAACTGATTTTAAGCTCAAACTGGTTGGGTTTGTACTCACTGACAGCAACAACAATACAAGTTCCGGGTCAAACTCCTTCAAAATAAAACATCGTATTTTACTTCAGAAGACTTCCGGCTTGATTATGTCAAAGTAAAAGCGTATTTTCCAATTATTTTACACGTCTGAAGGTTTCATTTTGAACAGCTGACGATCGTCAGGCATCTGTAATGGAAGTGAAAGACATGCAAAAAGGGAAAGTTTGGAAGGATCCCCTTGATTTGTCTCACTTCCAGCCTTGCTTTTGAATATATTTTGACATGAACAGAGGTCAGTGGATTCTGTCGTCCGTCTCTCACATTGAAAGCACATTATGGAAGGATTTTTTAAAAAAACAATTTATACAAACAGGAGACAAGTCTCAGTATTTTAGTGAAGTCATAAAGTTTTTTCAGCAATATTCACGCAACTAATGCTGAAAAAATTTAGGCTGACGTAAAAAAAAATTGTTGTATTTGGAGTTCATCTTTTCACTCATTACACAGTAATGTATTACTTCCTTAGCCCTTTATTCATTAACATTTTTTTCTTTCAGTGCATCATTATCAGCTGCTTTGGATAGAATGATTGTTTTGACCAAATACATTTACAGTTATCCAGCGTTCGCTTGTTGCCACAACAAGAAGTGACCACAACAGATAACCAGGACAGCTGAGCTGGCTGCCAAACCAGTTTTACTCCTTCAAAAGGTTCTTTCCATTCATCTCTCAATCCACTCAGACCCGCACGCCAATAGACAAACAGGAACACAACACCGCATAAAGTAAAATGTACAAATCGATATTAGCTTTTAATCTCTGCATTGTATCTTCCCTTTGCACCACCAATATATCATCAAACCATCAAACTTCAATATAGCTGAGCAAATATGTCAAATGTCAGTGGTAAAATTTACACCTGCTTCCCAGGAATCATTCCATCTACTGCTAGTAACACACGTGTTATTCATGGAACAGTGAACTAACATAAACCCATGACCGCCAGCTTGAATCTGGTTTTAGGAATTACTAATTCAACCAAGACTCTTCAGTGTTCATCCAAGCTACTTATAATTCAAAGACCGACATTTCTGATTTGGACAAAAATGTTCAGTTGCCAGTTAGCAGTGAAAATCTTTAACCCTTTGGGGTCTTTGTCACTTTTTTCAGCATTCAGGAGCCACAGAGCTGTTATTGTTATTTAAAAACTTCAGACCTATACATTCAGATGAGGATGTGATTTATACAATAATTCCAGGACGATCTATCTAAATATTCCTCTCTAATTACATGTTATTGGTTATAATTGCAGATAGAGTTTGAATTTATACCCTTTTTTATTATCTGACTCACCAAACTCTAGTATATCTAATTGTCAATATCAAATAAAATCTGACGATATTTCAATCTAACGTCAGATTGCCCACATTTGTTGGAAAACTGGGTTCACAAAACATCATTCTGCTATGAACAACAGGCTCACTTTTCTTTTTTCGTCTGTCTTTCATGGGATGATACGGAAATATCTTAGGGGATACACTTATACTCTCGCTGCTATGTGTACTCTAGATCTATCGGTCCAGACCATGCATCCCCTATTCTTTCTTGAAATCTTGTTCCAGTTTGAGCTTCTCGGTGTTGTTGCCGTGGAACGCTGCATCGTTGCTCACTTGCACTTTGTCAAAAAAGTTGAAATCCGCCACATAACGTCCGCCTGCGGTGCTGAACAGCACCGGCTTGAACTCGTGACCCCACAGGATCTCCTGGGGAATGTAGGAGGTGCGGCTCTGACACGTGGCTGCAGTGGACTCCATGGTGGCATTGAGGGTCACCAGCAGCTCAAAGTCTCGAGTGTGCAGGTTTTCTTCATTCAGGCCTGCTAGCGGGCTGCGCTCATCCAGAACGTGGTAGAAGGTGAGCGGGAGGATGAGGAAGGGGCACTCCCCGCTGGAGTCCATGCAGAAGTCAACGGAGCTCTGATGTATTTGGGTCTTCTCGCCCTCCTCGGTCATGTTGGAGTGAAGGAGTTTTCCTGTCAGCTGGCACTGGATTAGAAGGCTCTTCCTCATGTTGGCCACCCTCACCATCAGACACAGCTTGCCCTGGTGCCGGCAGATCACGGCTGACTGGCTGAACTTGATGGTCTCTGCTCGCTTCTTGGGGCGAGCCAGTTTGGCCAGGAAGGCCCCTGTGACAAATATCTCTGCCAGGCCGGTGATGACGAGCTGAGCCACCAGAGTGAAGATAGCCAGTGGACATTCCTCCGAGATGTAACGGTAACCATATCCAATGGTGGTCTGTGACTCCAGAGAGAACAGGAAGGCCCCAGTGAGCGTCTTTACATTCATCACGCAGGGGGTATAGTTGGAGCTCAGGCCAGACTCAAAGTCTCCGTTGCCCATGCCGATGAAGTAGAAGAGAACCCCGAAGATGAACCAAGTCATGACGAAGGTAGAAGCAAACAGAGTGAGTTTGTAGCGCCACTTCATGTCCACCACGGTGGTCCAGATGTCGTGCAGGTACAGCTTGACCATGCCCTCCACGTTGTCAATCCGCACATTGTTGTGGCCGTCTTTAGACACAATCCTCCGCTGGATTTGTCTTTTCTTGGTGGTCATGTTGCTTTTAGTAATTTAAAACTGAATTCTTGGGTTTTTGTGTGGCATCACCCATGGAAGAGCTGACAAAAGACCAAAATAAGCCATGATTAGCATCATTTAGAGCTGATAATGTAACAATAACATAAAAATAAAAACGAAGGCATCGTGACAAAAACACGTTCACGCAGTTGGTTTTGACCTTGTTTGTGCGGTTTTGTAATTATGGTCACTGCCAGAAGATGGAAGTGAAAGAGTTGCGGTGATCAGATGAATTGCTGAAGTTCTTACCACACACACTGTATGTTGTGTTTGGTATCGTTCATGTTTACCTTTTACACCAAGTTATTTGCACGTGAAGCAGCAGTGAGCATATACGTATTGTTACCGCAATCCTGCCATTGCAATTCAGTTTAACTGTTGTTGTGTGACAAATGATTATTTGGTTTCAATGTTACTGCTCAAATCGCGCCATACTTTATCAGTAACACTCGCAGGGCTGTTCCTCCATTAGTTTTCTTTAGCTGTACCTAACAATTAGAGTGAATTTGTGCGGGTATGTTTCCTAGGGTCTAAATGTTAAAAACAGTCTGATCTTGATCATCAAGATTTGTCTTCTGAAGGTGACAAACTGTAAAGGACTCAACACTAAATTGTAAGAAGTAACATTAAACAGTTTTAAAGCAACAGTTTTGATGAAGAACAAACTTTCAAAAATTCCCAGATTGCAGTTCCCTCTCATAGCTAATTAAGTAACCATTCAGTGAAACATTAAAAGAACAAGGACACTGTGTTACTTCCAATGAACATTGATTTTTTTTTTCTCCATGAATCTGTACATTATACTCACCATTCGCTGCCTTGGTAAACGGTCTCAGGGTCACAATGAAGCTGCCCCAGAACATCTAGTTCAGTGTCTTCTTTCTCCTATTGTCCCAGGCTGTGAGCACTGAACTTTGGCACACTGATATTCAGCATGGAGCGAAGATGAGAGACAAAGCTGAACTGTAAACTAGGCTCCGCATGTGGGTTGGCTTTTATTCCCCCCGCCTCCCCTACCTGTCTACAGGTGGGAACAGCAACCCAGAACACTTACGCTTGTTTTGCTCCATTTATGGTTGTTGTTGCTTAACACACACACACACACACACACACACACACACACACACACACACACACACACACACACACACACACACACAGTGGTAGTCTTTACAGGGGCAAATATAGTAGCTAAACACATATTGTATTTCCATTCTAATATTCGGCATGTAGCGACACTTGTCAATAATTATCACAGGAAATATGTCACGGACCTTTGCAGAGCTCCGCGCTCTGGGAGTGAACTTGTAGTTTCACAAAACTCAGATTATAAAAGGGACAAATCACCTTGCGGATGATTTCACTGACGTTCTTGTTTTCCAATAAGCTGTTCAGTGTGTACGTCAGGACACGAGCACGTCGGCTCTGAGCCTGCAGCCGAGTGACACTGATTCTTAAGAGGTCCGCTGAGCTGAAGTCCTCGCTGAGTTGCTATCATTTTAAAAACGGCAAATGGATGTCTGCCGAACTACAGTTTTAAGTGCAATTAGTGGAAAGAGCTCAGGCACTGAAATCATTAGTATTGCATGATGTGTAAAAGCTTGTGGAACCGCCAACAGACATGGAAGGTCACCCAGTCAGCTGAAGGGTGACACGTGAAGTGTCTCTTTAAGTCTGGACTAGCAGTCGCTCCACTGTATGACCTTGAATCGCACTCCTTAGCTTTCTTATTAACCTCATTGTGATTACCCACATTCCTACGTGTGTTCCTAAAGACGTCATAAAACCAAGTGATTTCCTTGTTCCTCACAAGAATTTGCAATAACACTGATGTTAAGGAGATATATATATATATATATATATATATATATATATAGAGAGAGAGAGAGAGAGAGAGAGAGAGAGAGCTGTATATATGTATATACTGTATGTGTGTGTATGTGTGTATATATATATATATATATATATAAAAATATATATATATTATAATCTTCATGAAGAATTTCTTCTTTATTTATTGAAAAGCTGTTCTGTTGTAGGGAATTCATTTTAGTTCATTCTGATCCTGATAAATGTGTGTGTGTGTGTGTGTGTGTGTGTGTATGACACAATAAAAGCACTGGTTTATCCGAGTGTGTGTGTGCTCATGTTTCCAACGGGGTCCTGATTTTACTCTTCCTTCATTTTCTTAAGGCCAATATGACCTGAAACCAAAGGGAACTGTCATATTTGGGACAAATCTTCATTGGATACGGGCTTTAGTTTCACCTGGTCTCCACTTTAAATGGGTCACTCATCTCCACCTGGGCATGACATGCTTGTAAAACCAGATTGAATCTGACCCCATCTAGTGGACAAAACGTAGAATGCATACTTTAATCACCTGCAGGTACTCTCCGTTATCTCCGATTCTGCCATTAGCAGCAAAATTTTTAAAAAACAAAAACAAAACAGGACTGAGACCCACTGAGAGTTTGTGTCACGTCACTGACCACTGATCTGTCACTGCTGGTGTTAAATTGACCATTTCTTTTAAGAATGCTGTTTCTTTCATGTAAAACTTTTCTGGAAGGAGCTCCTCTAAAACAGACTCTCTCTCTCTCTCTCTCTCTCTCTCTCTTTCAACGGCAATATCACTTGTAAAATAAAGGGGAAATAAACTAAGTAATCCAAAGCTTTTATCAAAGTACGACTGGTTTGTTGGTTTTGTTTTTTTCTCATTTACACCTGAGAAAAACCTAAAAAAATGATGCCAAAGAATAACCAATAATTATTTTTATTTACAGAAAACATAACTGATGTGCACAAAAAGTATTTAAGATGAGTTTGATTAGAAGAAAAAAAAAATGAATATAACCCGAACTAGATGAGTGACATCACTACCTGGCCCCTCAGCAGAGTTCCTTGGCTCACCTCAGAAACCGATTTGATAAATTTCCACCAACAGTTGGTGACGAGACATCATGAGAACCCCACTGTCCACCACTGGTGCCTCATTCACGGTGCAACCAGGCGTGACGGGGGACGGTTGTCTCATGAACCGAATAAAAGGATGGATGTAGCTGGCAGGATGTGAACCATTAAATAAATATACTTCCAGTTTGAAGGTCTGACTTTGGATTTGGTCTGTATCTTGTGGGCGGTGACCATATATAGGTGGCTGGAGGGGAGTGACGGGCTAGAAGCGACTTGTCCGTCACAATGTAGCCACGCCCTAAAGAATACCCCTCTTTGTCACGTCTACAAAATGAACATCACGTCACCTTGAACATGTGACACTCTTGAGTGAATGTAAGGATGTCACCATATCACACACCAACTCCCTGGTGAAGAAATCTGAAGTTCATTGTGGGGGAGGGTTGGCAGTAGCGGCCCTCAGGATGCCTCGCAGCACTTTGTAGTTGTTGAGAGGTTGGTTCTCTTTAGGGGGGTAACAGGGCCCGCGCTCTGTTGCGTAGGAATAAGGGAACCGCAGCACCCAAAAGCCATCAGGTGGCAACACTAAATCTGCCTGCTCTGGATGGAAAACTGGGCAGGGAGGAGGACCAGGCTGGACCTGAAAACACATCGGAAAACACACGTTATGAAAACGGTTCATCCGTGGAGATCTGGGCAGCAACACAAACGAAAGAAACATTTGCGGGCTTGAAGAAAAAAAAAAACCCAACACATTATTTTGAGGCCACAAGATATGAAAATGTCCCTCAGCTGGTAGATTCATCACCAGCGATGTAATAAAACCTCATAGGGGAAGAAAATCCGTCTGAGCATAGAAGAGATATCAAAGATCCAGCAGCTCACCTGAGGGTTGAGGGTCACCTCCAGATGCGCATCCGGTACCACGATGAAAAGGCGAGTCAGCTGGGCAAAGTGAGGCTTGAGGCTGCGGCCTTGGGAGGGGGATGGGATATATAGTGGCATGTCAGTGTTTAGCACCCTGGTTGCGGGGTCTTTGGCACCACCTGACCCCAGAACCTTTACTATTTTATCAGGCCCAGAGCTAATGAAGCGTCTTCCTCTGCTGTCTTCATACTCAAACCCCACAAAGACCCGGGCCATATCTTCCCTCCTGCGACTCCTACCCAACCCGCCAGTGCTCCCTCGCTTTCCCACAAGGGTCTTGTTGGGGGCTGGCCACGAGGAGGTGCTACCATCCAAAGGCTCTGCTAGTCCTGCATCCTCCTCTGATCGAGAGCGAATCACCAAGTCCCATGGCAAGAGGAAGGAGGAGCCAGGGAGGAAGCCTGGCTGTTCCAGACCGGTGTGGCAGTTGTAGGACTTGGCAGACCCCAGTTTGACCAGAGACCAGCTGGAGAACTTAGGCAACAGACCTTTGGGGCAGCCAGAGTGCATCATACCAGGGAGGTACTCCACAGTGGAGGGCTGTCGGTCAACCAGGCTTGGCCTTTTTTGCTGGACTTGAGTTTCAGTTCCATCCCCGTCCCCATAGGGCCCCAGGCTGTCAGTGGACTGGCCTAGACTGAGAGCCAGACTCAGGCTGGTGTCTCCTGGAGTATGGCTCTGGGCAGTGCTCGGCTCCTTCAGCCTTTCTGTCTCACTGGACCCAGAAGCCTCACATGGGAGCCGCTGAACCTGGTTGCAGGCGGGAGCCGGGTCAGGAGTACTAGGCTGGAAGACTGGGAAGTCGATCCGCTCCAGCTTCCCACAGCATTTCTCCTCCAACATCTATTCACACAAGAGCAGCGTTATAGACCAGACATACTTTAGCCTTTTATACATGCACACATAGATAGATGGATAGATAGATAGAGAAAATATTAGAGTTAAAATTCTTTACAAGATGGTAACTAGCCTTTGAATCATGTAAATGGATGAGCAGGACTTCTTCCACATTAACTTTTGATTTGTATTTTGTCAGCAAACTAATAGACTTCAGCTCACTATAAACTGAGAAAATGGAATCAACTCCAGAAACACCCTTCATCCATAAACAATGGTGTCAAAATGTCTTAAAATATATATATATAATTAAGGCTTAAAGGCTTAAGAACTATGACTATATGAGGTAACTGTCTGGAGTATAGAATGTCAATCCTGACCTGGTAAAAGTCATAATTGGCAGCCTGGATGTCAAAGGGATCTTCTCGAGGAGCCTGTTTCCGTCCACAGTTACAGGAGCTGGTGGAGCGTCCCCTGCTGTTGTGGTTCAGGACGGGTGGGTTCCGATCCACGTCCGGCTTCTCTCCTACAGGTACCAGTGTCAAATTTCATATCGACTGTATAAATTTATGGAACAATCAATCTTGCTCGGTTATCAAAAAATGCACGCAAATGACGGATGAACCATGCAGTACTGATAAAAATGAGCACTCAAACAGAAACGTACACATTAGGAAACTCCTGCCTGTGTGTGTATTGTATGAAGCGTTATTAGCATGAGATGGGGCCACTTCAGATCAATACACCTGCACGTTAGCCAGACTGAAATGTCAACTGATCTCTGATCATAGAGGAAATGACGTCAGGAGGAGGCGCTCACCTGGCTGTGGCAGCAGGTGGAACTTGTGAACGCAGTGTTGATCAGTGAGGCTTCGCTCCTCACAGAGCTGGTGGCCGTTGCTCCAGAACTTGTAGCAGTCCTCGTGAAGCTGCAGCGCGTACCGCTGAAAGGCTACGCCACGAGCGTGTTGGCTGTACACCCGCAGTGCCTGGGCCAGCTGGTTTTTGTGCACGGTTGTAGTGTAGTTGTGTGGGAGGTTGGACTGATAGGCGCTATGAGCCAGAGGCAGAGCTTTCTGACACCTGTTCTCCGAGAACTTTGTGTCAGCATCCAGAAAGCCCTCCAAAACCTTCAGCTGGCTTTGCACTTTGGCTGCCAGCTCAGCAATTTCCTCTTCTGAGTTGCTGATAAGTACCTGGTGGAGTCTGGAGGCCACCTGGACCCATTTGGAGTATGTAGGGAGCTCAAAGTGTGAAGGCTGTGGGTTACGGCCGACACTGTCATCAAAACCTTTCTTGGTCAGTACCAGGTCCACATGCTGCCAGAGGAACTCCTTCAAGCTGCAGTCCACCAACTGACCACCCATCGACATGCTGCCTGAGTCTCCATTGAAGCCAGGCTGACGTGCCGACCGTCGCATCTGCTGGTAACGCCTCGGCCCCAACACCGATGCGCTGGAGTCTTGATCACACATGATGCAGTTGGAACGCAGCTGGCCGAGCAAAGTACCCACAGGGTCCTCGTCTGCTGCTGGTATCACGTAAACAAACGCTTGGTTGGTGGGAACGGTGAACAAGCAGTTGCTGCTTTGGTTGGTTAGGACTCTGCTTTTACGGAAGATGCGGTAGATTTGGTCCTCCAGGGCGTGCTGCAGCCTCCTCCGGGGGGAGTGCTTCTTGGGCTTGTCAGGGTGGCTGCCAGACTCTGAGCCATTTGAGACCTTTGGAAGAAGAAACAAGATGAGACTTTTTTTTTTTTTTTTTTTTTAAAGATGGGCTTGATTATAAGCAAATATGCTCACCTTCTTTTTTTTCTTAAAGAAATATCAATTAATAAACTTTTCCAGACAGTTTAACATAAAAAAAATAAAGGAAAAAAAAATCAAAGCTGTTTTTGCTTCTTACAGATTAAAATTATCTGTAAACGGAAAAAAAGCAACACTTACTTGCTTACAGGTTGTTTTTAAAGAAAAACATCACCAACAATTAATGAAATACTAGACCTTCAGGGTGCCGTTCATCTGGAAGACGAAGAGCAGGCGTGGCGGGCAGGGGCGACAGTTCACTTTCCACTCTTTGGACACCGGACAGTCTTTGATGGCAGCCCGGACCAGAGGCAGCGCCTTCTGTCGCAGGGCGTCCAGAGCTCGGAAGAGCCGGTCGTAGGTCACGTCGAAGGTGTGGTTGGGGTGTACGAGCAGGAGGACATGGCACACCGAGAACATGTAGAGCAGGTGGAGACAGTGCTGTCTGTCCAGGCCTTTCCAGAAGTCGTGGGCGTCAGAGTGGCCGGTGCCGGCGCTCAGTGACTGGCACGCCCGCAGCAGCTGCCGGCTGTCGCAGACGGAGGAGAGCTGCAGGTACAACACCCGGTTCTCCTGGTTGAAGAAAGCCTGGATGTTGCAGTCCGCGGCGCCTGTGTCTTCCGGTCCGCCGAGCAGGGAGAAGATGTGTTTGTCCGCAAGGGTGTTGATAAGAGACTCCTTCAGCGGACCGGCCTGCATGTTGCTTTTCCCGAAAATACCGACAACGCAAAGTCCGTCGTCCCGGTGCGAAGAATCCTCCGGGAGGTCTGCCTGTAGCAAAGACGCCATACTGACAGGGACGGCCATGTTTGCTTCCTTCATGTTGGAAAAGCAGGGGAATGAAAACAACGACGCACCAAGTGTACTTCCGGGTTCTTGAACTAAAATGTCCGAGTAGATGCAACAACTCTGCACACATTTTTTAAAGTTTTTTTTTTAAAATATGCAATGGAGGACATAAATTTAGAGTAATTGTTCTCTGACTTTATTGTTGTATAAATTTGAGAATCTGTACTTGATTACTTAGACTTGGGAGTACATGTCCTTCGTTATTGAAAATGGAATTATTGTGCTTAATATTAGACTGATTTTCTTCAACATATGGCTGTACAAAGTTTGAGTTCCTTCAGTAAATCATCAAAAATGTATGTTCAAAACAAGAGGGTATCATGTAAAAATCCAAACAAAAGTCTATATATAATTATAAGGAAATAGATTGCTTGTGCTACATCATTTTCATCTTTCCTACTTAGTATTTGAATGTCAGTCACAATCTCAAATGGCATCGTAATCATCTGACAAAATGACAGAAGGAGAACTTACTTTATTTTAAGCTTTGTTGGTTCATAAGCAAGGTTTTAATTTTATAAAGAATAAGACACTCAGTCTGATGCACTGCACTTCTCTATTTATATATTTTGTAAACCATGTTTACGGATATGACTTTTCCCCAAACTTTGTAAGTCTGTATATTTTATTATTGTATATTGTTTCTCACATTGTTTTAATATTTTCTATATTGTGCTATATATATTTTTTTCTCTGCACTGCAAAGCCTGCACCTTACCTTTCATTGTGCTTATTACAATGACAATAAAGTGAATCTGAATCCGAATCTGATCTGATCTGAATCTGCACAGTTCCCTCCAAGTTCTCATCCACGGGGGAGGGAATAAAAAACAAGGTTAAATAAGAACGACTGAAAGAATGAGGACAGTCGCCTCCAAACACTTCGTGTTTATCTGTGGCAAGAACACCAGTAAAAAACTTCAGACACTCAATCAGTTTTTGGTGCATATACAAACAGATTCATTCACAAAGTTTAAAGTAAGTTACAGAACCCCTCCCTCATGTTTTAAGATGAACTGAAAAATCCACAGCTTTGAACGAACATTTGAAAGAAGTACAACTTCCCTGCTATACTTTGCTTAAACTGCACTCATTTCTACATTGGAAAAAAATACAGAAAATGTCAGTCTTCAGTTGACAAATGCAAAATAAATATCAAACTTTTTTTTTGAAAGGTCAGAAAACAATCAAATGTCTCCTTGTTAATTCACATAGTTAATAAAAAAAAGTTACATCTTTCATCTTAAATGTCATAGAAGTGGCTTGAAATCAACATACTTCTGTGGAGGTTCTCAAATTGGAGATCCTCTCGTGCATCGGAATCTAAATTATTTCGTTTTTAACCTGTTCTACTTATCGATAGAACAGAGTTTTACAGCCCTCTGAGAAAAAAAACAATACACACTACTACTGGATTTTGCTGTTTTGTTGTTGATTTTAATAAATGTGATTGATTTGGGTGGCTTATGTGCATTTATATGTTTTTAATGTTAATCAAAGGCCCCAAGAGCTCAAGTTCTCTGTCATGAATTTATTTTTGTTTTATCAAGCCAACATATTCTGAAAGCGGGAGATGTTCAGATATCACAAATGTAAAACTTGCCAGGTTGTTGTCGGGCAAGTTTCAGTGGATCAATGAGCAACTGACTCATCAACTGATGCTTTCCCGATTCGTGCTCATCCAACAAACAGGCAGCAAAAAGGGTAACAAAATACATTTTAGTTTTACGAGTACGCGACTGAAATAGAGATAATGAGAGAGAAATGAAGGCATGTATGTGACCAGAGTCAAGGTCACATGATCAGCCATCGTGAATGAATAAAAAAAAAAAAAAAATATTAAGGCGCATTTCTGTATTGTAACGACAACATCCAGACCAGACACGACAGAGACGTCAGAGGGGCGGCGTGCGCGTTCATGACCTCAGCGTAAACTGCCCCTTCTGACGTCACCGCCTTCAGATCAGCCGAAATCCCTGATAACGCGATGCGCGCTCTCGCTTCGCTCTGAATGGGGACTCAGTCCAGCTCCTGACAGCTAGTCTGGTAGTATCTCCGTAGACGCTTCGGTCTACTCACCCAGCCTGGTCTGCTGCTGCTCCCAACCTCGCCGGTAGCCGACGGTCCTGCTCCTCCTCCGGTAGACCCCCTCACCAGGTAGTCCGGCAGCCAACTGTCAGCCCAAGTGGCTCTACTTATCGTAGCCCGGCAAGTTAAGAGTACTCACGGGCGGAGCTGTCTCTGTCTGTCCAGGAATGAGAAATGATGGCCGGCTCTTCAGCAGAGGAGAAAACCTTCCGACGGTTCCTGGAGCTCTTTCTCCGGGAGATGAGACCGCCTCTGCAGGAGAGCGACCCGGTGCCGATGCGCCCCATGTCAGACCTGGTGTCTGAGGACGAGGTGGAGGGGGAATGTCTTGACCTGTGTCTCCAACACCTCTACAAATAGTTAAGTGTCACTCTCTCTCTCTGTGCCATGGCATGTTGATGTTTTTGCGTGTGAAGACACTAAATGAGGGGATGTTGAGGGGAGCATTGTGGAGGCGAGACCCCGGCTCAGATGTCCGCTCCTGCCTCCCAGGATGCCCGCTGTCCCCCCTGGTACGCCGGGCGTGTGTGTTTGTTTTGTTTTGTTATTTAATTCAAACGTTTTAAACAAAACAAGATGCCTGAACTAGAATGAGTGCAATATTTCTTTTTTCGTTTTCTGTTTCTCATTTAATTTCGTTGCACTTTGCGCCGGCATGCAGCGCCTCAGAAGGTGAACCCCCTGCTTTTGCGTAACAGCACGACGTCATCATGGCGTAGAAGGGGGTGGGGGAGTGGGGGAGGAAGCCGTCGCCATCACTCCTGAGCGTCTTCATGCAGGCTAAAAATAACCACATTGGTTACGTTATTAGCCACAATCGTTACACTCTGAAATCCAAGCCAGGATCAATTTGCCACAGACGGGAATTAGTGCGGCTGCTGATCTGCGCTCCCTCAGCCAAATCTTCCTGTTAAATGCATGCAAGTGGAAATAATTAATTAAAATGCTTTTAAAATGTGTGACTTCATACAGCATTAACTGAAATGATATTATGCAACTTTTTTTTTTTTTTTTTTAATTTTGACAGCGAAATCCTCAGTATCGAGTGCGTGGCATGGATGAACCTGGCAGGAGCTTTAAAATTGAGACGCTGCTTGTTGGCCTGGTTTAGAATCCAAAATAGGTGCAGAAACTGTGCTGGGAAGAGCAGCGTGGAAGGACTCATCTAGGGCACGTAATGGCAAGGGGGCTGCTTGCATTCATGTCTGAAAAATGACTTTGCTGTGTGCACATGTGTCCTTCTGCTCATAGACACACACGTACATCCTCAGAGGCAGGAGGGCACTCGGGTGGTGTTGGAGAGCATGTGTTGGTGACAGGATGGATGTCAGGTGTCACTAATCACACTTTCAGGCTGAAGAGGGGAGACTCTTACAGGAAGCGTGTGAGCTGCAACGAATCAGTGGTGGTTCAGTACACACTCGCAGTTATACAATGTCACATTTGATGCTGACGTGATGCGCTTTTACTGTTCGTGGCGCGCAGAGGCGGGTTTCAGGGATGCGTGATAAAACTGGCACGTCATCGGTCGTTTTTAAAAACGTGCATCTACACAAGGTTTGCAAAAATGTCTCGTTTTCTCATCATCTGGTGTTCATGATAAGGAGACAATACGGTAAATGTATGACCTGTGGGCTTTTTCAAATGGTTTTGAAAGGAGAAAAAAAAAGTTACTTTTTCAAATTCGCAACGTTTGTGAAAAACTAAAAATCTAAATATCATTTAAAGTTGTATTTCTGTAGATAACATAGGCATTGGTAAATGTCATCCATTTGTTAAAGCATTTCTAAAATATCAGCATATCTGATATCCACTACAATCCAATGTCGTGCATCTGGAGTGGTTTTGCATGGAAATACTTAGCTGATACATTCAGTATGTTGACTGGTCAAATTGGAGAGATTTGTCACTCAAAGGATCATGGGAGCTGTAGTCGTTGAAGGTGAGGTAGTTGGGAGACATGCTTACTTTCCCACTGTCCTGATAGATGCATCTAATATTTTTGTCTGGTTCATTTGAACTAAGCTGACAAAGTATGAGCAGCAGATCCCAGTATCATCCAGTATCGTCCAAGAGCACCACAAACCACAACCTTCAAAATGACCTTTACAAGAGATCAACTCCTCTCCCAACACATCCTATGCGAAGTTGTTGTTGTAATTCTTGTGGGGGTGGGGTTCAGGTGGTGGTGGTGGTGGTGGGGGGGGATCTACTGTGGGGTGTTTGTGATGTACTCGATAGGAAACCTGCCGGTGGTGTTAATGTTTTGGCTGATCAGTGTGTATGGAGCCCAGTTGCCGCCTGGTTGAAGATGTTTGTTAAGCATCCAGGTTTTGTAGCGTCTTTGCAGTCACATCCCAGTGTCAGGCACATTCCACTGTCTTGGCTACAACTATGTGTTATATCAGAATCGGTTTTGTCACCCAAATTGATCCGCAGAAAGCGAAGGATGTGAGAACAGTCACTTCCTGAAGAGAGCTTCATGTGTTGTGCCGATTTGCAAGCCAAGGTGCTCGTATGAGTCTTTCGTCCCTCTCCCTGGATGACGACGGGAGGGGGGCCTCCTGTTTCTCTGGTCGTCCACCAAATGCTCGCTGGTTCTGCTGATAGTGAGTTTCAGGGGACTGTTGTTGCTTCAGATGATTGTTGTTGCACTGTGACGAAGGTCTCTCTCTGTTCCCCACTGGAAAAAAAAACAAAAAAAACAGATTGTAATTGAAGACGGCATGTTTATCACTGGAAATTCATTCTCTGGAATAACTCCAGTCTCTCCAAAATATGCTTTATTCCTTTTATTAAATTCTTTAGCACAGTTATACAACTGCAAGCTCTAATTGTACATTAATCTTGAAAGTAATTGTTGGATTACTCAAATGTGACTGAGTATAAAAGCCTGGGATTCAGGGGAACAGCTAACCTGTCTGCAAGCACCTATAATCCACCCACCAGCACTTCTAACTCTCTCCGCTCCACGTCTCAATTGTGTCGTTTGTACTAAAAGCGATTTCAATAAAACACAGACTAAAAAACAAGACCAAAACAAGAGTAATTATGTTTGAAAGGGCGCGTGAAGAAGTATAAACTTCTATATTCTCAGCTCCTCCTTTAATTGTTTTCAAATTCCAGTTTGATGTTAATACACATATGCTGCAGATTTTTTTTTTTTTATTTAATGTCATGATTAAAACATTTTTGTTGGCATTATGCTTAAAGTCACATTGTGAGGTTACAATACATTACAAAGCACTTCATATGAAAGACAGCAGAATATATAAATATATATTATATAAATGCCTTAAGTTTAATTTTATGATCCAGCACAAGTTATAGAATGGGATCCGGCTCAGCGCGTGGATCGGCACCAGTATTTCAATATCCAATCTGAGCATTAATTCAGCTGAAATGTGAAAAACATCAGCATCAGCACCTGATTCCAACAGTCGATATTCCATCTGTAATATAAAGAACTATCCTGCCAAAGCTCGCTCGCCCATCACCGGCTGTGGTCTGGGAACAGCCGGGGGCCGCCATCAGTCGATCTAAGGGAGTGTCCATGCATATAAGGAGTCATCGGATCATTAATACAATTAGGGGTCTGGCTGTGAAAAGCCTTAAAAGTCAGCAGTAAAAAAATCAATACGTGAATGAGCAGGAAGTTGGTGCTGTGAGGCCAGAACTGGAGTTACATGAGCTCGTCCTCTTGAGCCAGTGATTATCCCAGTAGCAGTTGAAGCTGATGGAATGAAGCCTGGGAAGCAGAGTGCATTCACAGAAATCTAAAGGAGAAAAAAACACAAAAGCCTTGATGATCCCGTCTAATTCCTCAAAGGACACAGAGGACTGAATTGGAGAAATGGGATTAAAATGGAAGCGTATGCATTCACATGTGTACGACCTCAGTGGATGATGTGGTACTATGATTGCAAAACCTCAGACACCTCTGTCTGTGTCAGGGATTATGCGAGCTGCTGCTGTACCTGGTCAGGGTCGAGCCTTCACACGGCCCCTACTCACAGGTCGCGTCTCAGCCGTCATTGAAATCTGCAGCACGATCTCGTGTATCACTGTTAACGTCTGGAAGGAAGCGGCTCTCTCCCGCGAGCTCACAGTCCTCAGTGAAAAGGTCTGATCAGTGTGTTTGACACTTCTTTACATCCTATACATCAGTTGCTATAGCAACAGCTCAGGCGTCCTTGCACAGAATAATGATGGGGTTTTTTTTGTTTTTTTTTCCCTTGTCAGTCTGAATGCAGCATTCAACAGCGAGTTAGTCAGGATTCAACCAGCTGTGTCTATTTGACAGTGAGATATCAAAGCTTTTGACCACACACACACACACACACACACACACATTTAAATGGAGTTGTTTTGCTGTATATTCATGCGGCTTAATGCTCCTAAGAATTATGGAACATCACAATAAACACTGTAAGATGATTTGAATTTGTCAACCATTAGATATTTCCTCATATTGTGCACACTATCCTCTTAATCCCTTTTATCCCTCTTAATGTGGTTGTTTTACATGGTTGTGGGGCGATGCTGCAAATCGATGAAGCAGGATGTCTTCATGGTGAAATGTGTGTCCGATATCGCCAAAGATTTTCCCTCCGTGAAAGACAATGTTTATTCTTAGTTTTATGTTTTTATGTTATGGGTTTTGTTTTGTTTTTTAGTCACATGGGGGAAGCGCAAACAACTTGTGAAAATGTCACAGACGTATTAGTGCATTTTTAGTTTTTTGTTTTTTTTGAACATAAAGGGCATGTCTGCATTTAGGCTTGGACAACAAAACTGAAGAGTTACACCACCTCAAACTCACTCACTCACTCCCAAAATCAAATCACAGCTCCATTTGTCAGTTGCTTTATATTCCAATTCTCACGAATGGTCAGCGCTTTCGTGACTGAAAGAATGCACTGTGGCTGAAGTGGGTTTCCTCCATAGGATGGCTGGCCTGCCTGCACCGCTGCTGGGTAGCGCGTTTACAGTGTCTCTCGATCTGCAACTCATCACTCGGCTGCAGTCAAACTGATGTCGGTTGTCTGTTAAATCAAGCGACGAATGCCCGGTTAACAGCTTTTGGATTGAAATCCTGATGACGTGAACTTCTGGCAAAACCCTTGTCAATGCTTGAAGCAGACTGCGTGTTTGTTTGTGTGTGTGTGTGTGCATGCGTGTGTGTGTGTGTGTGTGTGTGTGTGCGTGCGTGCGTGCTGTTTGTGTGGTGGCCAGCATCCTACATGGCTGTCTACTGTAGCTGTAGCTGTGAGTGTAATGATAGTCGGAGGCAGCAGGTCTGGTGATTCATCCCAACGTGTCATTAGTTTGTCTCTGGGTTGAACAGCTAATAATAGACTTCAGCAAGAAGAGAGATCCCCTCCGTGTGTGTTAATAGGGGGTGGGTGAAGCACTTGCTGTGCTAGAAAGAGTTTGGGGGTGTGGACGGAGCGTATGTGTGCATGTATGTGCGTTAGCGTCAGGTTTTAAATCATTTCCCTTCAGGCAGCTGGGAATCACATCTGTGAAGAAGATGCAGTCTGTCACCCTAAAACGGTGCAAGGATGATGATGATGCTGAGTAAATAAAAGCCAGATGTCCGTCAGGATGCAGCGCAAAATTTTAACGAACCCCAATTAATTTCTTCCAGTGACATCAGTTTCGATGGACTGCTGTTACACAAAAGAGAGCCTGGTCTTTGAGGAAAAACTGTGATGTCCACTAACGCAAGATACAATTTTTTGAGGGCTCAAACAGGACAATACTGTGTAGAAAACGTGATGGAAGCATTGTAAATACAGTAATCTTTGTTAAATGTGTTATTTGGGTCAGGTCAGGTTGCGGATCTGATGTTCCCGTATCTGCTATGGTTCTTGTCTCCTTAGTGGATCAGAACTTTTAGCGGACGTCATGCATGTTTCAGGTGTGTTCCTATGGCACTTAGTCGCATTTTGCTTTTGTCAATTAACCGCCGTTGCTTCATCAGCCAAGTTTAGGAAAAAAAAAATCAGTGATATTTCCATTGAGCAAATTAGAAAAAAATGCATAGAAACTGTTGAATGGAAATACTCTTCTACACAAGCAGCCGACAAATTAAAGCAAACCTTTGAATACGTAAGTGGAGACTCTTAATAAATGTGTACGTAAAAGCCACTCGGGCTTTTTCCTTGGGAAAAAAAAAAAGTTTAACATGAAGCAAATTCGATGATTTATTTTTGATTTGTCACATTTAATGACTTGAGATAAAAACAAGAGCAAAAATCACATCATAGCCCACAAAATTACATACAAACGAAGAGAATAACAATAATCCTGAATCAAGACAAGACACAAGCTGTTTCTATGGACTGCTGATTTGATAATGATGAAGTAGGCCACACACACACACACACACACACACACACACACACACACACACACACACACACACACAAAGAGTGAAATGTATTAACCTAACACATTCTCTAGCCCCTAACTTCAATTGCACCTCACAACGAAGCATCCAACTCTCAACCAAATTCAAAGTTTAACCCTAAAACCACAACATAACCCTCAAATTGCCCTTTGACGCGTGGAGGACTCACCAGCATCTTCAAATTGTTGAGATGTCCTTTCAAACTAGCAATGTTCTCAAGGATACAAACACATGCGCACACACACACACACACACACACACACACACACACACACACACACACACACACACACACACACAGTGGAAGCTGAAAGATAGTAATTGAGGGGGGAGCCTTTCTAGACCTCATTAAACAGAAATGTCTCCCACAGCTGTAGAGACGTAGGGGGTAGATCCAGCTTCCTCCGACACACACACACACAAACACACACACACAATTAGGGGAGTCGGTTGTGTTGGAGGAGCTGCTGGTGACAGACATATTAAAGAACACAGCGATTGCGACATCACGGATGAGTCAGTCTCTCTGATGGAGCTTCTGTGGAGTCATGACAACCATCTGACCACAGTGTGGAAGAACAGGTGGTTTTTCCTCCTGACGTTTGGATCCACCGTCATGTGCTCATGCTGACTGTATAACATCAACACCGGTGTATATGAATTATATATGTATATATAATTAACATGATTTTTGTCATATCTAAAAGCACATTGTCTTCGGATTTGACTGCACCTGCTGAACATGCAAATTCAATTTAAACTCACATGAGGCTGCTTCAAACCCATCAGCAAATCCAACGAGCATAATTGGAGGACGGTGTGTTCGTGTTCTCTTCCGTGTGATCTTCCGAACTGCTGGAGGTGTGTTTAAATCAGGTGTAAAGGTTCATAAATTTAAAAACAAAAAAACAAGAGGCGATCGTGAGTCACTTCGATGCAAAGTAGCCTCGGCTGGAATCTGAGCTCCTCGCTCTACCTCTAGAGTGACTTTCACACAGAGGTTCTGCACCGTGTTTGTAATTATGACCCCGGTTGTTGACACAGAACCAAAAATGCTGCTTCAAGCATGTGAATTTAAATAGCATTCTGCAACAGAGGTGCGACATTTTAACTCAACAACTGCTGGGTTTTTAATGTTCCTCTGCCTTCAGTCAAATGTCCCCCCGCTCCATCGCGGTACACTTCAACAGATAGTGAGGCTTAGTCATCCTACAGTATTACAGACTCAAACAGGCTGTGTAAACGGTCGTAAGACCAACCCCAGGCGTTTCACAGAGAACTAATTTCAGCAGCTTGTATCCAGAATCTCACTCCCAGTCACTGGTCTAAAGTCCTGACCAAAGGCCAAGGCTAGAATCGAAAACGTCAGGTATATTGAGAACTTCATCGTTGCACTGATCCACCTCAGGGGCGACATCCTGAAATTACAAATACGAAAGCAAATTTCTTGATAATCAGTTTGTTTTTATGAAAAATAGATATTTTTGGCTGAAAAGGGGTCGTACAGCTTTATAATACCTCTCCTGGTTCATTAAGATGATCAGTCATGGCAGCTGTCACTGACTGGTATCCCTCCTCCACCTGGCCAAACCTGTAAAGTCACGTCCTCTGGTTCAAGGACGAGCTTGCTTTGTTGGAAACAAGCAAAGACCTCAAGGGCTTTATTAATGAGGACTTCCCTCGGGCCGTCCTGCAGAAGTAGGATGCTGCACAAGAGAGAGGAAATACTGCCAATACAGGAGCGTTCAGCAGCATTAAAGTGCACCTGCCCACACACTCTTTTCACATCCACACGGCGATAGCGGTGACCTTCGAAATGGAGCTGCACCGAATGAACATGGTCAGTTGATTAGCAATAACTAAATTTCAAGTGCAGTAAATGTGATGACTAATATTTGAATAAAAAGTGGATGCATGAAACCAAAACACATAACGATTAGTGACCAATTAATTTAAATGCGGCGAACTTTGTCTCCGGGATTGTGTGAAACGATTTTTAATCCTGAGCAAACACTCGTGTGATTCTCCTCCATTTTGAATCAATTTCAAATTTTCAGGACTTTCCCTGGTCCTCTAACTTTGGTCTCATGCAGGCAGGAGACTTTTATTTCGAGGGGCTTCTCTGCAGTTGGGTTATTTCATCTTGTGAATTCTATCATCTCAGCTGGACTTGTGTGAGGTGTCATTAAAGAGTAATTGGTTTTATGAGTAGAAAGTGTTATGTCGTATGAATCACTTCTTGTGAGTTGGAGCTGGCAAACATATCTTAGTTACAGAGGAGTGAGTTTTATCTTCAACATCCCTCTGGAATATGAATCATGTCTCATGTCCTCCTTGTGAACAGCTTGTCATTATTTATGATGTGGTTGTAGTTCAAATTAAAGTAATTCACTTTCATTGTCCCGCTGAAGACAGCTGCTATTGTTAAGACTGTTCCAGCCCATGGGTACATGTGGAAACACACAAAACACAAGCTAATGAAGAGCACACAATGCATCATTTTAAAACACACGGGCAGCATTTACAAAACACGCCGTAAATTCAGACAAAACGTATCACCGTAATAGGCTGCAACTAGAAAACGCCCAGAGACCCCCACCAAGGAGGAAAACACCAACAGTGGCCTACAGCAGTCCTCAGGATCCAGGATTTGACTCAACCTCGACTGTATTGGTCCCTGGAAAGGAACTAAACATTAATAGGGAATTAAAAAAAACAAAAAAACAGTAACACTTGAAATACAAGAGATTTTCATAAATTGAACTGAACGTGATGGATACAACAGACGTCCCTATAAATATAACCAAAAATAATATAGACCTAGTTTCTGATGTGGGCCCACCCTCCTCCTCCTCCTCCTCATCATCATCATCATTGCCGTCTTCACCATTCAAATCAAAAGACAGTACCCCCACTGTTATCCATCCCTCCCCAGTCTGCGCTCAGAGGGGAAATAGCGGTGAGGATGACTACGTGTACGATTTGATTTGATCCTCTAAAAGTTAATCACAACCCCTTCAAACACATCGAGGCATCCATTTGCGGATTAATCAGCACCTGAAAGTCGTGATAAAAATGCATTGAATTTGATTATGAATCATCATGTTTGCACTGGATTCATCCTTATTTATCTGCTGACGTTTGTCGCGTTCGCTGGTGGGAAGCAGTGAGGTCTTTCATCACTGTGGTCTGGGTGTCTGGGGAGGGTGGGATCTGAGGGAGGGATTTTGCCTCGGCCAAGTGTTATTTCGGGGGAATTCATTTTTTTAGTAGAGCACTGATGGCAGGAAATGAGGAGAGAAACGGATGGGAAAAGACATGCAACAAAGGTCCCCCACATTGTGGGACATCATGGTTCAATGTAAGCACCTTATGCCCAGAGCTTTTTAATTTAATAAAAGAGGTCCATTAGCATTGAGCCAGCAGGATGAAGCTGTATTCATAGAACAGACTCTTGAGCATGTCTGACAATATGTTCCTCTCTCTGCTTTTTAATTAGAACATCAAAGGTCACAGGCAGCAGGAAGGTGCTGCTGTGTCACAGAGGAATATCTTCTACCGCCATTGCAATGATCCACCATTGAGCTGCAGTCCAGCACTCGAAATGGGTTTTATCTGCAGTGAGCAAACGATGTAGTCACTTTTCAGCAGACAAATCAGACCATCCACCGAAGTCCCACATGTACTGTCTCAGAATGAACTGACCTCCTTTTGAGTTGAACTAGTTTGAGAACCTGAAACAACAGATGCACCTCTTCAACACATTCATAGTGTGTAAGTAGTTAAACCAGCAGTGAAACAAACCGTCATGCTAGCAGTTCACATGAGAAAGCATGACGTCGAGCCTTCAAAGCTCTAAATAACTGTCAACAGACGCCTCTCCTGCACACACACACACACACACACACACACACACACACACAAAAAAAACAACTCTGTGGAGTTTTTGAAAGTCCCAGTTTTCCACGCCACCATCTGTCTGTCTACTGGCTTTTCACTGTTTAATCAGAGCAATGTGAAGCCAAGAGATTTGATCCCCCAGGAGATAGAGCTACACCCTCCGAGGCTTCTGGGAAGTCACTGTACGGCTTTCTAGAGCACCTTCGAAAACTCTAGCTTTTTGAGGCCCCTGTTTCTCCTCTAAGGGTTTTTTTTTTTTTTGTCTGTGACTTTGAGTCATCCTGTCTTAGAAAACATAGGCCTAATAATGCCAGTAATATTGTAAAAGACTATTGTCCGGACCAAATGAACTCCACGGTGGAAAAATAGTGAGAGCTTTATCATGCCTTGGGCGTAGGATCTCAGTTCATCAATCCATCCTTGTCTTGGTAGTTTCCCTTAGTAATCCAGACAACTTCCTGGCTCCTATAGCTGTGCTCCCCGCTCTCCCAGCCTTTGAAATTAGTCACAGAAGTAATCTCTTAATCAGAGTGTCTCACTGGGATTACCACTGAGGGCAGCCTCAGTTTCTGCCCTTCGACGCTGCCGGCAATTGTTGAGCCTCTACAGTAATATTTGATTTACGCAGCGTTCCATTAACTGGTCATGGCAGATATATTTACGTAGCACCTCAATCTGCACAACAAAAAACCCAAAGTAGTTCTCAGAATTACATTATACATATATATAACATTATAAATTTGACCTTGACCCGCTGTGATGCCAGCATAATAAACAATTACCTGCTAAGAAACCAATTCCTCCGAGTGCAACTGTCCTGCCCTACGCCACATTAGTTTTGAATCACCTCTTATTACAGCATCTAAATACAGATGTTTTCCTTTAATTGAATTAACACAATGCAATTTTACTGAGCAGCAGTGCCACCTACTGATACAAGTGGTAAAAGACAGGACGCTGGTGCATTCAAATCAGTCGGACAATTGGCGGAGTAGCAACACAATTGTAGCTCGATATGAAGTGAAACTACTGATCTGAACCGCAACACCGAGACAAAAGGTACAGACACATGTTTTAACACAAGGCAAGAAGACAAAAGACTGATTGTGATTGACATTCCGCTGTTCTTCATCTCATTACCGTGACCTTTGACCTGGAACCACAGCAGATGTGTACATGTTAAAACGCAGCTGCTAACAGCTAGCATTACATTGCTTTGGTGGCTACTGTAGGTGAGTGTTTAACAGAAACCCTCCTTCACTAAATGGCATCGATGAGGCAGATTGTACCACATCAATACATTTTAGAAGCCCAACTACTTCTCAAACAAAGTATTCAGCCTGATCAGAGTAAATGATGTCGACGAGCACATTGTCTCTAAAGCTTGAACTTTTTTAATATGAACAAAGTCATCTTGTACTTTATGAAATCGTGAGTGATATTTTTAAAGCATTATATCCCAAACCACTGATCGAAAAATTAACTGCTGATCAATAACTCGGATTTTTTTTTTTCAATTCTAGCATCCCAATACCTTATGGAAATCAGTTTTCACATCCCCATATTGATCAACAGCTATTTTTTAAAAAAGGGGACTAAAAGATGGCTTGAATAGTTGCTTCAGTTTTTGACCTTAGAATCATTCCATATTTAGAATAAAAATTGACAGGGCTGATGTGTATTTCACATTAGCATGGTTTGTATTGTGGCTTAGTAAAATGTTGAAATACGGACATTAAATTTTCTCAATTATAAAGTATGCATTGCTTTCCCTAAAGCTAAAATGAATAGAATAGTAAAGATGGATGTTCCACAGTCAGGTTTCATGGTGGTGTTGCCTGATGGGTGCAAAGCTGGGCTGTAAAGAATGGAGAATCACTAGTCTTTCCAGCAGTGGCTCACATTGATGCCTCTAAAAGAGGCGCCTTAATTAATTTCAGCTCTGGAGAGGCCCCATTTTTGGAAGTGCAGTGACCTTCAAAAGTGTGCAGTGTCCTCCTTTCCCTCGTACAGCATTATGGCCGCTTTTGCAGAAGCTATTCCTGCCTGCTGAGGCTCCAGATTGTCAGGCCTCAGTGTTCACACAAGCTGCCCATAATTCAAATGATGAGTCATATATCCGTGGCAGATAAACTGAATGCAAAGCAGTTGCTCTCACATTATAGACGAGAATCCTACCTGCCTGACCTTGAAAAACGCTTTTGCAGTAAGCCGCCGACTATCAGAGAGCAGGGTGAGCTGAGGCTGCAGTGGGCCTCAGCTTTGGGGATTGCCCAGTTGCCCCGGGCAAACATCAGCCTTCAAAGTCTCTCATCTCATTTCCCCTATAAGGCAAACGATAAAAAAAAACAAAACAAAACCCTGAAACATCATATTTTTCTGGGCTAGAGTTGAGGGTCACTAATCCTCCTCCATCTCTGTAGAGAGTTACACGTCGGTGTACTACACTGAAATGGAAAGTGTACATTAACAAGTAGAGGAAAACAGAACTGATAGGTCAGAAATCGTGATTTTCTCAGTTCATGATTAAGACCAAGATGTGTTTGTGTGTAATGAGTGCTAGACCAAACATTTCACACATTTTTGTTTTCCTTTTCCAGCATTTTACTTTCTAAAATTGTCAACATACCGATGCTATGACAGATGTTAATTTTCTCCTGTGCCTGCATAGTCTGCTGCATCCGAGGCCTGAGGAACAACCTGCATGCAACAAACCGTAACACTGAACACCAGCCGCACTTACCAAACCGCACTGCTAATAATTCCGTATTTGTTGATGATAATTTGTCATTCAGTTGGCTGAAGCTGATGTCCGTAAACTGCTTTATTATTCAGCAAAAAAAAAAGACTTTAGAGGTAGAGCAAGATATTTTTGGGTGTTTTGAATTCATATGATGATTAAAATTGTAAGGAGAGACAGGACGAGATAAGCTTATGCTTCCATCTGCCCCTTCTCAAACTAATCTGTTTGTACCTTCATATGGACGGCGATACGCTTGTGTAGAGAGACTTTTTGTTCATGGATATTGTATTTTTATATGTTTGATCAAATCGAATAAGTAAGGCCTCAAACTTGTTGACGAGTAACTTTGCGATGATCTCCTAACTCAAAAAAAAAAACAACAATTCTTTGTTTCTGCGCCTATTTTAAGCGTGAACGGAACATAACCCTTTCTGGCAGTCTACAATTAAATAAGACATTTTGATGTGATCTGAAGTGAAAAGATTACATCCTCTGCAGCTCATCAGTGTTTCTCTGTAAATGTCATCACCTAAAAGCACCAAAGAAAATCAAATTAACTGATGAAAACTAAAGTGAAAGTGTTGAGTTGCTCACTAAAACTGCACCAAATCTAAAAATACAACACGACCAATGTGCATTTTCATCAAAAACAAGCAGAATTTTTAACAATTCAGATGCTGTACTTAGCAACAATCAAAAGCTTTGATGTCTAAAGGTTGACGCCTTGAATTCTCTGTTTTCTGAGGTCATCTCTGCCAGTGAGGCTGGTTCTGTGCAGCTGAGTGAAAAATCTCTAAAACGCTGAAAAGATTATGTAAGACGGATGCTGCTTCAGTTTTTTTTTTTTTTTTCATGATTGAAAGATTCTAAATGTAATAAAAGTATTACAGGGTTAAGGTTACATTTACTTAGGAGCGGTTTCACAACAGCTGCTTTCATGCCAGCGTGCAGCGAGCGCTTCACAATCACCAGCATTTCATCTTCAATGCAATTCAATACTCGTGAAAACAGATGGTCAGGATCGGATCAGGCAAGCATGTCCAGACTCGCATGTACCTTTTGACGGCCGTGAAGTGGTTCGCCGGTATTGTCGCGGAGGAAATCTCCCTGAGTGTCCTGGGTTACATCACTGAATATCAAGGTATGATAAATGATAAATGAGTCTCAGAGAAAAGATGCAGGTCTGCTGTTTTTGGCAACACGGCAGCATAGAAGGGGGCTTAGTTAAATCTATTAAGTCTTTCATATTCAACCATTCCCATTACATTTACTCGTAGTTTATCCTAAGCCTGATAAAGATTTGATCCACACGCAAGTTAGTCAACAAGGCAAATCAAAGTGCTTTACATAAAACACAACATCTCACATCCATTTAAATATATTTCTAAAGAGTTCAAGAGGAGGGGGGGGGCTCACATTGAGTCAGAGATAAAACAGGACTGTAAAAGTTACAGTGCAGCTCAAGATATTAATCAAACGCCTCAAGTTGATTTAATAAAAGGCAGCAGACAGAAAAGCAGAACTGCAGCCAGAGAGCTGAGAATAAAACAAATATCGCTCTCATCCATCCATCCCTCCATCCCTTTACTATACCGGTTATCTGTTAAGCGTCACGGTGGGGGGGGGGGGGGGGGGGGTGGCTGGAGCCTATCCTAGTTGACATTGAGCAAGAGACAGGGTTCACCCTGGATGGGTCACCAGTTCATCACAGAGCCATGAGGAGCAATTAGGCGTTCAGTATTTTGCTCAAGGACACTTCAACGTGGTCACCGGGGGAAGTGAGGATCGAACCAGCAACCCTGTCGGTTGCTAAACGGCCACTCTACCTCTGAGCCATGCCGCACCTCCTCAGAAAACTAATGTGCCTTTTTGTTTTGTGCATTAAACTACAACATTGACCATTTTTGGAGTGACCGTCAGTGAAAATGCATCAATGAAAATCCCTCAGATTTCATTGGACCAATGAAAAAAGTGGGTATGGAGGAAAAAAAACACAAAACAAAACAGCGGCGCTGCAGATAAGCAACTGTCTTACCTGTCAACAGAACAGGAGAAATGTTGGAGAAGGTCTACTACTTCCACCAGTTGGTTTATCTTTTGATTGCATCCAATGAAAATGCTCTCTCTGACCCCTCGCTTCGTGGCAAAAAAGGGTCGAGTCTTTTCCCGTTGTGAAAGAAGCATCTGGAAAGAGCTGATCGATTGTTTAGAACCTCACACAAACACCACCATATGACTCGTATCACTACCGTGATCTGATTCAATCAATCTGAGAGTAAATTATTTCTGCACATTTGTCTGCTGGCAAACTGGCTTCATCTATTGATCAGCTGCAGCCAGCTTGCCAGTGTTGTCCCTCTTGATTAGATACATATACACAATCTATAAGAAAGTGTCCGTGACGAACCGACACAAAACAGACAGCCGTGTCATGCCGTCGCTTAGCGTTTGTTCCACTTGCTACTTCTCACGTTGCTCAGATGTTCCTCTAAAGTGCAGGAACTAAATATGGAAACATGAAATGGGGCTTGAAGAAACAGTCGGTGAAGAGCAAGTCAAAGCAGATGGAGCTGTTACTTTTAATTTGAGTGATTTTAGACGCTACAGCAAAAGGTGGCGAGTCCGTCGCCGCATTCCTCAAGATGTGGCAGCAAAGCACACGACATGCGCACACACACACACACACTCACACACTGACAGTGCTATTGATTTTATGAAATTTGATCAATTGAGGGAGCTACCAGAGTTTGTTCAGGTCAGGACGTGATGTGGGTCCCCTATAGACTCTCACCAATTCCCTGATAATCCAGCTGGTAGATTACGTAACACCGCCTCAAGGCTTTGTGCAGAGCGGCCTGCTCAAAAACCTCAGAGGGAATTACATGCAAGATCTCTGGCCTCTCTGTAGGGTGGAAGCTGATCTGGAGACGACGACACACACATTTCACATGGCTTTACAAAAGCGATTGTTAGTATTTCCCGCTGAAATAGTAAACTCATGTGTAGGTTGTTGATGTTGCAGTCATGGGGGTTTTTAATGTTTATTTCCTGCCAGATTAGACATGCCTCTATGCAGCCAACATTGTGCGCTTCCTCGCAAGTGGAACACGGCATCACAAATGCATACAGCAGCACTTTGTGATGTCAGCAGCCGCTGTTGGTCCATCGTTTCCACGCTATTTGATGTGCATAGCGTTACATCAGCAATGCTCTGAAAAAAACAAAAACACAAAACCCAGAGGTGTACTTGAGGTTACAAGGTAGCGCTGCTGAGAGAGCAAAACACCACACTTTTTGTTGACATCTGCTGGTCTTCAGGTCAGAGCGGAGCTGTCGGCTAATCAGTTCCGATTTTACTGAGATGTGGAGAAACGCTTTTACAACACAGTCAGGCACGCAAGAGATTGTGGCTCACGTCAAGTCGGGTCAAGTTTTCTTGTATTTATTATTGACTAAATGTGTCATACCATATCTAGGATATTTTTTAAACTTGTAATATACAATTTTTGATGTCTGAATAGTTCACAAATGATAAAGGAATCGTCAGTTTATTTTTAATCTCACTACCATAGTGGACCAGTGTGATGAACAGGAATTGGATAATTTGACAAAATGGATCTTCTGATGTTGAAACATTTTGGTGAAACTCATTTCTTTCCAAATGGCAGAGCCCTACTTTCACCCTTGGTTGAGTTTAAAAAGACTGATTTTCTATTTGCAGCCGTTCAGCAGCAGTGTCTTCCTGCCACTCACATCAGAAACCAGAGAGCCCAGCAACAGACTCAAGCGCCACATGGTGTGTGTGGTCTGAGGAAACAAATTAATTCATCAAAGTCATTTTAAAGCCTTATTAAGGGAAACGCAGCCGTAAAATGCCACAATTTAAGGGTTACTGGCGCTCCGTGAATTATGTAATCCTGTTATGTCCTCTTGAGAATAGTGTGTTCACATAACACGAGCTGCTAGAAACACCATCAGATTCTCCTTGACCACTTTTATTTGGTTTTCGGATAGAAATGACAAATGGATGGACGGAAGCAGTTGGAGGATTTTCCCTCTGTTCCTAGAAAAGGCTTTGTTGGTTTCTAGGTTTAACATGAGGAATGCCTGTTTCAAGGGACTGATGCCCAAAACAGAACATGTCATGAGAGCTGCGTGAGCCCCGGAGGATCGACACTCTCACCTCCACTTGGCACAGAAAAGGTTCAATATTTAGAATAATGAAGTGGGAGTTTGTTCCGTGTGTTTGGCAACAGGACAACTGACACCATTGACTGTCAGTCAATGGCTTCTGTGTTGCTATGGCAACAACCTTGTTGCTCCACTCCAGGGTTAAATCTGTAGAGAAGCTTGTAGAAAGCAATGGTAAAAAAAAAAAAAAAAAAGAGAGAGAGAGAGAGAGAAAAAAACAAAAAACAAAAAAACATGGCTGCATGCATGAGTCATCTGCTAACACATACAAACCCAGCTCTCCAGTTTTATCAGTACGAGCAGCCTGTCAAAGCTCCCTGCATGGTTTTAGCTAAACACAGCCAGAGAAGACACCATGGGAGAACAAAGGATCATGGGATACGGTGGTGATCACCTCTGTGTCAAGCATATTGCTAAATAAAACTCCAGATCAGCAGGCAAGATTTGGGGAGACTGGATGTGTTCTGGTTTCCATTTGAATTTCCATTTGTTTATGCAGAGAGCAAAAGCATATTCTGAAACACGATCTCCCGACCCTGCTGCCATCATGGCGGATCAGCTGCAGTATCATTGCTCCTGACCACATCACTAACCTGTACCATCGCCTCAATAAACACCGTCCAATCTTTACATCTTTGCTGGGAGATGAACACAGCTTTGCTTGTTCTTGCTGATCTTCATAGTCACACCGTCAAAGGTGCTCTGTGAATTTTCTTACAATCATAAACGTTGTTTTCACAGTGGATATAGTTATGGAGAAGGCACTGACTTCATACCTAAAGGATGTCCGAAGCATTATTTCATCTATTTTTACAATACCCTGTATTCCTCTTTGCTACCTTTTCAATTGTCCTGCAATTCACTGGACCACTGGAGCGAAAGCATTGGTAATAATGTGTATTCCGTCATCTGCATACATGCATGTAGTTCTGTTAAGACAAAGATCTGGACCTGCTGCTGCTCAAAATCAGAAGTGAGGGTGTTCGTAAAGGTTCTACCAGGACAACTCCTAGTCTACGCAACCTTTTCATTAATCACTTCTACGGATGTAAAAAAAAAAAAAAAAAAAAAGGACCGTCCAAAACACAAACGAAGGTTCAGCACATGTGAATTGTACACACATAAACACTATAATAACACGGGGCTCCCTGGTCTCCCTACTCATTTCATCATTACTCCCATCATCTCAACACTTCACGATGAGACCCCCTAGTCTGGTTTACCAGTACTCAACACTCACATCTGTTTTAACTCAGTCAGTGAGTCCCTGACATGTTTTCAGAACCAGCCCAGGTCCGGTAGAACAAATGCTGCACAGTAACCCCGGTGAAGGCACAGCAAAGCAGATGATCATCGTGTATCAATGCACTCACGAAAGGTAGTCGCATATGCAACTATTGTGTTGAGAGTTGAGAGCCCTGCCATTCCAGAGATTCCTCTAACTGATTATCCCTATCAGGAACAACATTTCGAACCGTTGTTATTCAGATACGCCCCTGGTGCCCCACACGTCTCTTAGAATCCATGCTCAGGTTCCACTTATCTGCAGATTATTCATGTAGTCTCAAAGAAATATCACTTTTGACAGTCAGATCATCATTTACTGAAGAGACAAAACTTTGTGTTTGAATGACCCTCAGGGCTCCATCCCTCAGGTTCTCCAGGAGCTGCCTCTAAGATTTACTGAGTGTCTCAGGCAAACCAGCAGCCCAGTTGCTTGTTCAAATATTGATTTATTTTGGCCTCTGAGTCTCCAGCAGATTTGTTTGGGTAGATCTACTGTGACCAGGATGCTTCTCTCTGTAAAGTAAGAGGATGGTAATCTTAGCCGATGTGATGTCATCCACTGGTTCTTCCTGTTTTAAGGCCTGAAGTTTGGACATTCCCATTTTGGCTTTTTTTTCTTCACAACTGGGGGTGACAATATGGAGGAGGAGGAGAAGCTGGAGAGATTTGATACGCAGCCAGGCTGCTTAATCATCTTTAAATAAAAAGAATGAACATCATTACGTACTCAAGAAGACTTGAAACTATCAATTAAGACCTATCCTTGATAGATGGAATACATACATACATACATAGAAATGTTAACTGAAGGAATATATTAGATTTTTGGTCATTTTCTCAGAGCGCAGTGCAGCTCTAAGGCACATTTACTTGACTTTTCAGATGTGGAAAGTCTGTCCCATTCTCTGGAATGGAGAACACCCGGTGACACTGTGAGCTTCGTCAGTATTCGGCATCAGAAATGCTCTAAAGTGTTGAACTTTCACGGGTTTGAAGTGATAAACATGTAACGCACAGAAAGAAAACTGCAGCTGTAACCTCCGGGAGGTAAAAACATCCAAATTGCTGGTTTTAACTTCCTTTTTTTGCTGTCACTGTGATATTATGTTGGTACATTTCTAAACTATTCTGTTTCAAGCAAAGTCTGCAATTGTGACCATCACACCTGCAATACAAAGCAGAGACACAGAGAGGAAGTGGCATGCTGGGCCTCATTTTGTGGTACTGGTGTACTACATTATTAGTTGTGTACTCTATATGGTGAGCCGGTTGTTCTCCTTCAGTACATCTCAACTTTACAAATGAATTCATCATTTTTTTTAAACCAGTATCACCAGTTTAACCAGTGCTGCTTTATCAGGGCAGTCGTGTTGTTGCAGTGCAATGCTGTGAACTGAGATTAAGCTCTCCTTTAATCCTCCTCCGCTCCACATGACCTCACCGTGATGCACAAGCCAGTGGAAGCTGTCATTGGTGTGCTGCATGTTCTCCTGTGTAACCTGCAGCCAATCAGAGCTCCTCCGCTCAGCATCCACCCCCACTGGGCCACCAGTGGTGGAGTGAGTCAGGAGAGAGAGAGAGAGAGAGAGAGAGAGAGCGAGAGAGAACGTAGTGGGTTTCTATGAATGGGAACATGGAGGAGAGGACTCTGGAGATGGACAAACCCAAATACCAGGAACTCGACCCCCGTCTTCATCAGCACGCGGATGTCTCTTTCTGTCGCTATCATTCCCCTGTCTGTCTTTACTTCCTTTTTGTGCTCCAGTTGTTCCACGTGTCTGTTAATTCTGACAGCGTGTGGAATGATTCATGACTTCTTTGTGCAAGTAAATACAAAATCCCTCCTGCCTGGTAGCGCTTTGAAATGAATACCAGATTGGGAATGTCAGGTGCTGACGCGTTATTCATGAATCAGCTGTATGTATGCAAAGATTATATATCGGGATGACTGCACCAATCCACGTATCCAAACGTGTGCCATGCACTTATTTGTACGGGATTGTGAAACTATCTCACGTAGCACGAGACATGTCACTGTTCCATGCACACAGTTCAAATGAATTGCTTTGGAATACTTTTCAATTTAAAGCATTTGGCTCATGACGCCAATAAAAACAGCAAAAATTATTAATTTAATTGAAAATTAAAAAAGCTCTGGTAGAGGAATCAATAGCGGTACCGGCAGGTGTGTACTGCAGTCGGATCAGAATTTTAAAAGAAAGAATTTGTGGATCTTTCACATGGTAACTGGGGGATTTAAGAATGGAACCAGCGACCCTTCAGCCACTCCACCTCCGAGCCATGCCGCCACCGCCGCCCTGGACATTTAATATTACAGTAACCCGCCACGATGCAGGAGTTCTAGTTTTATACATTGAGCTATGAGTGCAAGATGATTGATCGCCAGTGAGGATATTTGTGGTTACTGTGGTTGTCATGGAAACAGGACTGTTCCCTGTGGTGTTGTAAATGGAAATTTGCATTTTTATTCCAACTTGAGTGCAGAAGAATAGAAGAAGCAAATTGAAATTGCAAAAAAGAAAAAGTCCGTTTGTTGTAGACAACAAGAATAAAGCAATATTTATCTATCTATCTATCTGTATATAGACATAGATTAGGGTTAGATTATAAATAAGATTTATGTTAAGGTAGTGCAGTGTATTTTAGAGAAAAATGCTTGACGTGCTGGGATCCTGAAGCAGGCAACAAATCAAATGCAATTTTAAAAAGTTACTCAGCTGTTTTGAACTGTGAACTTGTGAAGTGGCTCATACAGGCTAGTCTATTAACTATGAATATAAAACATGTTGTGTAAATGGCATTTATGGAGAAAAATGAAAAACAGATGAAGTCAATGGAAGAAACTTTCCAAAAATCTACACAAATGTGAGAGAACCTCAAGCTGAAATCCTCAGAAGCTACTGCATCTCTTCCATGCGTACCTGATAAACTGTTAGGTTTTCATCGAACTTTAGGAGTCGGTTGCTTTAGTTAAAAAAAAAAAATGACAGGAAAAAAAAAAAAACAGCACATGGACTGCAATAATATTTCCTGCAGCACAAATCTACATTTATTATAGTTACATGTACAACCGCACACTCCTCCAGAGAGAAGCTTTTAAACTGAAAGCGACAAAGTGAAGGCCTGAATGGAGACAAGATTTGTTCTGTTTTTGTGAAAGGATACACCATATTATTCAAGTACAGGCTCTGTTTTGGCCGGTGACTTTGCCAGGCTGGTGCCGGGCTTTCTCTCAACACCTACTGGAGGGATTTCCGTGAATATTATTAGATATTGTGTTTATAAGCACATGTATGTGTGTGGGAGCTTTGCTGTTTGAATGACAAGCTTCACGAATAGAGGTCTGATTGCTACATTGGTCAAAGGAGGAAAATCTTGATCCTGATAACAATATGGCTGACTGGGACTCTTAACGGAACGCAGCCATTGTTGATGTAAGTATACGCGCCCCTGCTTTTCCTGCAGCGACAGGTCAAAATGGCTGCCGTGAGAGGGGCCCATTCTGGACATCAATTTAATCAGCCGAAAGTGCACACGTCTCTGCCAAGGTCCATGAGGCGTCCTGAGAAATCAATACAAATGCTCAAACATATTTTTGTGAAACCGAATACATCTTGACCTGCTCTTTAACCGATCTGTATGATTAGCGGACTGTTGCTAATCCCACCGTTGGGACCGGCATGAGTGGCAGGAATGCAGCTCATCACTCAGAGTAATACAGGGCTAAAGAATGTGTTTAAAGAGTAGCACTTCATAAAGTAGTTACACTGACAAGGGTTCAACTGCAGTCAGAGGGCACTGCTTGGTTGGAGATTTGCCAAAATCCTGTAAATGAGTAACTTAACATTAAAAAATAGTCCAGTCTTCAGTTTCCATCATGAAACCTTCCTGCTCTCTCTTGACATGGACATCTATGAACATTATACCCGCTTGTGTGTGTGTGTGTGTGTGTGTGTGTGTGTGTGTGTGTGTGTGTGTGTGAGTGTGTGAAAGAGGACAAATTTGCCTACATCCTAAGGAAAACATCTTTGTGTGAAGAAGGAAAATTGTGGCCATGACGACAAGTTCAACTGACATTTTATAGACCAGCTTGACCCCGACTGCCTCCAACTCTCTATGACATCACACACTTAAATGCTCTGTGTCTGCAAAGCAAAAGCAAAATGGGGGGGGGGGGGGGGGGAGTAAAAGCAGGGAACACTTCATCTATTCACGCCATGATTTGGATCTGCGCCAAAATGTAGTGGGTTCTTCCCTGGCTCCCTCTTCCAGAAAGTTTTGAAGGTAGGAGGTAAAAGTTGTACTGTTCCACTGGCCTGAGACTTCATCCCTCACGTCCTACTGTAATTTAGAGGCCATAAGCGAACATGAATTCAGTTCAGGTTGATATCCAACCTAATTTGAGCTGGTGAATAGAGAAGTTGAGTTTCCATGGTTACCTTCATCTGGAGGTGGCCTAGTTATCTCTGTGACTCATGTACGGCAAGTCTTCAGTCCTTCAAATGACCCCTCCTCCTCCTCCAACTCACGCTGACCTTATTGAGCGACACGCCTCCTCCACCACAGATCCGCCGCGGTCTGACCAGATGTGGAGATTTACTGCTGCAGATCCACAGAGCTGTGTGGTATCTCCACATCCGTCAAAGTAGAATACTGGCACCAGTTCACTGCAGGATAACAGCGACTGCTGGGGAAGTCTGAAATGTGGTATGAAGTTTGAAATCGCAGGGATTGCTTCATCCATCTGTGAAAATCTCCTGGTGATTGTAACACTTACTGTGCATAGTAGATCAACAATGAATGTCATCTGCTTTCACATCAGGACTGAAGCGCCCACTTCCAATATCAATTAAAACACAGGATTATTTTTCTCTCCCACAGTAACTGTCCATGCTCCCTGGCTGCAGCCCTGGCCAGAGCCACAACAGACAGCATCCTGCAGACCGACCTCTCCATCCACCACCTCAATAAGACCGTAGAAGATGGAGCTGACCCATTACCACGTGAGTCCCGTGAGACACACACACACACACATACACACGTTCAGAGGCACAGACAAATTAGGTCTCTCTCTCTCTCACTCCATCCCACACACATACATGTGCATAAAGCCACCAGGGCTTTGTCCCACTTCTCCCACGCAAAGCTGCATTAAGTGGTATTTGACCACTAGAGGGCAGAATGAAAAAAAAATCTGAGCAAGGACAGCGATCACTCACTCGTCATTTTGTTAGGAACAGGCATAAAATTAAAGCAGTTAAAAACAACAGCCCTGTTTGAAACCATCCCCTCAGAGATGATGATGTGAACAGCTACAACTCCCCAGCTCGCCTGCTCACCCACTCCCATGACCACGTCACCCCTGTCCTCCAGAACCTCCGCTGGCTCTCTATCCAACAATGGCTCAATTTCAAAGTTGTCCTCACCGCCTCCTACCTAACCGGCCGGCTCCGCTGCCACACTCCTCCTGCAGCCTCCGCTCCACTGATGCCAACCTCCTGGACCAAAGAGAAGACCTGGGGCGATAGCTGCCCCCTCCCGCTGGAACTCCCTCCCCAAACACACTGTAGCAATCTGTCCAAAAATTAAAAACCACCTACCAAAACACACGTGTTCAGAACTGCTTTTAACCTGCACTACATTTAACATATAAGGTGACCTTGAATAACCTGAACGGTGATCTGTAACTAGGACACGAATGAGGCAGAGACATTTTTTGAGGAGGTGTTGGAGAGTAAAACAACCAAAAAAAAAGGATGCTTCACAATAACAATGATAATTTCTCTGTTGCAGTTCGAGGGAACAATGAAACAAGGAGGAAGAGACATCTTTTTAATCCTTAAAAAAACAAAAACTAAACTGACTGCTTCAACAGTAGGCCAAACCAGACAGGATCTGAAATGAACAATACGATCAAAATACATCAGAACGAATAAGGTAACAGGAGACAAGGACATTTCTGAGCTGGCGGGACAAAAGAAAGACGGCCAGACGAAGATAAACCGATAAGACACAGAAAAAGGAGGGAAAACACCTAAAGCAGGAAGTCACAAACTAATAAGTGTCACATGAGCATCAAAATTGCCTCAATAAAACAGGAAGTAAGGAATACAAAACCTAAGACAGGGGAATATACACTGGTAGAGCTATGGATGACACACAAGGGGAAAAAAAACCATCAACCCAGGAACAACATGAAATCCCAAACTCTACACTTGAAGAACCACAGAGTTTTAGCTCAAAATAACAGCCCTTCTGTTCTTCAGGTATTTGTAAGGTATTTTGGGTGGTCTTTGTCGCCAAATGCAGGTGAAGTTTAGTGTTGCGACAGTTTGATTTTCAAGAAAATGAGACACGGCGAAGGTCGGACTGTCTCTTCCTCTCTCTTATCCATCTCACTGTATCTGACCATTTTACCTGCAGCTAAGATTATTAGGTCGGGCAGGCTTGTGTACACACAGCCTTGGTCTGGGTTTTTACAGTCCCGCCAGGCTCTTTCTCTTCCACCAACTTCTCTAATGCACTCTCATTGAGGGTTTCTATCATCTGCTTTGCTGAAAAAGTCAAACGCCTCCTGGGGGGGTCTCACCATCCACACGGGGACGGGGACTTTTCTAAATTCAATTATGACGCAGCATAAAAAAAGTAATTGAAGCTGGTTTATTGTGATTTGTTCCTTCAAATATTTCTAAACAGTATCTGTGCAGTTCATACCACCTGAAACCAGTGATGTAGAAAATGTAAGCAACTTTAAACATTTAAAAAGTAGAAACTCATTTACCACTGCAATTTAATTTGCCAGATTTAGATTTGCTGGTGGCAAACAGAAAAATATCGAATCTCTACGATGCCTTTTATTTTCCTGAAATATGCAAAAGTGCCAAAGTATAGCTGTTCATCACATGAAAACCCCCCAAAAAAGTTGTAGCCTGCCTTGAGATTCTGACCTAAATTACTTTATACTAATTTTTAAATTTATGTGTGTGTGTGTGTGTCTCAGAAATGGAGTCCGTCAAATTGGCCAGGCTGGTGTTTAACAGACTGTTTGAGATGTGCTGCCTGTGGATGAAGGAGCTGCCCTACCGTCGCCGTCCGCAGCCGTACTACGAAACCTCCATCCACGCCATCAAGAACATGAGGCGCAAGATGGAGGACAAGCATGTCATCATCCCTGACTTCAACACGCTCTTCAACGTTCAGGTGGAGACATCTTAGCAACACCGAGTGGCAGGTTGCCATTAATCATTTTAATTTTTCAGGTTGTACCAGGACAAACTTAAGGGAGGAGTCGACTATGGGCCAAGGTAGAAGTCATTATATTTGGGGGGGGTTTAACACAGCAAAAAATAGCAGTTTCTTTAGATTCACCTTCGCAGGGGCATGCAATCTACAGAGTGCCCTTCAAGTAATAATAATATAGGGTATGCATTGACGTCATTTTCCTTTTTCTCACTGCGCTCACTGTGTTATTTTCAGAGAAAAGGCCACTGTACATTACCCGCTCAGCACCAGATATTGTTAGCAGCCAGCAGGTGAACACAGTGGCACATTTTGCAGTTGCAGAGCCAGATGTTTTTCTCCAGGAGTTTAGAGACCAAAAATGAATGAAAATGTTTCCCCGTGACAAATTAATCCTATCAACCTGAAATAACATGAAGGAGGTGCCTCTAAAAAGGATCCATTGGTGCTGGTTAATCCAAACGCGCAGGTACAATTAACCTTCACGATCACCACCACGAGTTTATCCAGACTCTGCTGTTGAATGCAACAGTTTACGCTGACATTTACACCGCACACATATTTTGTCCAGGTCTGATTTGTGTCATGGCAGCGCAGTTGGCAGTCACCTCTCAAATCTCAGATCTCTTCAAACACAAGATGCTACAAATGCTGAAATCTAAAGAGAAAAAAAAACAACTACCTTATAACCTTCATGGTTTCTCAGGATCTGGAAGAGCAGGCTTTCTTTGCCGTGTTTGACGGACACGGTGGGGTGGACGCTGCCATTTATGCCGCCAACCATCTCCACGTCAACTTAGCACATCAGGAATCCCTCAGCCAGGACCCGGCCGAGGCCCTCTGCAGAGCCTTTAAAGTCACCGATGAACGCTTTGTGAAGAAAGCCTCGCGAGAGGTAACCACGTCTACTCTTGTCTACCTGGTCTGGGACAAGCCAGAGTACTGTGTGCCATGACTACTTCATAGCTCTACTACTACTACTGCTGCTGCTACAAATAATACTGCTATCAATTCTGCGACTACTACAAATACTGTGACTTTTACTTTGACAGAACCTGCGCTGCGGCACAACAGGCGTGGTGACGTTCCTGCGGGGCCGGACGTTGTACGTGGCCTGGCTGGGAGACTCCCAGGTCATTCTGGTGCGGAGAGGAGAAGTGGTGGAGCTGATGAAGCCACACAAACCAGACAGAGAGGTAACACACATCTGGTTAATTGGGCCAAAACTGATTCATTTTGGTGTGTTGGTAAATATTTACGAATAAAACCTGATTAATGAATGAGTTTATGAATTTGAGTTTCTTTTAAATGATTCCATCCACAGTCACTTGTTGGAATCTCATGAAAAAAAAAAATTGATACATAATTTAAAGGAGAATTTCTGATTAAAATATATCAGCCTATTTTAATGTTAAAAAACACACTGTACCAGAAACACATAAAATACACACCATATAATTTGACATAACACAGCAATGTTGACCTTTCTTAAAGGGCTGTGTGTGTGTGTGTGTTGCTGTGTGTGTGTGTGTGTTGCTGTGTGTGTGTGTGTGTGTGTGTTGCTGTGTGTGTGTGTGTGTGTGTGTGTGTGTGTGTGTGTGTGTGTGTGTGTGTAGACTTCAGTTAAAGTTACACGTCCGAAGCAAATTTCCAAGTCACAAGCTGATCATCCCTAGAAGCCAAGATATAAAGGAGCCGTGCAGGGAATAATTTACCAAAATGCTTTTCATTTTAGCACAATTCTGGCATTGTTTGAATACACTAACGAGCTATCAGAGCTTTTAAGGTGATGTAAAACGATACGCTCTTAGCAGTTGCCAGGCAACAAAGAGAGACTCCAGGAAATTACTGATCGTGACCAAGAAAGTAGTGTGAATGATAACACATCCTGAAATGTTTTTTCAGATGTTTTTAACACATTAAACAACCAAGATACAGTATAACATATGTCACTGTAAACACAAAGAAAGCTCTTCAGCAAGTGATTTTACTGATAAAATTCGGTCTTAAACTGATTTTTTTTTGGTCCCAATTATTTTCCCTTGTAAACTAGCGTGATGGGAGAAATCTCATGAGAAATGTTCTCATGCTCATATTTGTTCTCAGTTTACTTTTACAGACAGGGACTATTTGCAGCGCCTTGCTCCTGATGTCTGTTGTGATTTTTTTTTTAATGCCTGGCAATCACCCGGGCATGCAAAAGCTTTCATGGTAGAGGAGGGAAGACTAAATTAGGGGGCTGATGGTTGTCTGTCTCTATGTGTTGGCCCTGCCATGGACTGGCGACCTGTCCAGAGTGAATCCCGCCTCTCGCCTGAAGGCTGCTGAGATAGGCTCCACCCCAACAATCCTTAACAGGATAAGCGGTAGAAAATGGATGGATGGTGTAGTAAAGCAGATATTGTAGGAAATGGCAGTGCCGCACTGCACTTGAACACATTATCGCCACCTCTAAAGCCAACTGTGCTCCATGTGTGTCTGCAGGATGAGAAGCAAAGGATCGAAGCTCTGGGAGGCTGTGTGATCTGGTTCGGGACATGGAGGGTTAATGGCAGTCTTTCAGTATCCAGAGCGATAGGTAAACTACCTGCTCAGACTGACACTCGGTAGTCATCATGTAGTGTATTTATACTGGACTGATACTGCAACCAGCCTCCTCTGTTAACAGGCGACTCAGAGCATAAACCCTACATCTGTGGCGATGCAGACCATAGTATCTTCCCATTGGACGGCTCAGAAGACTACCTAATCCTGGCCTGTGACGGCTTCTGGGACACAGTGAGTCCAGACGAGGCAGTGCGGGTGGTTAGCGACCACCTCCAAGAAAACGCCGGTGACACCACCATGGTAGCCCACAAGCTGGTGGCCTCGGCCCGTGATGCAGGTTCTAGTGATAACATCACTGTCATAGTGGTGTTCTTGCGGGACCCTCGCTCACCACCACCCACTAGCACTGAGGATGATGAGGAGGAGGGTGTGGTGGAAGGAGAGGTGGAGGAGGATCAAGTTACAGAGGTGGAGGAGGAGGAACAGGAAGAGGAGGAGGAGGAAGAGGAGGCAGTAAGGGTAGAACGCAGTGGTGGTGAGGGAGGCAGCAATGCGGACATCGGGGGGAAAAGTCGTGGCGGCTGGCCCCTGCAGCAGTGCTCAGCTCCCGCTGACCTCGGATACGAAGACCGAACGGACTCGTTCACGGACAGAACTAGCCTCAGCCTTCTGGGGCCCTCGCTGGAAGGCCGCATCTCCTTGACCCGGAGCTCTCAGCAGCTCTGCTCCGACTTTAGCCCCAACCTCTTCACAACCTCCTACATCTCCCAAGAGCAACGCCCACTGAGGCGCAGGCCCTGTTTCCCTTTTCAGGAGTCCAGCATTGCTAGCTTCACGGACCCTCTGTGTCCCCAGACAGCCATGCTGTTGGGCCAGGCAGTGAGGCAAAGCCGCAGGCTTGGTCACGGTACTCGTAGGTGGTGCCGGAGATGGCCAGGCAGATTCAGAGAGCTGCTAGGCATGTCACCACCGGGCCACCTGCTGCCCTACATGCAACGCTCCTCCAACTGGAGGCCTGGAGTGGCCGTGCCTCACCTGCCCCACGACGCCAACATCTGAAGAGGTGACCTGAACCAAACCATCTCCTTCATTTACTCCGTCCTGCACCCTCAGCCCACTCACCCACCCACCCACCCACCCGCCTCTGCCTTCAACAACACATCTTTTTTTTTTTGTTGATAGTTTAGGTAGTTGTGGCTCCTGCAGTCATAAGTGATTATTGAATCTCTGTGGGAAGAGTGGTCCTGTGTCCAGAAATGAAATGTTTCTCGATGTTAACACAAGCCCTGCTTCTTATTACAGTAGGTGAAGCGTAAAACTGCATCCCCTCCCTCGTGACCACTGATCAGTCAGGATGAAACCGTGCAGAGCTCGGAGCGCAGGTTTATCAGGTGTCTTCAGACTGATGGTGAAAACCCCCACAAGGACAAGGACAGACATAATTTGCTGTATGGAGCTCAAAAAATATTTGAGCAAACAGCTGCCATTCATCTCACATCGTGTGACTTTGTGAATGAGGAAAAGGTCGAGGGTTTAGAGGCAAAACCCTCCACTCACTTTCAGCTTTCAGTCTGAACGCACATCAGGACGGTTTATGATCGGTCTCTCTACACCCTTGGCTGTTCTTGTTTTATGTGTCATCACTTGAGCTGGAAACCTGAAAGTGTTTGACTGCGATCAGGCGGCTTCATCGCTGATTTCTTCTTATTCTTTCTACTTAACGTTGCCCCAAGTACAAGTGTAGGGTGAGGTGACACATAGCTTTTGTCTGGAGAGAACTGTCAAGGATGTCAAGCGACCAAACATTCAATTAAGCTCTAATGGCCGAGCTCGCCTCTGTGTCTCCTAAGCAGTCCTTTGCTGGCGGATGATGAAGTTCAGAGGGGAGGCCAGAACAGTTGTTCAGCAGGTTTCTGGGACTGAAGGCACATGCTGTCCTGCCCCTCTCATACGGTCAGTGACCCAGCCATTATCCAGCCGCAATTTGTCTACAGATAAAAGCACTTAACACTGGATTATAAAAGATTAGCAGTCTCTTACCTGAATAAATGCTTCACGTAGTCCAGTATTTCAGATGGAGATCTACTCATGTGATAATGTTTTTTTTGTTTTTGTTTTTTTTGGGGGGGGGAGGTGGTAAATATTTTGTTCATGTAGGGCCACATAGTTACAAGTCGGTTACGCAAAACTCACTGAATATTGTGCACAACCACGTTAGGCCAGAAGAGTTGCAAGCTGCAGAACACGTGCCTTCCGTGTGTGTTACTTCTTGCAAGAGTTTGATGAGAAAACACCACTTTTGCTTATGTAGAATAAACAGCTCGGAGTCAGCTGGACTGTGTTCATGTAGCCGGGGAGCAGGGAAGATCACTTTTGGGAAACGAGCGTTCACATAACACCAACAAACAGGCAACACGGTCGCCCCCAGAAAAATAGATCAATTTCTGCTGTCAGGCAATATAAACAAGAAGAAACAAAGCTCACTTGGTCAAATTTCTTCTTCTCAGTTACAGTATTGACCGTTTGGTAGCTTTGCTAGCCAGAAGGCTAACATTATATTTGCTACACACAAAAAAAAGCTACATGAAGATGACAAATTTACATAAGTAAACTGAAGTATTGTTTGCTGTGACCGAAATTAACAAAAAAAGATTTACTTGAAGAGAGAGAATGAGAAATACATTATTCATCTTTCACCGTAAACACTGCCATCTCAAGTCTCTTAAACTTTCCTCTCTCCTTGTGGGAGGGTGACACTTAGTTCATGTGTTCTCCCACCTTTGCGGATGGAACTTTCCTACTCCCCGGTTGTTCATGAATGCATCAAATTTGCAGGGAACAGCTAGCTCAGCTTGTGCAATAAAAAGATGAAAAATTCTGATCAAACAAGCGAGATGCAATATTTTAAATGATGAGGTTAGCGAGCCGTTTCTTCCTGTCTCCAGTCCTCACGCTAAGCTAAGCTAAGCTATGCTTAGCTAAGCCAACCGGCTGTTGTTTCCTTGAATACAGACGTGTAGGTGGAATCAAACTTCTCATCTGACCTTCAGAAAGAAAGGGAATAAGCATTTCCCCTAAAATATTAATTTATTCCTTTCTGAATCATTTGCACAATTTGTAGCTCAGTAGTTAAGAGAGCAATGTGTTCTACCTGTGAATAAAATGCTGCCGTTAATATTCCCTTCTGCAAGAATACCACAGAGCAAACATCCTGGTCATCACCTTCAGCAGGAGCAAGATGGCTCCCTCTCAGTGTAATCCCCCCTCTAATAATTACATCTCTCTCTGATCTGACAATGACAGTATCAGCACGAGTCATGTCTGCAACAGATAGGAATGTTCAAACTCAGTTATTCACCATATCACCTAACTAAAAGAATAACTAAAAATAAAATAAAATACTGGTTTCACAAACCTATCACCAAATATAGTTGGTAGTCAGTTCAGTAGGGTTCCTCTTGAATGCTAATTACCTAATATAATTACCGTACAGCTGCATAATCGTCAAATAATAATCCTCCAAATTTAATATTTAATATTATATGCATATTAATCCCTGTCTAATAAGCCTATGAAATATTCCTGTCATTAGCATTAAGACTTAATAAAGCATTACAGTAACAAACCACTCTCAGCAATACTGTGCTAATTTAGATGAAAACTCTTAAAAATGCCCCTGCCACACACTTAAACGGCTACAATTTGCTTGTAGGAGCAAGTGACGGTTCAATTATGCTCCATTCAAATACACTTTGTGAGCTTGTGTGTGTGTGTGTGTGTGTGTGTGTGTGTGTGTGTGTGTGTGTGTGTGTGTGTGTGTGTGTGTGAGTGTGTGACGTGGGAAGTCACGTCCACAAACAATTAACTGAGCTCCAAAATCATAAATACCACCAGAGGGAGGAATTCTTCTCAGGAAAACAGTAAACATGACGCTGTTATGATACCATAGCAGAAGCCTTGTTCACCTTTTGACCTTTCATTTGTCACCACTTAAACACAACAGTGAGATATTTGTAGCTCCAAATTATCAACAGTGTTTTAATACTTAGTCCTCCAGTTCACGGGTGAACTGACGAGTTTGTGGAAAAGATGATTGTTGCTGAAAGATTGTGTCAGCTGTTTGAGACAATAAAAAGTCACGGTTGGGTTTTTTTTTGGGGGGGGGGGGTTTGGTATGACTACATGCCTAATTTCAGTTGTAAGTTTGCTACGTTAGCATTACCACAGTGGGTCGTGCAGTAGTTATCCAAACATTCTAACATTTGCCGCTTGCCAACTAGTCCCAGTTGCTAAGCTACGTTCATCTGGATCTGTTAGATTTTTCCTAACATTTCCAGCACCAAGTCCCTCCTTTGGTGAATGCGCTGAATTTCGCTGGGTGAATCCCGCCTGTCTTCCTAGCTCTGTCACTCAGAGGTCACGACACTGAGAACCATCACATTCCCCTTTTCGACTTTGTGGAAGAAGGGTTCCTCGTCAACATGCCAGAACGTTGTCATTCTGGGGGATGTCTGGCGTTGAGGAATGTACTCTAGACACACTCAAAAACAACAACTCTGGGTTGTTTTATGGAAGCAGGCATCGCTGCATTCGTTGTCTCTTGACACGTTAAGTCATGTAGATTATGTTTGTGGAGACAGAACTGACCATGGCATCTCTATCCATCACCAACTCCTGACAGCAAAACATGTCGTCCTCCTCACTCTCCAAATCTGTCACTCATTGGGCACCGATCAATGAAAAATCACTGTCATTTCAAGTATTTACCAAGGCGTGTGTGTGTGTGTGTGTGTGTATTGAGTACTAATTGTGAGTACTGGAGAGTGTACATATAATAATTCTGTCTCGTAAATCAGTGTTTTCCTCTGCTTCATGAGGCCTGACGGGTTTCTTATAGAACTGAAACTCACCACCTGAGAATGTGACATTTTGGAGCAGGCGTCTGCACATGGAGGAAGGTTCTGGAGGGTTGCAGTGTCACCGTTTCATCCTGCTCTCTCACTCTGATATATAAAAATCTGGGGACAACAGACAAAGCATTATAATAATACTAATCACCTTTGTAAAATACTGTAACCAATCTGCAGCTTCAACTCACAGTCGATATCAGCCTTAACCAAACGTTTTGCCAATCAATTTGTATCAGTAGTTTGTAAGTTTTCATTCCACTCAGGAGAGGAAGCAAACTTTTTTGAGGGGAAATTCACTTCCTTGCCATCCTTCTCAGAGATGAAATAACAATTTAAAACCATGACATTGTCATTTGGGAATCAGACGCAGGGTGCTGGGACTGCCTTCCTGACTGGGTGCAGTGATTTGATGCAGCACCTCAAATTTTTAGCTATTAAAATGTTTGTTGATGACTTTAGAGAGGATGAGGAGGACTGCGTCTGGACCAACCAAGACCTTCAACTTGATCTATAGAACCAGAAAACACAGAAGAAGAACTAAAGATTCTGGAAGCTGGGTGGGCGAGATTGAGGGACGCTAACGCTGACCACCCACTTTGATTCATTGCGCTAAGCCAACTCCCGGTCTGCTGTTCTCTGTGGATTCCATCGCGCTACGCTCAGCGGACAGAAGAAAGAAGGGTATCTATCCTCGAGTCCGGCTCTGGGGAGAATGTCAGATGAAGATATTTCCAAAAAAAGTTTGCACGTTCCTTCAAATATTCAAGCGTTAGATAATTAGCCATTGGAAACCATAGTGAAAGTGAGCAGCTGCATTGCAGGACTTTTAAATCATAGATCATGCAGCGATCAAGCAGACCTGCCACACAAAGGATCTTCTCAGGATCTTGTTCGGAGGACGGAGCTGTGGGTTGGGGGTCTCCTCTGACCTACCAATCTTCCTGTAACCCTTTTTTTTTTTTTTAAACCATATTATTTGTGGCCTTAACTCCCTTGCGCACAAAGCCAGAATCATCAGAAGTATCCCCCCCAAAAAATTAACAAGGCTGTGATATGCATGTGTTCTTTTTTGGTCTTTGGAAAAGAACCAGTTTCAGTGCAATCAAAAACAAACTTATAAACTCTGAGCTAAGCACGCTGACAACTGCAAATCAGGACTGGATGGAAGAATTTGTGGTAAGCCTGCAATAGCAGAATTAATTTTCTTCTCGGCTTCCGTATAAACCAAAGTATCGGATAAATAAAGGTTTATCCTGGTGATGCCTTTCATGACAGTCAGTCGCTCAGACTTGTTAACGACACAAACAACAAATGTAACTTAACGCATGTCCAACCTTGCAGGAAAAAATGTGGGAATCGTGCAAATCAGAGCAGTTAATCAACGGGGAGCAGTGGAAGTTGGAAACTATGTTTGCCAATTCTTCCAGTTGATGATGGATTTCATCAGTGAGCAAATATTTTTCAAAATCAGGAGATACATATGAGATTTTGGAGATTATCCTTTACTTTTTGATGTACAGTATTTGACCTTTATTCTACCAAGATAAACCTCATTGAGATTAAAAATCTCTCTGGAGCCTCCTGTCCAAGACGGGATGCAGCACTGATAAAAAGTTGGGGTGAACTATTGAAGTCCATATTCAATTTCATGGTATTTCCTTTATTATTATTATTATTATTATAGCTTCTGTAGTATCTTTAAAGAATGTGGGGCCAACGTATAAATCACAACTCCTTCTAAAAAGATTTCATTTCTGTTTTCAACAAGTAATAAGATGTTTGGTCCAATAGGGAGATCCTTTTTACAGTTTTAGCGTTTTTATTTTTTTCCTTCTTCTCTGGAGCCACTGAAACCTTCAGGCGCGAAGTGCAGCGGTAGTTTGACGTCGCCTGTGATTCACTGTTGGGTTGTTGTTGTTTTGTTTTTTAAATCACTGATGTCGTTCCACAGCTCTGGAGGCAGAGACGTGTCACAGCAGTAACAAAGGTTCCGTGGATCAGCTGTACAGTGTTACTCACCGTATTGAACATGAGCAGATGTTGTCACTGTACGAGCAATAAATATAGTTTACCATCATTCGTCGTGGTAAATCCCCTCCCTAAGTCCCTCGCTCATGCACTGCAGCTTCCTCTGAGTTTCCCTCCCTCCGCCCCTCCCTCCCCTGATGACGACAGCAAGCGGCAGAACAACTCTGCTCTCCCATAATCACTGTCTAACTATAGGGCCCTTCATCAACCTGCACTCTGTGTCTATGTACACAAAAGCTTTTCTCTCTCTCTCTCTCTCTCTCTCTGTAAGCAATAATGATGTTGCATTAAAAGGCTCTCTGAGGGTTTGTCTTCTGCTGAGGGATGCACCAAAAGTGTGGTTCTGCCTGCCGCACTCATGGCCACAGTTTCCCACAGACAACCCGATAAACCCATCAGCCCAATTTAAATGTCTGTTATGACACAACGTCCCGCAGAGACGTCACTGGATCAACCGAAACTTGTCTGTGGGGAAAATGGAACCTTCTTTTAAAGTTAAGATTCCCGATAAAGGAGGCAGGACATCTCACTTCCCTCAGCGGCCTGCTGAGATGTAGGCCAGCAGGGGACAAGATCCCAGAGGGCTGGCAGTGATTGGCCAGCTCTCTTCTTCTTGCCCTGCAGGCTGGAAGACAAACCCCATGATTGACTCCTCTTCAACATGCAGGTTAGGATTAAAAAAAAAAAAAATCTGTAAAACACATGTTGAGTACCTGTATTATCTGTGTTCCTGTAGTATATAAATATGTGTACTGTAACTGGTGACTAATTATCATGTATATAAAGATTAGACCAAGTTTTTTGGCTGACGCCTGTTTTCTTCACGTGATTGTTCTCCTGACACCCCGATGGAATTACCCAGAATCCTTTTAGTCGGGTCGGTACATTTTTGTGGTTGACTGGCAGTCCAAGTACATTTATAAGAGCAGTGACATGCAAGTCTGCAAAGTACCTGGAATATTCCAAGTTTAAATTTCCACTGAAATAAACAGGAATTAACTTGAAATGTGGGTCACTTCATACCAGCGGGGTTTACTTTGTCATATACACACATAAATCTAAACGGTTTGCATTGTCATAAGCAGATGAGCGTGAATCTATAAATTCCCATATGTTTACACTGATTCTCATATTTCTGGAAACTTACTGGAAACTTTCCACCCTTTTTGCTGTCCTGGCGCCACATTCTAAACACGTTTTTAATTCAATAATCAAAGCCGTGCCTGTTCCTACTTTCTAACCACTTCAAACAAATCCGGTTAGGACTCTTCAGTCTTCAAAGGTTTGCAAAATTAGTTTTTCTCTAGCTGGGGAGTATAAAGTATAAAGAAACTGCAGTAAAAAATACCTGGTTTCTACATTTTCTGGTGTCTCATTGACGCTGCCACTGATGCCAAACAAGAATTTTGAAATGTGATGAGCACATCACCGTAATTACTTTAACAAACTTGGACTTTTAACCTTTAACAAACTTCCTTACAGCACTTTAACATTGGGTTATGGTTCGTATCGTATCTCCTGGCCTCACATTTATCAAACTGAGGGAACAAATTATATCTAGTCACCATAAATTAATCAAACTCTGGGGGGGTGTACATCTGCGGCCACTCCCATAGAATTCTGAGAGTGTAAAAGAGTTGTGTAAACTAGGATTGATTTTGCATTTCTAATTATTATTTTCAGGCGTGAGGATAAAGGCTTCAAGAGTCTGGACATTATTGCTCTTGGCACCTTGGAAGTGCTTAAAATGAGCCGCAGAGCTGTGGGAACACGGCGACGTAACTACACCAGAATCAGAGGAGACAGGAGAGGGTCAGACAGGTAGAACTCCTGGTCCCAGACCAGCATCTCCACAGCTACCGGAGAACCTCCTGCAGGAGCTTATCTGACAACTGAAGGTTTGAGACCAGGACTGACACTCAGGAAAACTGAAGCAGGTTCAGATCTCTTAGGAAAACTGGTGAACTTACATTGATCTGAGTGTGTCAGTCTTTGTGTTTTATTTTCACTGTCAATGAGTGTTGTTGTTGTTTTTTAATCTATTAATGATTTTCACATTGTTTGAATTTGCTGCCCTGTGTGAATCCTTGTTTTGTTAAAGGTGCTCTGTAAATAAAAATCACCATTGCTCTACACAATAGTTTATACTGTAATTTAGCACAATTAGTTTGGAGGTAAAACCAAAGCTGAAAACCTCAGAAATCTGCAGGATGGTCGTCTCTAAAAGGCACCAAAGTTTTCTCCTTCAAAACAGTTCAGTGTTTCACCCAGTAAATATTTAACACTCACAGCCACACCCACGGTCCAATCAGCCTCGTCCCCTCTTGATGTCTTTGGACTGTGGGAGGAAGCTGGAGTACCCAGAGAGAACCCACGCAGGCACAGGGAGAACATGGAGACTCCACACAGAAAGATCCCGTGCTGGAGCCAGGACTTGAACCCGGAACCTTCTTGGTGTGAGGCGACAGCGCACACACCTGCCACCAGGGATCATGTTGATCTGGAAATGTTTTCTTAACATAATGGGAACATGAATTAATCATTTTACAAATGGAGCAACAGGTGGTCGGGGTTCCCCGATTCAATTCCTGGCTGATCCGACTTTCTGCCACACGTCATTCCCCTAACCAGCCGTGGACACACAGAGCTCCAGAGTTGCCATGGAAAGATGCAAGATTCGAGATTAACTTTGCATAGAACGACTGTTAAGAGTTGACAAGATGTGACTTGTTCCCACAATTTGAGAAATTTGTGCATACGAGATGTAGCTTGGAGCTACAAATGAATCAAAGCATTGGGAAGAATTATCTTTTTTTTCTCATTGCCACAAATCAAACTGCAGGAACAAGTTTGGTTTTGTGGCCTCTCTTTGTCCCTCCCTCTCTCTCTCTATGGTGAATCTGGGGTTTTGTACTTAAAAGAAAAACTATTAAAAAAAAAATCATCTTCCAGCTGAAAGCATGACTAGAACTTTTGCGTGGTAATATTACCAGAAATTTTTGGAACTAATAAAACAGAACTAGCTAGGACGGCTAACCAAGCTACATGTTACATCTAAATCTTAAAAAAAACAAAAAAATCCCTTGAAACTCTCAAACTATAAAAGTGAGCTAAACACGCGAGAGTGCGCTATAAAGCAAAGGTTTGCATGCTGACCCTTTAATCTGACCCAATCAAACAGGCTCCAGGGCTTTGAAAATCAACATTCCCCCCCCGGGATCAACAGGAAGTCATAAAGTCCCCGCAGGCAGCAAATAAGAAAGCACACAAAGTGTTTTCACATTGAGAGTGAAACGCCACCGCCGCCGCCGCCAGCAGCAGCAGCAGCAGCAGCAGCAGCAGCAGAGGAGTGATGTGATGCCATAACAGGGCTTTCATGTGGAACAGTGCTGTCTGCTGTTACATAAACAGCTTTACAAAAGTGAGCAGTCCTCCACATTCTTTCTATAAAAAGACTCCTCATGTCACCCCACTCATAATCTGGCTTTATTCTATCCATCCAGCAGTTTGGGCTTTTTGGGAGAGCAGGGAGATGAATTTCACTGAGGAGAGAACAGGAGGACGGCGCTGAGAGAGCCGGTGAATGTTTACGGTCGGTTCTGTGGTGATAAACGTGTCAGCCGTATTCGTGGTCAAATCACTGCGAAGCCAGACGGTCCGCCGGCGTCGCCACGATGAGGACATTGTCCATCCAGAGTAGCAGGGGGTGGGGGGGGTCACAGTTCACAATTAATTTTGGTACTTGAGACAAAAAGACAACTTGAGAACCCTTTGAGTGACAGACAAGTTATTTTGGCCAAAAAAACAAAAACAAAAACAAAAAAACAAGCGTTAATAAACCAGAATTACCTTTAAATCTTGTAAAACTGAGCTCAAAAGATCCATTTTATACAGCTTCTCGATATTTACAGTCAACCGTTCCACTTACACCTTACAAGAGGAAGAGACACGAGGAGGAGGTCCTTTCCAGGGTCGTAAAACGTTTTATTGCGCGAAAAACAAACATAAATGTACACGTCAACCAACGTACAGTGCATTCTGGGAACATTCGAAGTAAAACAAGCAGCTTTTGACACAACAAATAAGAAAAAAAGACAAATTAACGGTGAGCTGTCAGAAATAACGTTCATGTAAAACAATCAAAGGACAAACTGCCAAAACAAAACAAAAAAAGACCAACTACTTGTCAATTTGTCTCTCTTGACACGTTGGCAACGAGACGTCTGCCCTCCTTGAATGCAGCCAATGAAGCCGTGCACTTTAAGGCACATATACAGCTCTCTGGCAACAATACAACTCATCACTAGGCAACAAGCTCCATGTGTTATTTACAGTGTAAACTAAATTCTGCGTACCACGATTGTATTCTATAGGTGACCTTCAAAATTTAATATGGCTCAATGAAGAGGAACGGAGAGGATCAGGAACATGTAAAGTGCAGAAAACATCCCGAGTCTGTCCTACCGCTGTTTTCCCCTAATCGTGTTTTGCTGCAGCGTTCGATATGCATGTTTGCAGTTCTGTGGGATGAAGAAAAGCCAGATGAGTTCATCTTGTACATCAGCCAGAAACAAAGAACCCGATAAACTTTTCCTTCGCTATGAAATTATTTCTGACTTTCTTCTAGTCATATCCAACCACGCAGACAGTTCTTTTATTTGTCCTGGTTTGGAAATGTCAATCTCAGAGATTTCTGCCTCCAAAGCATCTTAAAGTGATATTTCAGTAACCAGTAACTTCAGAAACTGCTGAGACTCTCAAAAAAGACGCTGCTTCACTTAGATAGCAGGTGTTAAAAAGCAAGGCGCGTCTAGATAAAGCAGCAACAGCCTCCGTAGGGGGACCCGAGCAGTGGTGGTTCACAGGAGTACGGCGACCCTTTAAAAGAACTTTTGCAGCTCTGAGTAGCGGTGGCGTGTTAACATGCCATAGTGATGCCGTGAAGAAACGTCTAACTGTCATTCATGTGAGCCAAAAATCGGACTCCTGAAACAGCGCATGACGTCAACCTCCACCTCATCCGGTGATCACGATCACACCGTGACCCCTCGCATCCGCCTGGGCTGGGACGTCTGGCTGGAACTGGAGATGAAACTTACATGAAATTCTCCATCGGTGGAGATCAGGGATGTTTGATTCAATGTTGATTTACCATCTGCAGGATAGAGAGTCCGTCACCATGACAACAAAGTGATAACTGAGGAGCAGTCTGTGTCTGCTGCCGTCACTTCTGGGTGGCTTTCACAAAATCAACAGCTTGCAGATTCAATTGTGACTTCACGCCAAAACTGTTTGTGCATACTTTAGACTCCTTAACAAAATGAATAGTTTTATTCACCTTGTGGCCAGGAAGTAGAGTAAGGAAATGATTAAACTTGTTTGCATTAGTTCAGGTCTAAATACTGAATTCACTAACTGTTCCCGCTGATTTGAGTCGGAGGAATAAAACGATGTTAACTTCATCTTCATATCTCAGCCTCCTAACGGGCGAACACGGGTGAAGTTACTGTGAAATTTATGACGTAGTCGAGTCTCAGCTCCCACTGGAGTTTTACGTCTCCGGTCAGAGACGACTGAGCAGATGCAAACGCTCGGAGTCACCTATGAGGTCGGCTTCAAAGTTACAGTCTGCGAGTGAGACGTGAGCGTGGCGGCAGTTTTAGGATTCATGTGATTCGGCGTTCTTGCAGCCTTTTGAAATGTCACAGACAGATGTCGGGTTGCTGCTGCGACTGTTTTACAGACTGAGGACATTTATAGGAACCACCAGAAAAACCTACTTGGGCACATAAAGTTCCCCTACGAAGAAAGAAATGGAATGTGGAGTGAATTAAGACATTTTAGCACCAGTGGCGAACACAGGAACATGAAGGGCGTCAAAACTCAGACAGACTTACGTGAACATCACCAGCAGGCTGTTATAAAACACTACGCTCTTATAGACAAGCTACAGGCTATATACAGTAGAACTTCTTATCTTATAGACTTATCAGAGTGATATTTCACACGGAATATGTCATTTGCCTTTTAATTACTGATGGCTTTTATTTTCCCTTCCTGCATGACTTTTTGATGATTCGAGAATTCAGGAAAGGGCGGCCGAGGGTTTGAAAGCTTCACGCTACAATTAAATTCTAACAATTCCATTTTCAAACTCTGCCATGCCACACCAGATGTATTCTAGTGTGTTTGTTTTGAGCTCAAATTAAAGTGTTTGAGAATTCTTGAGCATATGGCTGGATAAAATGTATTATACTGGAGTTTTAAAACGTGTAATTCGGTACTTTGTATTTTGTTGGCAGGCAGCCATCGTTAGCTTCAGGCCAAAAATATGTGGTTTGCGTTTCCTGGATCATCAAGAAGTCGTGCAGGGGGGAAACTCCATCAAGAGCTCAAGACAACCAAGACAGATATTAGAAGGCAGATTACAGTTTTTGGGTGAAGCATTCCAGATGTAGTTTCAAATAGAGAGAGTGACTGGCTAATTAAATCAATTAAAGTGACTAAATACATTGCAGTCCAGGGAGAAGACGATGCTTCGGGTTTGCTAAACGAGCATGATTTGACGTTCCTACGGTTGTCAACTCTCCACACATTCAAAACCAGATATGGTAGCCATGCTTTCCTCTCCACAGTGATGACCTCAACTGTGGGTTGAGGTCATCACTGTGGAGAGGAAACGTAACAGAAGTAGTAACGCTAACAAATAAATATGTCTGTTTTCGTAAGGGACAAACATTGTTATTGACACTGATACGAGGTCATCGTCTGACCTACCACCCTATTATTTGCGTATACTTCTGAGTGTATTCACATCGCCATTGGAAATGTCATTTCTGGAAAAGCATCATCTTCATTTTCAGTATTTGAGTACCAAGCATGTGCAGATTCGGTCTCTGTGGATGTTTTTTTGCATCACTGTGTGGCCGAGGAAGACACACGAGGAAGGCAAAGCGAGGGGGGGGTTGATCACCTGTCAGCAGGCAAACTCAGGTCATCAGACAGAAGCGGCTCCCCTGGACGAAGGAAGAGGAGAAACAACTCTTTACCTCCATGGTGGAAAATGGTCTGATCAATGCCGTCTTTTCAAGTCATCATCTTTTTCCAGCTGCCAACCAACTTCTCTGATTACAAGCTTTTGTTGTTGTTGTTGGGTTTTTTTGGTGTGGGGGGGGGGGGTGTCAAAATGCTCATAACGGCTTAAAATTGATGCACGAACCAAAATAGAACCTGTCCCTTGTTGGACAGCTTGGGTACCAAAATCTTCACATTTACTAACCACGTTGTGTCAGTGCGACTGAAAACTGATGAGTGAAAACCACCTGAGTGAAAAAGTGAAGTAAAGATGAAGAAAACGCATGACATCAACCCTTGAGTGCATTCACAGTCAGGTTAAGGGCAGGCCAAAAAAACCCTCGGGTGTGTTGGTTCTTGACACTTGACACAGGTGACGATCATATTCATATTATCGTGTTTGTGAAATGCAACGTTGTCTCATCTAACCTGAGGAACCACCTGGTCAGACACAAGGAATACCTGTCTGAGAAGTTCTGACTTATCTGTTACTGCTGAAACTACATTTTTGCTACCAAGTACAAAGTAAAGTGCCAAGAAAGCACTGCTGGGTATCGTAGCAGTCAAATGTGAACTGCTTCCAAACCTCCACATCAGTGTCATGAGGAATCACCATTTTTGAGACAACTAAAGGATGAGGGACATCTAGTGAAGAGGCTTCAACTGTAAACCACAGTGGGATGTGTGTGTGTGTGTGTGTGTGTGGGGGGGGGGGGGGTTCACACGGACACTGTGTGTTACCTGTGCAGGGAGGAGTCTGGTTGTCGTAGCGAGAGTTGCTGCTCTGCAAAGCCTCATCCTCTGTGTCGCTGTCACTGCTTGTAGCTGCCACCAGGGCAGATGGCGGCTGGTCTACAAACAGGATGAGACAATCAACACCTCTGCAAACATTTCTTCAATTCCACATTATGGATGGAACGGGAGTAAAATGTAGTTTTAGAACCAAAAGAACTTGTTTATCACAGCATCGCCCTTAGTTGACTAAAGTCCTGCACTTGGATTGTTTTCCAGATTTTCCACAGACTTGCTGTTCCCTCATTGCTAAAACAACAAAATACTTGAATCATTACCACCAACACCTCTGAAGACAAAAATGAAGTGTACGGTTGTGTCGAAATAATTCACAAACAGTGGAACACCAACTTGTGTGTGTGAGCGAGAGAGAATAAAGCTCTCTAAAACACGTACTGAGCCTGAAAGAATGAATCACACTCGTGGTAGAGCTCATCTAACTGGGCAGATATTTTATCAGAAAGCTCACAAAAACAGAACTCAACAGAACAGATTTCTTCTTTTGGTGTCAAAACACTGAAGACACCTGAGTGTGGCAGTTAGACCGTTAACTGACCTTCAGTTGACTGTGGCTGAGGAGACGGTGCCTCCAGCAGGCACTGATGCGAGTTCCCTGGGGTTTCCGGTTCACAGTCCAACATGGCTGCCCTGTGGTAGGAAGACATACCTTAGTAAAAACAAAACAAGTTTTCTGTTGTGTCTGGTGTAGTTCTGAGTCGCACCCAAGGGTCCTACTGCCACAGTTCTTGCCGGCAGTGATGTAGCTTGATCCCACCAAAGAGAAGATGTCATCCCTGGACCCAGAGGCTCCATACAGCTGCTGCTCCATCGAGTACTGCTGCTTGGAGGTGGAAGCCTGGTCGGACAAGGAGCTGCCGAGGGACACGAGCGGGCTCTGGGTGCCTTCAGCTTTCAGCACTCCGGGAACAGAGATAGAAACAGAGTCGCATGATACAAAGATACTCCAGATTTACTATTGATGATCTCCAGCTCAATTCAGGGTTACTACGGCTAGCAACACAGCTCTAAAACCACGAGTATAATAGCATATTTTAAGTTCATTGTTTTGATGTTAGATGCTGCTAATTCACCAGCACAGCCAGCTGCAACTTCATCCAGCAAAAACAAGCTCAACAAACTGATAGCACATTACTTACTGAGCGCCAAACAAAATAAGCAAACTAGGAGCATTTGAGAACTAAAAACATATTTTCTCAAGAGTTGGTGAAATCCCTACAGAAACAAGCAGCATGCTAATGGTGTTGCGCCAGATTTCCTAGAAGTGGGAAGAGGCAGCTCTTTCCCAGCGTTTGCCATTCAAATTTTATGTAAATTGATGTTATATGTACACCACCTTCTAAAAAAGAAAACTAAATCTATAAACACAGCTTTCAATAGAAACATAAGCTTGACAACTGTGGGAGAACAAGTTGTGGTCTGAATATTCTACTCTACACTGGACAGAAACTTGGCCCCCCAGAGACTGTTCAATGCCAGTGGGCTCAGAGAATGGAAATCTGCTGACCCTCTGCACCTCCCTGCCCATCTTTAGGGTGCAGACTGAGTTCTGGTGCCGCCTCCGCTCCTCTCAGGTCCTTGTCCATCTGCTCCGGACTCCTCTGCTTCACAACTAGTGAGCTGCTGCCGTCCAGGAGAGACGACAGAGATTTCCTACCTGAAACACACACATAAACAAATGGGTGGTAATTACCTCAGATTGTTGGACGCAATGGTTGTTGTGAGATAAAAGGGATGATTGAGTCGGCCTGCCAGAGTCCTGGGCATGTGTAATGTTGTATGACTACTCACTGAGGGAGTTTCTGCTTCTGGTTTTCAGGCTAACATGCAAGACCCCTGAGATGAGGCTGAGAAATTTTCTGAGCTGCTAAGCTATTGATGGAATTGGTTTAGGGTCAGGGTTAGTTCGTTAGAGCCTGCATGAACAACAAACACTGACAATTTGGTTTGATACAAGTGAGTAGCAAATGTCAGCAAGCTAACATGCCACAACAAGGTGATGGATGTTGTAATATTAGCAGCTAAAAACCCTGTTAAGATGTACCACTGCAGCTGTAGTAGTAGCTCATTATTATTAGCCTTGCTAGTGTAGTGGTCCTCACCCGGGCGGCAGGGCCTGGACCGAGCTGCAGCTGCTCTCCCCAGCAGGTCCAGCTCGCCAGGCTTACGACAAGCTGACAACTCTGACTCAGTGTGGTGAGAGGGCACCTCCTCCACACTAAAGACCCCCGATGGGCCAGGCCTCGGCTCTGCAGACCCCCGAGCCTCCAGCACTTGACTCTTGACATCAGACATCTTGCTGCGGACCTCAGCCATCTGAGCCTTGAGGCGGATCAGGACTGCCGAGTCGGGAGCAGATCGGCGTACCACCTGAGGCCGCCGCTCTCTTTCTTTCCTGGAGGGAGGATTGGCTGGAGGAGATGAGAAGAATATTAGTTGACCACAGAAACTGCTTAAGCATGACTCACTCTTCAATAAATATCTCTATTTAGATACTAAAGTTTTCTCGCTCCGTCTTCCCTGCCTTTGATATTACTCATCTCACCACAATCTATAGGTTGGCGGAATATGAAACCTTTCGTGAGAATATGTTAAATGATGTCTGCAGGCCCAAGAAAAGTAGAATATACTGTTATTTCAGTTGATATCCTTGTCAAAGAATCTGGCTTGAGTGTTGCGAGGGAGGATTTCACTGTCCCTTTGCCACCTGTGGACTAGTTTCTACACACCAACATAAATTCCCAAGATATTATCCAGTTGTTTGGTCCCGGTCACTAGACACAAGCAATTTCATGGTTCTGTTTATATTAATCGGTGAAACCAGCTATGTTAATTTGTCACTGGGCCTGACTCAGATCAGTTTTTCAGTTTAGCTGGTGTGTTGACAGACCTTGGTTGTGCAGGAGGGACACAGGAGGCCGCGGCTGAAGTCCCCAAAGTGACTCCATGCTGTTGCGCTCCTTCAGATCCAGCAGCTGGATCAGGATGACCGGGTCTATCTCCAGAAGGCTGCTGCTGCCTGGGCCAACACCAGCAGCAGCTGCAGCGCCGCAACCACTGGCGCCACGTCCAGCAGCACCACTACGATGTAAGGAGCGTGCGGTGGAGCAGGAACCACCTGCAAACAGAAGCTCAATTAGTTCAAACACATCTACTGATGACTGTTATTCATTGCTCCAGTTTGTAATCTCATACTTATTTTTATGTACTCTTTTCGTTAAATGTTGTTAAATAAACTTTGATCACCTGGTTGCTGGGGTCAGGTCATACTAAGTAAATTAAATAAATGAGTTTGCAAGACTGACAGCTTTAAACACGGAATTATAAATAGTATCAAAACATAACATGATGATAAAAAAAGTTACTACACTTTGACACATTGTTCTGCGAATTTTGTTGAGCTCCACCGAGATCTAACACGCAACCCCCACACACACATGTACACATACATACACCAAGTGTTTCTATAATGGGACCCTGCAAGGGGCCCAGCACAGCAACAATGACTCATACTCTCCATGCCTTTCAACACCAACACAACGCAGAAGAGAACGAGGCCTTTAACTGAGTCAGTGCAATAAATATTTGATGTTTCTAACTTTGTATCAATTCATTGCTTCTCCTAGGCAATTGGTCACAAAAATAAGTCATCTGAAGACGTGACATTGGGTTTTTGAAATCTGATTTGCATCTTAACATTTTTTTGGGGGATGAAAACAGTCTGTTAGTTAATAAATAGTTACTCATTACTGCTGGCCACTGTTAGTAGAAACTCAAATTAACCCTGGTTCAGGGATATAATCATTTACATGTCTCCTGAACCTCAGAATCCGTAAAAGAACAAAGTTTTTAAATGTGTCACATTCTATAATAAGTGAGCCAGAATGTGGTGCTTTTTATAGTTGAAACTTGGCAACATGTAATATTATACTTTTTATATTATTTTTGATGAAAAACAGGCTTCCAAAGATACACTGATGTCACACATATCCTTGAGGTAATATGGACAAGGAGAGCATCACTGGAGCTTCATTTGTTGGCCTACAGCTGAACTTTAATGAACAGGTTTAATTGAAATGTCAGAGAAATGGAATCTCCTAACAAGCAAGTAGGTCTCTCCTGCAGACAGGAACGGTCATGAATATGATGCACAGCCACACATGTAAAGCTGTTTTGGGCCCCAGAAAGAATAGCTGCTGCCTTGCAGAGGACAATGAGGATTCCAATGTAAACCTGCTCAGACACAAATGGGGCAGACTTGCCAATTGTGTAGTTTAAATGTTTTTTTTTCATATTTGTGCAGAAGTTATACCAGATGCTCCATCCAAGTCATCAGGAAGCTCTCCTTCCTCAGCCTCCAGGTTCCCGATGAAGTCAACATCATTCTCTCCTGACCTGCGCAAGCAGATCAAACACGAAGCCATGTATTTCATAATTGCATCGGAGGAATAAAATGGGTCTCATCCATCAGGCATGTTCTTATACTTTTCATCTGTTCTTAGAAAAAGCAATAAAAGTGTTAACATGTTAGCAAACCGCAAATTGAGGGCAGGGAAAACAAAAAAGCAAATACTCCTGTGTAGTTACATTCTCCTGCCTTGATGGACATGAGTCATTTTCAGAATGTAAGAAAAGTGACCTGACACAACTTCCTCTCCAGGAGCAAAACCTAAAAGTGGGGATTTACCTCTGCAATAAAAACCTCTTAAAACAGAGACTAATCGGTGTGTCATGAGTCAAACTTCTCTCAGGTACTCAGAAAAGCACAAAACCACATTGTATTTCGGGAACTTCCGCATCATAAGAGAATGTGACAGTCTCTACTCACATGGTTTCCTCATCTATGTCATTCTCCTCGGTGTTGCTGGTGGCCGTGGAGCTCCCTGAGGTGCTGCTGCCGTCGAGTGGGTTCACTTCCTCCTCTGTTAGACAGTCCACCTCCAGGTCACCATCAGACAGCTCCTGAACAACACACAGACCCTGATCACACCACGCTGGCAACTTTTTCAAAGCATGTGAAAGGTCCAAACAAGGGATGTTACAAGAACAGATACTGGAGTTACTGGAAATATGGGAGAGAACTGGCATTCCTTTGACTAAACACACTATAAGAAACCATAAAAGTAAAGGTGTGCAACTTTGACTTGAGGACTTGAAGATAATGAAGTTTATTTCATTTAAACTATTTTATTTCCTCTATGATTCAAGACATGATCAGATGCTGAGTGAGGAAGACTTGCTGGAGATGGACCAGTTCAGTCAACATCAACACATTTTCAGTCTGTACCACCCTTACGTTACAGTCATCAAGCTGAGTCCTCTCTTCTTCTTCGCCTTTTTTAGTGTTGCTCAGAGTGGTCTGGATGTCGTCATCACTCTTGACTGAGCGAGGGTCTCGTTCAGAGGCAGTGGTTCCTGCTGCGAGCCTCATGTCTGGAGGGGAGGAGCTACGTGATGTCTGACGGCGAAACAGCTCGATGGCCAGCCTCTGAAAGCAGAACATCACACGTACCAGAGTGAGATGCAAAGTTAGTCAGAGCAGTGAGGAAAAATCATATGGAAGGCAGTTACACACACACAAACACGCACACACACACCTCTTTGAGGTTGTTTATCTGCTGGATGTAGCCGCTCTGGGCTGACTCCAGCTGGCTGATGTACCAGTACTGGTCTCTGCACTTTTGGAAGAAGGTGGGTGATCGAACCTGGTAGCTGTGAAACACATGCATGAAAAACACTCAGATCCTCTATGACAACATATGTACCGCTACTTTCTATCACGTCAGTAAATGAGTTTGTGTTTACCGGAGAACTAGTGTGTCCGTCTGCATGTTTAGGTAGCCCTCACTAGCCAGCAGGTCCAGTCTGAAGAAGCGGTTGTAACCCCAACATTCTCCAACCTCAAAGTCAGAGGCAAACTCACGAATAATATTCTTGGTAGCATCACTGGAGGCCTGGTGGACCATCTCCACACGGTACTCATACCTACACAAAATTAAATTTAGGGGATTATTTTGCAAGTCTTTCATAACATTATCTAGACACGTTGCAACTTTTTCTTTGTTATTTTAAAATTTGAAAAAACAGGCATGTCGGTCCAATCTGTAAATGTTGATTGTTTCAATCCCAGGCTTTGAATGAGTTGTACACATCTTGAAGAATGATTGCAACCAAATATTTATGTTCATCTTTCCAAAACTGACTTGATTTAGAATTGAATTAAATTAACATAACCTTTCATCAATCCCTGCTCCAAAACTGCAGTAAATCATCTTAAATCAGAGGCTTCGCCTTACGCCTCGCCATCAACAGGGAAGCAGAAAAGAATGTTTGGTGGAGGAAACTGATGCTTGAAGACAAAGGAGAGGTTTCATATCATGGCTTATTAAGAAAGGAAGACCTACTTTGATGTTTCAGGGAGTCCAGCAGACAGTTCCAGAAACACAGACAGGTAGTTTCCACGGACCACGCCATTGCCATCCTGAGAGTGCACGCAGCAAGAGTTACAAACACACAGATGGCAAAGCCAGCTCTGGAACTTGAAGACCCTGGCATTTTTCTCCAAATCTTCAAAACCAGCCATGTGTAACAATTGTACGGTCCAAAGATATTAACTGATGATCATTGGAGACTAGAATAACCACAAAATATTAACATAAAAAAAAGATTATTTCCTCATATTCTGTTTCTCAAAAAAGAAATATTACTGTAAATTGTCAAAACAGGAAGGGTTGTTGACTCCGTTACAAAGTTAATCAACTAATCATTGCTGCTCTGGTTCTCTAAAAATCTTGTCCATTTATATCTTACTTTGGGTATAAAAGAATTTTCTTGACAAAATATTGACTCATACTGACAACAGAATCAGTTCAAAACTCACTGGATAGACTTTGAGTCTCCAACAGAGCCCAGATATCTGGAGAGGAGGGCTGTAGACTGGGTCAGCCCGCTGCCGCAGAGTGCTACAAACACATCACCACAAACATGTCCTATCAAACGGTGTGGACAAAACATGGGGCTGCTATGAAATGGGATTCCTATTTGAAGATTAAGTATTTATTGCAGTATGCTTGGGGGCACTGCTGAGACCCTTAACATGGAACAAGTCTCCACTTTCATCAGAATGGGAAAAGCTCTTGAAACATAGTCAGTGGTGGGTGGAACTGCTTCAAAGAGCTCCTCATCCTCAACAACCTGCAGACCCCACAGATGTTCCTTTATCCCATATTTATCATAGTTCTTTTGTCCATTGCATATAAACAGTTGTTAATCGTTTCACAAGGAACGTTTCTCAACTTTCTAAAAATGGTGCTGTAGATACTACTTGCTGGAAAACAGCCACACTTGAGGGCCAGGGGAAAAGCACTTGCTTCAACCTTAAGAGCTGTCAGCTAAGATGCTGTGTAAAGATAAGAGCCGTCTGGAGCTTTGACCAAAAATACATTTACCTGAAGTTGACTAACACAAAAGTGCTGGAGTCGTAGGCAGGAACCAGCTCACTGAAAGCACATAAGAGTCTGGATGATGAGTTACAAAGCACACATTTTCCTACATCACTGGTAGCAAATGTGCTACCGGACATTTGAAAATGTACATAAATAAAACATTAAGGTCAACTGGTTACTTCAAAGCCACAGAGTTATTATTATCAAAAATTCAGTTTTCTATGAATATCAGCAAAGAGACACACTCGAGAAGCTGAAATCAGATCTTTTTGTTTTGTTTTGTTTTGTTTTTAATCCAACTTAATCTATTAATAATGCTCAAATATCTCCTTCTGAATTTCCATCTCAGCAACAAAATAATAATCAATGATGAGGATATTCACTAAAATGCAGCTCTGAACATGAAAACATGGCACACGTCCTTGTTTGGCCGCAAGAATTTAATTGGACCTTTCCTGGAGCGGAGCAGGTTACCTGGTGAAGTCTGGGGGGACCGGCGTGGTGACGAAGGACTGCATGGGTTTACGGTGGACCTGCTGGAACATGAGCAGGATCTCTGGGCTCTTTGAGATCAGTTCACTCTTACTACAGGAATGAAGCTGTTCAACACACAAACAGCAACATAATTTATCTCATGTTATCAGATGGTGGAAAGTTTCCTCCTTGTGCAAACACTCGCATTAGCAGCGGGAAAAAGAACTGCATTGTGACGGTCAGAAACACCAGAGAAATGCTGTGGCTACAAATATGTGCCAAAATGATCATGCTAATCAAATGTTAATAATAATACACTTGAACTGATCCGGGTCAAAAATGTGACACTGCTGCTATAAACAGATGCTGCTTACTGAATATGGACCCTAATGTGCAATGACTGATCCAGTAAAATGTGTCTCTCGTATCAACGTTACGTTTGTGAGACGGTTTACAGGTTAATATCCCAGGTATCGCTGTGTCTGCTCCAGTTATGGAGGAGGCAGGTGATGTTATCGTCCCATTCAAAATCATATTTGTTAAAAGAAAAACATCTAAATTATTAAAGAATGAAGAACAATATAGAGTACAGGGAAAAAAACGAGGGCTTCCCACCAACCTGATGCTCCACCTCCTGCAGGAGAGACTCCAGCAGCTCCGTCTCCTGGGTCAAGGACGTCTTCTGGCCTGATGGGGGAAAAGCGTTTCTATTTTCAGTGCACTTGTCTTGAACGTCCGCCCTGATGGAGGCTGCTGCGTGTTTATGTGGGCACTGAGTGCATGCATTCACTCAGACAGGATAAATATTTCATAATGTATATTGGCCATCGCTCCGCCATGAATTCTACAAAGGGAGCTTCTCAGTGTTCGCAGCAGGGCGCCTGCCTGTCTCGACCTTCAGGCTTGTCGTAGCACCAGCCTGGGCCTCTTCTAGGGCTGCAACGATCAGCATCGATTCATCCACCAGTTATTTTTACGATAAATCACGAAGCATATAAAATGTTGAGGAATTTGGAAAAATGATCATTACAATCTTCCCAAGGTCAAAGGGAAATATTCTTATTGCTTCTGTTGTCCACCCAACAGTCCAAAACTTAAAGACTCTTCTTTTCTGTTACAAATTGCTAAAACACAGTTGGCAAAGAAATCCTGAAGAACTCTAGTTCAATTAACTAATTGATTATCTAATTAACTGTTGCAGCTCTGCCGTCTTCCACACATTTAAGTTGATTCAAACTAAAGAGTAGTTTAGGCTATCTCCACTTGAGAAGCTTTTAAAAACCACTGCATTCTCATTTAAAGCCTGGCAGAGCAAAATAAACTTATGCTGTTAAAATTTCAAAATATTGATCCGCGTAATGGAAGCATCTTGGCATGTAAATCACAGTTCAGTGTTCCAGAGGCGTGTTCGAGTGATGCGTGGTGGGGTCCTACCCATGAGGGTGATGAGTTTGTTCTTCAGCTGGTTGTCCAGGCGGGCGATCATCATTTCCACAGCGTTTCGTATCTCTCTCACCCTCTCGTCCTTCGCTCCCCGGACAGCCTCCACATTCCTCTCCTGACACACGTTTCCATTCAGAGGGCATTACTGTGACTTTCCCTAACCACTACTTGACAAACTCTAAAATTTAATGCTTAAATTTTATGATCATAAAACGGTACAATTTATGCAGTAGTGGCTGATTTTGAAGGTGAGTCCACACAGTCTAAACACATACACTCATTACAACTTCAGACATCAGCTATCAATTGAGAACTACTTTGCCATCTAGTGGATATCAGCATACAATACATCCTAAACCTCCTCAATAAGTTTTTTTTCCCCAGCTCACTACATCTAAATCCAATATCTCGCTCTACATTTAACGACATGATTTGTTGCCTGTTTTTGCTTTTATTTTTTTGGCCTGGATCCAGTTCAGACCTGAATTAACCAAATAAGAAGCGTGACAGAAACATTAGGTCTGCTTCATCAAAATTACATGCATATCTTTATGGAAAAGTGACTCTTATAGTAGCAACATGAAATATTAACGGTGAGTGAAAGAAATCTCTTACAAGGGCATTTACTAAACATTTTGCTGCTTCCTTGTAGCTGAGCAAAATGTCACGGCTATTTAAAATTCTAATGTAGAAGAGCAAATGTTTTCATGCTGAAGGTTTCAGTGAGGTACTGTGGGACATGTTTGTGTGTCTCTTGTGCAGCGATCTGAACCACCGGGCAGTCCTCACCACTTCCTGCACCAGACTGATAAGCTCCATGAGGCGACGGCGAAGTTTGGCGACCTCCTCCTTCACCTTGGTGACGTGCTGCTCGTAGATCTCCACCAGAGGCTTGAAGGTGTGGCCGCCATGCTGAGCCCAGCGGAGAGGAGAACACGTTCAGTCAGTCTGAGTTCATTCTTAGTAATGACTTGATTCTTGTACCAGTTTTTGCAACACAACTACAACTACCATGAATGTATCCGCAGCAGTGAAACTACTTCTAACATGGTTATTCTATGTGAACACAAATGTAACATTAACCTTTCAGAACAAGTGGCTTGGTTAAAATTCTCTCTTTTTTTTTTTTTTAAACTGTGAAAGTTACCATGCCTCCCCACAGAGCACACTGGTGACAGATGCACTTCTTACAGGTCCAACAGAAAACACTCAGCTTCTCATGATGGTTCTCACATCTGCAGAGGAAAAACAACGATTGGAACAAAATCTCAATCAGGAAAAAAGCAGCCCTGTGATGGACTGGTGACCTGTCCAGGGTGAACCCCGCCTCTCGCTCGAAAGCTGCTGGGATAGGCTCCAGCCCCCCCCCCCCCCCCCCGCACGCGCGCGACCCTTAACAGGATAAGAGGAAGAAAATGGATGGATGGAAAAAAAACTCCTTTTTTGTTTCACGATTCAAAATGTCATCATTCAATATAGACACATTAAACTTTGCTCTAGTGTCTCCACAAAGTTTAGGAGGAATCAAAGTTTGGTCGACGGAAATTTTAAATACATGCAGACTCATCAATATGAGCATCTTCACATTAAAAAAAAGAAGGTTCACATTGTGAGCAACTAATACCATAAAATTGAAAATAATCTCTGGATATATGACATCATCGGTCTGAATCTATAATAGTAATTAACGTTCCATGTTCTTCTACACATTAATCAAGCACAGACGTGACAGGGAGGTGACGAGGTGCTCACTTGTCCTTGTCGTTGTCTTCGTGCTTGGTGAGGCTGCAGAGTTGCAGTGTGTCCAGCTGCTGCGTGACCTCTTCTGCCCAGCGACAGTTGACCAGCTCCCGAAGCTGCAGTGGAGCCCTGGGTGTCACAACACAACAACGCCTGTCATTAAACCATTTCAGGTTTTCTGAACATCACAACAGCTTTAATGTTAACAGTGAATCCATTTTAAACATTCTAGTCTGTGTTTAAGTATCAGAAGTGAATATTCCACATGAAAACAAACCGCTGGGAAGGGAATCTGGTTAGAAGAATTCAACTGGCTAATTTGTCGTATCGCAAACGAAAAATAAACAATTCTGTGTGCAACAGCATTGCTCTGGTCATGTGGGAGATTTAAGGTTGTTCAATATCATCCTCAGCAATTAGACACACGTACCAAAGGTCAATCTGATACTGGTCGGGATTGAAGTGATAAAAGCTGCACAGGAAAACCTCACAAACGTAAACAGTGTATGGTCACAGGAGGAGGAGATTTCCATATCTCAAAATTTTATTATTTAAGAATATACAAGTGGGAGATGGGCAGCCAGGTGCTGAAATTACACTTTATTCAGAGGTGGTTTGCATCCTGTAACACCAGCTTAAGTGGTATTTTTCTCTGCCAAAGGGCACTGTAGTGGCAGCATCATCAAAAGCTTTGGCTGCGCTCCTATTGTTTATGGCTTATCTCTTGTGTTTTGTCCTCAGCGTGATCATGTCCCAAGGTTTCTAGTTTTTACTTCTGTGAAGTCAAAGCAAATTCCTACAAACAAAATTAAAATGGTGATGAAATATTTAATCTCACCAGAGTGAACTGAAGCTGATGTAACAAATATAAACAGCTATAAAAAACTAATTTGACATATTCATCCATTTGAACATTGACAGACTAAAAGGACAGCTCCCTGAGAGGAGCAGGGACTTACCGGCAGTGTGGACACTGGGCTCTCTGCTCTGTTAACCATCGCTGTCAAATAAAAGACTCCAGTTCAGTGAAAATTGCATCTAAATGAAATCAGTGCAAAGACACCTTGATGCCTGATAAAGCTTTATACTCTGTCTCAATGGACACGGAGATGATGAAACTACAAGTTTAACTTGCAAAAATAAGCTAACATCTGGCCTGTTCCCTCAGAACTGACTATTAAATGCAGGAAATCAACACACTATTATTTTGTATCATAATGCAAGGAATGAGGGTTGCAAGGAGAAAACGCTCTGGTCTCGAGTTGGATTAACAGACGTACTCGTATGCAGCTGAAGCAGCAGAGTTTGGAGCAGTGTGGACAGAGACGAGCATCCCTCAGTTTCTCCATGCAGATGAAACAGCGAAACACCTCGGCGATGCTCTGCACAGTGACAGAGGAGAGACATGGATATCAGCTCAGTAAACGCCCTCCAGAAAAAAAAAAAAAACGGCTAAAAAAATTTAACATCTCAGGTTTCACAGAGGTCAGCAGGTTCAAAACAGAGCTGTTGTACTGGTTCATGTTGATTGTAAAAGTGCACCTGACTGAACACAAAATGAAACCAAAGAAATATATGCTGTATTTATCAAAATAAAGTTGGTAGTGATATTTTTGGACACAAGCAAATGATACAACAGAGCAGAAATCAGCGATCTGCAAAAGCTCACACAAGGTGAATTCAGACTGGAGGAAGGTTCAACAAATTTAAACTGTTGTTGATGAAGTGCGTTTATGCTTCTAGCACCTCTCATATCAACAGGGTTGACCTCCAGCTGTGCAGTGGGACGTGTGTGATACTTACCTCAACGCTTTGCTCGTCCATCTCAGCCAGTTTGAGCTCTTGATGTCAGGAATGAAATAAAAGAAATTGTGGCCAGTAGTCTAAAGAAAAAAAGACAAACCCCCAAACATAAGTACACGCATTCCAAAATGCACTAAAGGGCTGGGCTATTCAATTCTTTTTCTATAACTTTCTGCAATTAACCAGAGAATGTCTCTAACCTACTCCAGTTTAACATGCCACGTAGAATTGTTTAAGTCATTTATAGCAATGTATTCAACTAGCAATGATTTTCAATATCCATCATATGAGTACTAGTATTATTTTGCATTATCAAATTCAGTGCGAATGACTTTCTTTTTGAAAAAAAAAAAATACACGAACGAGAAGTTCGTCCCTACAGGAAAAAAGGAACAGATATGGACGAACGAGAGCAGAATGACAGATTTAATCACAAGAATGTGAGGTCAATCGAATTCAAAGGCCCACTTCCAGCACTAACGCTAGCACTTTATATGTCTAAATAACCATAACATACTTGGCTAGAAGAGCAACGACAGTGTCTACTAGCATATATTAGAAACACAAGAAGCCGGAATAAATAGATAACGTTTGTGGAGATGAGAGGCCAGCTAGCTTGCTGGTGTTAGCAAGGATAACTCACCTTCGTCAGTTACCTGATAAACCAACGTTTAAAGAGCATTGAACTACATTATTTAGTCTAAACCAGCGTCGACTCCGCTGCTTTAACTGCCACTAATAACTCCCACCCCCTCCCCCCCCAAAAAATAATATCCGAATTCAGGAGCTTCAATCCGAGGACATTAATGGCTGTTTTTACTCTGAATCGAAGATGAAGCGGTAGCAGGGATGTCTGTCCTCCCGAGCAACCACCAATCAGAATGCTCCATTTTCTTCTTCGCTGGAGTTTCTACTGTTTACCGTTTGTCGCGCCGCTTGAGAAGCACTACTGCCACCGTGTGGTTGGAGTGTTTTGCGCAATGGACCGCAAAAAACATCATCATCGGTCATAAATTGAAACTTAAATTTCATTTTTTTAAATTTGTTTTTCAAACAAATCACCTAACTTTGTCAGCTTTTTGGCACATAACACTGTTTTGTATTTATCGTATTTATTTATTTTATTTTTTGCCACGTTTGTTCTTTAACTTCTTTTTTTAAAACTAGTGAGAAAATATTGCTGTAGGACAAAGATTTGGTAAGTGTACTGTAGTTAAGGTGGGTATCTTTCAATGCTGTTATGAACAATGGTGTTTTGCAATGAGGCCGTTTTCAATGAGGAACCAGTTATTAATCGACACTGTGTTTCTGTAAGGTTGTGGTGATTTCAGATGGTCCAATGTGATTTTAGAAGCTTTTATCATGATATTTCAAGTGATATTGTGTGCTCACCCATGACACAAATTATTCACACAAGTTTATTGTTAATCATCAATTTCACAGTGTCATCAGACATCAGGTGTTTTCACCTTGCACATAGACTTGAAGATGAACTGAGAACAATTATTGTTGCTAAATAATGTACAGATATGTTTGGATATGGCTCAAAAACACAGTTCCACAACCTAAGATGTATAATTTCATTTTATTGAACAATCCAACATTTATTATAATATACGGGTGGGTTTTGTTTTCTTTGCACGACAAAGTTTCCAAATAAGATGAGCGCTTGAACTCAAGGGGAAAACCATGTCAAACCCAAGGAACGGCAAAAATAATTACATCAATGAACAATCTCACAAAAACTAAAAAAAAAACATGTTTGAAATAAAAGAAAAAATATGGTCGAATAAATTTGACGTTTTCTTAAAATGTAGAATAAAGCAAACTCTGGATAAACCGCCGAGGTGACAATAAGCAGTCTATTATTCAATTAGTTTACTGATGACTACAATCCGCCAGTCGAAGTCCACGATCAGGCGCCTCTCAGGTGGAATAATAAACATTGTCTTGTCATCCACAGGTCTCTGAGGATGCCTCCATTCAACCTCTTTGTGTGAACACACACATTTGCAATAACCCCATTGTTGTCTTATGCAAACAGTCTGAGGCTGGATAGGATGCATGGAGGCATATGCAAATCGGCCCATCAGGCAGTGCAGGGTAGAGGTGAATGTTTTCTCCACTTAGGAAAATGCCAATGAGCAGCTGTGGATTACCAAACTTTTTATTCAATTTTCAGTCTCTTATTGAATAATCAGTGAGAGACGACGACATCTGGAAGCAACTGTTTACCTGAGGTGAGTTACTGCTCCAACACAGGCTCGTGCATGAGATCATCTGCTAAGAGTTGATGTGCTGAGGGACTGCTCTGTGAGAGGCAGCCAAGTCTCTGCTTGGGCTTTATGGCGAATATCTTCCTCGCTTATGAATATTATAACTAGTGATCACGCAGGAGAGCAGTTTGTGTGGCGGAGTGCAGGGGAGGGCTCATTAGAATAAACTCAAGATCATTTTCCTGGGTGGCCTGAGTGCTTCATTGTCCTGGTAAAGTTACAATCGTGTAGGAAAATCAGCTATATTTATCATTACAGATAGTAAGATGAGCACAGACACTCTGGAGCAGTCGGACACTCCAGCGGATCAGGCAGGTAAGTGGGTTTTCACCTTCCTCATGGCGCAGAAAAACACAGCTGATCCATTTCAACACATACAGATGGGACTCACCAGCATTTTGTTTATGCTGAAGGAGTTTGTTTTTGCTCTTCAGAAAATGACTTAAAGATCCATGAAGAAAGTCAAATTGGAAGATTTCTACTGTCAAGAGCCAGTTGTAAAGGGAAAAGATGTCTGGAAGTATTTGACAATGACTTGATTTATCTGAGAAATGACCTTTTTTGACTGTTTTAGCAATAAAAACATTCACTTGCCACTATTTGCTACACCCGTATAAGGCTAATACAATAATTCATCCTTCATGGGGATTATAATTTTCAGTTTGGTCAACTGTTGTTATGAAATAATATTTTATGGAACATCCCGCCTCCTCCGCAAACATTTTAGCCTAAAAATGACCATTATAATAAAAATTAAATAAAAATTGAACATTAGAAAATTTTGTTGCATATTAAAGGGAGGAATGCTTGTTTTTGATTCTGCATAAAAAAAAGAATATTCATCTAATCCAGCTTTTTATTACAGAAAAATCAAACTTTTTGGTACCTGCTTTTTAACCTTGCTTTTCACCTTTTTTTAAACGAGAGAGAGAGTAGGTATGATGCTTTGACATAAAATAAATGCAGAATAAATAAATACTAATATAAAATCCCATTAAAAGTCAAGTAGGGTGAAAGAAAGTGAGATATTTGAACACAAACACTACACATCTCCTGCTGTTCCTGTGGGTTTCATTAATTTTTTGATATCAAAAACATTGATCAGATGTAGCTTGTGGCGTGTTTCAGGAAGAAGAGGCAGAATACCAAAAGGTCACTGTACTTAGTCATGAATGAACCTTAGGCTACAGGTGGTAACTACAGCTCAGGTGACCAGATAGTTGCTGCTGCTCAACAATCTTTGAAGCTTCAACTATTTCTGTTTGCTGAGAACAACATTTAAGAGTAAATCTATCTGACTTGACCAGCATCTTTAACCTGCTCCTATTTCATATGGAGCCTTGTGCGTGTTTCTGTGTGGGACTGTGTGTGTGTGTGTGTGTGTGTGTGTGTGTGTGTGTGTGTGTGTGTGTGTGTGTGTGTGTGTGTACACTTGTTTTTTGTTATCTATTGGAGACCTTGTCTGGTATGAACACTAACCTTATCAGGACCCCTAGCCCTCATGGGGACCAAAGACCGGGCCTAATGCAGCAGAACTGAATTCATGAACACCTGGTCAAAGTTAGAGTGACGGTGTAAATTGCAGTCAGCTTGAGGTTGAGGTTAGGCATCAATTAGTTAGAGTTAGGGTTAAGATTAGGGCTTGGGTTAGGATATTCATATGAATGGAAGTCAATGGAATGTCCTAAGAAGGATAGCTACGCAAACCTGTGTTTGTGTGTGTGTGTGTGTGTGTGTGTGTGTGTGTGTGTGTGTGTGTGTGTGTGTGTGTGTGTGTGTTTGTGTGTGTGTTGGCAGTTGGTTACTATACCAGGATGCACCTGAAGCTATTTGCTGAGTAACGCCGGCTGCCCGGGGCTGAGAACATCACTAAAGCAAAATACGGAACCAGCAACAGAAATGTGGAACTTTTGTTTAGACAATGGAGAGAAGTGAAGGGCTCTTTGTGTGAAAATGTTCTTTTTTTTTTTTGTCAATATGCGGCTGTCAAGACTGTTTTTGTCAGTATGACAGCAGGTCACATCATGACTTGCCCCATTACATCTGTTTTTAGGAGGTTTTATCGTATTAACGTTAAATTTGATAAATACTTTCAACCCCTAGGTTTTTCATTATGTCTTTGCGCACTTTGTGCAATCTTGTCACCTATAAATTATTATTTATACCTGCACACACTACCTTTCAGTATTTTATTCAAATTCTACACACTGTTGTCTTGGTCCAGACAGGCTTCTGTTCTCATTAAGCTTCAAACTACCAAAACTACCAAACCAGGAGTTTGGGAGATACATACATAGAGACCAGCTCGTTAGCACAGTTAACGAAGAGAATAGTTCCTCATCTGAGAGGAAAACTGGGAAGTCAAGAGTGCTTCCTGCTGAAGAGGAGTCGCTGTCACATCGTCAGTTTAGATCTCACACAGATTTCTACGAACCAAATATTGGAACAATTCCAGATTTTGAACAGAAAGTACCCACCCTGGCCTGAAGTGGAGCCTCACTGACTTGATGATCAAGCTCTGTCCCCGTCAGATGTATGAGCAGGTTGGGAGAACGTCACTGGAGAAAGAAAAATAAGAATTTCACAGGAAGAAATTTGATGTGTTGTTGTTTCCTGCTGCTTTCGTGAGGAGCAGGTTATGGTGAAGGAAGCAGAGCTACAAGCTTATCATTAAGTGCATCATTTAATACATAATTACTGATTCTTTTGTAATTTTTTCTGACAAAAAATGTGATTACTTCATGTTTGCATTAGTCCTCTGTGACAGTGTGAGCATGTATTCTCTGCTGAGACACTGGAGGACGTCGTGTTGGCCTCTAGACTCTGTAGACATGTTTAGAGACCAACTATCTGGTTGATTAACCAACAGTGGAGACGTCTTCTGGTCGTAGGGCTCATGGAAACACAGAAAAGAAAGCATGAATCAGGACAGAGGGGATGACGTCTCCCCTGACGTTTTCTTAATGCTGTCTGGAGGATTTTTTTTTAAATTCTCTTTACGGGATGAAAACAAGTGGAAACATAGGATGAGCCAGGGAACGAAGTGTGCAGTCGAGTCAAGGAGTTCTGATCCAGTGAGTCCTAAAACAAAGGCCGATGGTACTGCAGGTACTGCAGCCGGCCCAGAGGTCAGACATTCACTTTTACAAAACAACTTTTGAAAGTAAGTTCAAATAGATATGCTTATATACACGGCTGTGATACTGAGTTTGATATTGGGACAACCTGAATCTATCAGCCTCGATAAAGCAGAGGTGTCACTGTTTGAGCGACGCTGGCATCGCTAACACGTGACAGTTATTCATTGTTTTGTGTATGTGGAGGAATTCAACTGCACTCAGCTGTCATGGGAGCTTATTTACATCAAATACACTGTTTATGAAATAAAAATAGACGGAAACACAATCTTAGGCTGGTGCATTCATATTGCTCTCAAGCCTGGGACCATCCATTGCATCCATGCATGTGTGTGTGTGTGTGTGTGTGTGTGTGTGTGTGTGTGTGTGTGTGTGTGTGTTTCTTTTTGTGCTGTGAGCCAATTTGCATGTCGTGGTCATTTTCATATTTGTACTGGAAGTTGGCCAATGAAGCTGGTTGTGCTGGGGGCAGTGGCATACAGAGTGGTGCCATTGAGGTGGTGGAAGTGTGTGTGTGTGTGTGTGTGTGTGTGTGTGTGTGTGTGTGTGTGTGTGTGTGTGTTTTCGTGTGTTTCAAAGAGGTAGTGAATTGCAAGAGATGCACCATGCAAATATCTCCCAACACACACACACACACACACACTCACACACACACACACACACATACACACACACACACACACACACACACACACACACACACACACACACACACACATACCCACAGCTCATTTGACATTCAAATAATGTGAGCTCATCAGCAGCCCTCCTCCTCCATCAGCACTCCTTCTGACCTCTCATATCCTCCAGCTGTACAGTTCAGCAGGAAAATTGTTTGTCTTAAAAAGTCAGAAAACTGCTTTGAACAGAACTTCTTAAAAATTCTGTTCATGAAATATTAAAAGGCTGCAAACTTCAGTGATATTCTTTGTTCAATAGTAAAAGCTAGGTGATTGAAGCCTACTGTAGTTTGGTCACTGCAGCAGCAACAACACACACTCCCACCTTGATTTTATTTGTCCTGATTGTTACTTGCAGGTGTGAAATGTCATTTATTGTTGCCACGTTTTAAAATCGGTCTTTTCTTCCATTCAGAGCAAAAGGGAATCGACTTCAATCGACAAGTGGGTAACAAAGTTTATGTTTTCTCATTAGGATTTTGGGGTTTTTATTTTCAGGTCAAATAATTCCCAGATTGCTGTGTGTTAAGTTTTAGATGCCAGTGGTAAACAACACACAACAGCGTCATCCACACTGTGTTTTTAATCGTTTTTGGATAATAATGGATGTCTAGGAGTGAGATATACATGTTTTAGGAGTTTAACAGTCTTTGAACTTGTTGACAGTAAAACATGTAGATTGGAAAATCACCTGACAGTGTGTCCTCTCTTAAACTTGACAACAAAGCTCAGCTGGAACATAATAAACCCAGAAGCACCCGTGCTATTGACTGTGTCTTCACCCAAGAAGATGGCCAACATCCTGAGGATAAACTACCTGCTCCCCACGCGAGTCAATAATGACTCTCCTCTCAGCTCTGCAGACACACCTCAAATAGTTTGCAGCTATTTGGAGACTTCAAACATTCATTTTGGCAGGGAAGGACTTTAATGACTGTGTTCTCAGGAAGTGTAAAGGCTCCAGAGGATGAAGGGTGGTTGGGTGGTATTTGCATACTGGCTGGCCCACGGGGAGGGAGTCTATCACTCTTGTATCTTGTTTAGTGACCAAACAGGTCCTGGAGCGAGTGAATAAGAGAGTGCACGTCCACATGCTTGTAAACATGAACCTGATTGGCCCAGAGATTATGAACGTTTCAAAATAAAGTGCCATGTGGTTGTGCTTGTGATGTCTTAGATAAAGACAGAGGACATCAACGTCTCACCTCACTCAGCCGCCACACTGAAGACATGTCACATGACACAGAGTCCAGCGCTGCCCGGAGGTCAGATGACGGGGGTAGGACATCAACTTGTTACATCTAAGCGTTCTGACTGAGCTGAACTCAGGTTGTTGCCTTCTGTTTATCGATTCCTGGAAGACCACTCACTAGCATCAGCATTCAAGTATAGGGACATTTTTTTTTGTCTGTTAAAAAGGAATTCATGTAATAAATTTAAACACATTGGCAAAGAACTTTTTTTTCATTGAAGAGGCGTGAGAAGAGAGTTCAAACTCATTTTCGGATGTATTTTTCGTTCCGCTCCAGGACCTCAGCTCTCTCCATGCCATGCAGCAGCTGGTTCTGATGCCACCATCTCACCTGTCCTCTCCCTCCCCCTTCCTGCTCTCCCAGAGCCCCACCAGCCACCAAGGTGGAGTAACGCTGAAAATATGAAAATCACTCTTATAAATCCACAAACATACGAAAGGAAACACTTGGTATTTGTGAGGTGATGAGAATTTTTCTTGCATCTAAGTAACTCTGTGACGAGAAATGTATGTATACATTCACAAAATAGACGTTCTGTGCCTCTGTGAAACATTGTGGAACAATTAAACCAGAGTCTAATAGTCAGCGACAAATCATTGATCCAAACCTACTGTTTTTCCTTTGCAGCCCTTCTGCAGCAGAACCTGCTGTCACTTCCTGGCCAGGGTCAAACTGGTCTCCTACAGCATCAACCTGGACTGGCTTTGACTCCACAGGTACCTGCAGAGACCATTTTCCCTCAACACAAAGTTTAACGCACGAAGAACAAATTGATCCGTCGGAACTTTAAGCATAAATCATGATGTTCAGGTAAACGCAAGCAAGGACAAGAAGCCCCTACTGAAGCAGGGATTGGCAAGCATGGATGGAAGAAATAATGTTACCTTAAAAAAATGACAGGAAAATAAATTCAGCACATTGGTTTCATTGGGCAAATTATGATTAAGATAAGACACACTTGGTTACACTTGGCAGTCGTTATGGAATTTTAAAGATGTGACCTTCACATCCCTACAACACTGTGTGCAGCAGAATTGATCCAAGGATACGTCTCTGTTTCATATATGAAGAAAAACAGTAAATCATGCATGTATTTAAGTAGTAAGAGGCCAGAGAAGCAGACCAAAGCTCTGAATACCAGTGAGAAACCCAAACACTGAGTACTGCAGATATATGAAAAAAACACATAGGTTTGTCAAAACTGTGTCTTTTCCTCTTTGAAATCAGTTATAGACTGAACGAGCACACATAATAGGGTCTCAGGCGAAGCCCCTAATTATGGCTGTGCTGTGTTTGTGATCCAGGCGATGAGTCGTTCTGGTCTGGCTGGACCGTCTATGGAGAACCACATGGACATGTCCCACCTGCAGATGCCTAAACACATGGCGGTGCCCGCGCAGGATGAACCCAGTGACCTGGAGGAGCTGGAACAGTTTGCTAAAGCTTTCAAACAAAGACGCATCAAACTTGGTTTTACTCAGGTACTCAAGAGGGAGAATTATGTTGTCACAGTGATCAGTGACTGCAGGGATTAATTTTGATTTTCACAGCAGAGATATATGGTATTGAAGATTCTTTTTTGATATCAAATCTCCAAATTCACTGATATGTGCACGTGTGTTCAATCGTGTGTGTTTGTGTGTGTTTGGTCCACCACAGGGAGATGTCGGCCTTGCCATGGGAAAATTATATGGCAATGATTTCAGTCAGACCACCATCTCTCGCTTCGAGGCGCTGAACCTCAGCTTCAAAAACATGTGCAAGCTAAAACCTCTGCTGGAGAAATGGCTGAGCGATGCAGGTGCAACACCAGTCAATGCATTTTTAATACGCTCTGACAGATTATTGTGGTTTGTGGTGAAGAGCACAGAACAAGAGAACAAATATAAAACTCAGGAAAACTATTTAGAAACAAAAAAAACTCAAAAACAAACTACCATCACTTAATATGAGTTTATTATCAGTTTTAAAATGATAATCAATCCATGTTTAATACCATAACTACTCTAATTCAACCATCAACACTGTTCTGATCAGCCACAGTGCCGACATTTGCAATGGTTTAAGATTTTGTTGCAGGGATCTAAAGTTTGGAAATGTATGCTAGTTTCTGTGTTGGCCTTCAAAATAACTTCCAGATTCTGTGAAAGGTAGTACTGCTGCAGTAAAAATATGCATTGTAAATATTATAAATATGTCTTCATGTTTTCAAGCGGACAAAACACTGAACTTATAATTTTACTTCTTTACAAGCCCAAAAAAACATACAATGTATCATAGTTTGTAAAGCACCAGTTTGAGTCAAATTTAGTGAAGAATTAAGTTCCCGCCATAAAGAAGTACTGGGATAAAAGCAAAAACTCCACCTACAGACCACCATGTAGTTGCACTCAATGTCCACCTCTAATAAACAATTGAGAAGAAAAGTTTGAAACCAGTGTTGAAACTATGAAGCTCCACCATGTCTGATTTAAGTTTGGCCCGTTTATACAAACTAATTACCTGCTAATTATCATGACGTTTGTTTCTACATCAGAGAACTCACCTTCTGACTCGATGAGCAACCCTACTTCTCTGCCACCACTGATGGAGGGCTACGGACGCAAGCGGAAAAAGAGAACAAGCATTGAAACAAACATCAAGCTGACTCTCGAGAAACGTTTCCTGGACGTGAGTTCGAGGTCGATTCATTATCTTCACGGTGAACGTGTGCTGCCTTCTATTTTCTGTTTATTGGACGTGGCCTCGCCGTCGTAATGACAGTTCAACATGAATGTAAATGAGAACATCATCTGCATAACATGAGAAATTACACCTCCTCTTTAAATTACTGCAAGCATCTTTTCCAAGATACAGTTCACTTATAAAACCTCTGTAACTCTTTGATGTTCTTTCTGTTTAGTGCTTATTAGCATACATGTGAACACTTTATATTAAGACGAGGTGAACGTTTGTGCCGGTGTTAAATGTGCACGCCGGTTATTGTTGTCAGAAATAACCTGGTAAGCAGAAATAGTTCATCAATCATCAAAGTGATCATGCCACAATGTAGAAAAGTGTCCACACAGCATGATCACATGACATTAAATCAAACCAAAACATGTTTATTCGGTTAAAAATGTGGTGCTTCATACTCACTTTTTAAAACTGTAAATAGTTTCAAAATATGACCAACTTAATAAAAATGTGATCAAGCTCTTGGTGTTCCCATGTGGACACTTGAAATTATACGCATTTGGTTTTCAGAACCCCAAGCCCAACTCAGAGGAGATAACCCTGATCTCAGAGCAGCTTTCCATGGAGAAGGAGGTGGTTCGTGTTTGGTTCTGTAATCGGCGTCAGAAGGAGAAGAGGATCTACTGCCCGGTGGCTAATTTACCCATCAAATCACACAGCTACAACGCCAGAATGGTTAGACACGAAAACATGTTGCTTGCGTGTCTCGTGAGACTGTTCCATTAGACAGACATTGTTGGTCATACAGTGAACACGTTTGCGAGTCTCAATGAGAATTTTGTCTGTTTACACTGTTTCAGGCCTCAGCATCCAGATCCTATAGTCCTCTGACAGGTGGAGGCAAGTAATGTTTCTTACTTTCAAATAATGACAGAGTCTCTCATTGATAAGCTAAGATTAACCTTTCTTCAGTGGGGAAAGTGGCACTGTAACAGCAGCAGAAACAAAGAAGTAGCAGCATAAAAAGTACAGAGCAGTAAATAGCAGAAACTATCATAAACTTCAGTAAAAAAAACAACTATAAAACACTATAATTTACCATCATAAACTACAATCAATTACATACTCAGCTCACTAGAGTTTGGGGATGTTATGTACACTGGAGGGTTTTATGTCATGAGGAATCGCTTTTCTTACATCAGAGTTAAACTGACATGAGAAGGATACTCACAATTTACAGCTTCACAATGTTCCGCTTATGTATTTGACGGACAATCAAACCTGCTGAGGTAAAAAAAGTACATTGTTAGTGGTGTGTGTGAGTGTGTGTGTGTGTGTGTGTGTGTGTGTGTGTGTGTGTGTGTGTGTGTGTGTGTGCACGCAATCCACCGGGGAATCTTCAGTAATGTGACTTTTTTTCTTCCAGTTTCATCAAATTCCTCTCCAAACAGTGCAAGCCGTGAAGTTTCTCCCAACAGCCTGTCCACAGCCTCTTTAGCATCTCAGGTCAACCCAGCGTCCTACAGCACACCAGGGTATGAAACCTGCACCTGCTTCTCTAGTTTACAGTATATTTCATTTGTTTTTTTAAAGTATTTATCCTGAGACTCTGTGTTTCAGGCCCTGGTACCGCACGTGGAACGCATATCACCACTGAGAAACACGGACTGTATCTATAAGAAGCTTCTGAAGATTGTTTTGTTGTAGAAGGATGTACAGTCAAGATGAGATCTTCCGGCTATGAGGAGGATTATGAGAGCCAAACCTTAGACGAATACGTAGGACACAACAGCAGCACAAGCCGGGGACTGTAACTACACTGCTGTTTCTCTATAAGACTCTGCTTCCATCGGCGTAAACATGAAGAATTCACAGGAAACACACAGGAACAAGGTTTGAACGCTCCAGCTATGCTAAGCTGTGTATACACTAACGATCCATACCCAAGATCAAGACTGAAGCAGTTGCAACTGTGACGGTTATCACATTCCTCTTCACTTTTGTTATTTTCTTGCATAAATTAGACTTACTGGGGTTTGAGGTCACCTGTTTGGTCACCTGACAAGTGATATTATTAGTCATTTATTGTTTTTAGTTATTTTTTTGGGGGGGGGACTGTTTATGCGAGGACAAAACTACAGTTACAAAAGATGTCATGAAACAGAATTTGCATCTGTAAAATTGTCTGTCACCGCCCTAAAAACACATTTCCCTGAACAGCTTAACGTACAAAATTAAGATTCCACAACAATACACAATTCATTCTTCTGCCATTTCTCATGAGAGACTCCATTGAAGTTAAATATTTGAGTTAAACTCCAGTTAGAGTGGCCTTTACTGACAACACTGATGTAAAAGCATGACTCCAGAGTCCTGGTGAGGAAGGTTGCATTTGTTTTTGTGTGGCATAATCTGAATAAATACAAAGGATGTGTTTTCCAATGGTTCTTTGATTGTAGCTTATTTAGTCATGAATATACTGAAATATTTCAGACCACATCTTCTGATCAATGATTCGCTCTAATTTCTCAGCTGCAATCGTACGTGAAGGTCTCATTATGCCTCTGCAATAAGGTGGAGAAAACTCTGCTGCATCACCAATCTCTCCCCAAAAAAATACCAGAATACCCATCCTGGTTGTGTCCTTGCAGTCTTCCAGGTCCTGCATTGAAAATAATGAAATCGAAGGCTGACGCACCTACAACCTGAACAATCAAGCGCAGAGTTCATCAAGCGCCTCATTGAAAGCAATATGAGGCCTTCGATCCAGTGCTATGCTACATTAAGTCTCCTGTCTGACTCGGTCTTTGCTGCAGTGGTTTGTAATTAAAAGTGATGCAGCTGTGGCCTGATATTCAGGTGTTGGGGGAGAGAGTTTCTAACTTTTCCAGAATTTTCTGGCTTTATTTAAAACTTTTCAAGGGATAACCGATCACTATGTAAATAACTCTTCTCACTGTGAGTCATGAATTTCATCATCAATCTAAAAGTTTCATATCAGAGCTGCCAGATTAAAACTGTCCAACAAGCGCCGACAAGATGAAAGTCAGGACTCTCAGGATTTTGCTCAATAATAAATAATTTCACCCTTAAATTTAGCAGAGATGAGAGTTGGAAATATAACGCTGGTGGGATTCTCCTGACCATTAATTAAAAAAACAACAACATTGTCCTCAGGGATCAATGGCTTCCTGTCTAATCTGGCAGATTAGATAGGAAGCCCGTCTAAACTGACCTGACGTGTGGGCAATGTGATGATGGCGTAACCATGAGACACGGAAAAAGGAACACAATTAAGAAAATGGACAGTATGTACACTTTAATGATAAAATATTAAAATAAACAAGTTAGAATGATTAGTCATAAAAAAGCGTCTCCATAAAGACATATTTCTCTGTTTTACAATAAAAAGAAGGCCTCAATCATCAGTTTAGTGCCTTGAATCGTCCACTGATGACGTGATTTCCTTTCATCCAAGATCAAAAACATCCGTCGACAGTCCAGTGAGGTCGGTTTTCTGAAGTCAGCATCGTTTCCCTGGTTGGCGTTTGAATCGGCGTTTAGTGGTTTGACAGATTTCTTTCGAACCTGGAACAAAAAAACTGAATCAGAAAATTCAAGGTTTGATGATGGACCTACATCACATGTTCAGATTAAGTCACTCTGAATGGTTTGATAAAAGTACAATATTGAGCCTGTTAGTAGACCGATTTGACTGATGTCTCATTTCAGAGTTTGTGTTGTCCCGTACGTGCAGATAGAAAATCTTTTTGCTGATATTTTGGATTGATCATAATCTAAAAAAAAATTGTAGTTGGTGTCATTTGCAGTTATTATATTCAGAGTGAAGTTCTAATTTCAGTGCAATGATGTCAGTTTAGAAAATAGATGCCTTGGATAAACACTTTTGAGGGACCACAGTGAAGCGAAAAGACCATACACAAGCATATATATAGACAACCAAACAAAAGAGAGGTTCATTGAAAAGTCGAACATGCCGAGAACCTTGAGTCTACAGTTGTAGCAAAAACCGCAGCTGTTTCTGCTTCTTATTCGCTTCCACGAGAGCCACGTCCACACCAGCCTCGAACCTCCTTGTAAACCACCCTGGACAAAAACTGAAGAAAAACAACACACAAAAACTCAAGTCAGAATTAGAAAACTGCAGAAACCTCACTGTCACTCAAATGTAACGTTTGACCGTCACTAAATGTTCTATGACAACAGTGAAGAGAAGAAGTGTTGTCTCTCACCAGACAGGCCAAGAGGTCAGCAGAGATGAGCATGTAGAAGACGTTGTTCCAGCCAGTAGGAGAGATCAGACCAGCTAACAGGGGACCCAACGCGGCTCCTACAACACACCAACATCAATACACCGAAACTGTCAGTTGACTCTGCTAAACTGTTGAGGCGTTAAAAAAAATTGAAAACTGGATACACTTTGACTTTTGACTTTGACTGCAAAGCTGCTAACATAACCAGTGGCTGGAGGGTGTATCGGTCACGGAGCCGTGAAATGGTTCAGATTTACCTACTGATCCTGTCCCGTCAATAATGGCCGTCACCGTCGCCAACGCTCTGGAGTTTCCTTTCAGACTCTCATGTGTTCCCTTGAGCAGAGACAAATACGGTAAGATCCACCGTCACCCCGGGGAAGGCAAATAAAGGTTGGTGTCCTTTTAATGTCTCGTATAGAGTCTCACACACACACACACACACACACACACACACACACTGCCAAATGAAGGAGCGGGCAGGTGTGTTGGTCTTACCAGGTCAGCAGATACCGCAGTAGTGATGAGGGCGTAGGGTCCGTTCACCAGGCCTCCACACAACAGCAGCATACCTGCGTAGGGAGCACCAGCACAGCGAGGACAGCCACTTAGTTCTGATGGAAATCCATGTTTGAACATTCTAGGCACAGTCAAAGCAGAGCCGGGTTTCTGGCACAACTCCGCCAACTTCCAAGGTGCACAGGGAATAAACAACACATAAACCAAGCCTTACCCACTGTGGTGCCAAGGTTACTTTGTCCAATGGCATTGTAGAGGAAAAGCTAGAAGATGAAGAAAACAAGCAGACGTCATTCGTGGTTCAGTAACAGCACAGCTAACGAAGGAGGGGTGAAACATCGTTCCCAGGAATACTTCAAGGAGAAGTCAGGCGAGATTCAGAAACAGATCATAAAACTATCATCTGTGTATTGAAAAACGTATTGCTCAGCGTCATTGTGCAGTGTTGTTGTCCAAAACCTACCGTGTGAGGTAACACTCACCATGGGGGCAGCGACCAGCAACATGATACAGCAAGTGGTAGCTCTCCCTCCCGTGTAGTCGGACACGAGGCCGGCGAGGATGCCTCCTGCAGACACACACAGCCGCGTCAAATATCCCTGGCCGCATTCTGATGTTTGTATGTAATGTTGTACTTTGACGCATATTCTGGTTCAAAGGTTTATACTCCGTCTAAAATCCAAACCATACCAAGAGGTAATCAAAAACTGAGACCACTTAATGACGTTCAGGACTCGCTAACTCAGAAATTGTGAATCATTTTCAGATTTATCTCCGTCAGTCAAAGCTTACCAACGATTCCTCCAGCGTCAAATAGTGTTGACATGTCTCCAGCTTCCTTTGCCTCAAAATGTGCTAAAATTATATATAAAAAAAATAATTACATGACTTCAAAAGGATATGTTAAATGTAATTAATGTTACTTAAGTACATGTGCCTAAATACTGACCAACATTTGAGATGTAGAGAGGAAGCCAGTACAGGAAAGTGTAGCTGACCAGTTTGGCGAACAGCAGACAGAGCGAGAACTCCACCACTCCCTGCGTGAGACATTCAGCTCCATGAAAACCATCATCAGCTCTCACCATCACTACACACCTGCGACACAGTGACACTGCTACACTGCTGATTTCATACAAAAACACTGAAAGAGTAAAACCCAGTTCAACCAGTGGCTTGACGACACAGGAGCAGCACTGGGCGTCATTTTTTTATGATCAGGTTACACCTGACAGCACCGCTGATCTACACACGTCTAAACTAAGACTGCAGCTACCGAAATTATAAAGAAAGTGCGGACAATAGCGCTTCAGAGGATCCGCTCAGGAACAGAGTTGAATGCAGGTCACCAACATTTCAGCAGTGATAAAATGTCAATGTACAAACGCTGTAGATATGTACGTGACAACATAGGAGACTAGATTTGAACCACGCAAATAGGCTTCAGGATGATGCCGTTGCAGACAACAGCACAACTGTAAAACAAGGTTTCTGTGCAACTGCAGTATTAGTGAGCCGGAACGCACAACACCTGGATTCCTAAATGGACGTAGCAAAATCCAGCTCAGCCACATCATACCTGTGGAACGTGATAAGACCTCTTCCAGGACAAATGAGAGTAAAATTAGAGGCCCTTGCCACGTCTCGTAGCATCTCTGCTTCCTATCAAAGTTTCTGCTACATTTATTTAATATCATACAAAAAGAGTTCCTGACACAGTACGGTGCAGGTACTCCCAACACCACTAGATGGTGCCAGTCAGAAATGATAAAATCCAACATGTGGTAAATTCGAATCACCTCATCGAAATTCAGAAAATCAAGCATGATGAAGTTCTTTTTTTTTTTTTTGGATGATTTGAAATATAAAAAATAATTTAAAAAAAAACGATTCAAAAAGATGCTTCATTTTCAAACTGAATATCTTTAACACACAGAAACACCAAGCAAATAAAGCGAGCATGATATTTCCTTTAAAATTAAACGGGTGTTTCCACTCACAGGTATTCTGAGGGCCCCACAGAAGCTGATGGCCTCCGTGTGTTCCGCAGTAATCTCTGTAGACTCAGTGGTGATGGCACCGTTGACGATGTGCGACGAGTTCTGCAACAGAGGTGCTCTCTCACTGCTCTCTTGATTGTTCTAACACACACACACGCACACAGACATGAGCTCACGCGGTCTCGTTGTGAATTAACCGGGATGGTGAACGGTTACTGTTTTCTCTTACATGGTGTTGAGGAGGACTGCAGTTGACATCTTCAGGGTCTGAAAGAGAGAGAGAGGAAAGGAACGTCTGAAAAGCATATTTAAGGAATCTGACAACCTTAAAGAAGCATTCAAGTTTGAGTAGACAAGTAATCCTCAAAACCTGCAGATTAAGAGTATTTTCCACCTGATTAAAGTCTTGAGTTAAGCTAGGCTACATATGTCCTACACCTGGGCCTGTACTGACGAGATTAAATTTAAAATCTTTTCATTTTATTCTGGGTAAAACAGACAACATGTTTCCCAAAATATTACTTTACTCCACTGTTTTCAGACTTTAAAACCTACGAATGCTAGCGTTGTCCACTGAATGCAGTGACCCCAACCCCCGTATAAGACTGTGAATAATCAAATATGGCTCCCACCCAAAACTACACTGTAGACATGAACGTTTAACAACTGAGTTACTATGATGAACAGAAACTGACTCTCAACCAGGAAGAAGAAGCACAGGATCCCAGTGGAGGCGATGATGAGGCCAGGCACAATGAAGGACATCCCCCACGCCGAGGAGACGTAGACGCCTGCGATGAGGGAGCCCAAGATGTTCCCAACAGAAGTGTGAGAGTTCCAAACACCCATGATGAACCCGCGCCTGAAGATCAGAACACAGGCACACGGAGGCCATGATACTGCTGCTTCTATTGGGATTCAACAAGGCTTCAAAATGAAGCTTCAAAAACAGGAGTTTGGTTGATGGTCAGCATTTTTACATGTTTGAACTACATGTGGGATCTTCCTCTTTTCAGTAGGATGAATGTGGAGCTCCTGTTTGTGAGTTCAGTGGTTAACCTCGCTTCGCACAGAGGCAAGAACCGTATGACGAAGCCGGACTCTGCCCAACGCCCGCCAACATCTGTGAAGCTCATGAACTTGTACTTTATACATTGTTCATTTGAGGAGGAACTGAAATGTGCAGCCTCCTTACTGACAGCGCAGGCTGTCAGTAAGGAGGCTGCAGTCAGCTGTCAGCTGTCAGCAACAAATTGTTGTTTTAACAATTCTGTGCAACGTTTTAAAGCGTTACATCAGCCTAAAAGTTTATTTTGCTTGAAGTATTCATAGATAGGTGTATTGAGCTCTTTCCTCCAGTAAGACTTTGTGACTTCAGAATGCAGAAAGAGCCAGCCATGTATATTTAGCTTGAAGCTCATGGTGACGGACGGCTAACAGCAGATGCAGCTACGAAACAACAGAAAAACTTCCCAAAACATCAATGAACAACCTCTCAGGTACATCGTCATGTATGATCCACAGCTTCTTATCCAGCCATACACGCAGTACTCATCAAACGCCTTGATTTTAGTGATTTTTTTAATGTATTTCAGACCAGAGAAGTTGCTGTGTTTTTGTCTGACAGTCTTGTAACTGATGTACTGCATTTTCACAGTTTTACATCCCGTACAGCGTGTGTCAATACTTGGATTGGAATTGGATCCCTGTGAGTTACAAGGTGTTACAACCCAACTCTTTAATGTAGAACCAGTTTGGCCAGTACAAGAGTCAAGGGTGTGGATGCTGAGTGACTGGCTCTAATTTCACGGAAGCTTGGTCTCACGGCGCTGTTAAAATGTGTGACAAATGTGCACGCACGTGTCAGTCAGTTACGAAAAAATGCACCTAACAGCGCAGAGTCAGCATGTATGGCGCACCAGTGCAAAGTGTGCAGTACTCACTTCCCCTTTCCAAACCAGTTTCCAATGCACGCCACCACTGCCGGCCAACCAGTGGTCTGCATGATCCCGTTCATGACCTGCAGATCGAATCAAACACAGAGACATGATGAGCGGCTGCATCGAACCTCACAACGCTGGTGCAACAGCACAAACAGCATGAATACAGGCGGCTGAGAGGAGACCAGCGTGTGGTGCTGCTTAACATTCTCAGCTGACACAAACCCCGACATGCCTGCCGTCATATGACGCTGTGAGTCATGTGATGATGTGATGGAGCCCGGCAAAGAGAGCACGAGATCCCTACATTGTCAAAGAGGTGACGGACGATGCTCCTACTGACCCCAGGGAGCGCATCAAACATATTTTTACCAATAAATGTCGACTGAGTTTTTATGCACGCGTGAACATTTTTCAATAAGCACACATTCTCTCAAAATTCTGTTTACGCCAAAAAAAAAAAAAAAAAAAAAAGCAACAACATTTTCCTCAAAGATCTTAACCACATTCACTATCACATTCTGGTAACTGATGAAACCTTCCACAACTTTTCCTAAGTTTACTGGCTTTATCAGTTTCATAAAACATTTCTAGGCCTCCAAATTGCTACTTTCAAATATTTATTACAAGGAGAAAGAGGGGGGGGGGGGGGAATATACAGAATACTAGCCAGAAGAAGTGATCGCACGAGAGGAACTTGACTGCTGGGTGTCATCTGACGGAGGAAAACTCATCGGCGACAATAGAATAACACGACCTAAATGCAATCATTCGTGAGGCTCAGAGAACTGATTGTTCTTCTGAACAGCACGTGCACAGTTTCACCCTTTAAACAGCATTGTCAGATACGTAAGAGAAACAAAAAAATTGTTGAACAAAAAAAAAACCCCCACACTGTCAACTACTTAAATATGAATTGCAAAGAGTCATTCCATGAAAAATCACCAGCCGCAGGTTTTCAAATGTGAATCTGATGATTTATGTCATTGTGAACCAAACATTTTCAATCACTTAAGTTCACGTTTGCCAGAGGTGGTGAAGCTGAAGGAATCGTTGGAATACACAGGGAGGGAAAACAGCCTGATACAAAAACAGCTTCCTAAGCTCTGTTGGAGGTCGAATCTGTGCTGAGCGGCCAAAGAATGATGCTGTTCTCTAATGAGTCGTATTTTTGATGTGAAAGTGCAGAGTGAACCACAAACACACCCACACCCACAAAACCTTCATTTCCTACACAGAGCTGAGCGAGCAGCTAAACGTCTGTCATTTGTGGGATGAGTCAGCCAGAAAAAGCCTCTCAGGCGTCTGTACCTCGTTCCTGTCCAATAGGATTTGTTTTATTCAGTGCTTCTGCCTGGAAAAGTGGACATTAAGATGTTAAGTTATTCCACTTATTCCTGTTCCTGCGCTCTGTTTTAAGACACAGCTAAAAGTTCTAAAGATTTTCACCTGTGCCTTCTTACAAATAAACTGTATGGAGACGATACAGCGAATAAAATAAACAAAAACACGTAATTAAATGCATATTCAATACTCTGGGGACTGTATTTATTTGCTGTCTTGTCACCAACATTTCATCCCAAATTATGAGAGTAGGATCTGTATTTTCATTATTTTTCATGTTTTTTTTATCATTCTGATTAGTGTTTTTGCTCTGCTTAATGTCTGTAAACATAAATAAACTGCAAGACAGTGCCGCAAAAATCTTGAAATGATTTGTCTGCACAACACGAGCATGCAGCGTATCCACATGGCAGCTAATTCCTTTTACAGCAGTCGATATAATTGAAGTGTCAAACTGAGATAGATACCGAAAAAGCTCCGCTATTCAGTGAGCCTCACACATCAGTTAGCCTCAAGAGTACGGAATGGAAAAATGACTGCATTCTGCCAATCAGGATTTTGAAATGTCAGAATTTTCTATAACCACAGTCAGAACCAGTAATTCAACAGACTTCCTGCAGATCAAGGGCTGAAGTTAATACTCACACTTTTGGCTTCTAATTTAGGTGAACTTTCCCCTGTAAATCTAAGCAGTTACAGACTGGATGACAAAAACGTTTCTCTTCAGAGAAGCTGAAGCGTGAATATCCGTGTCACACGAGTTGGGGGAACATTTCAGTCTGGATCAAAGTGTTGGTTTAACAGACAAAAACACCAAGACTCTCCAGACTGATCGGAGAACAGAACACAGCATCAGCAAGTTTCTCCTCTGACTATTGAGAGCAAAGGTGCAGGGGTCTGTGGTGTGAGTTATCAAGTCGTTACCTGGATGAAAGCGTAGTACCCTAACGAGTGGATGTTCCAGTAGAACCCCAGACCAAACAGAACTGTGAACAATCCACTCATCAGCATCCCAAAACTCAGGTAGTACCGCAGAGGAAGGCGCTCTCCAAATATCCCACTGTGAACGCAAGCAACAACTATGACTCAATATGGCGGGATTAAATCAGATGAAAAACATAAGCAGGCAGGTCTGCAACTTCACACACAAACCTGAAAAACATGCCGATAGCATAGGCAACCAGGAAGGAGTTATCCAAGACCCCGAACAGCATCTGATAGTTGTCCTGGTCTAGAGGAACGACACAGATGGAAGCATTGACATTCTCTAACACTCTTTGTCATGCATTAACAATTATTTCACAATTTCGTTTTTAAATGTCTAAAAAAAGCAAGAGCCTTAAACTTCAATTTATTAAATCTAATTAACTGGCTATGTGATGACTGAGAACTGTCAACCGATGGTTGTTGGGCCACAGGAGTGGCTCTCCATGATAAGGAAAGGGTGTGAACAGCTGGTGATGAAACCAGGAGATCTTCTGCGGGCCAGACCATCTCACTCGACAGCTGAATTTAATCTAACACATCAGATAGTTTGTTTCACAAAACCAGCTGAAAAGTCGCTCACAGAAACTGTTTGACACTTTCAAAAATACTTGTCAGGTGATCTGATGAACAGCCTGTCTGCTCGCGTCAATCACGGTCGACTTAAATCAGGTCACAGTGCTCAAGTAGAAGCTGAAGTCAGTAGCTAGAAGAGTGAAAACATCATTTCCCCGGAGAAAAGCCTTCTAAAGACACGTCAGCTTTGATACAACTGACGCAAAGGCAGCATCCATACGAAATCCCTCAGGATAATAAAGAAATAATAAAAGCAAGCCACGCGATGCTAACTTCAGCACAAACTATCGCTATCATGATGAAGATTTATTTTGATGAGACTGGAGGCAAATGCCTTTCATCATGGGCGCCATCTTGATAAGTTACAGTTGGTAAAAAAAAAAAAAAAGGTCTAGATAACATAAATGACAGCAGAATTCTCACTAGCAGGTTCCGCACCAGGGTCCCTACTTGCTGGCTCACTGTCAACGCAGGCTTTTCCTCCCACGACAAGTTAAAAAAAAACAGCTGCAGTGAAAAAGCCTGGCTGGTCTGGCGTTTCCATGGAGATTAAGTTAACAAAGTCCTCTGTGCAATATATTACACACAGTATTCCCCATAAAAACACAGAAATAAATGTATTTTTTTTATACGCCTTCTCAATTCAATCTTATGTTTATGTTTTACAATTCTGCAGGTAAAAACCACCCTGCTGTGCTGTCACAGGTCATTATGCAGTCCATGCTAGCCTGCGACTGCGATCCAGGTCTTACCAAACGGAGCCCAGTCGCACCAGGTAGCATTGTTGGTTATGTTTAGGTCTGCCGGCCGAATGACTGTGGAACAGTTCCTGTGCAGTTCACTCTGAGTGAGAGAGAGACAGAGAGAAACAAGGAAGGAGGCGGGTGAAATATCAAGACGACACAATAAAACACGCTGAGCACGAGGCTTCACTCTGTGAACGCTCTATCACAAACCCAGTACAATATTCAGCGTTCAAAACCGCGTTCCTCACTACCGTTGACTGAATGAAGCAGGAAAATGTCAGAGAGCGAGTATGAATATTTGAGAGTTCTTCAGAAGAACTTCATGAAAACAAAACAAAAAAAAAAAAGGAGCACTTAAGAATACAAGAGGGAGACATTTATCTTCTTCAAAGCCTCCGGACTTATAAAAGAGCCCCTTAAGGCACCTTAGCGCCTCATTTCCTGCATAAAAGCAAAGATTTATCCAAGATACCTTAACAATGCTGATGGGTTTCCGTGACAGATGGTAGGCAGTGTAGAAGAGGAAGGTGAGGAAAAGAATAAAGCTCCGGTACCTGCGAAAGAGAAATTAAGATGTTGCATTCAAGTCTTTCAGATTTTTTTTGTTTTGTGAGATTACAAGTACATTTTCTTCAATGTGAAAAGAGTTTTAAAAAAAACACAAAAATTGTGGTTTATCTGACTTAAATTCTGTAGAAAACTACTGGTTTTGTATTTAAATGAATGGAGTTGGGTTTTTTTTGTTCTACATAGACGTATACGATGCCTTTAATAAACAGAGGGAGCGTCTTTGACAATAAGGGAAAAAAATAACTCAGAAATGTCTGTAAAAGTGTATCAAAAGTTAAGCAAGCAGGCTACATCTTCGCTACCGTTGCACATTGTTCCCTAAACACAAGACAGCGGCCCGGATGTTTTTTTGATGGAGTGCAAGAACAAGCAAACACTCATACTGCTAATATGTTACTGTGTCTATTATATTTACAGTCGTGATAAACCACAGCAGAAACAGAGACTAAGGGATTCCTTAGTTCATAGTTTCCTCTCTGTTGTCCATCCTGGAGAGAAACTCTTCTCGGTGCAAGGGAGGCAAATAGTTCAGCATCAAGAAATTTGGTTTCTAAGAACTCCAGTTAATTCGACCGCTCCCTGGTGTTGTCAGCGAAAACCCGAGCTCGTGAACTTCACACAGACGGGATGAATAGCTTTGCTGCTGTATCTAATTAAACTGTAAAGCAGAGGCCAGCATGCACGCACAGCCGCAATAACTCCACCAAGACATCCCACTTCTGCAATACCACTCAGCCTCCAGACATGACACGGCGCCGTGAGGGACGGTTTCAACAAACAAGAAACATTCATCACTCTGAAGTTCTGAGTACTTCATCGAGTACAAAAGTTAAAGGCTCAGGCTTCAGCCGTGTATGAGACAGAAACGGTACTGAAAAAAACAACAACAACAACATGCTTTTTCCAAGTACTGGACAGACGACCTTTTTAGTTGAGAAGTCCAGACGGCGTTAATCTGAGATGAGTTTGATGAAGTTATCTTTTCTGCTCATCATAGGAAGGGGAGGGCAAACGTGATTATTTTCACACTGAACACATAAAACAGGTTTCATACACATTTTATTTTCTAATCGTTTGTGGAGAACTGCCATGACTAGCTATATATTGACTAGCTGTATATTGACTAGCTGTATATTGACTAGCTGTATATTGACTAGCTGTATATTAACTAGCTATATATTAACTAGCTGTATATTAACTAGCTATATATTGACTAGCTGTATATTGACTAGCTGTATATTAACTAGCTATATATTAACTAGCTGTATATTGACTAGCTGTATATTAACTAGCTATATATTGACTAGCTGTATATTGACTAGCTGTATATTAACTAGCTATATATTAACTAGCTGTATATTAACTAGCTATATATTGACTAGCTGTATATTGACTGGCTGTATATTAACTAGCTATATATTAACTAGCTGTATATTGACTAGCTGTATATTAACTAGCTATATATTGACTAGCTGTATATTGACTAGCTGTATATTAACTAGCTATATATTAACTAGCTGTATATTAACTAGCTATATATTGACTAGCTGTATATTGACTGGCTGTATATTAACTAGCTATATATTAACTAGCTGTATATTGACTAGCTGTATATTAACTAGCTATATATTGACTAGCTGTATATTAACTAGCTATATATTAACTAGCTGTATATTGACTAGCTGTATATTGACTAGCTGTATATTAACTAGCTATATATTAACTAGCTGTATATTGACTAGCTGTATATTAACTAGCTATATATTAACTAGCTGCATATTGACTAGCTGTATATTAACTAGCTGTATATTGACTAGCTGTATATTAACTAGCTATATATTGACTAGCTGTATATTGACTAGCTGTATATTAACTAGCTATATATTCTCTGAATAGAGACCCATGAAGCTGCTCCAGGTCTGGAAATGTCCAATTCCATGATTTCTTTCAAGATTTTTCATGACCACATGAACCCTGACTGCAGTATGAATGAAATAAATAAAGAATACAGGCTACTTTGGTGTTGATTTGACATAAAGGCATCATGGTGTTTTGTGGTAAACTCTTTTTGGAACTCTAGATACTTTATCTTTTTTTTTTTTTTTGGAATGTCAGGACAAATCCAAATACTCGTACTGATAGTTCAAGGACGGGCAGAAGCCTACAAAAATCAACGAGTATCAGCGGCATCTCTCACCCATTGATTACGACAGTGTAATTAATCATGTTTTTTAACATTAATTATGAACGTGTTTCAATTAGATGGTGTTGAGCACGTGAGTTAAACGGAACGGCAGCGGTAAATGAAATGAGATCATTCTCATCAATTATTATTATTATCAATTTGACCAATTAAACCTGCTTAGCCTGATAAGACAGATCAAAAAAGGCTGCTGGTGCAAGGTTTCAATTGTTAAGAAAAGCTAATGAAGCGTTAGTCGTAACCCATATTTCAGTGACAGCCCTGCAGGAATCCACCGACGTGCACTCAGGGTTCGAGCAATTACTGAGCGATACTTCATTGTCACGGGTTCCACACACTAACTGTGCTTACTTAAAAACAGAGAGCCCTTTGTAGGGAGAAATTCCTCAAATGCAGCATTTCTCGAATGCCGTATCGATTTGTGAAAGGTCAAATAGGTGAGCGGAAGCTGTGGAATTACAACATTTGGAGTGGAATCCGGTGTCGATCGGGATTCCCACGGCGTTCCTCGAACGTTGCAGGTAACGAAAACAACGGCAAAAAAAAAAACCCAAAACAACAACAACAAAAACCCCACAAAGACACAGGAGGATGCTAAGAATGTTACAGTCCGTTATGGGCTATTTTCTAATGACGTCATGAATCCACTGGGTCGTCTCGCCTCCGTGAACATCCCCAGCGTGTGTTAATCGATGTGGCTGAGAATCATTGACAGCGGGCAGATAAGCTAATAGACCAGCCGCTCCCACGTACGGGAGTGTGGGGAACAATGGGAGCAATACTGGAAACTTACCAACTATCTCGAGAAATGGACGTGATAAGTTGTATACCGGGAGCCAGGGACGACTTCATTCTGATGAGAACTTGGAGGGGTCGCTTCACGCAGGAAAAAAAAAAATTAAAAAAAATAAAATAAAACCCCACTCAAACTCCGGTTCCCGACATGTCCTGAGAGCAGCGATATCAAGGCAGTGTGGTACGAAGCTAACGAGCAGCTGCTGATCAGCAGAAACCAGCTGCTTATAAACCGGTAGTAACTACAAAAGTTGGCTGGTCCGATATTTAATAAAACAACAACAACAAATAAACCCTTACTTGTTTTTTTCAGTTAAAAAAATTATTTAAAAAACCCCTGATATTTAAGACTCAGAGAAGATGGCACAGGTTCAAAACTTATGCTAGCTACTCCACGAATAGAGCAGCAGCCCTCGGGCTTCCTGGTGGGAGATGGAGTCCGTAAATATCCCGCAGTTCTCCATACTGGGCGGCTGAGTTTATATACGACGGCCCGGGGTGCCAGCCTACCTCCCCAAACTGCTGGGATACAGTTACGAAGGCATCCGACGAGCTGTTATTATTAGCAATAACTTCGTTATTCCACAAGATTTTTTTCCACACGGAGCTTCCTAGTGACCACGTGACAAGCCTCCCTCCGACGTCACCGGGAACAGGAAACGGCTGATGGTCCGGCGGTAAAGCGACACACGGGGGTCTGGATTCAGGATGGTGAACTGGACATGAAATTAGGAAAAAATGCAACACACAAACACACACACAAAAAACGGATTTTTTGCGTGAATTATTTTTATACTTAAATAAAATGAAGTCAAGTTTCAGTGGGTCAATCTGCAGCATGTTCTGCTTGTGTTTCATAGAAAAAATACACATAATGTCAAGTTACTCCTCACAATTTGGTTTAGACTTTCATGAAGATTTATCAAAAAACTTACAGAATAAATTAAGTTTCTAATTAGGGCGAATTAAAAAGACGTTATAAAACTCAACACAACTCAAGGTAATTTTTTTACTTTAGAATAAGACCAACAGGAGTTTATTGGATCATACATGTTTACAATTTCACCAGATTAACAACACTGTTGGTAGTGTTTCATTATTGAGATGGCGGATTTACTGTTGAACCAACGTCTGAAGTAAACTGAGCAGAATTATCAGAACAGATCTGTGTAAATCTCACACGATGTACTAATTCACCTGCAAACTTTTAAATTTGCTCATGTGCTGGCCTCCCTGATGCTCTATTATCATTTAAGACCAAAGGCACAGAATGATGATTAATTACTGATATTAAAAAATGCAAAAGAAAGCTAAAGGACAATTTATTGTGTGATTTAATCAAATATCATTGAATAAATACAGCCGAATAAGATTAAAAAGGCATAACTTTAGTAAAACAAAAAACAACAAAAAAACAAAACTGGGTCCAGTAAGAGGCTACATCCATCCATGTGGAGCTCTTACGCAGGCACGGTGGTGCTATGAGCTCAGTGATGCTGCTCGGATGCAAACCTGCCAGCAACAATAACTGTAAAAATGTTTAGCGGCTGTGACATCGAGCTTGATCCTCATCTTGGTTTAGGGTGTTAGCACGCTAAGCTAGCTAATAAGTACTGTCGGTGAAGGTCCTCGGTCATCCAGAATTGAAAAGCTAATAGGCACCAAACCCATAAAAGAGTGCATGTCATATTTGTCCTGCAGGAATTTGATCATAAATCTGAAGGATTGGATGAAGTGGAGTTTTGAACTGTTGATGTTCTGATCCTGCACCCAGAATCACCAGTTATGACAATCAATCCAGAGGGGAAAAGGAATCCCCCCCCCCTGAGATAAAGCTAATCTCATTAAGCCGAATAGTAAAGGATCACCCAAGTTATAACAATAAACCATGAGACGAACAACTGTTTGGGTGCATGACTGGAGGGAATACTTGCTGCTGGATGAACAGTCAGATTAAAAATCTGGAGTTATCAGCAAGGAGCACAAGTGCCCGCATGAAACGTCCAGCATGTGTTGACCTATTTCTGTCTGATGACCAAATGCTTATCAGACAGACATACAACTGATATCCATCTTGAATCTGGGTTTGACAACTGCATTTCCCAAATATTTGTTCAAAAATGTGGAGGACTGTGATGGCAGCACGTCAGATTCCTCTACTGTAAATCCAAACCCTTCAAAGCTGACTGCAACGCCAGGGCGTACGCTGTGGAAGAGACAAACACTTCGATGAGCTTAGGTGTACTACCGTAACACAACAGAACCAGTTAAGACAGAGAGAGAGGAGGGGGGATGAACCTTTGGGATTATTGTGGAAGACACAGTTGTTTGCACAAGTGTCGGGGTGCGAGTCCCAGAAGGAGGACGCACAGCAGCAGAGAGGAGGGAGGTCCTGCTTCCCCTGAGACAGTCGCTCTTTCACCCGAGCTCTCAGAGCACCGATGTACCTGCAGACAATTACAAAGTTTATGATAGGGATCATAGTCATACATATTGTTTTGCTTGCTTTGTAAATCAATTTTGTCATCTTGATTTCAAATTATTTTAAAAATAGTCAAGGCTGTGCAGCTGTATTTTTGGATGGATGGATAAAAAGAGGCAACTCATTCACCTGAGATCTGTGTGTCACACCTTTTTTTAGACTTCATGAAACATCAAAGTAGGAGGTATCTTTCAAAGGGGTGTTAGAAACATCCCGTCTTTCATGATATTTGCATACGTGACAACAAAGTTAATCTCTGTCAGTTACCTTGCAGCTTCTCTCCCTTTCTCCTGTCTTTTCCTCCTCTCCAGCTCAGCAGTTCTCTCATCCTCATCCAGCTTCAATCGCTGCAGAATCAGCAGCTCTCTCTCCTCCAGCTTCTGTCTGGCCTCGGCGAGCTGCCGCGCTCGCTCCATTTTTCTTTCTTCCTCCTGGCGAATCTGTTCTTTCTCCGCTTTGATCCTGTCATGAAGTTGGAGAGAAGATTTTCACTGAGACGACAGTATTTAACCAGACGCCTGAGTTGCCCTGTGTGTTAGGAGCTTCAGCTTAAGTCACATGTTCAGCTTTGTTATTCATTCTATCTTTTTTTTTTTAATTTTTACTTTATTCTTCACATCTTACATTTTTTTAAATGCACTAATTTTATGTGCATAAAAAGGATTGGAAAAATTAAACTTTAACATAAAAATACTGTTGCTATTACTACTAATAATGTCATGATTATAAATGCTTGAAGAGGAAGTGAAGCAGTGGTGTTCTCTTGTCACCTTGCCGTCCTCCTCAGGTGTTTCCTGTGCTGGTTATTCTCCTTCACTTGCTCTCTCTCAGTATTCATGAAGTGACGGCGGCTCATCAGGAACTGAGACTGTCGCTGCGGAGAATGATGAGACGTTTGTAGCGTTTGTTTTAACGGGTCAGACTGGTTCCAGCCGAAGGTTCATGAGGAATTTCTAACCTGTCTTTTTAATTTGTCTTCATCTGCTAGAGACCACAGGATCTGTGGGACTCTGTGGGTGGACTTGAGACCAGGATCAGGTTGTGGTCTGTCAGCATCCCACACGTGTCCACTTGCCTGAAACAATCAGTATGCAGAAGGTTTGATTAACAACAAAGTCTAACTCTTATGTTGTGGGCCTCTTCAGGTAACAGCCGGTAGTCCATAAACAGTCGGGTCTCAGATAGTGGTCTGGTAGGGGGTCGACTTTGATAAATACAGGCAGGCCTCAGGAGACGGAGGACTGACCAAGGGGGAGAGGGTGAGTACCAGCGCTCCTCTCATGCTGCATCTCTGCACCCCAAAACGATTTGGGCTTTTCTGGAGGTCAGTCGAAAAAAATCAGGAGCAGATGAGAAACAAACAGGCCAATATTTAAGGAAAGACGTAAGTACAAAGCAGCCAATAGCACAATTTTAATCAATAACCTTGAAATGAGAACATTAAACACCACACGCGAGCTCTGTTAACAGGATCAGAGTTAAAGCCTTGTCAAAGCCACTCACATCTTCAAGTTTGGCCATTGTCCCAAAACATCAGCTTCAAGAACTGACTGTTCACTTTGTCTCTCTTTGACAAGATGCCATTGTAACAAGTTAATCAATGTGATTCACTTCGCTCCTCAGGGATTTTAATATTGTGGCTGATTAATGTAGGTTACAAATTTATGAGCTGCTGAGCTAAAATATTGTTACACAACAACTTCCTCAAAAATACTGTACTGAGGTTACTGTTTAGGAGACTGGAAATGTTGTGACTCAAGAGGCCCCAGAGGAAAATGGAAGTTATTATGGATATATTTATCATCATAAAAGTACGCTTCTATCATGTCATAAGTCATATGATAATGTGCAACAGGAAATGCATACATGAGTTTAATGGAAAGTGCTGTTTTCTCACTCCCATGTCAACTGAGCTCTCTAAAGGAAAGAGAACTTTAGAAAGCAAAGATAAGGCCCACAGACCCGACTGTGCTGCTCAGTGGTGGTGTGTTGAACGAGGGGACATTCATGTTGATTGGTGAAGAGCAAACTGTTTCCCTCCTCCTCCTCCTCCTCCTCCTCCTCCTCCTCTCTTCTCAACACATGAGATTCAGCTCTCTGTTGGGTGTAGAGGATATTTATTGAACTTAAAACCCCCATGTGCAAGCACAAGTAGAGCAACTAAAAGTCTATAAAAAGGAGGAACAAGTGTGAGAAACAGACACTCACATGTCTGGTTGGAGAGATGTTCCATCTGCCTCCAGGAAGGTCTGACGGCATTTCCCCATGTGGGATCATCCGACAGGCAGCCAGTCTGAGTCTGACCTGCCTCATGCCTTCACTGGACTGGAAAATCATGGAAATAAATTCATCACTGTCAAATTATTCCATCACACACTCAATGACACAACGCAATAATTCTGACTGCCTGGGGGAAAAAAAGCACACCGACAAAGACAACACATCACTAAGGGATGATAGAGGACATTTGTAGGACATCGATATGGTCCTTAGCTGTCTTTATGAGTCCAACATGAGTTTTACATTTTTGAAGTGGAAACCAATATTGATAAAGTGGGAAAATTCTAATTACACAGCAAAGGTAAACATCAAATGAAAGACAAATATCTCAACAACATGACCTGACGAAACAAATATGAGAAGGATGACCATTTAATATTGTCCAAAAAAAGCAGGGCTGAAAGAGGTCCAGCAGCCTTGGGCGCTTGACGCTCAGATAACTTTGGAATCTGCTCCTTTTCCAACATGACCTTGTGTTTTAATTCCTAATACAACTGTTTAACAGTTTTCAATTTAAAAAAAACTCCTTTATTATTTTGGCCAGTGAGTGAATATTACAGATATTGCTTTAAGCCAGCCCTTTACTACATCAACCTATTAGTGTTAATGTGAGTAGCTATTTAAACTACACAAGAACTGACAAACTAGTTAGATACAATTAATTTCAGAGGAGAAAAAGAACAAAACATGATATTACTTTGTCAGAGCAAACACCTGCTGCCCCGGGGAGGCTGTGCTATTTATAGGTTTACCTCAGCCATGTGTGATGTCTTCTGACGAGAGACAGACCTCAGCTTCTCCCCCCCACACACACGCTGGGTCCTGACGTGATGCTGCTGTGGGATTCTTCTGACAGGTTTCACCTGGACGTACACACGCGGTTTTACAATGAGGCTGTCAGTCAGGGAGGGACGACGGCAGCATGGGCAACTAGCGGCCACACAAAGTTCACCACCACAATGTAAAAAATTGTCATAAATAATGTAATTTTTTTTTTGTGGAAGTGATTGCATGACAAACATTAATGGATAGTTGATTGTTCAATTAGTCATCTGAGTAAAATGCATCTGGGAAATCATCTGACGCAGTAAAATTGTTCTTACACACCACAGGACTTTTTTTTTATCTTTCAAATAATCCTTACAGGCAGGAAACAAAACCCTGAGCAAAATCTGTAGCTCCTTGATCATGACAGCTATTACGCAAGTCTGGGTGATTGCCAGTTTAAAGAGGAACACACTAGATTTCAGAAGCAAGAAATAATCGCCATCAGGCTTTGCTTCCCGTCTGTAAAACGAAATTGAGAGAAACTGATGTCCAAGAGTGAGCAAGAAAAATTAATGTGCTTAAGAACAGTTAGCCACTTCTCTTTACCACCACGTCTGTCGTCTGAGGATTCTGCTTGCTGATTTGTGCCACACGGTGGCGGACTTCATCTTGGAACCTCCGGAGGCTCTCTTCATTCTCCCTCCTCCTCTCTGCCTGGAGCTCCTCAGTTAATGATGCCAGCACCTGAACCAAGACATGAGATGAGACACCAACACTACAACCCCAACAGACTCCACCTGCACTTTTTATTCAGTGCTATATTCTCCAAATCTCCAACAAGAATATTAAATGTATAATTAGAAATTTAACTTAAGATTTTTGTCTTTAAAAGCTCTACAAACAATTTTAAGTTATGTCACTATATGTAAACATAAAATATCATACATATTAGGTTAATAAGTAATGGTAATGGGACAAAACAACCTTGTAAATTTTATCTATTATGTGTCTGTGGGAAAATTAAAGTATATACCCCCCAAAAAGATGAGTTATAAAGTTATCAGAACACTGACTATCCTGCAGGTGTCTGGTCACCAACGGTTTCTCCAGCGCCTGGCAACCCAGTAAAGTTTATGACATGAAAGGGGAGGGGGGTTCACTCACACACGGATGCTCCACGAAGTCTTGCCCGCTCTCTACCCAGGCTCCCACCGCCACCACCGCCTGGTGCCTCTCGGCAAGGACTTTGCTAGCTTTGAAAGCTCGATGCTCTTTGCTCACCGAAGCTTTGCTCCGAACCACTGCCGTTGATGTAGCCAGACCAGCCCTCATTGGTAGCCTGTGAGTGCTAGCTAACTTCCTGGTTGAGTTTCACGACAGAAAGTATCGTGATTTGTATTTTTAAAAAAACAGGGAATGTTATGCCACGACTTAGATTCACGAATCCGGAATAAAATAATTAATGCGACGATTATGACAACCAACGTTTGCCCACAACAAAAGGTTGTTTGAGTTTCGCTCGTTTATCTTCTTTTTGTTTCCGGTGATAGCGTCACAGCGCCCAGACGCAACACTGCCCCCATCAGGACAGGAGGAGGCATGGCATGTGATGTTTCAGTATCGGGCTCCAATGAAAAGAGGGTCTCAGGAACAGCAAACGGGCTGATTCGACCTCTGGATACTTTTTAGGGCCGTTCTACTCGTCTCATCAAGACGGACAAATCAAACAAGGACACCCCTGACCTAACTCCAACAGGACGTCCACAATTTGGACAAGAATGTCCAAATTTGGACAAGAATGTCCAAATTTGGACAATTTTGCACCAAGAACAAACGCCATCTCCTCCTTGGGCGTTCATGGTATCGCTTCCAAAACGTAATAGATGACTCTCCAAACTCTGCTGATCAAAAGTTGTTAAAAGTTTTTATGTAGTGCAAACGGTTTGGATTTTATAAGCCCTCAAAGTGGGGGAGACACTTTTCACCTTACAATGGAAACCAATGGGAACCCTGTCTCCTCTCATGCTACATACTCTCAAACACTCGCTTCTCACATGTATGTATTCCTGACAAAAATCCCTACAAAAATATGGTATTATGTTCCACTTTTGACCAACATATGCAGGTCCACTTGATTTTTTATTTCTGTTTCAAGCTGGAGAAAAAAATCAGCTCCCTTGAGTGTCAACTCCTGCTGTGTCATTAGGCAAGTGAGTCTGATGAGACAACAACTGAGGAGGCCCTGAAGGAGCTGAGGGACCTGACGGACGTCTACCGGCAGGCCAAAGCCAATGAAGCGCTCCTCCACGGTCAAATAGAGCAGCTGGAGGATAAGCTGGCTCAGTCCCAGCAACTCTCTAAAACTCTCCAAGAGGAGAGCAGGATATTGGAATCGCACTCTCGCACCCTCGAAGAGGTGACTCGGGATCAGGAGTTAAAAAACCAGCTGCTCGAGAAGGCCATGTCAGAGCAGGCAGCCGAGAGGGAGGAGCTACAGCGCCAGTTTATCGGAGCCGATGCTGTGCGGCGGAAAGCCTTCGAAAAAGCGGATGAGGTGGCCAAACTGCAGGAGAGCCGGGCTAACACACTGAAGGAGCTGTGGGCCAGGATGGAGGACTTTGGCAACCATAACTGCACATTGGAGAGAACGGTTATGGAACTCTCTGAGCGCAACAGTGCCTTGGAGAAGGAGCTGGACAAGGCTAAGGATAAGGTCAATGAATGTTCTGAGTTTGCTGGGGAAGCTCAGAAAGACAAGGAGGTGGCTTTGTCCACAGTCAAACGACTGGAAGAGAAAACAGAGTCTTTCAGACAATTCAGCGAGCACGATATAGAAGTGTTGTTCAAGGAGTACAAGCAGCGTATTGAAAATATGGCTGAGCAGTTGTCTGCATTGGAGCTGACCTGTGCTGAGAAAGAAGCACAGTTGGAGAGGTCCACACGAGAGAAGAGGCACCTCGAGGAGAAATTGGAGGTGTACGAGCAGTACAGCAGGAGAGAGAGTAATCTGCAGGAGGTGGACGCCCTTCGTCAGAGGTGCCTTGATGCAGAAAGGATGAAGGAAGAGATTAGCATTAAGCTTAACACCACCCTGCAAAAAAACAGAGTTTACCTACACTAGGAAGCTGTCAGCCTGCCAGATGGAAGTGCAGCTGCTGCAGGACTGTCTGGCTGCATCATGGGAGGACCGTGTGAAGCTGGGCAGGGAGCTGGTCCAGATGCGCAAAGAGAACTCAAAGATCTCCATGGAGATGCACAAGATGCACATATCAGGACCTCTAGTGCAGGACAAAGCTGCACAAGTGGCGCCGCAGGGACCTGAAAACCTAAAAGTCCTGAACGAGAAAAGGGCTCATGTTTTGGACGATGTAATGTCTGGTATCAAGAAAGAGCGGAATCAGCACAGGCAGCATCTACAGGAGCAAGCGGTTCAGTTCAATGAAATGGAAAAGCAGCTCGCTGATTGCCAGGCAGAAAATTTTGAACTTCAGAGAAAGCTGGTGCTGGCAGCACGAGAGCTGGCTGCTCTGAGTGACGGGGAGACAGTCTAGTCAGCCCCCCCAGGGCCTTCAGGGCTCTGCATTCCTGCTGCTGCTGCTGTTGGAGGTTCTGCCCCCCCAGCATCCACCTGTTAGTTCTGTTCCCATGATCCCCTTTGGCTACTTGTGCTTTCATTCCCTTTAATATCTTTTTCAATACAATATCATGTATTTCTTATAAAGATATTGAGGCTTAGAGGGAATGGATAAATTGAGACAGAGTCTTGGGGAAAAATACTTCTGAAAACTATACATAAAGTATTGCAGAATGGCACAATCAATGACTCAATAAAGTCCAAATTACAATGAAATCATTCCAGAAAAGTTAGCTTTGATTTTCCACCGAATTACAATAAAAGACACTGTTCACGAACCATGTACCATTTACCTTAATTCCTGAAGCAGCAAGGGACGAAAACCACGGAAATCTCCGTACTCAGCCAACGTAGCGGACGAGAGCTAATAGTTAGCCCGGCAAGCTAGCGCTAACGATAGGGAGCTAACATTTTAGCCGCAGCTACCGAGTTGAATAAACTTCGGTGGAATCACTTTAACCAGCGACCACTTAGGCGACAGTTATCTCCAGTAGAGGCTGTCTTAATATTTCCCGGTTTTGATTTATTAGGGCCTGAGCCCGGAGGGACAACCAGGCCGACGATTGGCACCTGGCCGCGGGCGCGAGGAGGCTCAGGCCCTAACAACGCTGCTTGCAGCTTTAATTTTTTTTTTTTTTTTGCATTTTAAATAGCTTACAATTAAGTATAATAAGACACCAGTGTGAATGTTTGAAAAAAAACAAAAAACAGAATCAGTCAAGGAATACAACAATAATAAACCATGATTTATATTTATGCTGCCCTCAAGAAGTCGTTTGTAGCCTCATGAGATTCTTCACACAAGAATCTGACTGATCCTTGAGTGATCCTCTGTTTCACATGAAGCTCTATTGGGGATTGGATTTGATCGTGCAGAGGAAAATGTCAGTGCTACCACTGATCCATCACAGCATCTCTGGATTTGAGGTCAGAGGCGAATGACGCGGTTTTTCTTCATTATTTTGCAGCAGTATTTTCCATCTTCCTTATAAAACTTGAACTTAATCCACATTCTTGCTCTATACATGTTGAGTAGTAGTAGCAGTAGTATAAGTAGTACAGTATAAAACATTTGTTAAAAGCGAAACAGGTGCACTGTCCTGAAGTTATTAATCCAGTGCCTGCCAAATTTATGAATCAGCAGTTGACCTCCAGCTTTTTTTAAGGATACAGGCCGTCTCACTTGATGCAGCGTGTCTCACACATTAAATTCAGCGCGGAGTGATTTAGAGAGCAAAAAAACCTTTAAAAGTGTGTGATATAATTCAAATACTGACATAAATTGAAGGTTTTGCATACTTTTTTTTTTTATTAAAATACAACAGTATTTTACCACAGGAAAATATAATTAAACTGAACAAGAATGTGAGTGGCAGCCATTTTCAAATGTAAAGATTACTCTGAATGTCGGTGGGTCGGACAAACTTGCGGAGGACGTCTGTGCTCGGGGATGGATCCAACTGGGGGGACAAAGAGAGCGGATTAAGATCTTACTAATGAGGAAATCCATCAAAAGTGCGATGTCATTAAGATGCTATTCATCTAGATCATTGGTTCATGAAAAATGTTTAAGTTCTGCACCCCTGAGACGTCCTGCTCCTGCTGTGTTCCCCTCTCTATATTCACAAACTGCCAACACTCGTAAAATGTCACAAAAAAAAAGGAAGTACCATAAACACAAGTGAGGGTTATTATATGTAGATGTGGCAGTTAATCTTTGTTCACCATCATAAACCATTTAATCCAAAACAACTGGCATGATGCACATCGATTCAAGCACAATACGAGTGACTGTTCACTTATGTGCATTCATCTATCCTGTTGGTGTGGAAGCGAGCTGCGCGAGCACCACCAGATGGTTTCGACCTTCAGAATTCTGTCCTCAGCTGTTGAACGACAGTTGTGCTGCTCCCGTGGATGTGGGGTGAGTTGTTCTCAACCATTTATCATATCTGAGCAAGTTGGGCAGCATACTGGGTGCTAGAGGACGCACTGGGGCATCCCCAGTGGACCCGTCCGCAGCTCTACTCTGGTACCAAGTTTACACGTGTGGAGTGAGATCCAAACAGAGGAAAAGGAGAGGCAGATCTTCATAAAATGTGGGTGAAAAAAAACATCTTTTTCTTTAAAAAAAACCAAACAAAACAAAAAACAAACACATTATGACTTGCAAAATTGTTAGTCGACTTTACTGAATGAAAATATTTCTTCCGGCACAGATCTTTTTGCCATTAATCGATCGTGAACAGAAATGCTATTTCTCCAGAGAACATGCTGCATTTCAGATATATGAGAGCCTTTGTTATCAGTATAAACAACTTTGGTTAAATGGAAGACCAAACCCCAACTGCCTCTTGTTAGTCATCATAGCAGGATATTTTGTTTAATTTCCCAGCTGAACACAATTCATTCTGACGTCATCCTCTTTTGAGTGCCCTTCAAAAGTAGGCTTGGAGGCTGTGATGTCACAGCGAGGGCTTTTCCCAGTAAGATCTGCGGCGCTTCTCGCGTTGTCTGAGTTGAGAATTCTCTTAAGTTCCTTCATTGACTTTAAAACACAGTCAAACCATAAATGAGAGAATGATCTTTCTCTCTGACCTTTTAACATCCCCCAGATATAAAGAGGAAACGGAGCTCACCTGTATGGACTTGCCATGCCTGGTTAGTGCTGGCTTGTAGGTCTCCATGGAGACAGAGTCAGGGCCGATGACATCACTGTAACACTGGTAAACAACAGCGGCGATGCGGTGGACTTGGCAGTGGCTCAACACTGATGACAGAGCACAAAAAAAAGAAAGATTATCTTGGAACTGCACATTGGAACGATCGAATCAATGAAAACTGGACGGCTTCACATGAGGCGTGTCAGCCGTCAGTCCTCGGTGACACAGACTAATTCCTGATGCCACCTCTCTTTCTTTGGACTGTCCTGTTTCAATGCCCTTAAGTGAACTCGTACCAAAGCGACCAAACCAGGGTGTTCAGTGACCTGATGAGAGGGGACAGGCTCACGCTTTATTGCTTCTCTACATTGATTCATCACATTCACACTTCGGTTTCACCGTCTTGCTGAAGGACAATTTGAACATGTAGCAGATAACGTGGAGGAGGCCGGATCACAACTGGGAGGATCTGTGTTTACACTCCTTCAATGACTGTCAGAGCACCACGGCAGCATTCATACACCCAGCAGAAGTCAAGTCAATTTTATTTGTACAGCGCCAGATCGCAACAAAAGTTATCTCATGACACTTTACAGAAGTTATTTCCTGTTAGCTTTAGGAGACCATCACTTGAGTGCAGCATAATACCGTTTTAATCTCATCAACTTAAAAGCTCTGAAATAAGAGTAACTGTTCATGCAGGGTCCAACCTTGTTCGAGTCAAATTTATTGCTATTGCACATTTAAAACAACATAAGCTGATCAAGCTGCTTCATATAACTGTCATCCTGTTGTTTTCTGCCACGGGAGCATCAAACTTTTACGACCAGGGTTCATACGGGCTTCAAGATCACAACTTGAACATAGTAACTGACAGGCCTGGAGAAGTTTTTGAAAAAATAAAATGAAGCCAGAACATTCAGAAAGAGTCATGGAAATGTGCTCCACAAATACCTAAATATTATAGTATACGTGGTTCAGGTAAGATCGACTGACAAAAAGCTGTTTTGGTTGATCTACTTGAATACAAAGAGACTTCTGTGCTGGGTGTTATACTGAACTACAAGTGTGTGCCATCCAAATTTACCACGCGTCTGCCCTTTGTGCATGGAGTACTTGAAAGGTGTGTAGGTGGGATAGACAAGTCAACAAAGGGAAAACACCCACACACTTACTTCACTTGCACATTAGAGATACTTGAACAAAGGCAAATAACTATAAATACAATGTTTGGGTGGTGCAAAACCTAAGGAGGGGTGTCTCAGGACAGATACTGGGGAAAGTCTCAGGGGTCAAACGAAGGTGAAGAAACAGGTAGCAAGCCTGAAAAGTTTCAGCACAATTTAAATTGTAATAAATTGAGTGAAAAATTCTACCCTCCTTGCTTACTTTAGAACTTCTTCATTCAGGCAGCGACTAATAGTTTTTGTTCTGTGTCAGTGTACGTTATATGTTGAGGAGAAATAAATTGTTTGAAACAACAAAAACCTTTTAGGGTCAAGAACATAGCAACTATTAGTGAAATACACTTATTTCCCATCGTACCCAGAGCCAACAAGACGATAGATGATGTTCCTAATGCACATACAGAGACTGGCTTACCGCTAGTTACCTAACCACAATAAATCATAGTGAATGGGAAGGTTTGCAACAAAACTTTTCTCCAAAACTGTCTTTGTCAGCATTAATAGAGCTAGGGTTGTATATTCAAAACAATTTAAGACAAGAAATTGTCATTTTGGAACCTGTCACGCAGTTAGAGCTACTCTCTGATTGGATGCAGTGGTTCGATGCAGCAGCTCAAAACTTAGGCCAAAAAAGATTATTTATTGATGAGCATGAGTGGAGCGACCATGACTACTACTACTACTACCACTACTACTACTACTACTTCGTACAAAAGGGCGATTACTTCTGGACAAACAAGATTCTGATCCATATCTATGTAAACCAGAAAACACAGGGACAAAGTACCACTTTTGGAAGCTGAGCAGGCAAGACAGAGGTACGCGAACCTACCCATCCACTACCATTCATTGTGCTAAGCTAACTAGCAGTCAGCTAGTCTCTGGCTCTAAACTCCCATATGCACACATGCGTGTTTGGGTCTGAGGAGGATGGACAATAAGCGTGTGTGTTCCTGTGAGGTTGCTGGTGTGTGTAACAATACCTGCGGCTGGAAGCCCAGTAACGATATTGGGTTGCTCCAGTGACGGGCAGACAGGCTGACCGCTGAAAGCACTGGTGTGGAGAGAGCGCAGGAAAGGTGCAGAGCTGCTGCACAGATAGTCAGCGGTCTTGTAATCAGCCATGGAACTGTCCGACAGAACCGTCACATTCAGCTCTCTGTGCTGCAGACAGTCAAACACCTACAGGAGGCGGAGGAACACAGACTTTCATGTTGTGAAGCTGTTGTATGCTTCTTCACCAGGAGACATGAGGCTTAGATGTCGAGCCTTCCTTTAGTTTAATGTGAAAATTTACCTTTTCCGTCCACTGAAACTGCTGATCTTCTGCAACGTAGCAAGTAAGCTGGCAAATCAAAACCTGCAACAAAAAAAAGAAAAAAAGAGGCAAGATTATTCAAGATCAGTGGATACACAACATATTTGTGCGAGACATACAGATAAGAAGCGCAAAGTTGGAACCGAGCGATATAAAAACGGATGACAAATTTAAGTCTCTTCCAAAAAAAAAATCGTGTGATGCGCTCTCCTCGAAAATACCAAAGTTAGGAGAAGTCCAAAGTTGATATTTTGGTGAAAGTTGCGTCTAGCTGCTGTCTCAGCCAGGATTTAGCTTCCTGCTGCTACTTGTAAACACCTCCAGACACAGCAAGCAACTTGCATGCTGTATGGACTTGTTCTCTAACCCTTTTTCCAGGATGGGATCATTTTTTCTGATATGCTAGGAGAGCGACCAGATTTTACCCCAAACTAAACGAAAGTACAATATGAAGAGGCAAACCACCACACTGCTTCTCAGAAGATCTGAAACAAAGTCCAGTCACTGATTAATTATTCTGTCACAAACTGAACACTTGATGGAATCAACAACAATGGAATAACGACTGAAGTGAAAAAACATCTCTACAGATCCTAAATTGATTCATAAATCCCCCAAATTAAATCTTTTTTGTCTTTATTTCACTTTTTTCCTGACATCTTGAGTTTAGACCGCTAATCCTGTAGTCTACTAAATTTAATACATTTGTTCAAACTTTTGTTTTTGGTGACTTTAAGTATAGTTTTCATGTGAGCAAAGGTCCAAAATGCACAGAAAAAGATTTATGTGTTAGCTTTAGATCAGACCTGAGGGACATACTAATGTAGTGTAAAGGCAAAAACCCTGGTCCTGATCTTCTGAACCGGTCCCCAGTCGGCCCTCTCTACTGTACACTGTAACAGCTGATCTGTTTATATTAATGGCTGCTTGTTACTGTATCTGTTACCCAAAGCTGCGTTTACACTGTATGGAAACCTTCACCTCCAGTTAATTAAATCCCTGCAGCCATCTGTAGGCAGCTCAAGTGATAAATCTGGAGCTTCCTCAGCAGCACAGTGCTATCACACACAGCCGTCCGCTATGTTTATCTTGATTAAATCATGTGCCAACGACACCAAGCTGCTACAAAACAACCACACCCCCAACACATACATACACACACACACACACACACACACACACACACACACACACACACACACACAGGTTGTAACTCAGTACTCTGACACTTTGTGTATGAGATGCCAGATTACCGGTAAATCATTAATCCTTTATGTCACTGAGTCGTATCCAACTTTTCTAGCAAAAGTGGTGTTTTATCTTTTATTTTTGAACAGCATTATGTTGTATATACACTGTATTCTGTCAATTATGATATAATGCCACCAATTAACAGCTGAAAAAGCACCCAACAGATGTGACAGTGTAAACAGCTTCAACCTGCTGCTTGTCTTTGTTATTATTAATCTCTATTCTCACCGGATGCATCAGCATTCCTTGTGTTCCAACATTCAATTAAGCAGGTTTTTACTTTGATTTGTCACCCATCTGCGGCTTGACTGTTAATGAGGCACAGCCATTAAATGTAATCTTATTATACAAGAGCAAACATAAACTCTAACCTGAGAAATATTCTGCAGAAGCAGACTCATTAACGTTAGTATTTGGCATTAATTAAACAGATGGATTTTGAAGCAATATTCTCTGGTGTTTTCCTCACTGATGGGTTCTCCTTGCGTCTGTAGAACACACACGCCGATTCCTCGCTGCTCTGACCAGTTACTCCCCGGCTCCTCTCGTTCCAAACCGACACGTGCCCCACTGCGTCCCAGTTTGAAGAGGTGAGAACGTACACCGACAGGAACCCTGGGAAGACAGATCTCAATGTTCAGGTGTTTTTTTTCTTCTTTTTTTGGTAAGAACTTTAATGCAGCAATATCGTCACACAATTAGTGCTTTTCGCATCAATGCATTTGCTATATTCCAACAATACAAGGGAACAAGTCTGCGTGATGAAAAATTATCTGTGCAGACAGTTATTGACCTTCTCTTAAAGCGGACAAGTGTAACTACTTTGATTAATGATGGCTGGATGCATTATATTTACAGCAGCTGCTCCAGAAACACAGCCCACTGGTTGGATGACAAACCCTGAATGGAACGGAGCCATCATTGGTGTTAATAATAATTACAGCAGAGCCTCTCCAGCTGTGAGACAGGACTGAAGTTTGCCACGAGGCATTTATAACGAAAACATGATTTAATGACCACAAGGGAACATAAAACATAATAGCCTAATAGAAAAACTCCCCATAAAACGTTGCTGTTCATGCATGAATTAAACAAGACACAAGGTGTCAATCTCCTGTCTGGTTCTGTGTAGGGACTGAGTGTAGCAATTAGAGGTCCAGTCATGGTTCCACACAGTTAGATATACATATAAACTCATGTTGGATCAGTTTACAGTATTGTATTTAGTAGGATGCATAAGGTCCTTCCCACTTTTCAAAATAAAAGACAGAGTCAGCTCACTGCCTCCTCAGGATAGCTGCTGCCACCAGGCCAGAAATCATCTGCTGAGCCAATTTTCAGTACAGATGAAGTGAGGTTCAACTTCCATTTAACCTCTAATTACTTTGGTTTTGTTTTGTTTTTTTTTTTGTTAAAAGGGCTCATCATCACAAAGCAGGCAGAGGAGTTGTGGTACTCACTGGCAGCATTGTGTCCCACAGCGAGGATGAAGTCTGAACACTGCAGCTTGTTGCCGGACTTCAGTGACTCCGACACTTCAGGGCTCCAGTGCAGATGGACGTCCCTGATTAAAAGTAAAGCTGGTTAGAGAAGAAGCACCCCCTTTGAAACACACAGTACAATTAAACCTTGCAGAATAGGAGTCTGACAACTTTCTAAATTTAAAATTAAGATTGCTGTCATTACTTCTTTCATACTCAAGACTTTTTATTTCAGTTATCAACTATAAAAGCAAATAAACAACACAAAACCACCAGTACTCCCTTACTATTCCCTTACCACTATGTGGACACATTAACAAGAACACACTTCCCTGCAGAGCTTTGCTTACTGGGGAATTTCACATATGTTGGCAGAAATGTCACACTGGAACTAATTAAGTTTATTGGAATCACTGTGTGTGTGGCCAAGAAATGCATTTCAAAGACATCTGATTCTCCTCCCTCTTCAGAAATTAACAGCTGCTCCTCACAAAGATCCCACCGAGTTGTAGAAAAATATACAACACCTTCCTGCAAATCTGACAGCTTTACCTGCAGCGTGCCGGCACATCACCGATGCCAACACATCACCGATGCCAACATGGGGGTGTATAATTCTCTACTGGTGCGCAGTCTGGTTGTATTTTAATTTTTGAGTTTATCCAGGAAGGGTGGGGAAGGGGTGGTTTTTGTTTAGTTCTCCAGAATTGTTAAGAGGTCACCTGCCCTTCAGACATGTGCAGCTCCTCATGTGCAGGACTTTGACGGTACTTTTAATTTTAAAGTACTTAGGAGGAGTGCAACTCGCGACTGTTCACATTATGAATGAATTGGATGATTATTTTTCAAGAGCCAGCAGCTTTAATCATGTATGCGATACACAAGTTTAAAATTAGGGTTTGAAAGATCATCAGTTTGGCTGATAATCAGCTCAGACATGAGTCATATTTCATAATCAGTACCAAAATATGTTTATAGACCAGATTTTTTTTTTCTAGAAATGTACCATAAGAAAAAAAATAAGGAAAACATGATTTAACAAGGCGGCACAGTGGTGCAGCGGTTAGCAATGTCGCCTCACAGCAAAGAAGGTTCTGGGTTCGAGTCCCGGCTCCAGCCCAGGATCTTTCTGTGTGAGTCTGCATGTTCTCCCTTTTACTGTGTGGGTTCTCTCTGGTACTCCAGCTTCCTCCCACAGTCCAAAGACATGCAATTGGGGACGAGGTTGCAACTGTGAGAGTGAATGGTTGTCTGTCTATATGTGTTGGCCCTGCGATGGACTAGCGACCTGTTCAGGTTGAACCCCGCCTCACGCCTGTAGCTGCTGGGATAGGCTCCACCCCCCACCCCCACAACCCTTAACAGGAAGAAGCGGAAGAAAATGGATGGATGGATGGATGATTAAACGAGTCATATCATTTTATTATACTTATTATAAAGTGTATTTTCAAAAATTAAGTTAACATATTGATTCTTACATGTAAATAAATAAATCTAAACCCGATGCAGCCTCCTTTGCTTACAAATAATCAGTATTGGCCCTAATAACCAATATCAGCAGATTCCTACTTTAACTCTTCAAGGTTTGAAAGGTAGAACTAATGAACATCTGTCATTTTCCCCTGAAAATAAGTAAAAACAAGAACTTCTCCTTGTAAAGTTGCTGGTTCATATTCTATCACTCAACTACAGTACTAGTACTCACTAGAACTACAGAGTATTATCATTTCATGGAAATTGGACACAAGAACAAGAGTATTTATAACCACACAACATTTTCTGTTAACGAAGCTGAATTGGTCCCAAATGCTTGTTGGGTTTCAAGAAATACAAGTGACATATTTAGGACAATTTTACTTTCAAAGTCATGTTACTGGTCTACATCTCCAGGTATTAGTACTGCATTTCACAATTAGCATGCGTAAATTAAGCTAGCGTCACGTCATGGCATTGACGTCGCTCTTGTATTTACAACGATGTCCTCTGAACATTAACTGTACCGAATTGTAACATGATTTTTATTATTTTTAGAGAGATATAGTAGGTAGGAAGTAAGATGAAGTGGTACCGCTACGTTACTTCCATGCTTTCTGCCAAATCACGTCCAGTCTCCACGCCTGTTAGCTTACGTTATTTACCTCTTTTCCTCAAGTTCTTTACGTATTTGCGCATCTTCTTCGTTTTCTTCGAGCTCCTCCTCGTCTTCCTCCACAGCCCGGGAATACACCGATAAAACTTCGCCGAAAAACGTTGCCATAATTACTGTTATCAAAACGAAAGTTTGACTGGACCACCAGCAGCTAACACATATATCCGCCCCACTTCCGCGATCAGCCTAACCTTCAGAATAAAAGCCCGGAAAGCCTTGAAGACCTCTTCAAAATATGATGTTGAAACGGAACAAAACAAAACAACAACAACAACAAAACTAAACTAAACTAAAATGTATCATTTTCATTAGAAACTTTATTGGGATATATTAATGTTTGGTATCTGGTGTTGTCTCTCCCTAAAAACAAAATACAACATCACCCAGGGGAAATTTACCATGAAGCTCAGAAAAGTCAAGGCTATTTCATTTCAGAGTAAACCCTGTATGACAAAATTGTAAATAATCTGGATGTTAAGCCTCCAGTAACTTATTTTTGTTTTTTGTTTTTTTGTTAGTTTGTTTGTTTGTATGTTTTACAGGAGGCATGGAGAGAGAGAGAGAGAGAGAGAGAGAGAGAGAGAGAGAGAATACATATATTTTATAACACTGATCATCCACCCATTTTCTGCCACTTATGCTGTTAAGGGTCATGGGGGGGGGGGGGGGGGGGCTGGAGCCTATCCAAGCAACCTTCAGGTGAGAGGCGGGGCTCACCCTGGTCCATCTCAGGGCCAACACATATAGACAGACAACCATTGGCTCTCACAGTCACGCCTACAGTCAGTTTAGAGTCTGGATTAACCTGGTCCCCTCTTGATGTCTTTGGACTGTGGAAGGAAGCTGGAGTACCAGAGAGAACCCACGCAGGCACAGGGAGAACATGGAGACTCACAGAGAAAGACCCCGTGCCCGAACCAGGGCTCAAACCTAGAACCTTCTTACTGTGAGGCAACCACTGCACCACCGTGCCGCCTTACACTGATCATATGAGTGCAATTAATTTGCCTGTAAATGCAACCAACACATAATGACCAACTTGTAAGACAGATTTGACAGAAAGCAATATTGTAATTGTCTTATATTTTTGTAATTTTGTAATGAATTCCAATTAGTCATGATCGACGTGATGCAAAAATCTCATATTGTGAAATCCTGATTATCAGTTATAGCTGCTTTTCCTTAGACTGATCCCATAATCCCAGCAAATGAGATCTGACTAAATATTTCAAATGCACTGAGCAGCTCAAACAGTCAAATGCTGCCTTTTTTTGTTTTAATATACACATACAATTTGCTGCCCAGAAGTCCTGGTCGGAGGTGGATAGCCCAGGGCTTCATGCATGAGTACAGCCTGTCCAATGTATTCTGCCTGACTTAAATCAATGAATGATTTATAGCCGTCTCCCTGTGGAATCACATGGTGTACACACACACTATGCATGAATATGACTAACAATTAGTGTAGGAATCCTTGATTGATGCTATTTTTGGCATTTGTGCCAATCACGGGTAACCTTGACATACCATGTGACTGTACAAGCTTCTTAGTGGTAATACATAATTAACATGAGTGGAGGAAAACAGAAAAACTCAATTCCTTAAGGATGCTGGGAGATCATCTTCGGTTGTGTAGCTAGCTTGATACATCAGCCAAACTATGTCACAACAAATTGGCCTCAAGTTGACACCAGGACATTTATCCTGTCCATTGTTTCTATAAGTAATTTTCCTGTAAGCTGTGCCCTGGGAGATGAGGGACAAACAGAAATGTGATGACATCAGCGCAGCCATAAAAATACTTCATTGTCACCAGAAAATGTCTAGCGTTGGAAAGATAAATTGGATTGCGAGGCAAAGCCCGGAGTAGAATAGGGAGTGTGCGCCATTACCAGTGCAGTGCAATAATGTAGGAGGAGGCCATAAAGTAACAGCAGAAAGGTTTCCTGTCACAAAATGGAGCAACATGCTAGGAGGGAGCTTCAGGGTGCTGTTAATATAATTGATAGTAGAGGGAGAGAGGCCGAGTGGGAGGGATGTTGTGCAGCTTAACAAACAAGCCTTCAGGCTCAAGACAACAAGAGACAAATATCAACAACGGGGAAAAACACAATGTCACATCACTGTCCATTAGAGAAGGACACTTTGAGGACAAACACACACAGAACTGGAAGATCACTCTGACAGCGCAGACGTCCGCCAAGGTCCATGTAATAATTCCTGGGAAATTAATTAAAATGTCCAGAGGACAGGAGTCGCTGCATGTCTTACATTTTAATGAAAATGACCAACCTGCAGTTTGATTTACATATGTTTGAGTACACTATCTTATAAACTAGAATTACCACCTCGCGGTTGCAACCAATCCAGTTGCAGTCTACATTTATGTTTGTCCTGACCCTCAATAAAGTAAATGTGATGCAGACTTTAAGGAAATCCTGGACAAATTTTTTTCTGTTGTTCTGAAAATGCAAGAATATTAAAAACGTTATTCTAGTAATGTTTTCTGTTGCAGTTAAAACTTGTTTTTGTCTTTGTTGACGTTCCACTTTATGGAAACATTATTTGACCATATCTAACATCCATTAAATACGATTTAAATGTCTGATTCAAATATTTTCTTTGAAGTCATTAGCTAATATTAGCCAATTTTGTGGGAACATCCCTCCTGGCTAAGATTACACCCTTTTTTTTCTTTAATTTAAAGCATTGCTGAGATGATATTGAGCAGCGGCCTGAAAAGTATACATGGTGATTCATCCCACACCAATGGATGTTTGTGCCAAATTTGAAGAAATTCCCGAAAGGCATTCCAGAGATACTGGGTTAACGAGAATAACACGACCTGACGGACAACCTGAAGACACGATACAGAGGCGTAACAGTGTGTAACTCAAACTAATGAATGATAATAATAATAATAATAATAATAATGTTTGAAGAAGGGTGTCATGGTGGTGCAGTGGTCAGCACTGTCCCCTCATAGCAAGAAGGTTCTGGGTTCCAGCCCCAGCTCCATCACAGGATCTTTCTGTGTGAGTCTGCATGTTCTCCCTGTTCCTGTGTGGGTTCTCTCTGGTACTCCAGCTTCCTCCCACAGTCCAAAGACATCAAGAGGGGACGAGGCTGATTGATACTCTAAATTGACCGTAGGTGTGACTGTGAGTGTGAATGGTTGTCTGTCTCTATGTGTTGGCCCTGTGATGGACTGGAGACCTGTCCAGGGTGAACCCTGCCTCTCGCCTGAAGGCTGTTGGGATAGGCTCCACCCCCCCCCCCCCCCCCCGCGATCCTTAACAGGACAAGCGGAAGAAAATGGATGGATGGATGGATGTTTAAAGAACTAGAGAATTAAAACAGAAATTCTATTAACATGTCAGTCAAGCGTTTGGTAAACACCGCAGAAGCAGTTAAATCAGCTGATTTGAATCAGAAGGGAGGCGTCGGCTGAAGTTAGAGGATGTTGTGGTAATGCCGACTGCTTAGTTAATAACGAGTGAGACAAATAAACACTTGAGTCCAATATTTAGTCTGCCGTCACTATGAAATGACCGCACCAGCTATTCTTTGATTGAGAACCATTCCACCTCAAGTTAAACTGTGTTGCTGTGGACTGGTGGTCTCATCGATGCCAGATCAGTAGGAAAATGCTCCACCGCAGCAGAGAGAATCCACCAAAACACTACAGTTGCAGCAAGACAGCGTTAACTGGCTGAAAGTAACTATAAAGCTTATTACGCAAAGTGGAGCCTCCGATTCTTTGTAAATACATCATGTGAGATTGCCACTGATGCAAAGTAATAATAGAAAGGATCAACAGTAGCAGCTTTCAGAGGAAACGATGTGTTTTTAAAATTCAACATGAAAGACTCAGCAGACGATTCCAGGCAATATTAGAGTGATTATCTCAGGCTTCTTAAATCACTATGGCGCCTTGGGACCACAAGCTTTTGGCTTTAAACCGGGAATGAATTCAGAAACTCACTGCCGATAAAGAAAGGGCTTTGTGAGACATGGCTTGTTTATATTTACAGTTCGTCATCGTGGGATGGAGCTTTCTCACCAGAGAGCAGGTGAGCAGCCTCCACTGTACCGTCCATCATCAGTGAACTCACATTCACACACAGGGGCAATTTAGAGAGTTCGCTCCAGCTGAGCTGCTTGTCTGTTCTGAATCCCACGCAGACACAGAACATGCAAACCCCACACCGAGAGGATCAGTTGCTTAGGAACAGAATTGTTCATCAGCTGTGGGTGTGATCACTTCTGTGCAAGTTGTGGGTTGTTGTTCATGTGAACTTAGGAGTAAAGGGCTGTTTTAATGCTGATAATGCCTGGAGGTGGGTGAAAAAGATACCATCCACCAACGGAAGAATGGATCAATACATATATACACACATATATATGAGCATGAAACTGTGATGATTATATAAGTTGAAGTTTAAATGAAAGAGAAAAAAAACGACTTAATGAACTGATTTCTATGGAAGTGGAAAGATTAGAGCTCTGTACCGTTCCTGATCTGCCGTTTGGATGAAAAAACGCCTCAAATGATACTGAACTGAAACAAGAGGAGGACTCAGTGATGGACTGAAGATGTGCCATGAACAGCTGCTTTGTGTTTGTACATCTTTACCAAAAATACTCTCCATATCCATGTGTGTTGCAGTAAAGGTTTAATTGTGCTTCAAACAGAAGAGAAGCATTTTCCAGCTTTAGAAAAGTGACAAAGTAGGTTTTTTCCTTCAGGATCATCTGATCTGCTGCATTAGCATCTGTCAAGAGCTCTCGGTTCAAATAATGTTTATTTTTAAAAAAAGAAAGACGCAAATCTGCACCAATTTAATGACATTGTTCATAGTTCTGGTTTCCTGGGTGGTCACCTCTCCTGCCAACCTACCCACCTTGTTTGTAAATGTTGTATGGATACATTTTGCTTCAGTTTTCATGTTTAATTCATAGTTTCACATATTTTCTTTTTTTTTTCCCATGCAGTCTAAAAAGTCAGGAGCACCATCGGTGAACTCGCAGTTCAGCATCACGATAGAGAGAAGTGTCACCAGATCTGACAAGAGTGTGTCACCAAGGGAGGAGACATGTTGGGAGCTGAAGCTGTTATTTTCAGTGGGCCGGACTGAAGAGAGTTGATTCATGGTAAATCAATCAGTTCTTGAGAGAAAACACACAATCGGGGCGACACAGGCTCAAGACAATGTGTCTTGCATCATTTGTAATTACAAATTGTCCATGACAGCACATCAAACCCGAGGAACACCAGGACATCAAGTCTAACATTTACCGTTCACATAGAAATTGAGAACTAAAAGTACCCAATAAAAGGTGCATTTTTTGTTTTTTGTTTTTTGTTTTTTGGTGATGGAAGATTTAGCTTCTTCTGTTACCTGCAAATTTATTTTTTTACCACGCGTCCTAGTTAACGCCAGCATATCTATGGATAACGTCAGGAACGTGGTTATCTGTCAATATCCAGGCCAAATTATTACTTCATCAATATCAAGTTCTTTCAACCCCCCACCCCCACACCCATAATAAATAAATAGATAATATTAAATTCATAAATGCTCGCACATATCTCGCCACACACTGATGCTTGATGACAATATCACTGAAAAAAAAGCAAAATTAATCGGTGGAGGAAATTTCCTCTCCCGCATGCTCAAGAACCTCATTCATTCTTCCCTAAAAGCCATTTCTGCACAAAAGGAAAGTTGATGTGTGTGTGTGTGTGTGTGTGTGTGTGTGTGTGTATAAAACCCATGTGTGTGTGTGTGTGTGTGTGTGTGTGTGTGTGTGTTAGTGTGTGTGCGCACATGCATGAGTGCATAAACAGGTTTTTGTGCATTTAATTAGAAATTCTGCTGACAGAGACTTGTGGTGAACGCAGTGGTGTGTGTGTGGAGAGAATATCAAGCAGAGAGCTGCTGCCTGGAGATGGCCTACAGCTGCAAAGATACCAGCTCCTTCATATGATAACATGTACACACACACACACACACACGTGTGCACTGTACTGAGTGGATATATGTGTAGTCCTCAGTCTCATAATGATTTCTCCTTGCAGTTAATAATACTGATGAACACAAGCTGCAGTCAGAGTTGCACCCTGGGGTTAGAACAAAATAATATGCTTCAATAACAGAAAGGGAAAATGTGGTTTCATTCACCAGGACATTCTAAAAGTTATCGAGCAATAAGCCCATTTGCCCTCTTTGCTGGAGATGATCCTTAGACCAAATTAAAGCAACATTATACGTCATTTTCCTCCAAGCCTTCATCAGAACTGGATTATACTCGTCTGGTTCTCATTATCATGATATCTCACGAGCGCCTTCAGGGAACTCATTCAAATTTGGGAGAGAAAAAATACCCACTGAGACTGAGGGCTGATTGGAAAATATTTGGTGGTCAAAAGTCAAGGTTTTTAATGACACATTGAATAAAGCAAATATCTCAGGCCAACACCTTGAATGGGAAATGGGAATCTCTCTACATTTTTGGGCAAAGATCCACTGGGACGAGTGGATGAACTGATCAGATTTTGGTGGTCAAAGGTCAAGGTCGCCTCTCGTCATCACGATATCTCAGGAAACCCTTGAGTTCTTTGACTAGAACTCAGGAATGAATTGATGGGGATTTGTCAGTCAGGGGTGAAAGGTCACTGTCACCTGACATGATCAAACATACCGCTAGCGTACACTGGGACTCAAGGAGGATTCATTCGCTCCAAACCAGTTGATGGAAACACACCCAATGTAAATTTCCTTTTTGGAACATATCCACAGCCTACTCATGATTCCTTTGACCAGTGAATGAAAACACAGCTACCGTCTCTCTTGACCCACATGTCTACACAACTCTGCAGGTCCTTCATGATGCCCAGCAGCTCATCGCGAAACTTAACCAGAAATCCATTTACAGCAGTGCTCAGCTTTTATTCAGCTCATTTCTTAGCCAGTGGTTCTGCCAGCCAGTAGTGTTGGTCAACTGGAAACTAATCCAGAATAATGTGGCTCTAGAACTGAAGGAGTCTGCTGTACCTCGAAGAGACGCTTGCCAAAATGAATTAAACCTCATGAGTCCAACTGAGTGCAACACCATAAATGCCTTTGAGGAGTCTTTACCTGCACTGTTCTCTCCATTCACATGATTTACTGCATCACGACCGCAGAGGTACACAAAAGACACATAATTCTTTGAGACAGATTGGGGAGGCAGTGTACTTTTGTCTTTAGATGTGGAACTTTGTATTACTTACTTGTTTTAAATCAAACTGGGACATTAAAAGTGACTTCTTACTTTTGAGTTTTCCTGCACATTTGCAAAACAAAACACACCAATCATTTATGTCAGCGATGGTTTCCTCTCTTTTTGGGTTTAATTCTCCAAACAAAATGCTACACTGTGATATGAAAAGGTTTGAAAAAGGGGATCCCGAAAGCTAAGTGAGCCTATGAACTGTAAAATATTTCAAACTGCTGCAATTTTTTCTGCAACAAACCCTGAGCCTGAGACAAAAGCATTCTCTGAGGACCTCTGAATGTGAAACAATCTTTTACTGCAGGATTGTGGATGGCCTGCTTCCATGAGGGCAACAGGTCTCCAGACTCATAGAGCTTTAAAGTTGCATGTTGCAATACTCTGACACAACACTTTTTTCGTACACAGTGGTTAGACATAGGCACAAAAACAGAGTCTGGGTTTGGAAAAGATCATTGATTCAGGTTCAAAGCTGAGAACCAACACTCACAACTGCTGTCATGAAATCAACAGCTGGCTTCCTCGGCTACCGCAGCGTATCGACTCCCCATGAGCGACCATTCGCTATCGAAATATAGTGTCATCATGAAACAGCAGGCCATCCATCCATTTTCTACCTCTTATCCTGTAAAGGGTCGTGGGGGGTGGAGCCTATCCCAGCAGCCTTCAGGCAAGAGGCGGGGGTCACCCTGGACGGGTCACCAGTCCATCGCAGGGCCAACACATAGAGACAGACAACCATTCACACTCACAGTCACACCTACAGTCAATTTAGAGTCTGGATTAACCTCGTCCCCTCTTGATGTCTTTGGACTGTGGGAGGAAGCTGGAGTACCGGAGAGAACCCACACAGGCACAGGGAGAACAAGCAGACTCACACAGAAAGACCCCGTGCTCCAGCCGGGGCATCGAACCCGGAACCTTCTTGTTGTGAGGCCACAGTGCTGACCACTGCACCACCGTGCTGCCACCATCATAAAACCTTTATCCACTCAACATGAATCTCAGTAACTGTCACCTTCCTATCAAACCACCTCCTGCTTCCTCCACCTACACAGATCTGTCACCCCTTTTGTTGATGTCCAATGTCTTTCTGTTTTCCTGTGGTCGTGGTTACCACAGCCACTAAATGGCATTGGTCAACTGTATATCATTATAAATCATTTTCGCTGCTCATATGTACAACCTTTTTTGTTCATTCTTCCAGGGGAAAGGCTACGTTTGGACCCTGGATAGCCAGGCTCACTTTCCCCCTCAAACAACGCTCCGGGCCACTGCCTTAAACTGAAGCAAATGGGACCAAAAAAACCCAAACAGTGACGATTAAGGATTTTATTGCGGCTGTTTTCTTGTTTTTATTATCTTTCTAAAGGACAGCTATAACATAAACTATAGCTAGACTCCACACAAGGAGCTTTTAAGATAGGGGCATTAACTTGGCCTACATATAGCACCTTTAAAAACTTCATTTAGTAACTTTCAGCCGTGCAGTCATTTAACTCTTCAGCTCCGTAAAAAAAAAAAAATCATACTTGAAAGTTCTGAGGAAATTACCTGAAAAGGAAACCAGACAATTTAATTAACTTGAAATGTAAAAAAAAAAAAAAAAAAAAAAAAAAAATTGCATTAACATTAAGTTAATAATAAAAGATTATTCCTGCATTTATGAATTTTAAAATAAGTGCTCTAATCACTCTCCATTTAGCAGCCATCAAACATATGCCAAGCTTTAAACTGGGCATGAATAGTTGCATAAATCTTTCAGTATGCACTTATCTACAGTGAGTTCATCATCCAGGGACCCTGACTCCCTCCAAGGCCATTCATTTTTCATGGAGCCCTGCTGGCGATGTCCACCAGCGGAGCTGGGAAATTACTGTGAGAATCTCATGCTTTGTGGTTGGAATACAAACAAGCACAGCAACGTTTTTGTCATTAATGCAAAAATATAATCTCCAACCTTTGCTTACATCTGTCATTGCTGGGCGTCTCTACAAACACGCAGAATTTCTGTCACTTTACACACTGCATCGTCCTCTGTGTGACTGATGCTGATGTTTAGAATAAGACCTGAGAAAAGTTAAGACCGACATTGTGAATAACTGTGGAATCAGGATTCATTTATGCAGCATCAAACAATGTCACAAAAGTCTGACGTGCCGCTCGTCGCTGCTGACGTTTGCCTCGGGTTGTGTTTGTGTTTGTTTGATGCAGGGTAGAGAAATAGGAGCAGGACAGCTTTTTTTTTTTTTTTTTTTGGTTAAATTTCCTTTCAGCTCACATCCAGACTTTTCAAAGAACTTTGAAATTCTTTTGGTTTATCACTGCTCTGCGTAACCGTTGGCCCTTGGCTCTCATTATACACTCATACATCTTAAGGTTGTTTAGAAATTCATATTTTCCTTCGAATAAATAAAATGTAAATGATTACAAATCACTGCTTCAGACCGCTTCCATCTAGTTGCCTCCGGCCAGGAGGTCACGTTTTTCGTGGCAGTTATGAGAGTCCCAGCCTGTAAGTATCTACAGGCGGGGATGAGCGAATCTGCCATAACCTGGTACAATGTATCTTTCCTTGTTATACATGAGGTTGATGCTGTGTTGTGCACGGACCCTGTCAAAATAGATGGAATAACAAACTCAATTTAGTGCCACCTAGTGGTTACAGGACATAGGATGGATTTAACGAACAGCATTTAATTTACAATTGAGAGAATTTGTCACTTGAACAACTCAGAGTCCATTGATGCAGTTTGTGTTCTCCTCCAAAATCATCCTTACATGTGAGCTCAGTCATAAACACTTAAGACAAATATCGGGTAAGGATTATAAATCAAGACGCAACGACTCCTCTGTAATTCAAACCTCCCTCGTGCAGTACATCTTGGGATACTGGTGACCGTTAACAGCCCATTTTTTTAATATATATTAGAATGCGGCATTGACTTTCTCTCCACATTTCATCCTCATCCCTGCTCATGGAACTGGGACACGCTGGGTGGAGTGGCGGAATCAGTGACATCCACTGTATTTTCACAGTATTTTCAAGCCTCAGTAGGTCAACGTGCAGCCTCGTTTTAGAAACGTCTCCTCTTGCTCTCCTTCACCCACTCCTCTATATTTGTCACAGCCTGCAGGAATCTTCCAGTCGGGAGGAGCAGAGATCGGTTTGCTTCCAGTCTGAAGGCTTTTACAACTTATTTGAAGGGACACTTTGGTAAAGATGAACTCTGCTCATCAGAAAATTGTTATTCAAGAGTGGTATTAATATGAAAACAGGTGCTTTAGAGACTTATCTTTGAATCTTTGGCGAGCTGGGTGTCAGGGCCTCAAAGGACACTGATTTGATCTTTTCAGTCATCAACATAATTGATCGAGAAAATCATAAGTTTCTTTTGGAAGGAAGCGTGAAGATCTCTAAAAGGTCTTTTTGAAACTAAAAATGGGACTTTTTCAGTGGAATTCTTAAAAGGGGAGGTTTCACTGACATTTTGGGATGACACAACCACGCAGTTGTATGAAATTTAAACTAAATGGCTGCAACTATCTTGAGAATGGACTCGGTTTTATAGTGTGCTTTTCTACCTGAGCGGCACTCAAAGCGCTTTACAGTGACATCTCATTCACTCATTCACACTCACACACTGATGGTGGAGGCTGCCACGCAAGGCAGCCAACCTACTCATCAGGAGCAATTGTGGGTTCAGCCTTGCTCAAGGACACTTCGACATGGTCGAACCAGCGACCCTTCGGTTGCTAGAGGGCCACTCTACCCCTGAGCCATGCTGCCCTTGAGAATTAGGTGGCTCTTGCATGTACTTCTATACGTGTGACGCCCTACCAAACCTGGGCACTGACCTGGGTTTGAGTTCTATAATTGTCTCCTCTGAGATGCAAAAAAAAACAAAATGCAAACCACATTCAAATGGATGCATACTTCCCATAAATAATTTAGCATCAGAATGCACAACAAGACAATGTGGGAAAACCTTCACAATGTGGCGCAAATCACGTAACATTTGACTGACCACACCCTCACGGTGGTGACAGATCAGGGTCTGTTACGTAAAACTAACTGAACTCTTCGTAGGTGTTATTTAACCGGGATTCAATGCGAGAAGTATTAAGATACTGATGCAATGGAAGCACTTCACGGACTAAATTTGAGGGGGGAAACCAGCTGGCGCCAGCTGACGGGTATACTGGACCTTTAAAGCAGCTGCAGCTCTTCATTCAGATGCTGAGTGGAGCAGCAGATGCGCGGAGGAGGGACGTATTGTTTTTTTTTGTTTTTTTTTTTCTTCCCTGAGAAAACCCAGACTACAGCTCTGCTCTAATCGCATTTTAAAACACTACTTTCACGCGTGATGAAGGATCTTCCCCTTTTTCTCATAGTGTGTAGTTAGGGAGAAGTGCTGCCCTGGATGCGGACTTGGAGAATTGCGGCAATCGGAGAGCGTCCTGGATGATCGGAGCTCAGCGGCAGCAGAAGGAGCAGCAGCAGCATCACATTGTATGAAATGCGTCACCCGCGATCCGGTTTCCCCATTTACACACATCAGCTCTCCACTCACGGACTGTTCCCTGCACTGACTCTTTCACCTGGTAAGGCTTTCCTTTATTTATGATCCTCCTTGAACGTAACGGCTTGACATGGAACAAATTATCATTTGCGTAAACCATGTCGTTATTGTTCCTACCAGCGGGCTGCGTACAGTGCAGGAAAGAATGGCTTCTATTAGGCTTAATGGTCCAGGCCCCGCACATTACAATAGATGATGTATTGTCCCGACTTCCACCCCACCTTGCTTTCATATCAACGTCGGTGTCAGGCAGCATATTGAACAGCTGGAAATCTACCAGCAGCCTGATCAGCAGCATATCGATGACGGGTTCGCCGTCCTGCATTGTGATTTTTTAAGTGTAAACTGGCAAAATAACCCCCCACCCCCCACCCCACCACCACCACCACCAGCTGGACTGGTTTTATTCATGCAGCCAAGGCCAGTTAACGGGTGGGCGGCTTTCTGACAGGCAGCTTCCTCTGGAGGTGGATGAGCGGGGTCTCATGTGTCTCCCCTCTCTCAGGTAACCACATGCGCGGGCCGGTGTCACCGCGCTGAGCCCGGAGAGCACAGAAGGGTAACTGGGGCTCAGAGAGTCAATAGAGACCAGGGAAAGGAGGACCGGATGACATCCAGAACCTCCGAGGCCTCGGGGCTGTCGGTGCCGCTGCACCGCTGTCACGGAGTCTTCCAGGGCAACAGTAACGGCACCTGCGTGGAGCAGCTCAGCATCTTTCCGCCGTTCTCCTCCACCCTCGCGCTCCTCGTGCTGGTGGCCGTGCTCGTGGGGATCATCCTCGTTTCCTTGGCAACCTTCCACTTCCACAAGAGGAAGCTCCGGAATAGGAAGATCCAGCGCGCGCAGGAGGAATACGAGCGCGACAGTCGCAGCCCCGCGCGCGCCGCCGGCGAGCCCGCGAGGCCGTGCGTCATCGTCCGGCCGGTGAGATGTGAAGACGAGAAGCTCTCGCGCCAGAGCTCGGAGAGCGAGGATGTGGCGGAAGCGGCGGAGGACAACGCGGCGGGGCACGCGGCGGAGCACGCGGCGGTTTCTCTGGACTGTTAAATTAAACTTCAGGGAAAACGAGACTGTGGAATAAAACAGGAAAAGCAATAAGGCACAAAGAACTCCACACACATCTCTGCTGCTTGTAGATGACTTAGAACCCATCAGAAAATTAAAAAAAATAATAATTTAAAAAATGCAGAATACTGAGCAGAACAGTTGTAGGCCTTTAGAGACGGTGGCACATTACAGGCCACACACCTTAATACACTCGTATATAGCCAACCGGTAACCTTATGAACTGTACTTGCCTGCTTCGACTCTTGGACCTCTTCCTCTACCCCAGCTTTGTTTAAACTTTGAACATGTTTAAACTTTAAATCCTGGGACGTGGGACACACACACACACACACACACACACACACACACACACACACACACATAAACACACACGATTGTGTTGAATTATTTAGGATTGGTGACACAACACACACCATAACGGCTTCGCTGATCTTCCTTGGCATGTCCTCTGACACACTACCAGTATGTAGTTAGACTATAATGGATGTTGTGGTGCTGTTAGGCAGCGCAAAGCTGCATATAGGCTATAGAAAAAAATGGCTTATTTGTTTGCGTAGTATTTTTCCTTCAATTAAGTGACTTATGATATTTGCATAAAGTACTAGTCCTCCAATAACTGTTAGACATCTGTAGGTAGCTCTAGTTAGTCTGACAGGATGCAAGACTTTTTTGCTGTAGTTATGCACACAAGAGTTTTTTCTTTAACGTGTCAGATAGTACAATTTTAGCGCTAATACAGTATTTTCCTTTTTTGAGTATTTATAATGTATTCAGAGATGTAATAAATGGAGACTTCTTCCAAAAGTGGGCTTTGGTTCAAGCCGGTCTTTTTCTTTCTATCTTTCTTCTTCTTTTGTTTTTTTTTCTCTCCTTTTTTTCCCGATTCTTTATATTGTATCATAGTGGACCTAATAGAAATTCAGTGTCATTTAATATATGACTTCACTGTAAATGTATGCCATTATGAGAGCTGGAATGTTTTACAGTAACATCTTTCTGGAATTCATGTAATCTGCCTTATCAAAGGAATATATGTAATATTCAAAGTTTATAAATAAATACATACGAGTTATGTACAACATTTCATCGCTTGTGTACTCTCTCAGACACACACACACACACACACACACACGATCGCTAGTACTGGTACACATTCACACAACAGAGGGAATATTTGAAACTACGCAAATGTTTTTGGGTGGATTTTAGATACCGGTCCCAGCGGACGAGTTCAAAAAAACCATCTCAAGAGACAGCTGGACACATTCAAACATAAACCAATAGAATACAGCATTTGAACGCTGCACAGAATCATTTCCAGTTTATGAAGAACAAGCTCCGGCGTACAGACCCTAGCAGTCTCTCAGTGTGATTTATTGACATGAAGGTTATCCATAGAAGTAGTCTTAATCTGGACATCCCTTTAATGGTGCCAGAGCATGTCTGATTGGGGGTCAGTGGAAGTGAATCAGCATCAGTCAGTGTGTTGGCCAAGTACCAGGACACCATGTTCCTAACTGTCCCCAGCAAAAAAAAGGCCAGGGAATATGAAGCATCCTTTGGCAGACCTCCAGCCCAGGAAGATGTACCGACAGGCTGCCCGCAGCCCGTCTATCTTACCTCATTGCAATAAGTGCAACGGAATGGAACAATTTATCTTTTCAGAGGAATTGGAGGTAAGTCAGTGACAGATGACTAATGCATTTTAGATTCAAGCATGTGTTTCCGTCACAACCGTTTATTGATTAGAATCAAGAAACACCATACATGTCACTAGCATGGAATATAAGCAGAGGCTTTGACTGAGTGGCACCCTGTGGTGAAATAAAAACCGATCCCTTACAAATAAATTCAGAATTCAGATCTTTTACTGCAGGCAAGCAGCAGTCAAGGCCAGATGACATTAAAAACCTCTACAATTATTGTTAAATTGTATTTATGAATATATTTAAATATTTGTGGTGAGTAGGGAGATGGATGAAGCTGACTGACAGCCAGTGAGAGTGGGTGAGTACACAAGAGGTGGATGATGTCTGTGGCTAATAAATCGATATTTGGTGGAGGTCAGTGGCTGCAAATGGGTGGAGGACAGTGAATGGATAGAAGCCAGAGGGTAGACTTGGATGGAGGCCAGAGGGTAGGAATGAATGGAGGTCAATAACTTGGAATGGGTGGAGGCCAGAGAGGGAGGAGGTCAATGATCAGGAATGGATGGAGGCCAGAGAAGAAGGAGGTCAATGATCAGGTATGGATGGAGGCCAGAGAAGAAGGAGGTCAATGATCAGGTATGGATGGAGGCCAGTGGCTAGGAATGGATGGAGGTCAATAACTTGGAATGGGTGGAGGCCAGAGAGGGAGGAGGTCAATGATCAGGAATGGATGGAGGCCAGAGAAGAAGGAGGTCAATGATCATGGATGGAGGCCAGAGAAGAAGGAGGTCAATGATCAGGTATGGATGGAGGCCAGTGGCTCGACTTGGATGGAGGCCAGAGGCTAGGAATGGATGGAGGCTCGAGAAGAGGAGGTCAATGATCATGGATGGAGGCCAGTGGCTAGGAATGGATGGAGGTCAATAACTTGGAATGATTGGGAATGGATGGAGCCCAGAGGTCAGGAATGGATGGAGGCCAGAAAAGAAGGAGGTCAATGATCAGGTATGGATGGAGGCCAGTGGCTAGACTTGGAAGGAGGCCAGAGACTAGGAATGGATGGAGGCCAGAGGCCAATAATAGATGGAGGTCCATGGGTGGGAATGGATGGAGCCTGTGACTATACTTAGATGGAGGCCAACAAACTGGATTTTATAAAGTTCATTTGACAAAGTATGGACGGAGTTCGGAGGCCAAGTTTGTGATCCTAGGCCAACAGAGGATGGATGTCAGGAACAGAAAGAGGAGGTTCAGTAACCAGGAAGAGATGGAGGTTGGTGGTAGGATGTGGACGGATTTCAGAGACCAGGAAAGGATGGAGCCCAGTGGCTGGACTTGGATGAAAGATCAGAGGCCTGATGGGCGGAGATGAGCATCCAGGAGTGGATGAAAGTCAGTGGCTAGGAATGAAAGAGGGTCGGTAACCTGGACAGGAAGGAAGCTGTGGCCAGGAATGAACGGAGGTCAATCAACTCTGGTTGGAGGAAGGTCATTAACGAGAAATGGACCAGAGACCAAGGTCCTGATCTGTGGTCAGAAGAGGATGGAGACGACTGGCCGGGACTAGATGATGGTCTGCGGCTATGAACACGTGAAGTTCAGTGGCTGGAGGTGGTTAGAGGTGAATGATCCATGGCCAGAAACAGATGTAGGTCAGCGGGGACCACGTGGATGATTGTCACTGATAAATCAGTGTTCAGTGGGGACAGGCTGGACGAGCATCAGCGGTTTGGGACGGATGAAGGTCAACGTGAAGGGAGAAAAGGACTGCGGTTGAGTCACCCGCTGAGCTCCCTACGAAGGAAGAACATAGAGAGACTTTCGTGTGATTTAGCTTATCTCTGGGAGTAGCCTAGTTATTGTGTATAGCCTCATTTAGAATTAATGCGGCCAGTTTTCAGGCTTTTGTTGTCCCAGGAGGCTTCCCATTGCTGCAGAGAGACTTTGCGAGGGACGCCGGTTGGACAGTCAGTGGATTATGTCCTCTGAGGCTGTTTATTATAGCCGGGTGGTACTCAGATAGCTGGCGTTCATTAAACTTAGATTAGAGACACATTTTCTCTGAGTAATTGATTATTTAATGATTAGTGATGGGGCTTACGGCGATGTCTGTGAGAGCACAAGTCCAGTTTTTGGACGGAGACAACTGCAGGGCTCGCGTTTAGAGATTTGTGGTTCGAAATAATGGTCTGTAAAGATTTCAATTACTCCTCCGTATTTACCGTGGCACTGACATAAGGTCAGAAATTCCTCCTGCAGAACAAATATCACATTATCATTGAGATGGAATCTGTTAAAGGGTGAACTTTTTGGCACACAAGAATCTCATAATTTAATAGATGATTTTTAACAGTCACGCTCCAAAATGTAAGCACCTTTTGTTTCGTTCGTACTTTCAATGCTGTTATTAAAAAGGCTCCAAGAAGTCCAGAGCTTTTTTTTTTTTTTTTTTTTTTTAAAGGCCTTCAGGGGCTTAACATTTTATTTAACGCACTTGAATTTTATTTCATTTTTTTGAAGACGTTTCTCTTCTCTCACGAGAGGTTTCTTCAGTTTGAATGTCACAAAGATGAGAGGTTGAAGAACTTCACGTAGGTTCGGTCGTATTCTTCTGTCTGGCTGGTAAAGGAAGAACCCGTTACATTTTGGTGCAGATCAAAATAGCAAACGGTAAATATTGCATTTCAGTTGCATGCCTAAGTGAAGTCAAAGCTTTTCGGTCCTTTTTTTTAAAAATTTTTTTAATTAGTTAGCATTGGTGGCAAAATGGAAGAAGAAATGTTCTCATTTCTTCACACATCACCATAATGCAACAATGGCCGTGACGTCTAACCACCAAACTCTTTCCAGTTTTTCCTCGAGTCCCAGTGGATATTATTGTGCTGAATTTGATGAATTCCCTTAAGATGTTGCTGACATATTGTGTCAACGTGAGGTGACAGTAAACTTTGACCTCCAAAATCTTTTAAATTCACCTTCAAGTATCAATGGATATTCAGTTTGACAAAATTCCCTGATTTACTGAGATATTGCTAAAATGTAACGCTCAGCTTTGACAACCAGAATACTGTAGTTCATCTCTGCGTCCCAGAGGATGTTGGTGAAACTCCCTCAAGGCGTTCCTGGGGTATTGCAATCAAATGAGGTGACAGTTACCTTGACCTGTGACCACCAAATATTTTTTTTCTATTCATTCTTGTGTCCAAGCGGATGTTTGTGCCAAATTTGAATACGTTTCCTCAAGATGTCCCTGACATGGATGGACGGACCTTTGGATGGACTTCCTGAACACATAGCGCCTCCAGCCCCGCTGCCAGAGCAGCAGAGGCATACATTTTGGCTGAATTCAACCTCAAATTTAAGTTTTGTACACACAAACTTTAATCCAAGCGTCTATACAATGATAATGAACAGTATATTTACACATGATGAAATTATCTGAGGGCAGCACAGTGGCGCAGTGGTCCTCACAGCAAGAAGGTTCTGGGTTCGAGCCCCGGCTCCAGCACAGGATCTTCCTGTGTGGAGTCTCCATGTTCTCCCTGTTCCTGTGTGGGTTCTCTCTGGTACCCCGGCTTCCTCCCACAGTCCAAAGACATCAAGAGGGGACCAGGTTAATCCAGACACTAAATTGACCGTAGGTGTGACTGTGAGTGTGAATGGTTGTTTGTCTCTATGTGTTGGCCCTGTGATGGACTGGTGACCTGTCCAGGGTGAAACCCGCCTCTCGCCCAAAGGCTGCTGGGATAGGCTCCACCCCCCCCCCCCCCCCCCCACACACACACACACACACAACCCTTAACAGGATAAGAGGTAGAAAATGGATGGATGGATGGAAATGACCTGAAACCAGTCATTCCTGTGTTGGTATAGGCTGCTAAATCACAACGGGACTGGGTTGATTTCTGATGCAGATTTTCCCACAATAAGAATAAGACTGAACGTGTTGGCCCTCATTTGAGTGGTAAAACAAAGCCTGGCAGCTTAAGTTTTTGGCTGCACAGAATAATGGGTTTCTGGTTGAACTGAAAATAAAACTAACACCCTCACAACAGCCCACCAGCCTCAATCCTGTGGAGCATCATTGACAAAGGACCACACTTTAACTTCACTAAATCACACACAGAAACCTGTAAAAAAATAAATAAATTCAGCCCACATTAAATTTTTTTTTTTTTTTTTTTTTAGCAGTAATCCATTAGGATTTAAAATGTTTCCTGAAGTAGAGGGATGAATGCAGCTGTCTCAAATTGATGAGGCTTTGCCATCAACTTTACAGCTCACCCTGATTGTTCCTCTGAGCCGCATTAGCAGATTAGTTCTGTGCTGGATATCACAACTCAGCGCCATGACAAGTGGCAGTTTGCTGTCGGGACAAGAGGACACAGCTGCTCCGATTCTCACCCCTGCTGTCAGGGTTCGAGGCGGATGATTTGTCACCCCCGCCGTCCCCTCACATGATTCATAGCTGCAGGTTGAGGTGGCGGCTGTGGAGGAACCAAACACTTAGACACGAATCTCCACTGATCTACAGGTAAATGGCTGAATAATGTATGAGCCTTGTTGAAAGATTTCGCCTTTAAACTTCTAGCTCGTCTTACCGCACCTATAGGAGGGGCGTGGCTGTTAGCCATCAGCAGCTTCCAGCTAAATGTACACGGCCTGCTCTTTCTGCATTCTTGAGTCACAGAAGTAAAATAGGAGGGGAAAAAAACATCAGCGAGAAGTCAGGATTCAACAATTAGTGAATGCTTGAAAGGCAAAATACGCTTCTTGGGTGATGGATCACTTTAATATCAGATACAATTGTTGTTGTTGTTGTTTTTTTAACCTTTGGATTCATCACTGCACTGGACTGGCCAGAACAATCGAACCATTAAATTCTATTTCAGACTCCAAGTAATAACTCCCCTCCAACACTTAACCGCAACACATGACTAGACCAATCCCACATGCACTTACACCACTTCCATCTTATAAAAATAACTGTAGTCATTTTTTCACACTTACAATAAAATCTGGAGGAAGATCATCTATCACATTTGAGCAATATCTTCTGCTACACAGCTCAAACACACGTATTAACTTCACTTTTTGGAAGCAACAGCTGCAGCTGCTTTTTTACAGCGTTTGTGTCCTTTGTGTTTTGCTGTTTTGGGGCATCTTAGTCTTCTACCTGCAGCAGATCGCAATCCTGCTGTAGACCAGCTTTTGAGTTCAGGTGAATATAACTGTCACAATCGTCTGTTACTTTTAATATATTTCATGTAAAACGAATGTCGTACTCTGACCTTCGACCCTTTCTCAGTCGATGCTTTGACATGTTTTGGTTTGGCATTTGCTGATGTTGGAGCGATTCGGTCTCTTGTCCAGGATTCTTGGCGGGACAGACAAAGCGTTTGCTCGCGCTGTCGCTCGAAAAAAAAAAGACACGTTATTTTTCCTGAGTCCAAGTCAAGTCTCTTGCTTCTTTCTGAATATTTCTCTCCCAATTCGGTTCTAAAGCTCATTACCCACATGTGTCTGGTCCAGGTCTTTGTGGTTACTGACTTGCTGGTCTGGAGATGACACACGAACCACGTGAGTAGTTGCTGGCCACCCTAAGGACGCACATGACAAGAGAGAAGGAATTTCAGTTCATCAGACACTTCTGTATTGTGAATGCATCGATTTTTCAAAAGAGCCAAACCCAGAGTCACACTCAGGTCAGGCTGGTGCACTTGGGTCCCTATCTTTGGTATGCGATGCCACTCCAGAACCAGCAGATCATGTTAAAAAAAAAAAAAAAAAAGTCAACAAGGTGATCAAATCAAGAGGACAGTTCACATTTGGTTACAAAGGTCATCTGTAAAAGGCAAATGAGCTTAAATGTTCCAGAAATGACTTGAGGGAAAACTTAAAAACAGAAAGATATTTAAACTGATTTAATGTGTCTGCAATCTGATGGATTCAAGTCGAGGTTTGTTCTGTTTCCCTCGGACTAATTCAGCCGCTTACATAAACTCACTGTCTGCCTGACTTCCTCTCATTTGTCTTCAGTGTTTATCATCAGCATTATACAACCTGTGAATACACTCAGCAACACAACACGATGTCCTGAGCACAGGGGCAGCCGACAAGTACCTCGTTGCTGGGCTATAAGACGCCCACCAGCGTGGGCTCCCTCTGTAAAGAGGGGCTTTTAAAATGAGATTACTGATGGATGAGGTTGCTGCCTGCATGACAGTCCTGTAGATTTATGGCAGCGTGGCTTCATGTCCTGTATAGTAATCCATTCCTGAGACACTACATCATTTTTTTTCCGACAGCTGAATTAGGGTTCTGTGTAATCGCTCACCTTAATTTATAGCACAAAGGGTTGCAAAACCAGATTCTGCAGACATTTTATCACAAAGATATTATGTAATCACGTTTGTCTGTTCAGACATGTGACGTGGTGAAGTCAGACGAAGGCTGCGCCGGGCTCTCAGGAATACAAACAACTTCAGCCAGTCAAAAAACCCAGAACTGACTCGTGAGATAATAAATCTTCAATCGCTACTTACAAAATACAGATAATCCCTTTAATGCAGAAGAGATATTTATTATGTATCTTTATGCTTCCAGTTGCAATGGATTTTCTTTCCATCCCATTCTTGCAAACCAAGTACAGGAACCTTGAGGGAATTCCCTCAAATGTGCCACAAATGTCCAATGGGATGAAGAGGATGAACTGAAAAGACAAATGTGAAGGTCTCCTCACATGTATGTGCCGTGTTTGTGTTTAAAAAGGCCTTTATTTTGTAGGTCAAAGGTCAAAGTCACCTCACATGAAGGTTGTTCTTCACGAACACCCATTTACATCCATCCATTTTTGACCTCTTATCCTGTTAAGGGCCGTGGGGGGGCTGGAGTCTATCCCAGCAGCCTTCAGGGGTCACCCTGGACAGGTCACCAGTCCATCTCAGGGCCAACACATTCAGACAGACAACCATTCACACTCACAGTCACACCTACGGTCAATTTAGAGTATCAATCAGCCTCGTCCCCTCTTGATGTCTTTGGACTGTGGGAGGAAGCCGGAGTACCAGGGAGAACATGGAGACTCCACACAGAAAGATCCTGAGCTGGAGCCGGGGCTAGGACCTGGAACCTTCTTGCTGTGAGGCGACAGTGCTGACCACTGCAAAACCAAAATTCTCATTTAAAGTATTTCTCTAAAATGTCAAACTATGTGATCAAACTAAAGAGCCAACAATTCTGAATATCTGACACAGTACCTTTTCAAGTATTTCTTGGTGGATTGGGACTCATTTGAGGGCGGACCACTTATCCATCTCGTCAAGACGACAAGCTGAGGTCACCTATTGTGTCTGTACGTTGGACGCTTCTGGGGGATTCAATTCCAACTGGCAGCTCTGACTCGTAACGTAAAGGTCAACTTTAACATTTGTCATGTTTAATTGGTATTAAAAGCTCAAGGAAGTCTTCTGAATAAGAACAGCATTGAGACGGAGCTCCTGGATGAGAAATGAATTTATTGTTGCAGACAGTTTTTCTAACAATAGCAGTCATACATTAGAAAAATAATCTTCACACACACATATTTGCAATACGGAAATATCTCATATTGAAACATACAAGCACATCAGATGGAAATGGCAGCTGACTGAACTGACGCATTATCTCAAAAAAAGCCTCTTTAAAAAGGAAATTAACAAAAGGTTGTTTTTTTAAGTCCATTTAAATATCGTATCCACTTTAAACTCCTCCCTCTTTCTTCTGTTTGGGTTTCTTCTTCTTCTTCTTCTTGCTCTCAGCCTGCATCTTGCTCTTCTTGGCTGGGTTAGGTTGGGACGACGCTGTACCATCTGCCGGCCGTTTGTTTTTTTTCTTTTTAGCTTGTCCTTTCCCCGCTGCTGCTGCTGCTGCTGCTGGTTTGTCTGAGGACGTCGAGCTGTCGGCTGCCGCAGCTTCCAAAACAGGCTTGTTGCGCTTTTTCCTCTTCTTTGTTTCAGGCAGAAAGCCTTTCTTCTTCTTGGCAACCGGCTGTTCGTCGGCTTCCTTGTCGGGCTTTGTCTTTTCAGTTTTGGGCTTCCTGTGACATTGACCATGAAAACGCGTACACACACAATCAAGAGGATGGTTTCAAACTAACATGTTTCACTTGGGTGCATTCATTAAAATGTATAACATGGAAATAAATGGATGAAAAAAAAGGGGGAAAAAAAAAAGTCTGCAGGTTGATTCAGGGGTCACATTTACATCCTACACCATCGCATTTAACGGTGGCATTTTCGTTTCTTGTTTATTACTGCAAAGATGAATGCTGCTGTCTGACACACAGAACACTCGAGAGACGAGAATATTGGAGGTTATTTAAGGAAGACTGACGAACCAGCGGATGATTCACATTACCGGAGCAACACATCAAGCGTATGTTTCAGTTATAGTTGACGGACATGACGTGGTTGTTATTCTGCGTGTCGGTCAAGCGTCAAATCTATAGATAAGAGTGATTTTCGACCACACCCTAAAGGTTAACCACACCCAAGCAAGGAGGTCAGCAAAAACACTGGTCTAAGGGGGTTTGACAGTGATCAGAGGACAGAATGAACTGCTCTGTTCATTACCGACGGCCTGGTTACTCAGAGTAATCTGATTATTTGTGTAAACGCAAAACAAGAACTCACATGACTCCGAAGTGTTTCATCACAGCCCAGTAGGTGTCCTCCAGTTTGCCGGTCTTCTTGAAGGCGATGACGGTGGTCAGGGAGTGCAGGACCGTCTGCAGGGGCTCCAGGTCCACGGAAAGTTTCTACACAGAGCAGCAGAGATGGGGGACGAGTTTTCAACCAGACCTCATTAACCTCCTCATTCAGCGCTCACACCTGCACGCCGAGCCCACCTACCTGCTGGTGAATGTGCTTGACCAGGAACTGACAGAGCTCCAGGGTTTTCACCACCCTCTCCTTCACCATCTTGTTCTCCGTCGGAACCACCTGCTCCAGACACTGAGAGAAAAGAGACGACGGGGGAGGGGTGCATGATCAGCTGACTGACCTCCGATTTGACAGATATCACCCAACTTGACTGTTCATCAAGATGTCTGTGTAGGTTCTCATTCATCCAGGTCATCGTAGATCGAAGCGAAGTAAAATCTGGTCAACTGGACGTAAGTTTATCTTGAATAAACTTACGTCCAGTTGACCAGATTTTACTTCGCTTCGATTTATTGACTGTTCATCCGTTTGAGGCAGAGAGGACGGACGCAGCTTGTCCTCCACAGAAGAGCGAGCAGACGGGTCGCAAATACAAGAGGTGAGAACAAACTATGATCACACATGCTTGGCTGCTGCCATCTAGTAGCAGTAGTAATTATAACCACAGGAAAATAGGAAGTCACATGAGATCAATAAAGGGCAAAAGTCTGTATATGTAAGTTGAGGGAGCGGTGGACGGACTGACAGAAAGACTAAACGAGCTAAGTGGTCCTCTCGCTGTTTTAATAGCGTTTGAGGGGATATTTGGACGCGGAGGAGACACCTTGTAGCCGCGGCGGGAGCCAGCTGTTGATTTTGTGTCTCCAGCTCTAAGATTTGGCTCCCAGTTCTCTAAAGCTTAAATGAAGTAATTCCCAAACTGCACGCAAAAGTTCTCTTCACTGAAGGAGGAAAGATGTTTCCAAGTGTACTGGCGCATAAAGTTAAAAAGGGATTCACAGGAGGGTTCTAAATTGGGTTTTTGATTATAATTGTTTGATACTAGCGGGTAGCTTATCTTGATAATAATGTGGGGAAAGCACATAAAAGCGCTGAGCTACGAGAGAGACTGTTGATTCTGTTTATACTTAATGAGGTTATCATACTTCCTGCACTTTCTACGTGTACTGCATTTTCTCACACTATTATATTGTGTGACTGAATAAAGATACAGCTACAAAAACTGTGTAGTACGAGAGAGTCCGAACCACACGAAGTCTTCTTACTAGTGGTTTGCAGCCCGCTACTTCTAAAAACAGGGTAAGAGTGAGAGTGAACCGAGAGTCAAGATACAGCTAAATAACCCGCTAAAAGAGGATGTAAACGTCGACTGAGTGAAGTAGAGCGGCACAGTCAGGTGATAATTCTCTCTTATTTATACAGAAACAGTGAATAATTCAGCATTCACACTGCAGCTGCCATGTAACACTCCCTGACGTTAAAGAGAACCGATAATGGTTTCCAGAGTGTCTCATCTGGAAAAATCACTTCTGTGAACAACAAGCACAAGTTGTTCTCAACCTACTTTTTAAGTTAAATTCACTCATTCAAACACTGACGACAGAGGCCGTCAGCACAACGGGGCCCAGGATTCCAACCAGCAACCTTCTGGTTTCTCATATATGTAACGTAACCCGAAACAGTTACAATGTACTTTCACCAAAAGCTTGTAAGTGGCTTCTACAGCTCATCTGAAAACCTCCTTTTTCAATCAATATGTACTGCAAGTACACGAAACTTGAGCTCTGTGCCCTAAAATCCAAATACTACCTTCACAGCTCATCTAATTTCTAGACTCTGAATGATATGAACCCAGAACGGCTGTGTTGACTTACCGCCACCAGCTGACTCGTCACCTTCACACACAGCTCCGTCCATCGAGCGCCGCTCAGCAGCAGCTGAACCTCCCGGCTCTGCATCGCCCGCAACACCAGCACACACGCTTGGCCCTGCACACACAAAAAAACACCAAACTGCTTTGAGAGGCACTTTGGTTTTGAAAAATGCTCCAAAAATACTTGATTATTATTTCTAAGAAGGGAAGGGTGATGAATATGTACCTGTTGGTGTTGTCGGACACCAGATGTGATGTGCTGCACTGTCGTATCCAGCAGGTTAACACACAGAACCTGAAATAACACAAGCTGTGTTTGACTCTGAGTTGGGATGTAACTCCTGCGTCCATCTGAGGGAGCTGTCCGTCTGTACTCACTGGGAATCTGCTGAACAAGTCGGTGAACATCTGAGCGGTCAGAGGGCTCTTCCTCCGGGTCATGAAGGAGCTCAGAGCCTCACGGAAGATGGTGGAGACTCGATCCACATCCACGTTCCCCATGAAGCTTGACTGCGCACGGAGAGAGACACAGAAATCACCTAGTAAGAAACTAGAGCAGTGAAGCTAAATATTTGCATTAAGGAGGGTCGCTTAAAAAAAAAAAGGCGTAAAAAATGAATGCAAATGAACGTTCCAACTCGAAAACAAATGGAGAGAAAATGAAAGAAAAAGAAATCTCGGGCAAAAAGGTTAAAAAAGTTAAAGTTAGCTATTTTATCAGAATATGAGAAATACAGTGATAAAATTGTGTCAAACACTTAATTAGATATGCATCTCTCTCACAAGTAGGCAGCAAAAATAAAAAAAATATAAGCGGAGGAAATGTGTTCAGAGTCAGATTCAACCATCCTGAAAATCTGCGTCAACAACACTTCACATGCTGTCTCATTATGACGGTGATTTCTTGTTCTTACTTTCCTCTGCTTCTTCTGCAGCATCTAATTACCTCTACCTAACACCCGCCGCCAGAAAGTTGAGGTAATAAAAAAAAAAAAAAAAACAGGTGAGAAGAGATGAGACGGCGAACATACGTCACTAGCTGCAGGTCTGTTGGGCGTCTGCTCCTCCTTGCTCTCAGCAGCTGGAGCTCCTCGCAGCACTTTCAGCACATACAGGGAGGCGCTGCAACGAGAGGAGTTTGTCAAAGCCACTCAGTCAGTCAGGTCGGACACGTTCATTCGTGGGTGAGAAAGACCTCTGAGTCAACATGGACGCCTCAAAGTCACGGAAGTTTAATGAAAAATGAGAAAAACTGAAGTTGCTGATGGAGGTGACACAAACGCTCTGAACAGGCCGGTTAATCAGCCTTGAGGCTGTTGATTAACTCGTCTACGATCTGCCAAGTGTGTAATAGCATACGGACCAACACGAGAGACGGGCAAGGACATTCTAGCACAGGCTTCAGATCGAGCAACAGGAACTGCGGAAGAATTGATTATTGACAGAAGTACATCTGCCTCCTGCACAGTAGGTGGCGATATTCACGCTTACAACTAACCAAAACACTGTGCAAAAACAATACTCCATCCAAGAAGCGTATTTAGCTTTTAGGTACTAACATATAATTTTCTTAAGCTCAGGAAAATGTTTTTACCTCCTGTATCACATCTTTGTGACTCTAGACAGCAAAAAGAGAAAGCTACATATATTTAGCTTGAAGCTAATGGCAACTGACGGCTAATAACAGAAAAACTGCCCATAAATGTCAGTTATGAAAGGCTAAAACGCATTGTCAGGTACAAACCACATCTTTTTTGTTTAGCCTTATGCTAAGTTATCCACTAACACTTTGATTTGGGCTAAAAAAACAAAAAACAAATCAGCAGCTGGCACATTCAGCTGAACCAACTCGCTCACATCCACACTTGTTAACAGCAGTGGCCACGGCAAGAGTTTTTTTTTTTTTTCTTTTAAGCTCAAAAAGTGTATAAATGCCAGAGTAGATCAGCCACATTATCAAGGTATGTTTGTTCAATGCTGAAAGTATGAGTACAAGTTAAACGTCCAGTTTTTAGTTGCAATTATATAATAAACCGACTTCTTCTAACCTCATGTAAACACATTGAAAAAGGAAAAAAGGACTCCACAACTCCATGCTTCAGTTTTAGTCAGTGCACTGAAAGCCCTACCTGAAGTAGTAGAGACAGACTGAAGAGTCTGAAAGTTTCTGGCTTTTTGTCATCAGCTTGTTCAGCAGCTCGTGGAGCTCCTCCTGCCTGTCATCGGCAGCCCTGCAGTAAACCTTGGACCGGCACAGCTGGTTCCTAACAAACACAAATCGCACATCAGCTTCATTATCTCGGCACAAACACATTTTTACATCAGTAAACTCAGAGACCCTGAGCTGAGGGGCGGTGACAGATGCTGTAGGAAGCTTTGCTTCATCAGCTTTGCTTGGGTCTGTGTTTGTTTCAGGCTGGTTACAGATGAATCAGGGCATTTTTCACAGTACTGATCAAACTAGGCCGCTTCTGTTTACCTGAAGATGTCTGCAGTTTTGCGGAGGAAGTCCTGCTCCTGCTGGTTGCTGCCGGAGCTCATTCCTCTGTCGATGATTGAGAGCAGAGGCTCCACCAAACTCAACACAAGAGGACTGCCAGCCTGCCGTGCCACAAACACCTCAACCAGGTCCAGGACCTACAACGCATGGAGGCGTTAGATTCTAGAGCCGGTGTAGCGAGACGATAGAGGCGTCATGTTAAGCTATACTAGCTGAAACACATCCTGGACACAGATGCAGCCGGTCTCATCGAACTAAGGGAAGACGACAAAGCACCGGGCTACTTTACGTCCACAGGTTGATCACGAAGTACCTTGATCTTGAAATCTCGGACCAGCATCTTCTCTTTTTGCAGTTTCGACTTCTCATCCTTCTTGGCCTGAGTCTTCTTCTTCTGCTCAGAGAAAAGCGCTGCCAGGCTCTTATCCAGCTCCATCATGGCTTCATCATCCATATCGTCATCACTGCTGGCATCTTCCTCTGTAGCCTGAACGTGCGGCACAACACAGGATGTGGTCTTTAATAAACACATGAACACATCGAAACCCTCGTACAGTGAGACACGCCGAGTGAAAACACGACGAACTTTTAAAAAAGATCAATACTTTCATGAAGGAAAATATTTTTTGTATTATGCATTTTTGGACATTTTAAATATGCAAATGAGGAATTATCTTGATTAACTATGTGGGAATAAGCGTAGAGGTGCAGGGGTGGGCAATCCAGTTGGCTTAAAATTAAAATGCGTGCATGTGTGCCTTCCCCCTGCAAATGATTTCAGCAAGATTGGAAATATATGTTTTGACAGCGATGCTATCACAGCTAGTATTCAGAGACATTACAAAGGGTGATGATGTGGCCAACACAGCCAGAGAGATGAAGTAATACAATAATAATAATAATAATAATAATAATAATAATAATATTAATAGTGACATTGTTGGTCTGAGCGCTGACTGATGAACACTCAAACCCCTGAGACCAGGACGTGTTAGAAGTCTGGACACCCACCAGAGCCTTCTTCTGCTGCAGGACCTTCATCAGCTCCAGTCGAAAACTTTGGTCCACTTCCTCATGCTCCTCCTCCTCCTCCTCCTCCTCTTCTTCTTCCTCATCCTCCTCCTCCATGGCTTCATCATCTTCATCTTCATCAGAGTCGTCGGACATGTCAGACTTGTCATCCTGGCAGAACCATAATGATTTAAAACAGCAGTATCAAGTGTTCCATCCTCAACAGCACAGCCAGCCAGAATGTCCGACGGGTCCAGGTGACATGTTACAAGACACACGACTCATCGATGAAATCATTGATAAAACCAGAGAGGAAGATCAGTCAGGCCCGGGTAGGAGGAGAACTGACCTCCATCTCCTCATCTTGATCCTCGTCCTCCTCCTTCAGTTTCTTGTTGTCGTCGTCAACTACGACCAAGGCGCTGTCCTCCTCCTCCTCTGGGTCCAGGACCTACACACCAAGCAAACCTTCGTTACAATCCGGCCAGCACGGACACACAAACAACCAAGCTGACTGAATTCAATAGCAATACTTGGTTGATGAAGCAGCCCCATGAAAACAATAACACGCATCTTTAAGGAGACTTTTGGAAATAAACAACATGTTGGGGACCTGCTCATAAGTTGCTGTAGTCTAGAACGAGCTGAACACACTTGACATGTTTGCAACTTTGTTTAACAGATGATCATAAAGTTCATTTTTTCAGGTATACATCAAACTGCAAATGCAGCGTTTAGAGGTTGTACTGGGCCACTGCGCAGTACCAGATCTCTGGGTGTTACTTACATCTAAGATGGCGGTGAGAGCGGCTGCAGTAACATGGGGGCAGATGGAGGAGAAGACGGTTTTGCAGACCTGTCGGATGTGTCGGCTCGGCTGAGACAGCAGAGACAACAAGATGTCCACCATCACCTCCACCCACTCCGGCTCCTCCTCCTCCTGCTGTGCGGCTGCACCAGGAAACAGGCACACAAGTTGAGTGAAAGCGGCGTGGATGGATGGATGGTTGTTTTGGCTGCTTGAGGGCAGCAGAACAAACTGAAAACACATCTGATGCACAATATGATCTCATAGTTGTTATTGTAGACACCCCGAGGAGCTAAATTAGCATCAACCACCTGGTCCTGTTCTCCACCAACAATAAAACACCAGGCTTAGCTATGAAATGCTCCTGTGGACACTAAGCTGTAACTACCATTGCTATCAAACTCCTCTCTTCCTGGTTTACGTTTTTGTAATTCTGGTCTACTGCCACTTTGTGGGTCGTATCAATCATTTCCCTCTAATTAGTAACTCCTCATAAAGCAAATAAAATGATTTCACACTTAAAATTTGCAACCTTCATAGCAGTAAATGTTAATCTTATGCATTCTATTTTATTCTAAACGACCTTCATCATATGATGCCTCACCTGGTTTCTTCTTTTTCTTCTTGGCCTTCTTCTCGTGGGCCTTGTCCATGCAGCTCTGCAGGTCCTTCATGATGCCCAGCAGCTCATCTGGAGCCTGAAACACAAACACATGGACAGCAGATTGTATTCAGCTCATTTTTATTCCAGAGCTTGTGGTGCCGCTCCGGAGCAGTAACAGGACAGCGTACCTTGAAGAGATGCATGCCGACCAACAGAAAGAGTTGCTGGAACGCGCCGCTCTCTGCTGTTTGGCCTTTCTTTGTTTTCTTCTTCAGGCTCGCCACCGACTCCAGCATGCTGGAGGAAAACACAGGCTGAGCCAGAACTCTGATTCCACATGAACATCTGAACTCAGTAAACACAGGATCTGAGGGAGACTACAGAAGTGGCTCATCATTGTGTTGAGGGCTATTATGACAGACAAACAATGAGGTCCAAAATAAGATCCAAGTTGTTCCCAGATGAAACTCTGGTAAGAACCGCACACAAGCAATCATCAGCACTGCATAATCCAACTCCACTCTTGGCAGCTTCTTGGGCTGGACCTCCCACCTTTTTGGTACTATGCTGCCCCCTACTGACATGTAGAGATCTGTATCTCCTTGGCTGTGTCCTACCTGTCCCAGGCCTGTCTCTGCTCCGGGCTGAAGGGCTGTCTGCTCTCGACACATTTTGGCTGGCTAAGCAGGATTTGAGCGTACTGGACCAGGTGATAGATCCACATGGTACCATCAGCTGTTACCCCCAGCGCACGCTTTTGTTGGACCACCGTCCCCTTGACTGAATCTTCAGGAAGTGGCCGGTGATGCAGGGTCATCAGGAGTCTGGATGATTAATGGACAGAAACGTATTTGTGATGTGACAGTGGACAAAGATGCAGGTCCATCGAAGCTTAACTTCGGTAAGGAGTCCAAAACCTGCTGCCAGGTCTGATCAAGAATCTGTCAAAGCCTCTTTGACTAACACAATCTTATTGTTGTGAAAATTTTAAACATCCAGCTTGCATTCTCATCAATACTGAAATGTGCATTCTTGCCCGGTAATGGCAGAGAGTAAATGTTTTAGAGGCGTAACAACTGAAAATTGCCCAGAACTTGGAAACAGTGTTTTTAGTGTCAGCTGTCACGTCTTGCCTGCTGATTATAAAAAGATACGAGCTCTCACCCAAAGAAGGAATTGGCCAGTGCTGCCCTGGTTCTCTCATCCAGGGGGACGGACAGCTTCCCTCCGGTCTCCGCGATGCCTGCAGAGGCCTTCTTGGTGCTGAAGAAAGCGTGAAAAAAAACGAACCTGGAAAAGAAACAACAGCAGTTCATCTCATCCGTTCATCAAACAGGGAGATGGTGACGTGACTCAGCTGGAAGCAGGTCTGACCTGGCCACGTCCATGATGAGACTCTCCTGCTTCTTCACCTGGTGGTTGTCAATGATGGAGGAGAGCCGAGCTACAATCCACTTTCTCAGGCGCGACACGGGGCCCTCCTTCCTGAGGAACGAGGTGTCAGCAGTTATAGGCTTTCTAAAGCAGTTTTCTTTGTCAGAGTCACTGGGCCAGCCAGAACCAGAACCGAGACCACCTGCTGAAAAAAAAAAACCACTCACTGTTCACGGACTTCCCGGTTATCCTTCTGCTTGCGAGTGCTGAAGTCCAGCAGCTTGTCCAGCTGCGGCTGCAGGAACATGTTTTTCAGCCAGTCAACATAGTCCTGCAGAGCTGCAGGCCGAAGGTGCTGCACCACCCGCCACACTGGCGGCACCACAGGGAAGCCCTGGTTGGTCAGCGAGGAGAAGGCCACCATCACCACCAGCTGTTTGTCTGCTTCTTCACAGCCCTGCAGGAAGTCTGACACGTAGGTGTCCATCTCTGGAGCCAACTTGAAGCGGTCCGGCCTCTGAGTGAGAAAAATGATGGCGGAGACTCATGTAAGGCGGCAAAGTCTGGGCTTATTCTGTTAGAGGTAAACATGCAACCTCTGACAGAATAAGAGCCACAGTCAGCCAGACGGAGGCACTAACCTGCGCCGACACCACGTGTTCGCCGTAGTGCAGCATCACTTCTCCAGACAGAACCTCTCGCAGCTGATTTAGAGACAGAAACGGAAGACAGCTGCCCAGCAGACGGAAGCTCAGGTAGCTACGCACACACACGCACACAAGATTGTTGACTGGAATGTAAAAAAAGGAATAAGCAACAGAAAATTTGGAGGGCAATTAATAATTAAGTAATGAATCAGTTCAAGGCTCCTAAGCCATGAAGCAAGAGACTGGGTTTCGTCTAGTGAGCGTTAAAGCATCACTAGTGAGTTTAGTCTGCTGGAGCTCTGACAGCTAGTTTAACATAGTAACTGACCAGGATGCATTGTTCAGCACTGCTTTCAGGGCAGCTGTCCTGATAATGTTATGCTGCGTTCAAGACAACTCGAAAGACGGGAAAACACAAGCTCAGGGTTGGGAGAACCCACTGAACGTGTCCTAACTCAGAAAACATAGGTCAGATGCTCTTTTCAGAACTCCTGATTTCTCAGACTGGATGTCGCTTACAACATCAAAGATGGCGGCGTTTATCCTAATAGTTCAAAAACATTCCTTCTTCTTTTTAGTTTTTTTTTCTGAGATTGGTAACCACTTTGCTGGTGTATTAAAAGCCATTCACTAACGTAGAATGTGCTTTCCTCCAAGTTGTCTTGAATGCAGCACAGTGAGCATGTTAGCACACAGCAGCATATTCAACATTTCACATGTCGGGCCTCCACAGGAGCAGTGATTGCGGGTGTGATGAACATTTCAGCCCCCTGTCGGGTCCCCCACTCACTGAGTGGGTCCCGGCTGCTCCTTCAACATGCCCTCGACGATGGCTTTGTTCCAGAAGAGCTGGAAGCTGTCTTCCTTCAGGGAGAGCTTCAGGAGGTCCAGGACCACCGGGGGGAGGGTGCGCTCCTTCTTCACGGAGTGGGCCGCCATCTTCAACACCTCTGTCAACCTGCCAGAGAGCATCACACTCTAACTGGAGAGCTGCTACTGAGAAAACGCACGCTAACATCGGTCTGGGATTCACATTTGACAACAGTCTCATCAAAATTAGAACATTTTAACCCTTGATGATGTCATCTTGCTTGAAATAAGCTCACATTCAACAACGATGCGTTGATATTGGCTCCTGGAGCTTTAAGACTGTGTGAATGATTTCATTCTCTCAGTGCCGCATCAAGAGAAAGCTAAACACTTGGAGGATTTTTCACAATAAACAAAGAACCGGCACATTTCACCAGGAATTATTTTTCAGGCGTATTGATTCTCTGTCAGTATTTGCTTCCAGTTGGCTGGAAACTGGTAAAGCTGCTTCTCTGGATTACGTTGTTTAACTCATCTGGCTCAGACACACTGTTTACTTACTGATGTGGCTCACTCGTTGCCATGGCAACATCCGCCACATGGATATGTTTTTTTTTTTTATAAATGTCCTTTCTGTTAACTGCCTGTATTTTTCTGACGACTCCCATAAAATCGCAGCTTCTGCGTTTCCATAAAATCATAAGAAGTAAGTTGGATTTTTCGCCATTTCCTGATATCCCGTGCAACTTCTGTGGACACATTCTGATAATAGAGATGAAGAAAAAACACAACAACCCATTTAACCTGCCGCGTCCACCATTAGAGCTTTTAATAGATTAATCATAACTGATGCTTGCAGTTCCTTAATATCGACATTATCATGGTTTACTTTGCGAATCCTATCCTCACAGTATACATAGTAACACAGAATGCTACTTGCACACACGTGTGTGTGTGTGTGTGTGTGTGTGTGATGGAGTGTGTGGGGGGTCTCCTTACTTGGGGATGTTGTCCGTGTTGATGATGGTGGAGGAGCCCAGCAGTTTCTTGAGTTTCTGGGGTTTGAGGGTTTGTGGGAAACGCTGCAGAGCCACAAGCAGCAGCTGCAGCTGCTCTGGAGTCCTGAAGGCCGACGCCAGGTCCGTCTGCAGGGCGCCCAGCAAGACCTCCTCGAACACCTCCTCTGGGATCTGCCCGACACGTTTTAGAACTATTGGTGGATGTGTTTTCAATCCAAGTGTCACTCAAAGAAACTCCACTGGTCATCATATTAGCCCACAATATTGGCACACTGAGGTCACAGTTTGGCCTGAGGCTGAGGGTGTGTGTGTGTGTGTGAGAGTGTGTGTTACTGCACCACAGCAGCCATGCTACCTCAGTGAGGATGTCCATCATGGTCTTAGATGGCAGGTCCTTCACATGTTGTCTGTGCTGGTTGAGGCTCTGGAGCAGCTGGACACACCCCAGCACCACTTGAGGCTCCTACAGACACACAATGTGTTACACTGGAGCTCTCTCTCTCTCTCTCTCACACACACACACACACACACACACACACACACACACACACACACACACACACAGCTAAAGCTAACTTCACTTGTTGGTGGCCCTGAAGAACATATTGGATCCTTAAAGAGCAATTTTTGAAGAGACTGAAATCTACAAATTTTCTTAAAAACAACAACAACAAAAAATTACGTGAACTTTCAACATACTGGATATTAGCAACACGTCAATAAACCCTAAAATGTAACTTTTGGGGGGATAAACAGTAAACAGTCCCAGCAGACTTTCACTGAATCAATTACAAACTTTCATCAGAACTATTTTGAAGTGTTTTTGTTCTTCTGTCCCATTAATGAGCAAAAAAATATAAAAATATGTAGATATGGACAATGTGAAAAGAAACTGATAGTCCGTGTGGCCCTGTAGAGAACTTACTGGTGAGCGGACACTGGTATGAAAACCAGTCCCCCAGTCTTAAGCTCTGGACAGAGATCATGATGACTCCTACTTACTTTAGCGAGTCGGCCGGACTGCTGGACGGCGAGGACGCCAAACAAGTTCCCAAACGCAGCATTTCTGACAAGTTTCTGAAAAAAAAAAGAAAAAAAAAGGGGGAGACAAACATTTTTAGAACGTTCAGACGTCCTTCATAAAGGTTCTAGAGGACGGGAAAAAAATATCACTGACCTTCTTGACTGTCTGCAGATTGTGCTTGTCCTTGATTCTGTTGAGGATGCTCTGCAGGGAAACGTCTTCAAAAGAACTCAAGACCTGAAAATCAAAATTACATGTCAGGCTAAATCCAAAACATCCACGAGTTCATGCTCGGCTTCACACATTTTGAAATATTAACTAACTAACTGAATAAATAAATACTGGAACGATCAGCATTCGTGACAGTCAGACGTCTACTACATTTAATAAATGAATTCACAGTAAAAAAAAATTGTAAACTTGCAAATTAAAAATAAAAACATCCGATCATAAATGTGCTCAAATAATGAGGCGAAACACGTGAACAGGTTTGACAAGGATCTCTTCCACGAGGGATTCAATGAATAATTCAGACTGATGTCCGTTAGCGTAGCATCAAGACTCAGTAAGCATTTCCTGATGGATTTGGGCCTCGATCATCAGCTCCTTCAGTAAAATCAAGACGTTTGTATTCATTCATTTGCACTCTTAAACTCCTCTAAACCGACTGATCCCAGGTCTGTGTGTTCACCCACCTGCCCCAGGGCCAGGCTGAATCCAGGTCTGGCGGTCTCTCGTGTGTGAGCCAGTCCATCCACCAGCCTCTTCAGGGTGTATTCCAGCTCATCGGCCTGCAGTGAAAACACCAGGCAGCTTTTAAAACCACACACGTTTACTGAGGTGGACGCGTGCAGCGTCCGGCAGCTCTGTCAGCACAGGTCTGACCACTGACGGTGGACTGGAAATCAGGGGTTCTCAAAGGACTTGAAAAAACAAGAAATCTGACCCAAACACCACTGATCTGACCACAAAATGTATCATTTTTACAAATTATATTATTTTTATAAATATGAGTATTACTAGTTTTTCTTCTTTTTCTAACTAATTTCCGGGTCATTCAAGTTTTGTTTTTGTTTTTTTTACTATTTTTTCCACGAATAGCTTATTCCATTTCTTCAATGAAAACAACATAAATTGCATATTTTTATTTTAATTATAAGGCATAATTATGAGTTGAGGAAAACATTTTAAAAACATTGGCCACGGCATCAAACTGTGTTTACTGAATATGCTTCTTTTTATTATAAGCGAGATATGAACTTACAAAACGTGAAATAGGTTGAAACCTTTGCACTAAATTCCTAGTATTTCCAGCTTCAATACAAGTACATGATTCATAATTCTAATATCTAATTTAAATTTAAAAAAAAAACCAACCTGTAGAATTCGTACATTTGTTGACACAAACCTTTACTACTGATGGACAGTTGACGTTTACCTGCCTGATCCGTCGTCAGCAGTCTATTTTATTTGCATTATTCGTTCACGTTTTACAGCGTTATTTCATCTCGTCTCTCCCACCTTGTCGTTGGTTTTCAGGTACTGGATCAGGTCTTCTATCGCCTTCAGTCGGACCTCCTGGTCCGGTTTGGCCACGTCCCAGAAGAAGTCGAGAAAGACGCGGTTCTGCTGGAGGATCCCGGCCGACCGGACCGGCGCAGCTGCTTTCACCGGGACTTCCACCATCTCTACAGACATCTCTCAGCAACACACCCGCAGTCCATGATGCTGCACGGAGTAAAACGTGCTTCACGGCTGGGCGACTACTTCCGGGTCATGTCTTCCTTTTTTTTTTTCTTCCCCCACCATGAAAACTTTATTGAACAACGTAAGGCAGGACAGAACGTGCAAAAAAAAAAAAAAAGAGCAAATGTATTAAAGCAAATGTAAATGATAATTTTTCTGATATGAACTCTTGTTGTCTCATTGGTAAACTGAGTATCATTTGATGAGGAGCGGTCGAGTCAATTTCTGTTAAAAATAATCACTTCAACTAAATATTCAAATGAACAGTACTCATTATGCTTTTAGACCAGGTAGAGGTCTATAAATACTACAACTATTAGCCCTAACCCAACAAAACCATGTTTGTGTCCACTTGTTCGACAGGCTGACTTCAGATTTCAGGAAATTTTACTCTAAACTGTCTCAAATTGAGAAAGTAAATGTCTAAATGAATGGCTGCACGGTGGTGCAGTGGTCAGCACTGTGGCTTCACAGCAAGAAGGTTCCGGGTTCGAGTCCCGGCTCCAGCACGGGATCTTTCTGTGTGGAGTCTGCATGTTCTTCCTGTTCCTGTGTGGGTTCTCTCTGGTACTCTGGCTTCCTCCCACAGTCCAAAGACATGCAATTTGGGGACGAGGCTGATTGATACTCTAAATTGACCGTAGGTATGAATGTGAGTGTGAATGGTTGTTCGTCTCTCTATGTTGGCCCTGTGATGGACTGGCGACCACTGGCGACCTGTCCAGGGTGAACCCCGCCTCTCGCCCATTGACGCTGGGATAGGCTCCAGCCCCCCCGCGACCCTTAATGTGTAGGAATAAGCGGAAGATGACGATGGATGGATGTCTAAATGAGGGATTTTTGTTTGTTTATTTACCGCAACATGAGGCAAAACCGCAGAGTTGTGATTTAAAGATCCCTTCAAGACGTGTTCAGACGAACAAATACTCAGGTGTTTTACCATGAAAAGAGGTGACGCTTTCCCCTGAAGAGTGCAGACTGAACCCTGATTGGCTCAGAGCTAGCTGTGATGTCACAAGCCCTGCTTGTACGTCCATGTGTCAAACTGATTTGGTGACAAAGTTTCGCACTTCAGCAGCTGAATGCCATGACAACCTTCAAGTACCAAACACAGACACCCATCGATGATTTCAGGTAAAGAAGTCTTTGCTCATTTCTGAGAGGACTGACAGCAGACACCAATCGTTTCATCTTTAATTAAAAACATTCTCTTTATTAAAACTGCATGCAAACTCCATGAATCACCAACCAGATCAGCAAGTGGCAGGAGAGACTGGGGGCTGCAAAAGATCAGTCAGAGCGACACAGAATCACGTTTCAGTTTCTCAGCTGGGCCCCGTTCACTCCACAGGAGCAGCCAGCACAGCGTCCAGGGCGCTCTGAGCGTCACTGATCTGCTGCTGCAGTCTCTGCTTCATGGCCTCATTCTGGGCCTTCTTCAGCATGTCCTGCATGTCCCTGATGGCTGCTCGGTAGCCCGGGGCATTGTGAAACACTCGGATGGCCTTGTCACCACTGCACACCAAGAAGCGTCCATTAATGTCAAACCTAAGGTCAGTGATCTCCTCGCTGTGGACGCCGTTCAGCTCCTCCTCCAGCTGGCCGCTGGCGGCGTTGTACATGGCCACGTTACAGCCGTCGCTGACGGCTACCACTCGGCCATCAGGAGACAAGGCCACTCGGCTGCCTTCAGATGACGCACAGGGAACAGTTTTCAGAAGGTAGGGGTCCTGCTGCTTTTTGTACTCCACATTTGTATTCCACAGCTTCCACGTGCCATCTTTGGAGACGGTGACCATTCTGGGAAACAGCATGAATGTTAAGAGAACATATACAACATTCCCTCCCTCTCAACATCAAATATATCTAAACAATGAAAGCTACCTCTTTTATTCAGAAACTAGAACTCATTACCTGTGAGAGTCGTTGGAAAAAGCAAATGCGTGGACGCCTGCTGAGTGGCCCTTCAGGTCAAAAGCTCGCGCCACCTCTCTGAACTCTCCTCCCTTTCCAAAACAAACCTCCCACACCTTCACGTCAGGAGTGAAGCCGCAGGATGCTACAAACCTGAAAGCAGGGAGGGAAAGAACCTAAGTATCTCTCCGCCACACTCACTTGAAATTCTCCATCTTTGGCAGAAGTCTGACATCAGACAACAAACCCAAAGATCTGTGGGATAAAAGGCTCAGTCACGTGGACAGCCATCGTTCTGTTTGTTAGTGTCTTACATCCAGAGGTGGCATGTGTGTTGGTGTTGAGAGTGATCGCTAGGAGTCAAAACTGACACAAAATGGGTCCCAAACTAGTGAAACTAGAGTTGGATGAGTTGTGGAACATTACATCATCAGGCTACTCCCTTGTTACCCGTCACCTGTAATAAAAACAGTGGGAGGACTGAAGTCTCTCTTCACTCTTGATCCATTTGGTGTGATAACATTTAGAAGTTTATAAGAGCTGCATGACCAAAGAACCCATCCTCATTTACGCTAGAAGGGCGCTACCCAGGGGAGGGACCCGCGTCACTGTTTCAGTTCTGGCAGTAAAACGACAGATGAAAGGTTCCGAGCATCACACGACTGCCGTGTCGTTTCGGTATCTGAATTTGACCTGTGGGGTTTCATTACACTCGTCAGTAAGAGCTGCACCTTTAAATTATTCATCCACATTCAAAGTTAGCACAGGGCTAATCAGCAGTGGCCAGCTCTGCCAGTAGAGAGGAGCAGGTCTCCTCTCTGGGGGACTTTTAAGTCCTATGAAAATGTGATGCACCACAGCTTTAATGTGAGAGAATTAACTTGAAAAAGATAAAAATCAACTGATCATCCCTGATTCCTTCTTGTACGATTACACAAGACAGGGAGAAAAGAAAACACACAGCGATGAAGCTGCTTGGACTCAGCGCTGCAGCTTGAGGGTGCTCAGTACCGACCTGCCGCACGGGGAGATGGCAGCGTAAGAGTTGGTCATCTGGTTGGTGTTGATGGAGGCCAGCACCTCTCCTTTCAGGTCCCAGATAAGGATGCTGGTGTCAGTGGAGGCACTCATGATAAACTTGCCTGTGAGAGGAAAGACAGCCAGTTCATGTTGAGCCTGACTATGATGAACACAAAGGAGTGTCGAACTGCTAAAAGTGCAACCCATTTTTCCTCAGGAGGAACAGGAGGCCAAAATAGAGCTAAAGGAACACTGAATGTTGAATACTGCGCTTAAATCCACCAGGGAACCATAAATAACACCAACTGTGTGTCTGCTGATTATGTCAGTGTGTGATTCTTTGCTAACATTTTCAGAAATATTCTGTTGCTCGTATGGAACGATGAAGCTGCAGTCACCCTGGGAGTCAGTCCTGTTGCTTTTTCCCAAAAATAATATTAGATGGGACAGATATGAGCCACCAATGGCTTGTTTTTTTAATAAAAAGTTAAGTTGTCAACTTTGCAGCAATTCCAAAAAAAACTAAAAACAAACGTGTTTGCCCAATAGACACTTTTTTAAAGAAAATTGCCTCCTGCATTCTTGTGCATTACTGGCTTACACAATGAAACAAACAAAAGGGACACATTCATTCAAGGCTCCCGCGTGTTCCGTACCCGTCTCTGCAATGCCGATGTTGAGGATGCTGGCCTTGTGTCTCTGTGGGAAATCCTCAGGAGCTGCTTTGAAACTTATGGAGCCGTCCTCCTTCTTGGTCATTTTGAAGATTCGAATGGCATCTCCATTAGCCAACCAGGTTATGAAGGCCCTGGTGTTAAAAAAAAACAAAAACGGTGAGAGTCAGTGGGGGAGCTTGTGACGGTGCCGCATCCAAATGTTTGTCCCAGGAAAATAAGAGCATGACACAAATATCTTAGTTCAAGCACAGGAACGGATGAAACCAAACGTGACTAACAGATATTTAATGTCAGGAAGACACGCCACAGAAAATGCAACGCTACCTGGAATCAGGGCTAAAGCGGACAAGTGTAGCATGATCCAGCTCCACGTTCGCCCTCAGACACTTGTGTTCCCGCTCCAGGAAGTCTTTAGTGCTCCAGATCCGGACAGTGCGGTCGTCAGCGCAGGACGCCAAATACTTCCCGTTACTGCTGAAATCAAGGCACGTCACATTCCCACTGTGGCTCTGAGAGATGGTCATATAAACACAGAACAAGAATACACATCAGCTACCCTTCATTTAAAGGGGAACAAGCGTGTCTGTTGTCAGAGCTACTGGTGCCTTTTTCACCGTCTCACTGGAGGTGTTTCAGTTTGATTTTAGATAAAAGTCTTGGTGGATTATTGAGCCCAAGGCTGGAGAGGTTTACCTTGAGCGAGGCTGCCAACAGCGGATGGCTGAAGCTGTGCTGAGAAGCCTTTTCCTTCCGGCTGCGCTGTTTCTCCTGCTTTGGTTTTTTGGACGCAGGACCCTTTGCAACACTGACTTCAGCTGAAAAAGGACACACAACATTGAACCCATCAAATCGACGAATTAAGATCTAGACCCTTTTCTGGGACTTCTGGAAGATCTATGGTATCATAATCAGTCTGACAGCAGCAGGAGATCAGGAAATTACAGACATGAAATGATCATTTTGACAGCGAAATAGCCGTTAAAACAGGAAAAGATATTCAGTATTGATAATAATCAAGTCTCATGATAACAATAATTTCAGTAATGATCAGCCCTAAGCCCCAGGAGTGCTAATCTTATCCCATAACAATAAAAAATTAAATGTACCTTCACCACATTCTCCAGAAGATGGTGCATTTCAAGCATTTCTTTTGGGCTAAAATCAAAATCTCCAAGTCATTTTCTTGCTCCAAGTAAGACAGTGAAATAGACTTCAGAGGTTCATTCACTCTTCTTACAAGAAATCCACCTCTGCTAGACACAGTCCCTCCATTATCGCACTTCTTACACCTCTTTTGTGTTGACTGTTACAGAGCTTTAATATTTCCGTGCATGTGTGCAGTGCCAGTGACTAGACAGGAAGCAGTGAGCCAGTTGATCCCTGAATGCAACCTTTGTCCACGGGTTGAGTGTGACAGGTGTCACAGGCTCCAGCGTTTCTCCAGTTAGCTGCTAACTTTTGTCAGTTTATTTTATCAGTTCGAGAGAAAAAGACCTGCACAGTTTCTCCCTCTGCTCCAATTGGAGACGAAAATAAAATGAACATCGTGCCTCAGGAGCAGGAGCGGGCAGTGTTGGGAGACTCACTGGCTAGCTAATGCTACGTTTGGTTTAGCTAGCGTGGCTCTTACCGGCAAACTCCGTTAAATGTTCTGCTTCCTCCAGAATCTCTTCCTTCCGTTTTCCCACCGCTAGGGCTACAAGAATTACGAGTCCACCCAGCAATAAAGTCAATGCAACCAGAGCGGCGACCTCCATTTCGAACGCTTTCTGCCACGTATTTTTATTTGCACCACTGTAGCCTTTGGATTTTATTGACGGTTGACAGAGCAGCAGCAGCGCCTTATCGCCACCTACAGGACTGGCGGGGGAAAGCAAGGATCAGGGTTCACATCGATTAGATATCCACGTCAAAATGTTACCAGCACATATTTACAGTAAATAAAACATTCGTGACAAGCTACGCGGTTAAATTCATACTAGATATGTATTGAAGTAAATGAATATCAAAAGCTATATTTTTTTTCTCAGGGGTTCTACTTTATTAGTCCTATTATTCTTGCCTTAATTTTTAAATGATCTAAAATGAGTCACCACCTTCCTCTATCTAAAAGGTTTTTCCTTATCCCATTTTTAGGGGAATTGTAAATATATAACTGTATGTGCAGATTAGTGTACAGGTTAATTAGATCATCCATTGTTGTTTTTTATTTACAATCCAGATTATTTATACATGCTGATTCATTTTTTTCCCTTTAATAAACTCATCTGAACTTGCATAATGGCCAATACGGAGTTCAGCTCTCATACCAGTGTGTTCATGTTCTTTGCTGAAGTGTGTATGGACGTGATGGTTTAATAAGAGTTACTAAAACTGACTCAGTTTAAAACCTTGAAACCACCAACAAATAAAATGAGACGGTAGAACTTGGGTTTTTCCATCTACTTGGGCAGTTGCCTTTCAAACTACAGTGTCAATTATGGATGAGTTGATGGGATTTAATCATTTCAAATACTGTCACATGGCTGACAACAGTGAGAACTGAGGTAGCCGCGTACACAGAGGGCTCCTGATTCAGGGCTTATCAACTGCGTTGCATCAGAACATTAAAGACTTTCCCACTCACAGACAATTCAAGGTTTCCACTCATATCCGTGGTTATTACCCACATCAGGATCAGAATTTCACTGATTTTGACCCCGGGTTGGGAAACCTTATCTTCAGTTATGAAATGATGTCCCCTTTTCCTCAACATCAACACTCCATACTGTTCAGTGCATACAAATTGCAGCTGTGCAGGAAGAGGGAGGTGAGGACTGAAGCGCCATCAGATGCTACGCACATCTCAGCTGATCTCAACTTGATAGGTGACCGTTTTCCTTGAGTCAAGAAGAACTGGATAACAACCTTGAGGGGTTCATGTGTTCTTGTTGGGACATCCACGTCCCTTTTATTTATTCAAAATGAACCATCAAAAAAACGGCATCAGATCATTTTTCACTTGTCACAAGAAGTGATGATAATCGAGCATAATTTTGATAAACACGTTTGACTGCTGACATCAACGGACATTCTGCCACGTTTGTTTGCATCGTAGTGAGTAAGCAGGTGTGGGGTTTTCTATTCAATCGATGGTATTAATGTGTTAATGACGTGTGAGGTTTCAGAAGTGGGGGAAACATGTTGCTGCGCAGATGCTTTAAACTCCATTGACACATCTGTATAAACAGTAGTTGACTTTATATTCAAATGAACAGAAGTTTGACTTCGTATTTTTCAGTGAACTCACAAGGATTCAGTGCCTGGGATTTAAGAGGTAGTCTGGCACAAACACGCACATCTCAGGAATTTAAAAAAAATAATTGCAGATCAGTGACGAATTGGCTTTGGTTTGTCAGCGCAAGACAGGAGTTTTTCATCCTGATCATGTACTGACCTGCGAGTTACATCAGTGTTGGCAATGGCTATGGAAAAAAAGGCCGTCCACAGGAGGACTTCAGGAATGCTTGAGTATGAAACAAGAACACAAGAGTTCGCACTAACTATGATTAGCAATCAAAGACATTTACCTAATCGCCCTTTAAGTGCAGAAACACAGCAGTCAGTTACAGGGTCAGGCAGCCAATTAAAAAAATAATTTAAAAATGAAACATCTCATATCCGTACATTTACACTGCAGTGTAGTGAACCTTGAGCACGTGTCTGATTCAACCTGCGCATTCAACCCATTCATTAAGAGGATGTACTCTGTATCATACAAACCAGTGAGCACGTAAAAAAATAAATGTTTTGAGCCGAGGCTCCATTTCTTTGCCTGACTTTCTCCTTAAGACGAACCAATGGGCGTGTCCACGTACTGTAAAGGAAAAAGAACTTTGGATATACTTTTTTGTTCTGAATCAAACTTTCCAATTTGTCTCTTCTCCCTCTTCAAGTATCGTACATCGTTACGGATCCAGGCTCCTGACCACTACATTCCCTCACATGTAGTCGTCCAGGTAGTAAGAACTCAGCAAAGCTGGTGTGCTCTCTTTCTACATCCTCAGCAAACAAAGTTTCAGGCCAGCTCAACCCCCTGGAGGACCCAGGGAAGCAGGGGGCATGGTGGCAGCCTGGTGTGGGGAATTCGGGCTTAGAACAGAGCAATGTCAGCCATAACGGCAACAGCCGAAGTTCTTTGAAAGTTCTGTTGCCCTCAAAGTTACTTCTTCCTGTTGTGTTGCCTTCGTGCCTGCAGCCTCTGACGCGCTCCCGATGGCTTTGATCCAGCCCCGATAGAGAAGGAAGGAGTCGCTGGAGACCCTTACAACAAAATTCACAGGACATTGTCATTCATTTCTCAGAAAAGAGATCAACATTTCTGATTCATCAACTTAGCATCTAAACAGACGTTTCTGGGTGAATAACTGAAACAACCCCAACATTTACGGCACGTCACTTAATGGCCTACCAAAAGGAACAGCATTGAAGGGCTGAACTGGAGTCCCAGGAGTTCCAAAGGGAATTGGACCGGCGGCGGCGGCGGCGGCAGCAGCAGCAGCAGCAGCAGCAGCAGCGGCAGCAGCACTCTGGCCAAAGGCTGGGGTAGATGTTCCTGCAGAGAGAGCAAGACACAACTCTGAAAAATCTGGAAGCCAAAGAAGCTAAAATGATAATCAATTCAGATGAGAAGTAATGTGAGGGAGCATTCCGGATTCAACAGCTGAGATGGAAAAATAATGTGTTGCCCCCGTCAACAACATGACGATGACGAAAACTGACTCTCTTACGCTTAACCTTTGACAGTACCAACACATTATAAATACAATATACATGTAAATATTGTAATTACTGTGTGTTTCGGCCACAAACACTGCACAATCTCAGAAGATTCTGGGTGGTAGGATGTTACTGTGCCATCAATATGCCAATTTTTGTAAACTGAACTTGGTTTTGTTGTGTAAGGAAACAAGTGTTTCCCTTCCTTGTCTTTGTTATACTCACACTAACAGCGGTCCAGCATACATTTCCAACATACTGCCATAAAGTTGTAGTAAAAGTCTGCGTACCAACACACACTAATGTTTTTTCCCCTGTTAGCTGAAGTGCCCGATAATTTTGCTCTTCAGTCGAGAAAACACACAAGTTAACTTTTGATAGACAGTAATTTCCCAGACGTTTGACAAGAGTGCATTTGGTTATTTTCATTGTACCGTGAATAAATCAAGTCTATCAAATTGGGTCATGACACCAAGAACCGCAGGCATATAGTAAAATAAATTATGTGCTAATAGAGCAGAGCACGATACAAATTTATTTGATTGGTCAGATGCTTTCTTATTGAACAGGGACTTTGTGCAGCCCCTGAGCAGCTCTCTCTCTCAAAAAAAACAAACAAACACTCTTTCAAAATTCAAAACATAGATTGCTGCTGTAGCTGAGTTTAAAATATAATTAACAAAGAAAATTAAAAAGATGCATTAACGCCTCACCAAAAGCTGGTTTGTCAGTAGCAACAGCCCCAAAATTGAAGCTTCCCATCTGTGGTGCAGGATTAGTGGGGACAGGTGTTCCAAACTGAGGGCGTGCCATCCCGGCACCAAAGTTAAATCCACTAGACGGTGGCTGAGCAGGGCCCGAGGGTGCCTGCTGAGGAGGAGCACCACCAAACGTGAAGGTCGCTGAAGAGGAACTCTGAGTCTGGGTTGCTGCACCAAAGTTCGGTGTAGCTGAGGGAGCTGTGGTGCTACCAAACGCAAATCCAGTAGAGCTGGCCCCAAATGCTGGTTTTGAGGGGGTTGCAAAGCTGGCCCCTGTGGTCGGGGCAGATCCCCCAAAGGTGAAAGGAGCTGGGGTGGGGTTGGAGGCAGGTGTGGATGTTGCTCCACTACTTCCAAAAGTGAAAGGTTTTGGTGGCACTGCTGTAGAACTAAAGGTGGACTGTGCTGCCGGTGTTTCAAATGATGACTTTCCAAAAGTGAAGGTGGACTGGGTGGGGGCAGCGGCTGCAGTGGTGGTGGTGGTGGTGGTGGAAGCTGTGTTGGCTGTGGCAAAGCCTCCAAATGACGCAGTGGTTGTGTTCTGACTGGGTGCTGTCTGGCCAAAGGCAAATACCTTCTGGCTGGCAGCTTGAGGGTCCTGCGGCGCAGCACCAAATGTGAAGGTGGTGTTGCTGGAGGTTGTGGGTGCTGCAGTGGTAGCAACTGCAGCTGCAGCTGTAGTGGCAACAACTCCAAACTGAAACGTGCTCCCTGTAACAGGAGCCTGTACGGAGGCTGAGCTTGTACTTGTTGTGGATGGTGTGGACCAACTTCCAAAGAAAGACTTTACAGCTGGCGGGGCTGCAGGATTTGTGGTGGTGGTGGTGGTGGAACTGGTGGAAGCTGTTCCAGTCAGGGTGTTGGTCAAGCCAGGAAAAACTGAAGGGGCAACTGTGGTACTGCTCGTTGATCCAAATATTGAAGATGTACTACTTGAAGTAACCGTAGATGCCGGGTTGATGGTGGTGAGGGATGGAGGTGGTCCAAAGCCAGCACCTACTGTGGTGCTTCCAAAGATGGGCTTGAAACTTTGTACAGTAGGTTTGCTTTCAGGGGCTAATATGGCTGTGGAGGAGGTGGTGGTGGTAGTGTTTGCAAAGATGGGCTTGAATCCTGAGGCAAGCAGAGGGTTTGACCTACTGACTGATTCTGAGCTGCTGACTGGAGCTGCAGTAGCAGTGACCTGACTGGAGGCTGCTGAAACCGTAGGGCTGCTGATCTGGCTGGTCAGTCCAAACAGGCCTGCTACAGACGGGGTGCTGCTGGGAGGCTTGGAGACCTGGCCCAGCACCTGAGTGAAGGCAGAGGGCTGCTCCATGGCAGCGGAGGAGGACTGGGCCTGGGAGGAAGCAGGCGGCTGTGGGGCATCAGCTGTAGTTGTCACCTTCAGGTTTAAGCCACTGGGTTGCACCGGTGTGGTTGGTATGGATACTACAAACAGAATGTGACAGTTAAGGAAAGACACAATAAAAACACATTAATTTGACCTTTCTAGGTTTGGAACCTGCTAAACTGTGATATGTAACAGGACTTCAGTGTAGGGCTAAAACGATTGCTCAAGTAATTCAATTTCTACAATCGTTTAAATATGAACTGTGCTTTATTTTGCACGTAGGGGTGGGCACTGCAATTCAGTATTAAATGGCTTAATTATTTAAGACCACAGCACCCCAAAACCCAACTCGCGTTTATTTTTGTTCTCCATGTGTAAATTCACCAGTGATTCAGTTTTCACAGCAGCAAACTGAATGTGGAGGAGACTTGTTGTTCATGATGGAGTTTATCAAAACAGTTGAAACAAACGTGATGGTGAATGGCATCATCGACACCAACCAGGTGTGCTCATAAGATTAAACAACTACATAAGGAGGCCTTTACATTAAACAGGAGGCTCTGTGTGTCTGTCAGAAACTGTCAGACCTCCTCAGACCAGAGCGAACAGGTGAGGGAGGAGAGGAGGGCAGACTGATCACTAATCAATCGCAGATGCTGTCGTCCTCTCGGACTGATTATAAAAATAAAAATGCCAAAACCTGAGTCTACAAATGAAGCGCACAAATCAAGTCTGTGTGTTTTAAACACTGCCGAGTGTAACGTCCTGCTGTTCGCACAGTCTGCTGTCATTAGTTTGACTCAAAGATAGAGAGCGGCGTGTATAAAAGGGAACCCGAGACCCGCGAGTGATCGGGTGAGTCTGATTATTTTAGTAGAAAGAACGGACACAAATCTCACGAGAGTTGTGCGAATAAAGCGTTTCCCTTCTGGACAGACCAAGAAAGGAGCGCATCTCCAAAAATAGAAAATCATGTCTTGGTGCCGGTGTTTTAATGTGGCAGGCCCCCATAAATAAAACACTATTTACTGAGCCACAGAGAGTCACTGGAACACTGATCCCAGACCTGTTCTGATGGAAAAGTACTCAGGTATTTTCACATTGTGGTATTAATGCTTTTAATTAAGTAAAGGATCTAGTTACAATTAAATTGTTCCCTTTGTTTAAAAAAAAAAATCAACATTTTTATCGCTTTTGTTGTACTTTAATGGCTCTTATTGGTGTTTTCTGATTACTAAATCCAGACACACAAACTCATAAGAGGAGAAAAAGGTGGTGAACCAATCAATCCCCTGGAGGACCCTGTTTGTACTTCAGTAAAAAAGTAAAGTAAAACAAGTACAGTCAAAGTAAAGTTACTTCACTTAGTACTTTCACAAGCATTTCATATTTGTCCATTTAAGAGACTTGCCTTATTTTCTCTATTGTATAGTGCATTGCTCATAAATAAAGCAAAAGTAACATGATCCAAAAAAAATTGCAGAATTTACAATATTTCTTAATCGATTACTTGATTAATCGCCAGAATAATTGACAGATGACTCGATTACTAAAAGAATCGATAGCTGCAGCCCGACTTAAGGGACCTCATTTGTGTCGTCCACCCCTTAGTCATTAACGGATGTCAGAACCGAGCTGTTCATGCCACGAAAAATTCCATTCAACCCAACCTCCCATGAAAAATCAGTTTAGAAACAGCTATTATTAAAAAAGACACAAGCAAAATAAAACCAACTACGGTCCCGGCCCAGCTTCCAGTGATCCATCTTTGAAGTAGCTCTTTAAAAAAATGTCTATCGCTACTGTAACACACTCCTTTCCCTTCCTTACCTGTGATTGTGCTGGAAGCAGATGTGGAGATTGCAGGAGTGCTGGTCTTCATTTTCAGAGCCTCCAACAGTGGGTTGGGGGCTGCAGGTGCTGTGCTGGCACTGCTGCCTGGGTTTGGATCCAGATTTATCACTGTGACAGCAGGGCTGGAGGATGTGGGCAGAGGAGCTGCCAGAAGGCTGCTCAGGGTGGTGGTGGTGGTGGTGGTAGTGGTGATGGCAATGGCAGGGGTGGTAGCCGAGGAAGGATTGGTGGATGTGGAGACTGGGGGAGTCACGGACTTCTCTGGCTCTGAAGCTGGAAAAAGCAAAATTGTATTGTTATTTAGTACATGTGCACCGAAACATTCCCTCTGTAGATGACGGGGACTCATAACGCTGTCTATACATGTGTCTCTGACAGTGTATGTACGCGCACAAGCACACTTGAGTGAGAGACAGAGGGAGAAATGAGGTAAACAGCCCGGAACATTTTCTTCTTGACAGCACTTTGACTCACTCGGTGTCTCCAGGATCTTCTGGATCTCTCTGATGGCCGCCTTTTTCTCCTCATCCAGGTCTTTAACAGTGATAGCGTAGCCCAACTCTGGAGGCCGGGGCTGCATCATTTAAAAGCACAGTGACATGTCAAGTTCCAGAAAAACGCAATGATGTGATCTCATTATTCAATGCATAATCAGCCTAAGTCTGCACATTTATGTGGGGGCCAAATTTTCCTGAAGACGCCACACTTTCGCCACAGAAATTGTCGATTTTCACACAAAATACGCGAAATATGTTGAGCTTGAATGATTTCAAAATCCCAGCATTTTCGTCGCAAAAAGTCACATATCTCCGCAGAAAGTTGAAAAATGTTGCGTTTACTTCACACGGGAGCAGCCATTTTCCTCCTGTTGCCTTGGGAACGTTGTGAAGTGACGTCATTGGCAAGCTGCAAATCCCGCAAATCAGTCTCATTTGCCAACAAAAGTAAGCTTGGAACTCGTTTGACTCGTCAAGGTTTTTTAAGTTTGAGCCACGTTTCTATTTAGGTCTGAAATGAAAAGCAGTAAGCTTGCTGAACACAGAAGGTAATTAAGAAATGACTCTTCACATGAAGGTCGTAGCCGAGTGAGAACAGAGAGTTGAAGGAATCGCTTTTTTCCGTATTCGTTAAACCACAGTTTCGCAAATTCCCGCAATTTCATCGCATAAAAAAAAACAAACCTCATATTCTTTTGATTCTTTTCAAGAAAACGTGCTGCATAATCAAGGATTTAAAAAACAACTCATTGCATTTTCTTGAAGGACTGGTTAGAGATGGATGGATCCACAGCTTTGACATTCTGATCAGATGAATACCTGCAAATACCAAGAAAAATTCCAAAAGGGATTTCTTTTCATTTTTCTTTCTTTTTTTTTTTTTAATAAAAAGGTTATCAGCATTATGTGTGAAGTTAACCTATGAAGTCGTTAACCTCACCACACATATCAAAGAGCAAAAAATAGCATCCGCTAACTCTGATGACACTTGGTTGTGTTGTTCAGTCACAGCTTTAAGTGATATGCTTTTTTTTTTTTTTTTAAATATCTCCAAATTAAGGACATGTTGAGTTGTCCACCTGATAACACTGCACTCTTTAAGATGGCACCTTTACGCTGGAAAAGGTCCCAGCAGAAACTGTGGACACGTGGATATGGATGAGCGCCATCACTCCGCTATCTGATGTGTGGACTGGGTCAATATCAGATCCAACATCAGACGTAAATCCACTCTGTTTTCGAATTCTTGTGGCCCCTTACCAGGGGTACTGGGTCATCCCGATGGCGGGGCACTAGCTGGATCCTCCGTCTTTTTCTACCACTGCCACCTGAAGAGTCTGCTGATAACGTGACTGGGATCTTGGTGGCTGGACTCACTTTGGCTGCAACAGCACAATACCATGGGAGAACAGGGAAAAACACACACACACACACACAAATTTAGGATTCTTATGGCACTCCAGTCTTGTCAGTGGGTTGGCAAGAGGTAATGTAAAAGTATGAAAAAGATTAAATCTATTCGTCAACAACAAAGTTTTACTGCTTTACAGAGTGAAGATTGTGCCGTGGTAGAAAAGGTCTGCAGCAATCATACATGAGGTCTGTACCCAGAAGAAGAAGCTAATACTAATACCACACATTCTCGTAAATCACTCATACAAGTGGATTAAGAATGAATCGGCGGCATGTCAGTGGTTCTGGCATGTAGCCCAATGTCACAACCACAAAGAATCTGCTCCATATTGTCTATGCATGCCAAAGAAGACAAGTCCAAAATCACAGTGCTTAATTTACCACCCAAGTAAGCAATGCATCACTGGCAAGAAGAAGAAAAATGAGACTTACAAATGACAGGGGTCTTGTCAGAGGCCGTCTTGTCTGACTTCACTGAGGATGCAGAGCTGGGAGAAAGTCCCTCTTCCTCTCTGGTTAAGAAATGACGAGTTAGAAAACTAGCCAGAAGTGGAGGGTTGATCTCATCAGGAGGCAGGACAACAGCAAATACGTACCTTGGTCTTTTGCTGGGTCCTTCAGGTGTATCTGAGCGTGAAGATCCAGGGCTTGACACGCAAGAGCTAGGTGCTGATGGTTTTTTCCGCTATAAAATGAGCATTGGGATAAAACTGAAGAGTTGCAGGATATCGTTGCAGGGTCATGTGCAATGTGTCATAGCAAATACTGTTACCTTGAAGAGGCCTCCTGAAGAGCTGTAGGAGCTGTAGATAGCGTTTCTCGAGGTGCACGGGGTTTTTTTGGGTGCTTGGATTCCACTTCCAGAGCTGATGGAGGGTGTTCGAGACCTCTTATTGGCAGTCTCGTCCTCCACCACAGAGGTCATTCCTCTTTTAAGGCTCCCTGGCCTGGAGAAAGGAGACAGAAAGGATTTCCACTTGCATTCTCACAGCCACACGACACCTTACCCGATTCCATTGGAACCTGAGCATCATAGACGTGCTCCATTAAACTCGAAGAAAAATGTCTCTTCAGCTTAAACTCACTTTGGGACCAGTTGTGATGGTGTTCCATTGGGAAGAAGAGGCTCAAAAGCACAGTTTGCACTTTCGCCACTGTCATTGCGACTGGGAAAATAACAAAGTGTAGAAAGACATTTGTGACATTTCTGACCAGCACATCTTTTCAAGTTGAAACTCTGCAATATGCAACAGTGATAGTGAAAACAATCTGTTACCTGCTGTATTTGCTCTTCATTTCATTTTGATCACATTTTTTCCCCACACAATGAACAATAGCTGTCTCTACAGGATACCTTCTTTTTCTTTTCTGCTCAGATGTGAAACTCTGGTCTGTGTCCAGGGCCGGTCGTTTGAACCTCTCTCTCAACACCTTGAGGACACTTTCTTTGGAGCAAGGGTCAACGGGAGCTGTGGGGGTTTCTTTTGGACAACTCAGGTGCTCAAAACTAAAAAATAAAAGGTTTTTAAAAGAATTAATAAATAAATAATACAGGAGAAAAATACTGCTCTGGTCACTATTAACACTGTAACAGCAAAGCCACAATAGGGTATAACAGGCTTTAAATATACACTGAATTTAGGACAAAATGGAAACCTCTCAAGCCCTTTTCCCACCGGCAACATTTGGATTTTGCCTGCAATGGAAAAACTTTCAATCTGCATTCACTCTCTGCACTAGACACTGATATTTATCAGCGCTGTCTCGAGTCTCCATTGGTAGGAAAACAAAATTCAACGCAGGAACTCGGAGGCAATGAAAGCTCACCATCTCTGCCGCAAACTATGACATCATTTTTACATGGCAGCCACAAATGTAACCTGTACGTATTCTGGTAGCACTCTAAAATCTGATGTACGTGTTTGTGGGTACAGACCTGGGGGTTTTGCTGTTGGGCCTGGCAATTCTCACAGTGACAGGACTGAGGGCGGCCGCAGAGTTACGAGGACTGAGGATGTTTTTCTTCTTGAAGCTACCCCATTTAACAGGAGGTAGGATTCCCACCGAGGAGACACCCGGCTGTCTTAGAGGGTAGTGGCGCTGGGGTGTGATCATGAACCTCCCACCTGTTCCCGACGGCTCACTGGATGAAATGAAAACAACATAGCGCAAGAGTAGATCCATTAACTGCATCTGAATATGTTGAAAAAAATATCTGCATCATCTCTCAAAGAGGTCTCCTGTTTGCGGGGAATAATAACAATATTTTAGCTTTTCCAGCGGAGAGAAAACACTTCAAAATATCTCAACACACAACCAGTGGCCATACAAATGCAGGACATATACACTGATCAAACCACTGTCAGATTTCATATCCGGTACAATACAACAGCTCTGATACAATTCCAGCCTTTACGAGGATCATATTGTTCAGTTTTTGTTCAAACTGTTTCAGAGAAAAGCTGATTTATCTTGATGGTAATTTTTTAGGGCTGTAGTAAGTGGTGCTAATAAACTACACCTGGTTTGACAGCTATAATCCAACTAAGGTTGGGACCAATTTCCTTCTCTCATGACTGACAGTGTCTGTGCTTCTCCTGAGTGTTACTGTTAACAGAACATTAACTAAAGACCAATCCATGTGCAGAGGCACATCCCATATTCTCCAAATATGGCATTTTTTTTAATAATGAAAGCCAATTTTATGTCAATTTTCTGACAATTTGCCTGCAACCCCCCCCCCACCATAATCATACAAATGAGGCAAGTTTCAAGTCTGTTGTCATATTAACTACCAGACAAATCTCCATCTTTGAAATGTCTGTTCCCAGTAACTTGTGATTATTTCATAGCACAAAGGTGAAACAAACTATGCACTACTTATCTTGAGGGTCAGTTTGTTTTGAAAGCTGCTTAACCTCGTTAACGCTTATTGTAGAGTTCAGCTTGGCAGTTTACGGTTCAATTAAAACCGCCAAAGACACTGCAGCCGAACCTCCGGGATGCTCTTACCGGAATGTACCTAAAAGTTAAATGATTTCCTTACCCAGTAAATGACAGCCTCCGGTTCGGGGTATAAACAGCATGGTTGGGTTTGGACAGTCTTTCCCGAAGATGTTCTCTGGGGTTCCCCTCAACTCTCGGCCTCCCAATATCAGACGTTGGGCTTTCGGGCTTAGAGATGTAACTCCCCATGAGGAAATCCCGGGGGCTGAGCAAATACGACTCACTAGTCAAGGGTTCCCTCCGGTAAATGCCAGAATCACCAAACCTTTGTCTGTTCAGTCTCTCAGACTTCCGAATCTGAGGTGTGTTGCTGCTGCTGCTGCTGCTCCTCGTCGTCGTCGTCGTCTTCACCCGAGCGGGCACAGACACGCCGTTCATCCACCAGCCCCACAGCCGCTGGAGCCCGGCCGGGACGTTGAGCACAGCCCGTGGATTGAGGCCTAACCTGGCGGGAAGCGGCGCTCCGTGGTGATAGTACCACAAGCCCCAAAAAACTGCAGGAATTAAAGTCAAGTAGAAAAAAGTAGAGTTATAATAAAGGGCAAGACCAACTACGCCTAGAAGAGAGAGAAGCGCTATTCTTTTCTCTCTAGGCGACATGGCGGCTGCGCGCCCATCATGCTTCTTGGCGACTTCTTTGCCTGTCGATCTCCGGCAGTTTAACTTTGACACGTAGTACGTGCGCGCCATCTTCCGGCAGGGCCAGCAAGTAGTCAGTCAGAAGAGTGTGAGCGAGAACTCTGTTATCCTGTGCATTTGGTGCATATATAGTATATTCCATTCTATGTTTTTTCTTGCATCATCATTCCACTCAATTCCATTATCACAGACAGTGTGTATGTGTGTGTGTGTGTGTGTGTGTGTGTTTGTGTGTGTGTGGAGGAAAGAGAGACTGTCTGCTTGTTCACAGGCATAATTAAGATTTAAATTCTTTGATAAATGGTCTTTGATACAAAGAGGACCGTGGATTTAAAAAGGCCACAGACAATGGGCTGTTCTTTGTTTAGTTTTTTTAATAATATTTTAATGTGATTCCAACGTAACATATTCATATTGTAATATGATCTCATAAAATCTAATAAAAGCTGTAGAGAACCTTTAAATCTGGCCACTGCAATTATTGTCCTCTGTAATTTAATGCTGTAATATTGGTTGAAATGTGCTGATCACACTGTGTGGATGGTCTTCTGCTCCATTTCAGTCAGATGAGTTGTTCGTCCAGGGTGGCACGGTACTGAAGAGGTTGTATCAGCTATTGGACTCACAGCAAGGTTTCAGTTCAAGCCCCGGCTCTGTTTGGTGTCTGCATGTTCTCCCTGTTCCTGCGTGGGTTCTCTCTGGTACTCCAGCTTCCTCCCACAGTCCAAAGACATCAAGAGGGGACGAGGCTGATTGATACTCTAAATTGACCGTAGGTGTGGCTGTGAGAGCCAATGGTTGTCTGTCTCTATGTGTTGGTGTTGCTGGGATAGGCTCCAACCCCCGTGACCCTTAACAGGATAAGAGGTAGAAAATGGATGGATGGAGTTGTTTGTGCACATCTATAGTTCAGACTCCAAAATGAAAAAGTTGAATTTCTGTAGATTTTCAGACAGAAGTTTAAGCTTTAGAGAATCCAACTGTGACCATTTCAGCTGCTGCACACATCTGTGTTATTCCTCTTTTCCACACTCCCTTTAGAAAATCAGTAATTCATTTTATAAGTTGTCAAACTGTCTACCGTCTATTCGTTAATTGATTAAAAAAATCACACAGTGAAAATTAAATGGGCAGACACAGATTTAGAAAGTCACATCAGAGCCTACTACATTCCTGAGCTCGGTCAGATGAACCAGGAGTGCCTTCTTCACCAACGTTTTCCAAAACAGCATTTTCTCGTTCTTTTGCATGTCTTCTGTCTTTTTCACTCAGTTTTGACATTTGGACTTCAAAGGTTTTGTCAAAAGCCCTGTAGTCCACACGAAACGCTTCTTTCTCCAAGGAAATGCACGATTCGAATCGGTGGCCCCACAAGACCTCGTCCTCTGTGTAGGAAGTCCTCGCCTGGCATGTCATACCTGCCAAAGTAGGAACATCAGAAAATCAGGTAAAAGCACCTTTGGCGGAAAAAAAAGACCAAATAAAGTAAGTTAGAACTGTAGGTGGTAGGGGATGCACCGCTGTATTAGCTGTGTGTTTGTTTCAGCCGATCTTTACCTTGTTGACAACGATGACACATTAACAAATACAAAGCCAGTGGCTGATAATTATCTTTAACATGAAAAGATGGTTTGATAAAGGGCTCAAAGATTTGTTAATTATATTTTGTTTTGGAATAAAACTTGACCAAAAAAAACATCTGTATTGTCAAAAACTACAAAAAAACAAAAAAAAAACCCCACACATCTGTATCAGCTGTTGTCCCCATTATAATCTAGACATCAACATCGGCCCAGAATTTTACAATCTGTGCATTCCTAGTATGTCGTGTTTTATTTGTCCACTGTAGGTCCTCACAGGAGTTACATGTAAAGAAAAGAAGTGGAAAAAAGAAAGAGAAATCTTTCCCAATGAAAGCATTTTCAAACAGAGCATCGCCTTGGTTGAAGGACAACGCAAAATGTAAAAGTACTACAAACCCGATGCTTCCACAATGCCCTCCAGGATGACAATGATCTCAAATGTCTCCCTCTTCAAACGCTCGGCCCCCAGCTCCCAGAAGGGGCTGCTCTCATTTATGACATGGGTGATGGTCTGGGGTTCCACCAGGAGGAGCCGGTCCCCCCCCATGTCGTAGCCCAGATTGATCTCTGACTGCTCCAGTGGGATGAACTCGCCCTCCTTGGTCTGCCTGGACTTGATCAGCTTGGCTCGGACCTTGGCATCCACCATGTGGCTCTCTCGCAGGTCCCCGATGCGGAAGAGCAAGCACAGCTTCTCATCACGTTCACATATGACGCAGTGTTTACTGAAGATCAACGTTTGGGCTCTCTTCTGTGGCCGGGAGATCTTGACAAACATGCAGCCCACCATCAGAGCATCAATGATTGAACCAAGGATGGACTGGACCATCAGGAGCATCGCACCCTCAGGGCAGTAGGCCGTCACCCTCCTGGAGCCATATCCAATAGTCCTCTGGCTTTCTAATGACAGCAGCAGGGCCGATAGGAAACCATCTACATTTACATAGCATGCCTGCCATTGTGGGTCATTCACGTGTGCAATGTCATCACGCAACCATGCACCTAATAAGTAGATCCCACCAAAGGCCACCCATGTGAGAATGTAGCACATAGTGAAGACAAGAAGGAACCAGCGATACTTGAGGTCCACCAGTGTGGTGAAAATATCGGAGATAAACCGACTCTTGTCCTTGATGGGTCCCAGATTCACCCTGCACTTGCCATCCTTGGTGACATAACGTAGACGCTGATTGCTGACAATGATGTGGAGTGGGGGATCGTCACCGAGCAGTTTACAGCGTTTCTTGTAAGTCTTTGTCCCTTTGGCTTTCTCTGTCGAGTAGATGGGCATGTTGCTACTGCTGGTGGAGCCTCTTGATTGCCATTTTGAGCTGAAACGCTTGAGGTTTTTACTGCGATGCAAAAGTGGAGGCTTGGGGTTTTCCTCAACTGGCACCAGAGGAGCTGCTTGGCTAGTGTGTTGCTGAGGGGTTTCTTGCCGGCTCAGCACGAGAGCCTGAGAAGACAACTGGCTGCAGGGGCCCTGTGACTGGGAAGGAAAGGCCTCTGTGGATGGCGGCCAGTCTGCAAAGCTGATGTTGTGATTGAACGAGGTTCTTTGGGCGGTCATTGTGGAAGTAACAGCGGGTTTAGCTGCAGCCTGAAATGAACGGCAACAGTGCATACCATTTACACAACGAAGACAAAAACTTGTCTCATATATGACTCATGACATATGTTCAACAACTACATCCTGAAGATTGGGTGTGGTGCTGCGCTATAATCCTGAATTTTCACGAGTTAACTCAGCACGGCAATGAAAAACATTACCAGCCATGAGCCGGTTTCAAGTTAGACATAAAATATTCTTTATCATCACAAGTCTTGACCTGATAGTCGTCTTTTTTGATAATGTGGCAACAGGGCTCAAACGTCTCGATGGAGCTGCGCGTGCTGTCACACGAAAAAAAAAAGTTGTCGGATTTCTGAGGATAAAGTCAGAACTCTGTGCACAGGCTGGCTGATGGCCATTTATTAAAATATTATCCAGTTGTCAGATTCATTCAGTATTCAGGCTCCAAATTTGGTTCAATCCAACAGCAAAATGTCAAGGAGAGTTCAGTGTCCTCTTCAACCACAATCATCTTCGGTTATTATGAGGTTGTTGGTTTTTTTTTTTATTTAAGCAAAGTTGTTATCTTCTTATATCCGGTCAAAAAATATTAAAAACAAGACATCATATAATGTAGAGTGCCGTACCCTGAAGCCGTATGAAGAGTACCAGACTGATCGCGGCTGTGGTCTGGGCAGGTGAGCCAGCAGATGTTTAGCAGTGAGAGCCTGCGTCGGGGGAATGGAGTTCCTGCGGAGTCCAATCTTGACAAATCTCCTGCTGCCACTGTTGCTCTCAGCACTTTGTTGAACGTCTCCGCTACACCTAACAGTGGAGACCATTGCCTAAGTCTTCAAGATGATTTTAGGTTTGCCTCTGAAATAAATTAGTTAGTGAGTTTGATGAACATTTGTTCTGCACTCTGAGATTAAAAAAAAAACCCCAAAACAAACAAACTTCTAGTTCTGTAGATCAGCCAGAGGTGTGATATTGGACTCCTGCTGCTCCTCGTCAGCATATCATGACATTCCATCAATTGGAACAAGACAAATCAGTGTCTCCCCATACATTGCACATGTCAGGATTATCACTAATCCTTAAAATTAATCTGTGAAACACCAAGGAATTCCGTAGATTGGAGAAGATTAGTCCCTGTATTTGCCAGAAGGCTTAAAGGAAGTATTGTCCAGATGGGATCAAATGAACTGGAGTGAATTCACTTGTGTCTTCTGAATACTGGATTACTCTCTGCACAGTGCACACACGTCCCCTGAAATATGCCAACATGCAGCTGGGCAAGAATTTACTGTAAGGAAAACCTCCTCTTGGAATGAATCCATAACTAAAAATATTAAAACTTAAAAAAAAAAAGACATTATGACTTGCCTAACAAAGAAAATTTCAGCCGACATTCATCGTCCCGAGGGGTTGAAAATCTGTTTTATTTCGTCCAATTATTTCATGACCTGTAAAATTAAATCCTCACCTGCTTCAGTTTTACTCTTTAATTCTTGCTAATGTTAGCATGCTAACAGGCTACAACAAGACGGGGAACATCCATATCGCACCTTCAGTGTGTCAACCAGCCTGACCAAGAACATAACATAATTTTGAAGAATTAACCTAAAGATTCAGGGTAACTTTCAATTAACTTTATGATACAGGAAGTTAAATTTTTATATTTATACATAGTTTTAATATCACATAGATTAAAAATTGAAGATTTCTACTGTTCTGGACTTTCAATGTTTGAGGTTTTTTTTTTCTTGCATTCCCTTCTTAATTATAAAAAGAACATATTTGGATTCTGAGTTACGCATACAAGTAGTTTTAGGCAAAGGAAGGTTTTTTTTTGTATATAATATAGAACGTATGGTTATTTTACACACAAAATATCAAATCAAATCTACAAAAAAAATAATGGCATAAAAAAAAAAACCATACCTACAGATGAATGTGGCTGCTGCCAGAAAATAAAGTCCTTAAGTCCTCAGGGTCTGTTGTGTGAACGGGAGACAGTTTGACAAGGGGAGTGGCAGCTGTGACCGTCCAGCCGTTCGTCTGCTCCCATCATCCACAGCCAGACAACACAAATGTCCATCATGCACCTCAACATAGTGACGTCATTTTGATAGCACTTTTCTTAAAGCCTCCTTTCCCTCCTGTATGTTATTTGTAAGTATTTTGCGTTTTGCTACATTTCTGAACAGAATAAATCTTTACCAGTATTAATGCGAGAGCTGTTCGCTCCAGGCTGAAAAAAAAAAAAGAAGTTTGATCACGTGTGTCGACATCTCTTCTGGTGGGTACTCAAGGAAAACTCACGTAAAGAACCAAGATGAAAAGGTTCATCCCCTGAGTGTGGGCACGCTCAGCAGACTGAATGGTGAGCTTAGATTTGGGAAGCTCAGGTGTCTTAAGATATCTTAAAATCTGTTGGTGTTGTCTGGAGGACATCTGACTGGTTTGTAGCTTGAGTTGCGACATGAACTCAGAGACAGCGACGAGGACACCAGTTCATTTGATTTAAAGGGAACAAAGACACTTTTTTTTTTTTTTTTTTTAGGGTTTGTCTGAGTCGAATGCAACAGCCGGTAAAAATACAAATAGTTGACCTGACTTCAAAGATCATTGTATTCATTAAAGCGTTCAGGAAGTCTCAGGAAAAGTGTTTTTGATTTATTTTTGCAATAAATACATTTGCAAAAGAAAACTCTGGACCAGAGGCGAGGTTGAGGTTCCTTTGAGTGTTCATTTAGAGGCAGTGAGGTTAAACAACATGACATCAGTGTAGAAAAGCTGAGATGTTTGATTAAGTATGTGCAGCAAAGTTATTACCAAACGACTTCAACCCTGCATACGACATCCCATGTCAACAGATGGCGAGCCACGGGTTACACAAACCCGTTTGGCTTTGCAGGGGCAAACTCCTGAATATACGCGCGAGGCTGCTGGATCCCGATGTAAGGAAGTCTTCATGTAATCTCTGGAGGAATAATTGCAGTCTGTGCTGGGAGGGCACACATCCTACAGAATAATTACAAGCAGCTTAAACTCTCAGCGACTCCCACACATCTGGTGACAACCTGCTCAACATGGAAGCAATATAAATATGCATATAAAAGAAAAGGGAAATTAACAGAGATTGAATTGTCCTCAGAGGAAAAAAAAAGTGCCTCAGTTTCTTCTTGGTTCCTCGTAGCGCCTATTTGATTTTGGAGAGAGCCGCGGCTCTTCTCTCGGTGTTCTGAAACAAGGCTCGGATCAGACTCTTCACCTCCGAACTGGAGAACTCCAACGCCAGAGGACCTTTACCGTCCGCCCACCTGTGAAGAAGAATCCCCGAAAGATCAGCAAATCATATCAATCCACGAGGGGAAAAAGGTAGCCTTCATCATTTGTACACAGGCTTGCACTGAATGGACATAAAACTAACATTCATGTGAAAGATGATGCAAAAAAAAAAGAGAAACAAAAGAAAAGAACAGTGTTAAATCTGCTCCAATCTTCTCATCACAGTAAGAACAGCAGTAATAAATTGACAGAACCGATACGAACAGCCAACGGTTCCACTCAAGGAAGCACTGGTTGGTTCTGAAACGCATTCCTTCTCACCTGTCTACAATCTCCTGGAGGTTGGCTCGCAGCACGATGACCATCTCCTTGAAGGTACTCCACTTCTTCACGTAGAGGGGAACTTCCTCCTGGTATTTCTTGTTCTTGTTTTCCTCGGCTAGAGGGATGAAGACCAGCGGGCCCTCCTCAATGATGGTTTGGCAGAGGGTGCTGAGGTGCTCACCATCTTCAGAGGAGATATCCTGGAGACAAGAAAAGGAGTAAAAAGTCCAAAATCAGCGTGGCAAAACAAGAAGAGACGTTCTAGAATAATAAGGGTCTGATCACCACGTTCACTGGTACGCTCTTGAACATCTGAGATAAATACATGAGTTAGTAGAACTGAAACGAGGCCACTTGATCTCATTTGTGTCGGGCCACAGACCTCCAGCATCATGATCTTGGCGATGACTTCTGTGATGGCTGTGTTGAGGAGGTTCCCCATGGCTTTACAATAGATGCTGACTGGCAAGACGTCCTGCCACACCGTGCCCAGCTGCTTCAACTGATGGATGACCTGAACCACAGCAACACATGGATGTAATAATAGTCTTACAATGATGAATATGATCAGTGAACTCATTTATATGAGCTTTCCACCCACCTGTCTTACTGCCTTGCTGGCTGCTATGTAGTTGTCTTTGTCATCCAGGTTGCAGAAGTTGTGAGCGGTGGAGAGTCTCTCCAAGAGTTCAGCTCTCTGGACGTTCAGCTGAGCTAAGAAGCACTGGACACCTGATCAACACAAGTCGTTGAATACTTGACCTCTGCTCCTTTCTGAATGGCTCAAGTTGTACTGCAGTTACTGCCACTAAAATCTGAACGCGCCACTTATCTTTTCATGTCACTGCATTCAAAGATCACTTCCTATTATTTGTTTAATATGAAAACAGTAGGCTAACGTCTCAGTCTGAGAGATGTTGCCCTACTCTATAGCACTGCAACCCAACTGCAGAAAGATCAGAGCTCTCACCAAAAGAAATATGGATCTGGTTTCTGTGGATCATAACTGTCCTCAGGAAATTTCAATAATACCGGTAATAGTGGAAATAAAATGTTACAGACACAAAGTGGGAACAAAAATAGTAGGAAAAAAAAATGAAACCATGGCGCCAAAACAGAAGATCAAGAGCTTGAATCTCTGCATCAACTCCAATGAAATGTTTACCAAGTTTCCTGAATCCAGGAACCATGTCAACAAATGTTGCTACACCCTCACTGAGGGGCTGCGGCAGATGGGCTCTGAAGTGGTGGCCCAGGGTGAGGAGGTGGTGGGCCAGGTACATGCAGTTGTTGTGTTGGATGGCAGCCAGGTGAGGAAACTTGAGCAGGTTCTCCCTGAATGACACAAGCAGAGGAAGAAGGGGCAACCAATTACTCTTCAGCTGAAGAGCGCCAGCTGAGTCTTCTGTGGGACATTTAACGGTAACACGTACTTGTGGTATGTTGGTACAACGTCATAGAAGAGCTGGAAAATGTTTCTCACGGTGAAGAAGAGCTGTAGTGCACTGAAAACAACAAAAACAGAGACACGTCATTGGATCTTTAAACACAACTCTGATGAAAAGGCCTCAATCCTGTCAGTCTGGTGCTCTAAGTACCACCAAAATCAAGGTGCTTTACGCTGCAGGATGCCTGGCTCAGCCTGCACATTTACACCTCCATTATTTGGTGCATTATACTGTGTTTTCTAATGACGGTAGATCAACAACTACATTTTAAATCAAGGTAGAAAGTACAGAGTATGAAGGGGAACCTTGCAAGTGCACAGTGGGACAAATCCACTGTGGTGTCAGGCACGTTCGACTCAAACCTGGCTCTGTGCAGAGGACAGTGGGGTCTTTGAGCGTAACAACATACCATTGTGTGGAGCTGCCGACGGCTTCACACAGCGTGCTGAGTGCCAGCTCCATCAGCTGCTGCACCGACTCACTGATGCGACAGGCAGGCAGACACAGACTCCACGCCGACAGCTGCTTTGAGTTCTCCATTGTCTGCTCCTTTGCGGTTTCTGGCTTCATCTTCACCTCCGAACCTGGAGCAGGCAGCTTAGGGAGACGCAGCTTGCAGTCTGGCGTGATCTACACAAGGAAGGTTGAAAATCATTTTAGAAATTTAAATCAAGTCAACTCATGTTGGTCCAGCCCTAAAACAAGCTCAACATTTCCTGTCTTTCATTTGAGGTTATGGCAAAGAAATCAATCTCCAGTCTCTGGTTTACTCATCTCGTCCCTCAGGCCTTAAACACACATACCTTGACAGTGTTGTGCATCTTGGAAGTCATGAGTTTGCGGGCAGCCACGATGACGTCCTTGCACTTCTTGCTAGCAAAATGACAGTTAACATCCCTGGCATACTTGAGCAGGTCAGTGGAATCACCCTGCAGATACTCCATCTCCCTCAGAGACGTCTCAAACTCCTCGGTTTCCTTGATCACCTTGAAAAGGTAAAAGAAATAATTTTCAAACGCAATTCTCATCGATGAACTGAATGTAACAGGAGTAAACTGCTGACTGGTCCCTACAGTGTTGTACTTCTCCAGCTGGCTACTGTTGGTGGGGATGGAGTAGAGCAGACACTCGTGGATGATGCACTGAGAGATTTCCTCCCATATCAGCTCCCCCAAGATGGCCGAGAGCTTTTTATCACCAATGGACACATCTGGAAACAACACATGAGGCTTTTCATTCCAGCTCAACATGTAATATTTCAACAGAAAATCTGACTTAAACATGGGATCTACATGGAATAAATGCGCCAAATGTTTCATATTCAGTTTACTCAATAAAAAAAGCAAACAGACTTTTGGATGAATTATTGCTTTTAACATGCTTCTACTGGATTTAGCAGCTTTGGGATAAACTCTAAATTCCACGAGTAGAGAAACCATAAAGCAGAGAGCTGAATTTACTGCATCAAGGCACAGGAGTTATGTACCTAGGAGGTGTGAGTGCAGGGTCTTGAGCACCAGGAGCACTTTGCTGTAGACCTGAGATGGAGTTGATCGCTCCAAGTGGCTCTCCTCCAAACACTGCAAGGCCAGGATGGTTCCCTCACCCTGCTGTTGTGTCACCCTCACTGACAGTGACGGGTGCATTACCAACGGCTTCAGCATGTTCTTCAGCAGCACCTGACCTGAACCACAACAGCAGCAGATTTGGATGCTTCATTCGGCTAATTGCAAGAGAGAAATTCCAAAACCAGCTTTAACTCAAGGTCTCCATTACATGGGTTGTTACCAAAGAGGAATACTGCATTAAAAGGACTCAAGTGACAGGAGGTTTCTATTTTTAAAAAGATCAGGATTAGCATCATATGAAACAGTGTTGTTGCTCTTACTGAAGAGTTTGATCTTGTGCTGGAGGTCTCCCTGGATGGCGAGAGCTTGCAGGACGCAGCACAGCAGAGCCGGAGGTTCTAGTTCACTGTCTTTACTACAAGTGTGGCTCAGATTAAGCTCCACCTTCAAGAAGGACTTCAGACCTGCAGGCTCTGGAGGTAAAGAGTGTCACGGTCATACAACACGATCAAACAGGTTTGCTATCACAATTTCAAAATAATCAAACCAAATCAACGATTTCACTGGACCTCAGCTGTTCTCTGTAACATTTGAGCATCCTATTGGTTTCATGATAGGGGGAAAAAAATTGTACCTGCTGTAAAAAAAATTATTATAAAATAAAGATGTTGCATTTGGTAAGTTGTCTTGTGAGTCTCGTCTTAGACGAAAAGGTTCAAACCGAGCCTCAATCAAACTCAGTGAACCTCGACCTCATGGTACCGCATCTGACACACAACGAACCATTTCAGCCAATTCTCCAAGAAAGTCTTACCTTTTGAGGACGGTAATCTCCAAATGACGAGGCGCTTCCATTCATCACCCAGATGATAAATTAAGTTTTCTCTCTGCACTGTCAACTCGGAGCTGAGAGCACTGAGCAGTGGCAGCTGGGACGTCTTCCAGCCCTTCAGTGAGTCCACACAACGCCTTGCCTGAAGAAGAGGAAAAAAGCGAAAAGCTGCACAACTCTGCAAACACAGCACCTTATCTTTTTGGACAACATTCACAGATTTTGTTCTGGGTCCTGTTATGCCTAAAGTATACACTGAGATGTTAATCTGCCCCCACCTGTCATTTCATAACTTACTACTTACTTACTGGAAAAAAATAAAATAAAATAATTTCCACTTGGGAAGTGAACAACTTGCAAGAGAAAACACTGATCAACTGCTTGTACGATGAGATCAGATCTTTGATGCACTTACAGGTTTAGTGAAGGTCTGGTAAGAATCTCTGGCCTCTAGTGAATGTAGATTACCTGCATCAGACCTAAGTAGCTCTTACCATTTCCAGCTGATTGGCTGCATCAACATACTTCTTCTCCACTAAGGCTTTGCTGAACTCCTCCATTGCATTGTGAAACTGTGTTACACAGAAGAAAGAGTCAGATACATAAATGATGTCTGTTGTTTCATATAAGGAACAAAAACAACTTATTCGTTTACTTCACCATTACAATACAGATACTATGTTTAAGTAGGAGCTTGTTAGGATATTGTGCAGATACTGTGGGGAGTGACGTGGGTGTTGCGTACCTCTTTTAAGTGTCCAAGCATTGTGATGATGATGGTGTTCTTCTCCAGCTGCTGCTTTAGCTTCGCATACTCAGCCACAGCCACATGGATGTTCTGCTGCACCTGTGTGACAATCGCCACACAACTCTCAATTACACAAATCTGCTTTTAGTTGTATTGGAACTGACTTCTACTGTTCTCCGAGTTCCTGTGTTATTATTGTGTTCCACACAGGATCCACACATACCTCAGTCTCGATGCAATTTTTCAGGGCATCCATTTCTTTGGACACTTCATCCACCTGCAGCATGAGCTCCTCAGATCCTTGAAGACTAGGCAGGAAGTCATTGTACCTCTTGTTTATCATGTCACATACTTCTTCCTATTCAAAGAAAACATTTATAATGTACTGACATTTTGTCTCAAGAACGGAAAATGACAAATTTCAATCAGGACAATCAGCAATCACAGCAAAAACTATTATATCGTATATTTAACATTGTAATATATGTGATATATATTGGCTTACCTATTATTATATAATCTGATTTGTAGAGCGCTTATTTACTTAATTCGACTCCAAATTAGCATTTCACTGTGTGACGTAGCGTTTAACAGAGCCACGTATGTTGGACTGAATGTACAACAAATTTCACCCACAATCAGATACAGCTTTAATTTTATTTTAAAAATGCGTCAGCCTCTCTGGCTAACCCCATTTGCCACCGTGCTCTAGTGGAACACCTAGAAGTTAAGACAATATCGCAAACAGCGGACGCTAGTTAACCAAACTTTCGGCAACTTAGCGTAGCATTAGCTAATGCTAAACATGCTAATGAGTTACCTTGGTGTCTTCCACCTTGCGGGACATTTTGCCGATTTTACTGGACAGGTCTTCTTTCTCCAGTTTACCGGAGCTTGCGAGCACCTCCGTCACAAATGATGCCATGTTGCACGATAACGTTACAACGTTTATAGTGTTTACAAAAGTGTGAGAGGTTAGCACTGCGTCTTTTAGCCCGCCAGGCGGTTTGATTGGTTCCGAATCTTCCGTCTTCTTCTATGACTTTAACGGCAGGTTACCACCCAACTATGTTTTCAGACACATACCGCCACCTACTGCACAGGAGTGTGACATAGGGTCTGGATCCTGACTTTACGTCATAAAGCGTGAAAATGTGGAAGAAAACGCCAAATTTCTTTAAATTATATGGTGTAAATAATCATATCTCCTTCAATTATTCCACACTTACTTTATGCTTGCTTGCGCTGAGGTTTGTCTGGCATAATTTCCCACTACACACTTCTTCTTTTGCCTTTTTTTCAATTTATCAAAATTATGTCAAATACATTGAAAATGTGTTCAAAATCTTTAAAAAAAAAATACACGATCACGGTTTACATTCTAAGTTTACTTAAGTGTCTCGCAGTAAAAATATACATTCTACATGATTTTGTATATTTCAGTGTTTCACTTCTCAAACACTGACCCAAAAGTCATGTAAAAAAGGTCATATTTCAGTTGTGCTACTCTGTGGGTTTGATGAGAAAGTATTATTATTCAAGTAACAGGTAAGGGGGGGGGGCATGGCTCTCAGGTAGAGTGGCCATCAAGCAACCTGAACAATATTAATATATCTAAGAACAAATTGGGGAAAAAAATCAATTGTCTTGCAAATTTTATAAATGTAGTGTCAAATTCAGATTTACAGTAAAGACCAGGAACTAAGAAAATTTCATGAGGAAATGTATTAACCTGTCCTAGTCCACTTTTTAAAACATATTTTACATTACACTCATGTTATTAAACTTGAAAAATAATAAAGGGGGATTCTGTTTTAGCCAGTTGTTTGGTACCACTGATGTTGAATGTCAATAAAAGTGCAGGCAGAGTCATGTTATTCAACTGCTCCATTTTATTGCACATCAGCTGATGTTTAAATCATGTAATTGATTAAAAATCCGCATTAAAAAAATAGGTCACGGTGAGAAGGTCAGCGTTTTTATTATTTTTCTGTTGTAATTTGTCACTCTGTCATCCAGTAGATGGCGGTAATAATGATGTAATCTTATGATGTTGCGCTCACGAAGAAGAATGCCTACTGATCTCTATGGAAACGACAACTACCCATTTATTTCCGTGCGTTGCTGCGCTCGCCTGGGACCTCGTAAACTTCTCATAACCGTCTTTTTGCGTCTTATAATTAACGATTGTAAAGAGAACTCGTGAAAATGTAAAAGACGAACAGCGGTAAAGGAAACAGGTTAGCTGTCTCTAGCTACCGAATGCTTGTTAGCTAATCGTTAGCATTTGGCTGATGTTTATTAGCTAAATAAATCATGGCAGACTGGTGGAACACAGATACCGGAGAAGCCGTGTACCGGTCTCGTGATGCCGTAAAAAACCTGAAAATAAGGTAAGTAATTAACTTTGATGTGAGCTTAGCTACGGATTTAAGTGTTGGGTTGTCACGATGCCATCATCCATCGGGTTGGAGGGAGCAGCAGCAACACCTCGTATGCCTCTCGTGATGTGGACTTTCCCGGCTTCGGGACATTTAATGTCAACATGTGTCCAATTTGTGTCTCATCGCAGGGTGCGTATAGAACGGGTGACCTCCACAGCAGCCCTCTCCCAGCACCTCCAGCAGCAAGTTTTGTCCCAGCAAGACAGAGGAGACATTGAACTGAAAACCCTGACCCCACAAGGCCAGACAGGTAGTGGTACTACTCCAGGCGGCATATAGTGTGCTCATCATATTCAACCTTGGAACACCAGAATGGGTAGAGAGATGGAAGAGGCGTTATGTCCACACAAGCATTTCCTTTCTATATGCTTCCTACATAACATTTCGGTTTCTCTGTCACTAGGTGATAATGAGGAGGAGCTAGTTGTTGGCTGGCAGGAGAAACTTTTTAGTCAGGTAAAACTTAGCCTCCTAAATGAATTTTAATATACTTGACATCGCTGCAAGTGGTTTACCTTACAGTGCACATCTGTCTGTGGTTCCAGTATGAAATTGAGCTCTTCCAGAATGAGGCGGCGTGTCAGACCCCTTTGGACCGGCAGTACCACAAAGAGGTCTCAGCCCTGAACAGAGCCAAGGGCAGACGAAATCACAGAATTTTCACATACACAGATCATGACCGCTACACCAACTGTCTCCCGTTCAATCAACAGGTAGGTTTCCAATATCAACAATACTGTTTCAAAATTTTCATCACGATTTTGTAGTTTGGCTTCAAAAACACATAAATGTCTGAGGTAAACCTTGAAAGAGACAGGACTGCTCCCGATGAGACTAAACACTGATGTATCGCATAGAAGATGCTAATTTTGCCCCAGCACCTGAGGCTGATGATAAGATGCTCTGTGTTACGCCCCCCTTTGGTGATGCAAAGCTTCAGCTCAAAACTGGGGAGAACGCTGGCCAGTTCGGTAGATAGAAACCCAGTTCAGAAAGTCTTGAGGGACACCAGTTCAAGCATCTGCACCAGAGTGCTTAGCCTCCCCCCTAGTGAGTCTCTCACTGGTGGGAGCCTGAGCTACATTTGGGTTGATGTAACACAAGCTTAGCACCAGCTGTCTGAGGATATTGTGTTGGATTATATGCCAGCACAGCATTTATTTGTGAAAATGAATGTTGAACTGCAGTGCTGCAACTCAGACCTGCAACTCTGTTTGTAATTTGTTGTTTTTGATCCCGAAAACAGCACAACGCTGACTTACTGAACACAACCAAAACCAGCCCCACCTTCCTAGCTGCAAGAATGGCCAGCATGAAACACAGACGGCAGGACAGACGTACCATGTAGGTGCAACCTCCCTGTTTCTGATGAGTGATGGACCAGGTTGTCCTCCATGTCAAGTTTCTCTAAATGAAACTCCACACTCATGAGAAACTGAGATGATTAATCTCAATGACAAAAATCTGAGCACTGAGTATTTGTTAGACAGTCACATGTGTGTTTCCCAGGGACTGTAGTATCCACAAATCAAAGATCATCAACTGGGAGCCCACAGAGGAGTTTGTGAGGAACAGTCACGTGGTGAACAATGCCATGCAGACCATGCATATCATGGGGGACCTGGGTCCACCTGGAAGGTAAGACCATAACCGCCATTATGATCCTGCTTTCAGCTCTTAGCAGGTTTCCAACTGGTGACGTTTAACTCAGTTGTGACCTTTTCTCCGTGTGTTTGCTTTCTCAGGTTGGGCCTGAAAGAGAATGAATGTTTGTTGTTAACCGTAAAAACAGATGGTAACGGAACAATCATTGTCAAACCTGACTTCAACAAAAGCAAAGACCCCTACAGGCAAGTTCACTGTCCTGGGCCCCCTGTTTACTGGTCCAGGGTCATTCTGACACGTTTCATAACAAACTGCAACTAAGGAGAACTTCTTATCCACCACTCCAGTCCAGACTTAAGTATTGTGACATATATGTGATGGATGACCTGTCATGTTGAATGAACGCAGCAGAACTGAAGAGTAGGTTCACTTTATTTAAGAAAAGGTGCAAAAGGAACAGAAGGATGGATAGGATATTAAACTGGTAATAAAACATTGCAAGGCTGAGCAGAATTCTACACTGAATCAAATCAGGCTCCACAGCCTTCAGAATTTGTCTTTTGGACTGAACCAGTTTTGCTTTGTGTGCTGTTGTGCAGGATTGTAACTGAGGGGGACAAGAGAGAAGTTTGGCGTCTTACTGTGGAGAATGTCTCTCCAGCCATGAAGCCAGAGGAGAGGGACAGAGAGCAGAACATGTACAAAGATGTGAGTCCATCTTTCTTCCCCAGGAACCACAGTGCAGTTGAGATTGCTGTGAAAGGGCAGGATAATGGCCTGTCACTTTACTCTGCTTCCAGCTGTACACGAGGCACAAGGAGTACTTGAATAGCCTGGTTGGACAGGACTTTGAAATGGTGGGTTTGCCAGACGTTGTAACTCCGGACTCGAACATGTTCATCTTTCTGACACTTTTGATGGTGGTCTTTCACTTTGACTGTATATTTGTCTTCCAGCCTCCTGCAGGTATTCTGCGTTATCTGATGAATGGAGAGATCGGTGAGTAAATCTCAGCTCATTATTTCTCTACGTTTTTCTACATGATTTTTAATTCAAATGTAAATCCATCCTCCTCTCTGTGCAGTCTCAGCCAAAGGATTTGAATACGATAACTTATACATCCACTTCCTCATGGAGCTGCCGAACAGTAAGTCACGCTCACAGATTGATGTGTTACATGAACACAGCATCGGAAATGTAATGAAATTATGACTTTAAAGAAATAAATAATATTATTAGTTGTCTCTGTCTATGAGTTGAACTTGTGTTCTTGTGTGTTTCAGACTGGTTTAGTGCAACGTTACCACACCAGTCCCACTCAGGGGTTACCCAGACCTGTCAGACCAGAACGTTAGGAAAGGTTTGTGTGTATTAAAACAGCTGGTGGGTAAATTCAGGGGAGGACCACAGAGAGTTGGTAAACTTTCATCAATCTTCCTGCCAACAGGAGAATGTTGCTTTCTTCAGTTTCCCCTTCAGCTTCGAGGCTTTCTACACCACTGAAAAAGAGAGTGAGGGTCAGTGTCAGACTTGGGATCTTGTGTTTGAAGCATGAGTTTCATGCAAAGCTGCAGTGTTTTTCTTTCTATTAGAGATCACATCAATGCGTCAGCTCTCTCTTCATTTCAGAATCAGTCCTCCAGTGGCCAGTGCTGTATTTCAAGGTTCTTTCCCTGGACTCCTGGCAGAGATATCGAACTGAAGGCTATGGCTATCTGCTGTTTCCTGCCATGCCTGGTATGCTGTGTGTTCCATGAAACTGCTAAGATCAGAATCAGAGCTGCTGTCAGTTAGTTTTTGGCTAATCTGATGAGTATTTTTTTTTTCAAATCATTGGTAAATATTTTTTTCCAAGAAGCGTCTAAAGTTATAATTCATCACATTAGAGAAGCTGGAACCAAAGAAAAGTTCCGCATTTTTGATTGAACAGGAAAATACTGTCCTGTGGTTGTGTGCCTCAGTGGAATGCACCCGTCGCAGTGACCTTGAGATTTATCTTTGACCACCAAAACCTTTTCAGTCCATCCTTGAGTCCCAGTTGATGCTCATGTTATACGGTTTCTTGGTGTCATCTTTGCATGTGCCAGGCAAACACACAATGACATGTCAGACATGGAGACCCCTTCAGGAGGGGACAGTCTCGGCTCTCAGGCGCTTCTTCGTTGGAGGTTCTCCAGAGCTTGAAGACCTGAGCTACATCAGGATACCGGGAACCTTCAAGGTAGACTCAAAGCTCTGAGGATAGAATTTCAACAAATCCGATTTTTCTATGACTACTAAAAAGTGAAGAGAGGAAAGCAATACTGCAAAAACGAACTCAACTGATAGAGCATAAGACTTTGGCTTGTTTTTGGATTTTTATTTTATGACTCATGATGCTTGGGGACCGGGTAGACACAAACACACCTCTCCTTCATAAATGCTGCTTTTGATCCATGAATTCCTCCTTTATCAGCTGCATCATCGCTTTACTGTAGAGCTTTTAACAGTGCAAGGCTCCAAACAGCGACAGGGGAGGTCCAGTGAATGGAAGTGAAAGGATTTACATTGTTACATTACATTTTTGAGCTTTGAAACTTGGTGAAACTAAAGTATGTAAAAACCTAGCCTGAGGGGAAGCCTACCATCTCATAGTTTTAAACACAAATTAAAGTTGGATCACGACTTCAATATCACCCTGGATATAAAATGGTGTTTTTGGGGGGTTCAGATTATATGATTGTCATGAAAATACATTTCTTGTATTATTGAGGCCTGAACATGTTTCGTATAATTCCCCTTGATGTGTTTGCAAAGCTGTTAATGTGAATATTTGAATAGCTGCGTGTTTGTTATTGACAGTTTATGCTGTGTTAATAAGGATACTGATGAATGGGAATCTGTTTTTCAAACCTGACGACAGGGAGACCGGCTAAGCCGCTTTGGCTTTTGCACTGAAACCTCAGGAAGTGTCACCTTCAACATTTACTGCATCCAGCAAGCCAGGCAAGTAGTGGAGAATACAGCCATGTTGAAGCTAGGTGGCTTTCACTGCCCCAGTTTTTGGGAATCAGTGCAGTTCATCGGAGAAGTTCCATCACATCTAAATTTTTCATTTGGTCCAGTTTGCTTCCAGGCTCACTTTCGCCAAGAGCAGCAAACATTGTTCATTAATGTCACACGGCATTCCACTGATATGTCTTTGAGTTGTACAGAATATCTGGAGGCCTACAATTATTTAATTCTGTTATAATGTTTGTTGTATCTGTCCTGTTCCTAATGGAATTCAGATCTGTAAACACAGTCATAGAAGGATGCCACATGCCTAGAGAACGTCATCATGGGCTCTAAGTCGTTGCAAGCCTCTTTGTGTTCAATGTTTCATGAGTAGCTGTGTGTGTGTGTGTGCTTCAGTGTGTTAGTGCTGTGTTTGTTGCAGGGCCTTCGTTGATGCCACCCAGCTGAAGAAGAGGAGGCAGAAAGTGTTCGACCAGTTGGGAGGATTCAGTCAGCAAGGAGCTGTCTGCAGCATCCTGGGTGAATAGATTCCCTGCATGTGAAGGCGAAGTTTAATGAACGATCAACTTGTCTTCAGCTTGGAGCCAGGAGTTGTGTTCACGCCAAATACAAAGCTATTTTTTTCTCCTGATAAAATGACAAGAAATATAACAGAGAAAACAGCAGCAGCAAGTGAAGCGATTTGGTGTAAACACGTCTGAAGGCTGCAGGGTAAAGGGCGATACTGAACGTAGAACCATTGAGAAAAGTTGGTCATCATCTCGTAACTTAAGTATGTTTGTCCGTTTGTAAGTTCAGTGCAACAATTTCTCTCTGTGTCTTGTTTTCTTCTGTCAGAGGCCTTCCAGAGGGCCAGAGGGAGAATGCAGGAGGCCAGTAAAGGCCTTCCCAGAGACCTCATCAACACCATCTCTGAACAAATGGAATCCTCTCTAAAGATGTGAAAGCCAGCACGGGACTGCTATTCTGCAAAGTCCCCCAGGCAGCCTTGAGCACACTCTGCTCTGCTGCTCTGCAGTGACATTATGAGCCTGTAACATTCGCTATTTTAAATAAAGTACAGTTTTGCTAAAAAAACAACAACAAAAAAACAAGTGCCATGTACGGTCCTGGTGAGATTGAACTCACAGTAGAAGATATTTTCCTAATTTATCCTTTTGTGAAAAATAGCTAGCATACTGGGAAAGATAGTCACTGTGGTAAAATATGAATTAATTAGATCATATGGAATTTAAAAAAAAGCAGGTGCACCTTCGTAGTTTGTCCATTCTTAAGTTAAAGAAAATAGATTTAAAACAACGTAGGTTTGGATCATGTGTTTTCATGAGCTTAATTCAAGTCCCTGAACCATATTTGTCATCATGTAAATTCTTATAAGGACATTTTTATAACATTCTTTTTCTGCCAGTCCTTTGCCATTGACTAACAGGAGCTAAGGCCCTGATTTGGGTCCTTTTGTCAGTAAATGTTACCGCAAGAAGGGTTTGCTTTTATGAGGAGAGTCAGCCAACTGTGCAAAGGTCTCAGGCTGATTCGAATCGCTCACCGCTGGATCAGCTTCAGTCAACAGATTACCCGTCCAGTTATAATGACAAGTTTATCGTTTATCAGGATCCCCATTGATTCTTCTTCTTGGGATCCACACACACAGCGCAAAAAAACATGTTGCTAGGCTTTGTGACAAAAAAAGCCATTGTGTGCACAATATGGTACGTGTGTCCCAACTTCAGGAAATATTATTAGGGCCTGAGCCAGAAGGTACTTCAGGCGAAGACCCTATTAAGTTTGCTTGATACAGGTAAACGCTAAAAACACAAATTGGACACGAAATCAAATGTTGACTGTTTTTTAAGGACATTAAAATTGAATACTGAATATAAAATTCAGTATATGAACATACATTTGTATTTTATCAAACGTTTTTTTTTTTAAATAAATATTTTTTGTAAAGCTTTCACGTACCCCCTGGAGTATTTCCACGTACCCGCAGGGGTACACGTACCCCCATTTGAGAACCAGTGTCCAAAACTACAAGGCCCACGGATTTGCCTGATACACAGTTGGATTGGGGACGGCTCCTGGCACCCGGCCGCGGGCGCGAGGAGGCTCAGGCCCTAACAACGCTGCTTGCAGCTTTAATTAGGGCCTGAGCCTGAAGGTCGTGTTTGTTGAGTTTGTATTTATTAAGACCCAAGTGATTTTAAACTTTTTTTTGGGGGGGGGAGCATTTTTTATTACAAGTCATTTGTACAATGAAATAAATTCTCTTTTTGAACACTTCTTATCGTTTGTTTTTTCATGAAATACTTAATAGTGTCAAACACTTTCACAGGTGTGCTTTCCTTATGCATGATTAATTATATTTCTTTCTTGCTGCTGATATTTATGCAGTTTTTTACAGTTAATTTTTGATAATATAGTACACTTCTTCCCCCAGTAGGCTGAATCTTTGTCTTCTCTTCGATTCCTGCCTAGCCTCTCATGCTGCGTTCAAGACTCTGGGAAACTGTATGATTAAACCGACTGCATGAGATCCATTAAATTATCTCCATCTCCATTTAGATTCATCGCAGGGGATTATTTATGTCACACGCGAAATTAAGCGGAAGCAGTTTAAGTACCTGAACTCATCGATTGCTATAAAAACCTTTAACAAGGAAAGGATCGACTCGTCTTCATCTTCCTCATGAGGTCGATAATGGATGTCACCGGCTTTTGGCGGTCCTGCCGCGTCTTATATACAAGTTAATTTACGTTGATTCTGCCACAAACTATTATCAGACACACATTAAACGAAGTGTAGCTTAATATCATCCGTTTATAAAGCAGCTGAAAAGTGAAATATGATGGGGGCATCACAGCATCCCGGCAGTACCCCCATCCTACCTCAACAGGGAAGTTGTCCGTGAACGTCTCATCACACTCCAGATTCTCCATCTTCCTCGAACCAGGCAAGGGGACCAACCTTCGTCTTGCTCCTACACTGTATCATTTCCCCCTTTTCTTACTCTCAATCAGGTAATTGGAACGTTTTACAGTTTCCTATTTCTGCGGTGCGGTTGCTAATTTGTGTGTGATTGTGACTGTGTGCGACGTTATCTGTCATAGCAGTGGAAGCTGGGCCGGTGGCCACTTCTCTGCTTCAGATGTCAGTTTTTAATGCTTTGACGTTACAGGTCGAACCGATTGAAAGAAGTGGTACTGGTGGCCTTGCGTTTTGTTCGGGTTGTAATGTCAGTATGAGGCTATTAGCTTGCTGGAATCGCCAGTTCTGAGGTAGCACTAGCTCCGATCCCTGAGCTGATGCATACAGCTAGCATACAGCGAGCTGGCGTTAGCAAAGTGAAACTGCTGTGGTTAGGGTTCATTCTCACAATAATAAAAAAAAAAACACAAAACAAAACATAAAAACTGTCTCAGAAACATTGTTGATTATGTCAAGATGACTGTTGGCTGTTTATTAGTGTGAAAATACAACAATGATGCGAATGAGAATATAATAGCGGTGTAGCATTAGCCGCTAAGTTACTGGTCAGGTTAAAGCCATGGAGATAAGGTTAGGCAATTTACACTTCGTGCTGAAATGAGATGTTGCAACGCGAACTAGCCAGTATTTCCAATAAGAAAAACGTAACATTTATCCAAATATAACATCAATAAATTTCGACTGTGAACAGACTTTAGTAATTATGAAGGTATTACAATAGTATTGATGTCCAAAAGCCCGTTTATCTGTGTGTAATGTGAATTTGTCGTGTAGATCCTGTAGATTAAACAGTTGTCTATAGCCCAACCATTTATTGTTTACATTCATGTTGCTAAAAGTGTGTTGTGCACGAACGCCGCACCCTTGTGATTGCAAAATCACGGGCGGGCTGTTGCTACATCTCCTCCTCCAGCATTTTGGAACTGGGCCATGCGGAATCACTCACTCTTCCACAAGAGCATATTTTCTGATTTGCGGTGACGAGAGCCTTGCTTGCTAGCCTTGCTGGCTCTCAGTCTTCATCCCCCAATGCGATACAATTTGATTTGTCGTGCCAAATTTGGGCCATATGGAAGCACACACTGGTCCATAACAGGCTTGGTCTACACCCAGTCCAAAGGATGAACACTGCCCCCGGCCTACCCTCCACCAGCGGGCAGGCACTGTGCACTCTGGCAGCAAATGTTCTCCTGGCACAACCCAAATTGGTCCATGGAACAGCTTGATAGTAAAGCATCTCTCTAGGAAGCAATTTTCCACTGAATCAGAATCAGAAAAAAGCTTTATTGCAAAGTATGATTTTACACACAGGAAGAATTTGTTGTCGTGTTATTGTTGCATGAAGAGTTGGGAAAAATATATATTAAAGAAATATAAATATATTCACCCAGAGTCCAAGCTGAGCGTTAAGGTAACACATAGGGTTATGGATGTAATGCCAATGTGTAGAGGCAGAGGTGGCGTGTGAAGAGGGTCAGGGGGGTCCAGGCCTTGTTGATAAGGTTGGTAGCAGAGAAAAACTGTTCTTGTGGCGTGAGGTTTTGGTCCTGAGGAACCGCAGCCTCCCGCCAGAGGGAAGTGACCCAAAGAGATTGGGACCAGGGTGGGAGAGATCAGCCACAAGCTTTCCTGCACGTCTCAGGGTCCTCGAGGTGTACAGGTCCTGAAGAGACGGAAGATTGCAGTCGGTCGCCCTCTCTGCAGACTGGATGACACGCTGCAGTCTGCCCCTGCAGTAGTGACACTGCTATGCTCCTGGTGTACTTAGATTCACGGAACTCATGTCATGAAGTGGTGATGAACAGTACTTTCGTTGCCTCCTGAGGCAGCTGTAGCGATAGAGAGTCTTGCAAAAATGGGGAATTGAAATTAATAAGGCCTTTTCACTTTATATTCACTTTATGAGGCTGCGTGACTTCACAGCTCTGCCTGAGCTGCTTCTGTTTCAGACTATTAGAGCTGCCAGAAATTTGATAGTCAGTCTTAAGATGCTTGTTATTGATTATCACACGACTGTGGGCATTATTCTTGTGTATTATGTTTCACCTACTGCTAGCTGTGTACTGGAGTGTGTCTATCTTCATTTTATGATGATGCTTCAGTAAAATCAAAAATATACAGTCAGAAATGTCAGGGTTTGAGCTCAGGAGTGTTAGTGTTTGTGTTGCAGCTCTCATGGACCTGCCTGTTGTCTGGACATCTATAGAAGCATTAGAAAGGAGAGGAGTCGCGTCGGGGAGACTCCAATGTTGAATAAAACCTTGAAATTCTGTGTCGGGCTTCAGCTGTGTCTTTTTGCCTGTGAGCCAGAGAGTCGGGGTCTGGGGCCAGAGGATCAAGAATGGAGGCCTGAGGCACTGAGTCACTGAGGAGAAGCTTTTCCATAACACTAAGAATCAGTGTGGGTCAAAGTGTTGCAAGACAATGAAGCATTGAGAGCTGTGCGGATATGAATCTTTTCCCTGATTAAAATCTCCATTTCCCGTTTATGATTATGCCACCTTAAATGATTTCATTTCATATTTTTATTGGTATCAGTGGCTTGATCCTCGACATGCCGCGTAGTCCCACAGCAAGTCAAACACAGCCGAGGGACTTTATTTGCTTGAACTTTTGATCAAGAAATAAATTCTCGTTGTATGTGAAAGTGTGAGGAAGTGGTTGAAGGTGGATCAGGAACGCAGATTTTGCAGGTGTGACAAGTGATTGTGTTATCTTTGTACAGACTTCAAGGACCAGAATCATGACAGACTCCAAATACTTTACCACTAACAAAAAAGGTGAGTAGTTGAGGATGTACTTTTGAACTGGTGAACGGTGTGAAAATAAATCCAACAAGTGTGTCAAAACTACTGGTATTTAATAAATTGATTTGTGATGAATTCATTGAAGCATTTAAACATTCAGCTTCTCTTTAATTTCCTTTTCACCTTGGGGTGAGCAACTAGCTTCCTGTACTGCATTGTCCCATTGTGATTCCTCTTGCAGGGGAGATCTTTGAGCTGAAGGCTGAGCTGAACAATGAGAAGAAGGAGAAGAGAAAAGAGGCCGTGAAGAAAGTGATCGCTGCCATGACTGTTGGCAAGGATGTCAGGTACAGTGGAAACTCTAAACTCCCACATAAACCAGACGGCTCCATAAGCTGTCAACTGGTCTCATCTTCACTGATCTCTTTGTCTGTTTTGACCATAACTGAATGTGTTGCTATTGTGATGGGATCTTCTGATCTTGAACTCTGTTGCTTCCCAGAAAATGACGCTGTAACTCCTCTGTTACAGTCAGTTTACCTTGGAACCTGTGCATAGCTGGATGTCTTATAGCTGTAAATTGAGGGAAATGAAGAGTCCTAATTTAATTGAAATCTACTCTCCTGGAGTAGTATGGCAGTGTTTTGACCTAAAAGCTGATGCAATATATAAATGAGGTCACTTGTGGTGAAAAAGAGATGGGTAAGCACAAAATCAAGGTTACTACCAGCTGTAGGTAGAAGTACACGCATCCAGAAACATGTTTTTAATGCACAGTTTCACAAGAAAAGGTTAATTGAAACAATGAAACTTGTTCAGTTATGCCAAAGGAACGAGACCCTGACCAACTAACCACGATTCAGTCAGGAGTCTGGCTCTAAACCTCCGAGGAACTTGAATGATAAACTCCCCTTAGTTCAAATTAGCAGTACATCTGAAGCAACACTCAACTAAAATGACCTAAGAAAGACATCTGGAGGGGGGCTGCTGGGATGTTTTCCACCATTTCACAGCAGCTCTTAACTGGATCCAGGCGGAGCTCCATTCATCAACCAAATCCTCTTGCTGTTTGTCTTCTTCTTCCCAGTTCTTTGTTCCCAGATGTGGTCAACTGCATGCAGACCGACAACCTGGAGCTGAAGAAGTTGGTGTACCTCTACCTGATGAACTACGCCAAGAGCCAACCTGACATGGCCATCATGGCGGTCAACAGCTTTGTCAAGGCAAGACTCCAGATGAACCTGATTTATCTAAATATGTACACAGATTCAGCCACTCTGGACTGAGGATGCTCATTTTAAATTAAAAAAACAAACAAACAAACAAGAAAAGTGATACATTTCCCCGTGAAGATCTTAGAACTGATTTGACGTAGTTACAGAGCTTCGTTTTTGGGCTGCTGTGAGAACATTCCCAAATTAAATGTTGTCTGACCTGGACTGCAACCACCTTTCAGGACTGCGAGGACCCAAACCCTCTGATCCGGGCCCTGGCTGTCCGCACCATGGGCTGCATCAGGGTGGACAAAATCACAGAGTACCTGTGTGAGCCGCTGAGGAAGTGCCTGAAGGACGAGGATCCCTACGTGAGGAAGACGGCTGCCGTTTGCGTGGCTAAACTTCATGACATCAATGCACAGATGGTGGAGGACCAGGGCTTCCTGGACTCCCTGAGAGATCTCATTGCTGACTCTAATCCCATGGTTAGTGTCACGCCGATGATGGAGAGGTCGTTGCATGCATGGACTTAGATGTCAAGATTATCATGGAAAGAACAGCTGAAAGAAGTTTTGGTCTCATTATCAGCAGCCATCTTTTCAACATAATCCAGTGTAAAACAGGCTTGCTGGAGGTTAACTGGATTATTTTGTGGATTAGTTGGTGTTAAAGTGAGGTTTGGACCTGTTTTAACATCAGCCGCTGGCTACTTCACCCTGTTGTCTCCAAAAATCATTTACAGACAAAAGCAGCCAGGTTTCTCCAAGGCAATTGGTCAGCATAGCAGTTTAACTCTGGATCAGATAAGATAAACTTAATTAACCCCACAACAGGCTTTGGCTGTTACGGCGGCTCAAAAATACAGCTGGGAAAAGGAGTGAGCAATGATAACAGTTAGATATAGAATAAAGTGTACAGGACCCAGATGGCGCAGTTTTCCTTTTAACGGCCCACCCTCGTGTCCCAGGTCGTGGCCAATGCCGTCGCTGCCCTGTCAGAGATCAGCGAGTCTCATCCCAACAGCAACCTGCTGGACCTCAACCCCCAGAACATCAACAAGCTGCTGACGGCCCTCAACGAGTGCACAGAGTGGGGACAGATCTTCATCCTGGACTGCCTGTCCAACTACAACCCCAAAGATGAGCGCGAGGCCCAAAGGTAGCCGCCTCTAAAGAGAAGAGACAATCACTGATTGCTGATTCCACTTTAAAACAATACATTTAATGACATTTATTACAATTGTTCTAATAGTTAATGGTTCAGAAGGAGGTGGCACAGTGGTGCAGTGGTTAGCACTGTCGCCTCACAACAAGAAGGTTGTGGGTTCGATCCTCAGCTTGGGCATAGGATCTTTCTGTGTTCTCCGTATGTGCCTGAACCTACATTATGTGTTCTCTCTGGTACTCCAGCTTCCTCCACAGTCCAAAGACATCAAGAGGGGACCAGGTTAATCCAGACTCTAAATTGACCGTAGGTGTGGCTGTGAGTGTGAATGGTTGTCTGTCTCTATGTGTTGGCCCTGTGATGGACTGGTGACCTGTCCAAGGTGAACCACACCTCTCCCCTCAAGGCTGCTGGGATAGGCTCCACCCCCCCGCGACCCTTAACATGATAAGCGGTAGAACATGGTTGGATGGATGGTTGGATGGATGGATGGATGGATGGTTCAGAAGGAGCTGGCAAACTAGGCTGCGATGCCTTCAGTGCACTCTTTGGTGTGATCAATCGATAATCTTATAATTTATTAATGTGTCAAATGCTAAACTCTTACTTATAAGATGTGGACAGATTGACAGAGTAATACAAGAACTTATTACTTAATTCTTTAACTGTAATTTGTTATGTTAACAAAGAAGGATTTCTCAAACTGCATAATAACAGATGAGGTCCAGTTAAAAAGCTCTTGAGGGTAATGAGCTCCTTTAACCGGAGTCTTACAACTGCTTGGTCTGAAATCACCCATCGATCTTCCTTATTCTCTCCTCTCCTGTATTTTGTTTTTTATTTCTAAAGCATTTGTGAGCGTGTCACTCCGCGTCTGTCTCACGCCAACTCTGCAGTGGTGTTGTCAGCTGTCAAGGTGCTGATGAAGTTCTTGGAGCTGCTGCCTAAAGACTCTGACTACTACAACACTCTGCTGAAGAAGTTATCCCCACCGCTGGTCACCTTGCTCTCTGGAGAGCCTGAGGTTCAGTATGTGGCTCTGAGGAACATCAACCTCATTGTCCAGAAAAGGTGATTCTGAGTTTCATATTGGATTCTGGATATGATATGATATGATATGATATGATTTGTATTGATATGATATGAGAACGTGTGTGTTTGTGTGCAGGCCTGAGATCCTGAAGCAGGAGATCAAAGTGTTTTTTGTCAAGTACAATGATCCGATCTACGTTAAACTGGAGAAACTGGACATCATGATCCGTCTGGCCTCTCAGGCGAACATAGCCCAGGTACCTGACATTAAGCACTTTTATTGTTACGGGGATCATTTTGCTCCATAGAGTCTTTATTTCTTCAAGAGTGAAGTGGGTCACGTACTTTGTATTATATTTGTATCCTTCATGTGTTCGGTCGCTCTCAGGTCCTGGCTGAGCTGAAGGAATATGCCACAGAGGTTGATGTTGACTTTGTGCGCAAAGCTGTACGAGCCATTGGGCGCTGTGCCATTAAAGTGGAGGTAAGAAATGATCGTCACTCACCAATACAGTGAAAAGTGTAAGGATGGAGTACACATTTATCTCCTTTGCAAATTTCCTCTTTGATATCAAATTTGTTACAAAATTCTACTGTGCTGCATGGCCTCGCCTTGGCTTATATCAGGATTTATTCCCAGAGAGCACCGCTGGGCCACTCAGACCAAACAATCAGGGTCTTTGAAAACTCCCAGGATTGCGTCGGACATGTAGATTTGTTTTTTCTGTACATCTCTTTCCAATTGTGTTGACATGTTGATTATTGTGGAGCAGAGACAATGTATTTGAAAAAAATAATAGATTCAATTCTCTGTTATTTAGTTTGAATTTTAAATCCATTTTTAAATTTCTCATGCCAAAAGTTGGGTGTTGACTGTGTGCTATTTTATTTGTCCCTTCTCTTTCTTATCGTTGTCAACTTGCTGTGTTGCTGTGTTCCCTCACTTTGGTGTTCAATAAATTCCGCTGTTCAAAGCCTGCAAACAAGAACTTCCTTGTGAAAGGCGTTACTCATGTGATGGCGATGATCCCTCACACCTGCGTCCTGTTCCTCACTAGCAATCAGCCGAACGCTGCGTCAGCACCCTGCTGGACCTCATCCAGACCAAGGTCAACTATGTGGTTCAGGAAGCTATTGTGGTCATCAGGGACATCTTCCGCAAGTACCCCAACAAGTAGGTTTCCTTGACCCCTGATCATGAATAACGAGTACTTCCGTCCATTGTGTTATCCCTCACACTTGCGGGTGTTTCCTCTGGTCCAACTCAGTGAGTGAGTAGCCACTTTTGTTGCATCATCAGGTCTGCATAGTGTTCACACTGTCTTGTGTTAAATGACCCAACGCTTGTAGACAGATGACACGCGACAAGACGGGTCAGTTGTTTGCATGGACACTCACAACACTGGAGCAACAGCAGCGTGTTGAGGTTCCTTTAGTGCTACCAGATGAAGTAGCTAGAAGGGATGGGAATCAAATGAGGTGTCCCGTCCCGTCAGTTTGAATTTGACCAGAAGTCCCAGTTATTTGTATTTTATCCATTTAGCATCGAAGCTATCAGCCGCGTGTTAAGTCTTTAACCAGTGAGCTGTTGGTTCTCTTCAGGTATGAAAGCATCATCGCCACGCTCTGTGAGAATCTGGACTCTCTGGATGAGCCCGACGCTCGCGCTGCCATGATTTGGATTGTCGGCGAGTACGCCGAGAGGATCGACAATGCTGACGAGCTGCTGGAGAGCTTCCTGGAAGGCTTCCATGATGAAAGCACCCAGGTGGGTCTGGCAGTTTTCTGCCGGGCGTTTCGATCAAGTTCTGCGAGTGCACAGATGCTCTGAAATGAAGGGTAGCAGATGCCTATCTCTTACACTGATATGTAAGGGAGGTCCTCAGAAACCACTGTAAATGACCATAGTTCAATGGTGTTTTTTTTTTTTATTAACTTCCAGGTTCAGCTCACTCTACTCACCGCCATCGTCAAGCTCTTCCTTAAGAAGCCATCTGAGACACAGGAGTTGGTGCAGCAGGTCCTCAGCCTGGCCACTCAGGTGAGACATGCACAGCGTTCCTGATGGAGGTTTACTTCATTTCTCATGCATTAACTGCAGAATGATGTTGCTGTTGTTTCTTCTGCTCATTCCTGTAACTACTCTGGCCTGGTTTGGTCAGGCTCCACTCATCACAGGTGTGCTTGTTGTATCTTTGTCCCCAGTTTTCTGATCAGTTAGTCATTAAAGGATTCCTTTTAGCGATCACCAGTTATTCACACATGGAATAAATTTGACAGAAAGAAAATAAATATTGTTGCTGTTACATTTGCTGATTTCGTCTCCTCTTGTGCAGGACTCTGACAACCCTGACCTGCGTGACAGGGGCTACATTTACTGGCGGCTGCTGTCCACTGACCCGGTGACGGCCAAGGAGGTGGTGTTGTCAGAGAAGCCGCTGATCTCAGAGGAGACCGACCTGATTGAGCCCACCTTACTGGATGAGCTCATCTGCCATATTGGCTCTCTGGCCTCCGTCTATCACAAACCCCCCAGCGCTTTTGTGGAAGGCAGCCATGGAATCCACCGGAAACACCTTCCAGTCCAGCACAGCAGGTCAGACACAGCAACACTATGGGCTTTCATTAAAAAAACCACCAGGGTAGGCAGACTACAGCGTAACGCCGCCTTTGCTTTGCACTGCATCAAAAAAAGACAAAAGTGCACCGGTGGTTGACGCTGGTTGGTCACGCATCTGAGATTGTCATCGGTCAGAAAAGCTCTCATGGTCTTCCAGGACTAATCCCTTCTCTCTGCATATGTGATGAACATATTAACTCCTTCCAGCAGCTAAAGTGGTCTCACCCTGTTCTCCTATGACAGCACCGATACGGGTGAGAGCCCCGTGAGCAGTGGGCCAGCTGCAGCCATGGATCAGCCGCATGTCATCCCCAGTCAGGGTGACCTGCTGGGTGACCTGCTCAACCTGGACCTTGGACCTCCAGTCAATGTGCCCCAGGTCTCCTCCATGCAGATGGGTGCAGTGGACCTTCTAGGAGGGGGCCTGGACAGCTTGGTGAGCGCAAGCACACACACACGTTAGCGTTTTTATGAACGCGGCGATGCTCTCGTTACAAACGCAAAGTGTTAAAATCATCAGCTGTTACTTTTGCTGCTGCGTCGACGATCTCGGACCCAATCAGCTCTCTGCACTATTTTTACATCTGTGTCTGTGTGCTGCTTCTCTTGAACACGTACAATAGAGACAATAAGCTGAAAAAATATCCAGCACCGTTGTGAATAAATATTGACAGGCAGGGGAAAAAATCCTCCCTGCTAGAGATGAAAATGAGAAAGACTTTCTGGTGTCAGACTGCAGACACTCGAGCAGAAGTGAGGCAGAGGTGGGGGACTCTAGACTTGACCCGTTTCATAGCCCCTGTCAGCTTGTAAAGGAACGATCCCATCTAAGGGAACATCATTCTATCAGCTGATAGAGGACGGACCAATGAACCAGCTCGGTATTTTAATTTTTGAATCCATAAATAAATGTTTTGGTACAAAAGGCAGCTATTACTGTTTTGCCTCCTCTGATTCTGACTGTTAGAGATGAAAGCAGCCAGCTGACTCTGCAGGAGGGCCACCACTTCTCAAGTCTTTTTCATCTCATCACATTCGTTTTACTGTTTTAAATGAATCATGCTGCTATTTAAGTTATTATTCAAGCCAGAAATATTAAAGGGGTGTGCTTGATCCATGTTATATTGCTGAATGATATTTTAATTTGTGCTCTTTCAGTATCGGTTACTGTGTACTACCACACAGTATTGGTACATTTATATTATTATTATATTATATGTTATATAAGATATATTGTCTTGTACTCATCAATAACTTGGTTGAAACCTGAACAGAAGGCTTCTGCTCGTATTCGATGTTCTGAGTTGTCATCTCGTCACTTCTCTCAACTCGCTGGAATACCTGGACTTGTCAATAATTTTTTTTCCAGATATTGAAGTTGAATTTCAATGTTTAACATGCTGTGTAGTCAGAGCTGCCGGTTTCCAGAGAGGGAGGGCTCCTCTTGATGGGCTGCGGTTGCTAAGAACGTCTCTGTCTCTGTCTTTGTGTTTGGTCTGTCTGTGACGGTCTTTGGGGGCCTCTCCTCTCTCCTGTAGCTGGGGGGAGACCTGGGCGGAGGTGTTGGGGGAAGTCCAGCTGTAAGTCACGCCCTTCTGTTTGGCCGTCTGCATGCTGCATGCTTCCAGAATCTAACCCACTGACAAGTTCTTGTAGTTTCCAAACCTGGCTCCTGTCTCACTATCACTGCCTCAGTTAGAAGATCTCATGCACCTTTTGCGTGTTTTGCTCCTCTCTCTCTTCTTATTTTTTAGTATGAAAACATTTTGATTTGACTTGATGAGATGAACACAGCAACCCAATTTTCTTTGATTTTATTGGAAGACCAAGGTGCGCCTTCGTTATTCACTAAAATACATCGATCAGGATTCTTATTTGATATTTGCAGAAATTCATTGAAGTGCCTTGATTTTTCAGGCGCTAAAGCGAATGTTTTAGTCACAACAGGCTTTTGCCCCCTAAACAGAAGAAGCTGATTGGGACACTTAGTTTTCCCAAGGGATGAGCTCCAGGCTGATGCTTTAAATCGGTAAAATGACAATATGATTTGATATTGTTTGATTGTTTGAGGAGATTTTAAGTGTATTTTCCCCTCACAAGTCAGTGTCCTGAGCTGACAGAGATGATTTCCCCTGCTGCGTTAGTTTGGGACTCTAGAAGATTTTCTAAACCTGGTTATGGGGGACTCAAAAGAATTAACTAGCAGAAAGCTAAGAATAAAAGTCAAGTAATGAGTTAAAGTAACCAATCAGTGAACTTCATGCAGGTTTATTTTACTCTCATCAAGGTGAGATTGTTCATCAGAATAAAAGCCAAGTTTTCTGGGTTGACTCGCGCAGTGATGAGGAGAACTGACAGCAGTCTGGAGTTCAGGACAAACCGACACAAACGCAAATGATTCGAACGGCTGTCACGCCAAGTATTGTAATAATGGGCTAAAACACGCAAAGACACACCCGGCTTACATTTGATTTTCTTAACCTTTTCTTAACTTTCCTCTGTCATAAGGGCTCTGGCTTTATTCAGCCTAAATGACATGGTTCTATTAATCATTTTCTGTCACGCAGGTGAACATTTAGCATGTGTGCTTACTTTATTGTCATAGCAAGTCGTTCAAGTACCGGTGATGTTGAATTATAGCTTTTTAGACTGTGGGTTTGTTTTTGTTTTTTTTATGATCGCTGTAGGTGGGACAAAACTTCATCCCCTCATCTGTCCCCAGTACTTTTGCTCCGTCACCTACACCAGCACCTCCGGCCGTCAGCAGCGGCCTCAATGACTTGTTTGACCTGTCCACAGGCATGGCCATCACCACCGGAGGCTACGTCGCTCCCAAAGCAGTGAGTTCACACGACGCCACTCACTAAAAAGTAACGGCGTGGTGCCAGTTTGATAATTACTTGCATCCTTCCTTAAATCTCATTTGATGAGGGGGTGGGGGTGGGGGTCATGTTGTTCTTTTAAACATGATGGTGAGGGAACAGTCCCAGTAAAGTCAGTGGTGAAGCCGGCTCTGACTCCATGGTACTGTAGGGCGTTCCAGACATGCGTTTGATGAAGTTGATGTTTTTTGGTCGTTCTTATCAGGTGTGGCTGCCTGCAGTGAAAGCCAAGGGTCTGGAGATCTCCGGAACGTTCTCTCGACGCCAGGGCCACATGTACATGGACATGACCTTCACCAACAAGGCCCTGCAGCACATGACCGACTTCGCCATCCAGTTCAATAAGAACAGGTGCGTGTGATGTCATGTCAGCATATACCTCGGATTACTCATAAAAATACAGATTTCTTTCATATCGATGACACTTATTTTCAAGTTTGCATTCCAGAGCTGTTGGATTGACTGATCCTCCATTTTTCTCTTGTTCTAACCATTCACTGTGACATCACTCCAGAATTCACATGCAAATACAGAAAACACTCAAGCGCGCTTCTTAGACAGTAGCAAGAGCGACACAGTACAAGTGTGTGTGTGTGTGTGTGTGTGTGTGTGTGTGTGTGTGTGTGTGTGTGTGTGTGTGTGTGTGTGTGTGTGTGTGTGTTCCGGATGAACTGACTCTGGATTGTTTGTGTGTTGTAGTTTCGGGGTGATCCCCACCAGTCCTCTGCCCATTCACACTCCGCTGATGCCCAGCCAGAGCATTGACATCTCCTTGCCTGTCAACACCATCGGGCCCGTCATGAAGATGGACCCGCTTAATAACCTCCAGGTAACCACACACCTGCTCATCTGGAGAACTCACACTCGCTTGATACGAAATCTGAAGCAGAATCCCAGTTTATCCTTGAATTATTTCATCTTAACAAATTATATTTTATTTTTCATCAGTAAAGAATATTTTCCTCTCAATCTTTTGACCATTTCTAGCTCTTTTTTTTTTAGATGTGCATTTTCTTGTGACATTAGCAGTTAATTCATTGCTAATAAACATTTATCCAAAAATGGGCTCCATTAGCACCTTTTTTTCACCAACAAATTCTGGCAAGATCTGATAGAAAAGTTGTACCAGTAATTGATTTTTGAGATTGTGGGTCAGAATCTTGGTTTTTTTGTCATGGTTGTGAAAAAACCAAGCAGAGTATCGCTAGATTAAAGGGTCCATCACTTAAGCCAAGGGTCGAACATTACAGGCATGACGGCGGATGTGTAATCAGTTTGACTTTGTGGTTTGATTTAAGTGGAGGGGAAGAATTGATGTAGGAACGTGGAAGTGAAAGTAACCCTGCTGGCGTCTAGAGTGAGATGATGGTGAAACCAATTTAAGCCCCCATCATCCGATAAGGCGTTTGTCCTCTGTGTTGGTGCTCAGGTGGCTGTGAAGAACAACATCGATGTCTTCTACTACAGCGTGCTCATCCCACTCAACATATTCTTTGTTGAGGATGGCAAAATGGGTGCGTCACACACACACATGAACATTTCCATTCGTGTCGTCACCACTGTTGATTCGTAGAATCATACAGAGTTGAGGGTTTTTGCTGTGTGAACATGCGGACCACAGTTAAAGCAGTGAGAATCCAGTGTTTGGGTGAGTCAGGTGAGTTGTTGTGTCGTCTCCAGAGCGGCAGGTGTTCCTGGCTACCTGGAAGGACATCCCCAACGAGAACGAGCTGCAGTACCAGATAAAGGAGTGCCACCTCAATGCAGGTGAGGAGGGTTACCTGTCTCGATGAATAGTCTTCATCTTCTACGATTAAAGTCGTTTTACGTGAGGTACGTGATGCATCGGCTCAAAAGATGCCTTCACTGCCCACATCAACCTGTTACTGTTCTGCTGTAGCAGAAAAAAAACCTCCTTTTTATTTCAATAAGCTGAGCCGACTCTTGGTGGGCAGGACTTGTCGGGGTTATTTGTTGAATGCCTTTGCATGTATTCACTGGAAGAAGCAGCAGACCTTCCTTACTGCACAAACCAGACCTCAGTCAAGCGTGGCGTATCCAGTGTGGCAGCACACAACAAGCAGAGGTGCTGCAAAAGATCCCAAAGCTGCAACACTCAACCTCGGTGGTGGCTGAGGCAACAAAACCGGCTCCTTCATTACCGTAACTCAATGAGTAGAAGCGCAGCGGAGCCGTGGTAACACCGACTCACTGGTGCCTCTTGAGGAACAAAGGGTTATAACAAGAAAGATAAACCTGAGCTTGTAAACTTGTAAAAGCAACATTTTGCTGACTGAGGGCAACAGCGGCCTCTGCTGCCATAGGTGATGATTACAGGACTTGACCACATGATATTCCTTTCATATGTGAGCAGAGAGGATTTGAACATCTTTTTTTTTTTTTAATTATCACGTGACAACCATTTTCTCTGTGTTTTCTCTCTCCACCCGCATGCCTCTCTCAGGATTCTCCACCTTTGCTCATCCTCTGTACCTGACGGACCCCTGATCATGTTTGCTTTTAGAAGATGTTCATGAATGAACCCATGTCCCAGCCACTGACCCAGGACCAGTGTTGTAGCACACATGGTCGGGTTTACTGAAACCTGAAGGTTGTCTGACAGGTTCATTAACGTCCCGATAGATCCTGTTGACTGTTGCTTCCCTGTTGGTAGCAGAGTTGAAGTCAAGCCTGCGGTAGTGTTAGCGCCTGCTGTGTAGCCACGACAGATCCACTAGCGGTCACATCCTCATTTGTGTTCCACTGGTGGCTCCACCGGGCAGTAACTCAACTTATGGTTTTGCAGACACAGTATCAGGAAAGCTGCAGAACAACAACATCTACACCATTGCCAAGAGGAACGTGGAGGGTCAGGACATGCTCTACCAGTCGCTCAAGCTCACCAACGGCATCTGGATCTTGGCTGAGCTCCGCATCCAGCCTGGCAACCCCAACTACACGGTACATACATGTTTCCAGTGTCCCCACAGCTGTGACAGGCTGCTGCACGCATGCACCGAGTGTCTGAGTCTCATGACCACATGTTACAGATGATGACGAACACATAGACATAAGCCAACAACACAAGTATTTGCCAGTACATGCAGAAATATAGCAATATTTGTAAGTAAATAAAAAATGAATATATTTTTTGTAATGAAAAGGCTTTTCTGCATCTTTACATTCATTTGTGTCATCTTAATTACTACATGTATGTACATGATGTATTTCTGCATCTGTGTTTTGATAAGGGGGTGGGGGGTCCTAACATTTTAAATCAAACCTGCTTCGGTTAAATTCCATAAATGTAGAAGTGCAGCAGCACATGAAGAGAGTAACTGTAGAAATACAGAAATGAATAAAGAAATGTAGAATGAATGAAATTGCCTCTCCATTACCAAAATGCCTTTTTTTTAAATGTATGTGTTGAGTTATGTTCTGGGTTGTATATTTAATATGTATATTTATTCAAGTTTGTCAGAATATGTGAAAGCCAGAATGATGTGTTCTGGTCCAGAGCAGAGCAGCTGTGTCTGTGTGGTTCTGATGCCAGTGACGTTCTCTGTGCTCTCTGTGCCTCCCCAGCTGTCTCTCAAGTGTCGGGCCCCGGAGGTCTCCCAGTACGTCTACCAGATGTACGACTCCGTGCTGAAAAACTGACCGGCGCCACCACGCCGCAGTTCCGCTTCACCCTGACGACAAACAGCAGCATTTTCTCTTTTTCTGTCATCAGCAGCTGACAGTCAGAACAAAGGAATCCAAACATGAGAGGAGGAAAACCAAACGCCATCACAAAGGAGATGTTAGTTCCTCCTGAAGCTCTATTGAACGAAGGTGGCGCGCAGCGGCTTGACGCTTCAAACCAAACACTCCTCGATTCCTTTGTTTTGACATTTGAACGCGTCATTAACTCCCCGTGTTGATTTTGACCTGGTGAAAATGTGTCAACAATTCCATCCTAAACTTGGTGTCTTAATGTTGTAAAAATGTGACCGATGGTGAAACTGTACCGAACGCTGCAGTGTCCGTGAAACCGTTGTTTTTATTTTATACACATTTGTTTCTCTTGATTTATTTTTGATACTAGATACTTTTTTTTTTTCTTTTTTCACCGTGTTTAAAACCAAATGTTCGTCAGAAGTGGCCGACGTCTGTTCCACAGCAGGTTTGACTCCTCGCAGCCTCCAGCTACTCTGAGGAGTGACACGCGTCCGTGCACGAGGACGTTTCATCCTTGATTTGGGGTTGTGGGGGTCGGCGGCAGCACACACAGGTTCACGCTGCGCCCGATGAACCACAGTAACGGCTCTCATCACGCCACTGTTACCCATTAATCATTTCACCTAGAAAATGTCACAATTTCTCTTCACTAATTTCTCCTTTCAGTCCACCAAACGGTTGCAAACCTGAAGATTCTTCATCCTCTTTGATAAATGACACAAAAAAGCAGCACAAATTCATCTATTGAAGAGTTCCGACCGAGAAAAAGTGTGACATTTTTGGGGATTAATCGATGAGGGAAAACGATGATGCAGCTCCGCGTGCTGCTCTGTTCACTGCAGCGCCACACCAACCTCTTTGGAATATTTCGGGTTTAAGCTGAACCCTAAATGATGAAAACTCCAGGCTGTTTAAGGGGTGGGGCTCCAAACTCTGTGGAACAGACTAGAAGCTTCTGACGTGCAACTAAAACACACCTGTGGGATTCATTTTTCAGGTCAAAGTTGCAATTTTCAACTCAAGCCTTTTTATTTTATTTTTTTAGTTTTGAAACCACTGAACAAACTTAAGCTGATCGCAGCTGATCGTGTTCACACTCCAGTACCACTCCAACGTTCATCGCGACCATCGCACGCAGCTTGATAGCGTTCCATTATTATCACTCCTCTTTACGTTTATCTACCTCTGCACGCTTCCTTTTTACCGGCTTTATCATTGCAGTAGTTTCTCTTCTGTAATTTGCTTTGTTTTTCCTTCTTTCTTTTTTTTTTTTTTCCCTTTGGATGAGTGTTGATGTTTTTCTAATCTCAATGCCATCGTGGTCGAGCCAGTCTGAAGCTGTGGCACCGCCACCAAACCAAACTCACCGAACCAAGCATTCACGCACACGTCACTGGTCGAAGGCCAATTTTTATGTTTTGAATATGTTTATATAACCCTCAAGTGTTGGATAGAGTTCACCCAGAGGTGTCCCTCGTCTGGTGTAGTTCGGTGATGTAGTTGTGTCGGTAAAAACTAAAACATTATGGTATTAGCCTGATAAATAATACGATTAAGCCTTGCTTTTATCTTCTGAACAGAAAAAGGCTCTTTCAATGTGTTTGTGGCACCTTTAATGGAAAATATACACTCTCGTGCCCACAATTGTGCATTTTATTCTTCATGTCTCTACTCTAGTGCAGGTCTCATGTTTTTATTAGCATCTCCAGCAGCAGCAGCAGATTCTAGCACTCCCACAAACATGTTTAGCCTGAATGGTTGATGGCATTAAAGACTGTGTGGAGATAGACAGCAATGCGTCTTAAAAATGGAATATTTTTAGTATCGTTACTTTAATGGAAATGTTATGGCGGATGTCACTGTACCATGTCTAATAACAATAAAATGTCAAACTGGTGCTGCGTCCGTGGCTGTAGTGGAGCGGGACAAGTGCCGCTGCCTCCAGGATCCCTCCACATGCTGGTGAGCATTATTTTTAAGAGTTAACTACGTAGTTAAGTAATTGAATTGCCACCTTTACATCAAGTTCTAGAATATATGAATATGGATTTTTGTATTTCTCAAGTCACGTTCACAAGGAGCGCCTCTCTATTTGAGATTTTCAGGGAACAAATGTACCCTTTCACATAAACGGGCATCTGGTGTCCAACCGCACACGTTGGCAGCTACTGGAAATAAAGCAGCTGATCCATCGCACGAGTGCTGAGAAAAGCGACCAGGAAGGCTGGAACGGACTGCTAACCTAATTACACCGATTCTGAGCACCCAGGCCAACCAGCAATGAGTTTTCCTGTGATGCATGTTGCTTTCCAAAGCTTTGGCTGCGAGCTTTCGTGTAAAAGGAATCTTAGAAAATCTTTATTTTAAAACAGAAATGACAGACGTGCTTCCAACAAAACTTTTATTTAGAAAAGAACCTCTCGCAAGGTGGTTGAACCTTATAACCATGCAAGGAGGCTTTAGAATTAAATGAAGTAACTGATTTAAAAAAAAAGAAGGGGGGGTTTAAAAAAGCATGTGGGTGGGGTGTCAGGGGGCTTGGCGCCTGCGGCCGGGCAGTGAGGGGAAGTCATCAGGCATCAGGGCGTGGTCTCGGCACGTCGGGCAAGTCCTCTGCTCCTTCAGCCACGACATGATACACTGAACAGAAACACAGCAAACACACCACTTGCAGGTTAAAGGGCGTTCACAAGGTCACGCAGCTGATGTCTATTTTCACAAGCAAGTACTGCCGTCATCCTGATAGCACTATGAGGACGTGGTGGTGCTGGAGGCTGGGGGATGATATGAAACATTTCAAGTTATTATTTTACAAAAACGATATAAACCAAATCCAATCAAGTTGCGGGGGGCTGGAGCCTTTCCCAGAAGTCTTCAGGCGAGAGGCGGGGTTCACCCTGGACAGGTCACCAGTCCGTCTCAGGGCCAACACATAGAGACAGACAACCATTGGCTCTCACAGTCACACCTACGGTCAATTTAGAGTCTGGATTAACCTGGTCCCCTCTTGATGTCTTTGGACTGTGGAGGAAGCTGGAGTACCAGAGAGAACCCACACAGGAACAGGGAGAACATGGAGACTCCACACAGAAAGACCCTGTGCTCAATCCGGGGATCGAACCCAGAACCTTCTTGCCGTGAGGCGACAGTGCTGACCACTGCACCACCGTGGCGCCCCTTCATCACCCAGGAGTTTGATGACTCATTGCGTGAGTACCAATTTCACATCCAATGATATTGCACACGTTTTATCCATTTTTGTTAGAAGCCAGAAGTTCTGCCTGCGTCAAACTTCTCCCCAGCCCTATGACATCACCAGAAACATGAATATATCCAGGAGCAGAAGTTGCTCCACAGGAGATGCACAACAGCCTCCTCACCTCCTTGTGAAAACCGTGTCTGCACTCCAACACGTGGATGTTGTCTGCACTCATTTCTTCATGGCAGATAACGCAAGGATCCTCCATGTTGAGCTACAACACACACACACAGTCAAGTACACGTTGACACACACTGATCAGGGTCCAAAGATGTTCTCGGTTCCCAGACAATAAAACAGGATTATTTGGACTTACTGCTCCGGAGTTTGTGGCTCTATGGGGTCCGAGTTGCTGCCAGACCGGGGCTGGGTTTAGCAGAGGGGGTGTCGCTGTACGCCCACGTCCCGTTAAGTTGGGTCTGGCACCAGAGCTGAGCCTCTCCTGGGGAAAACACAGCCATATTACAAATAAGAGGACTCACGATATCACACACCAAGGTCTTTAGTAGTCAAAGTTTCCAGTACCTGATGGTCCAGGATCAGCTGGGTCACTCCACTGACCACGTCCGTCAAGACCATGTTGCCCAGGTGTCCTCCACTGGACGAGCGCAGCTCCTTCACAAAGGTCATCAAGTCCGCCCTTCAGAACAAAGCAGCACCTTCAATAAAGCCTTGCATGTATGACTTTGCTTGTTGCCGTTTCAGAACGCGTTGAAAATAAAGCGACTAAATAAGCTCCTCATCCAGTGGAAAACACTGGAAATGAAGCTAATCAAGACTCAGAATGGTCGAGGAGACAAGGGCTGATCTGTGCTCAATGCGGCGGCGAGCGACCAAAAACTGACTTCAGAGGAGGGAAATGACGAGCTTGTAACAGCGGCTGCGTTACCTCGTATAGTCGGGGAAAATGGCGGTCAGGTGCTCCATGGCCTTCTCAAACACAGTGCCGTGTGCCGCCTCCAGCTGTCTGACTGCAGGCCTGTACTGCGTGGGGGCGGCGGCTGCCTCGGCCGCAGCGGCACGCTGGACCGCAGGCTGAGGAAACACCTCTTTAGATGCTCCAAACAGCTGCAACATTCACACACGACATGATTCAGAGCTCCAGGCCGGTGGTGTTGACCACGCTCACTCACTGATGCAGACACACGTCTTACCGCTTCAGCTGGAGGCTCAGGCTGGCCGGCGCTGTCGACTGGAACCAACTCGCTAACCCGTCGGCCATTTCTCACTTCCTCCATCTGCTGCTTGTACTGAGCCTGAGGACGGTAAACCAACAGGTGATTCTAAGCAGCAGAGACGTCCTGCTCACCGTTTATCATTCATGTGGAACAATCCTGGCTATTGCATGAACCAATATGGCAAAACCACATCAAGCTGATGTCATTCTAATCTGTCAACCAGCAGTCCTGCAGCCTTCACTGACGTCATCCTCCCAGCACCACCACTACTGAATACCAGGAAGGAGCCTGATTCGGATTCTTCTACCTCAGCAGAGGAGATTTTCTTTTCAGCTTCTTTGACATTGGTTCTCAAGCTGTTTCTGGTTGATTCCAGGACTGGAAATCTAGAAGGGACGAAAGACAGAACCCAACCAATCAAACGCCACGGTGAAGATTTGGGGGGTCTAAGGCAGGACGGAGCCTGAACTGGGATTTCACTCCTTACTTGTGAACTGCTTCATCCACTTTAGTCAGCAAAGCCTTGGCGCCTGCCAGCTCTCGGCGGAGTCCATACAGGTCCTGATCTCGCCTGCTCCCCACCACCGACAACTGGAGGAGCCAAGCAAGCAGGTCAACTCCGGTTACAGTTTACACTCATGATTCTTCAAACTCAGAAAATGCTCTGTGTTTCAAACGTTACAGGGATTTAATGATTCAATTTTTAAAAAAACAACAATAACAACAACTTTTTACTGAGATGACAATGCATATGACCAGGGATTTTTTTCTTTTTTCCCCCTAAATATTAAAACACCTCCTACCTTTGACAACCAAATTCTAATCACAACATCCTCGAGTCCGAGTGAACATACGAGTTATTTGCGTTAAAGGATATTTTAAGAGCACGCTGCCAGCTGTTGCCGGCACGGCGTCATGAGCAGCACACCCACCAGATGTGTGTGAGCGGCACCCACCTGGGCTGTGTGAGACCTCCTGCTCATTGTGCTCATCAAGGTTCTCCAGCGCTCGATCTCCTCCTCCAGACTCATCTTCTCAGCAGCCGACTGATTGCTTGAGGGAAAACAAGGGAGGAGTGAAGGAACCGGTCTGGTTTTTTTTCTGGCAGGTGGGAATGTAGATAAAGTTGACTGTTCATAATCCTGACTCTTACCACTTACCTTAACTCTAAGAAATCCCTCAACTTCTCCTCATAGCTGCTTTTGCTCTCTCTGATGCGTCGCGTCAGACTGCATATGGAAGATCCAGCACAGACACAGAAGAACAATCAGCCATCAGTCGTCATTCTGCTGTAGTAAGTGAGCTGCTGAGGCTGAGGGAGAAACCATCAGGACGTACCTCCCCTGCTCCTCCAACAACTCTTCTCTCTCCTGCTTGAGAGACTTCAGGACCTCCTGGTTGGATTTCTTCTCTTTCTGGTCCTTCTTCACCTCCTCTTCCAGCTTCTGCTGGAACAGGGCCAGCTCTTTATTGGTCACCTTGAGGAGAGACAACACATTCATTACTCCGATTCGGGTGTTGAGTTACAAGCTCATCAAAGCTGCTCGCGGACCTACTTGAACATTGACTCGGATCATCTCTATTTCCTCCTTTAAGGAGGTCGTGGCCTCTTTGTGTCTTAGACCAACTTTGTCACCGCCATTTTCCATTTTATTGATCTGCTCCTCCATCTCTTTGTTGCTCTTTTCCTTTTTGTTGATGTCACCCTGGATAAATGACCAAAAGGTCAGAACAGTTCCACAAGCAGGCGCCAAAGTAAAAGGAGGTGAAGATATAAATGCATGAAGCATGCGGAACTTACAGGGGAGCGCTCGAAACGCTCATGAGGCTCCGTATTCATCGCTACACTGCCCCTGATCTCCGGACACGTCTGAGGGAATCCAGAACAAGGCTTTAACACACAGCCCAGCACATACCCAAGTACCTACATGTTCAGTCTCGTCGGGATGGGCGTGAGTAACCGCTTCCTCAACTGCTCGCTGTTACATTATCAGTCATTCTTTTATTTACTTGGTTTCTGTCCAGTTAAGAATGGCAGCAATACTTTACTGCTATGACAGTTGCTTTGACAACCGTATATCAGGCACTTTTGTTGTAAGTAGCTAGTTTAATGTCACTCCATCTCTCCTGGGGTGTTCTGTCCTGTACAGTACATCTACACTCCTTCCTCGATCCCCTCCTGCTCTATAATGACGTTACCTCCACCTATGGAACCCCTACTAGCTCGTCCCTGCCTTACAGAAGCAGCTAAGCTGGCAGGAGCCATGACCCCACTCTGCCTCACCTGCTATGTTACTGAAAGCTGCTGCCATGCATGCTAAGATGAGTTCTAAAAATAGATTTCCCTCCTCCAGGATATAAGTCCTTTTCTCGTAATTCATGCGATTGCACACACCAGGAACACATTGCTTGTGCCCATCCCTGCTAGCTAGACCGTACAGAAACGTGGGGGTACCCACCTGTGCTGCTGCGTGTTTCTTCAGAAGATTTTCCTCAGGTGACATTGACACAAAGCCACTTAAATATGGATCAATGTCCCAAACTACCCCCTCCACCTCACAGGTATAAAGATCCAGGCCCTCGCACTCATAAGGTATAAATTGCTGTTGGTGACCGTCATAGGCATCGCCATTACTCCAGGGGGGGGACAGTTGATCCCCTGCCAGAGGCCCTCTAGTAACAGGCGGGTTAAGTGCAGAAGGGGGTACAGGGTAGGCTTCAGTCTGTGTAGAAGAGTTACTGTCCAGAGAGCTTGTGAAAGACGGCTTAATATCTGATGGAAAATCATGAAACAAAGAGTCTGTGTCAGAATCGAAAAAATCATCCAGGTCATCCAAGTGGGCGCCTTGTTCGGCCTCCTGCAGGGAAACGGCGTGCTTAGCCAGGCCAATTCTATTCCCCATCTTAATGAAGCGAAGAGAGTTCAGGAGGAAAGGCTCAAAGCCGCCTACTTCCTGGATCTTCCGCTGAGCCTCGGGAGGGAAATTTTGGATTTCACCCACCAGCAGAGGGTCCTCGGGAAACATGGGGCCGTGCTCTTCCAAGATCTGAGCAAAGTAGCTGTAGCAGAAGAAAGAGCACAGAAGTGACTCCACTCATACATCTGGGTTGCTGTTTACAATGATCACACTAGAAAAAGTTGATAAAATGATGAAAGCACTCAAGTCTAACTTTCTATGCTCACTTGAGGTGGTTCTTTTTTTGTGTGCGTCTTCTTCAAAAGACTGACGTGCTTTATAAATGATGGAAACTCATCATTCCCACAGTCTGTGCTTGCCTGTAAGTCGGCGCTTAAGTCTTTCAATCAAAGATGATAAATTGCTTTATTCAAATCACTTTTTCCACTAAACTCTCAATCACAGCTTTCCCAGTTTACCCATCATGTTTGACATTTTGACATGGAAATGTAGCTTCAACTTACTCAAACAAACTCTCTTTTGTTGGGTCGGGATTGTTGTCCAAAATCTTTTTTAAGCGATCCCTGCTTCTGGCCCAATTGTACTGGTCCTCAAAGTCGGCCACCTGCTCTCGGAGGTGACTGGGTACGCTGAACGGATCACCGGGATCCAGGAATGATCTGTTGACGGGAGAGTGGATGTTAGCACAACGGTCATAAACCTCCAGAAGACGATCCTCCTGTCGACGACGCAACTTACAATGTGTCATCTTCAAAAAACTCTTGATCCGATTCATCTCTTGGCGGTAAACCTCTGACCCGAGGCCAAACATCACCCTGAGAGGAAGATGGGGTGACACGTTTCAGACTGATGCAACGACAGGTCTCCTTGCTCCAGCAGAATCTACTATGAATCAATAACTTGATTACTTTTTTTTTGGTGGACTATGATTTTTTTTTTTTGAGGGGAGAAATTACAGCAGTTTGAAAAAAACATATCTTTAAGTTCATTGGGGTTTCGGAATGTTTGGCTACCAAAAGTCTTTGATAACACATATGCCTTATATTTGATCAAAAAGAAAACATCTATTAACTCTAGTGTGTTCTATGAAAATAATCATTCGTGGCAGCCAAAAAGAAAACAGATCCCAACTCTGACCTTTAGCTCTTTTCCTTTTTTTTTCCGCCCTCGACTCTTAGACTTCATAGGAGAACTCTGAAATCAATTTTAGTAGATTAAAACAACATTAGCGCATATTACACAAACATCTCTGCATGTACAACGTCATGCATCTTGTATGCACTTTACAGTGATTTCTAGTTTTTAATGACTTACATCTGAATTTTCATCAGACTTTCTAAGCACTGAACAGTGTCCTTCTGGAGAGGAGAAAAAAAAATTGAATGGTGAAGACTGGAAAAAAAAAAAAACATTCAAATGTCTTCAAAAGAAAGTTCAAATACATACCCAACATATCAAAATAATTATCCAGTATAGTGTGGCAGGAAACATAAATATCCCTATGCTCCTCTAGAGTCCAGATAAAGAGTCTCATGTCATGTGACGGGGCCTGTTTGAGGTATTCAGTCACAGTCAAGCCGATGCTTGATAAAAGTTCAGGCGTAGTATCCAGCTTCTCTATAACCATCTCCTGCAGCGGGCCAAAGCTGAGCAGGACAGCCAGGTCCAGCTGTTCCAGGTGTTCTGAGTTGCACTCGATGAAGGATTTGGCAGCATTCAGACCTGAATGGAAGCAGGAGGCACGTTAATGTCCACAAAATATACACCCATGCTCTTCCTGCAGGGAGTCACACGGGAACTTCCAGGTTAGCCAGTTGGAAGAGAAGTTTAACGCCTCCCGCTCTTCATACAGCTTCGATTACTGCACAAATTGAACACTTCACTTCTAAAATATTAAAGCTGATGGAAAATCAGGGATGCGCAATATTTCATGATTTGCCAGTATCTCATATGCTGAGAAACTCTGACCTGCGTCGTTGAGTTGACATGCCCACTTCTTAAGTTTGGAATGTATATTGGGACAGTTGGACAGCACGTGGACCAGGATGCGAGCCCAGACCCTGTTCTTCCTCTCTAGTAGCAGTTCAACGGCCTGACTGAGAGTCTCCAGCTGCTCCTGCTGCCAGTTCAGCATCCTCCCAGCTATCGGGTTTCCCCTGGATGAGTCCAGCTCCAGCCAGGGCTTCAAGCTGCCAGTCAGGGTTGATACACAGAGCCCTGACTCCTCCCTCAGCAACTCCAAGTGCTGGCTGATTTGCAGGAGAACTCGATCTGTGTACACCAACCAGGCTGACGACACAGCGGAGAAAATGAAAAAAGTTAGCATGTGCTGCTAACGGACTACGTTTAAGTTTATGCTGCTCATCAGTGCCCCAATTTCCTGCGTTCCAAAAAATTTCATCTGAAGTAGAAGCCTCACCCACAGAAATGTGTTTAGGAACAAAAACAACTTTCATGTACTAATTAGGTAGTCGTCAATCTGAGAGTAGCTCATTAAAATGCTGTTTATAGTCTTTCCTGGATTCCTCTGCAATCTACAACGGTACCTTTCGGTGGACTCTGGACTGCGGCGGCGGCGTCGTCTTTCTCCCGCAGAGCCTCATCGCTTATATTCAGTCTGTTTTGATGCGCCACCTTATGCTGCTTCCTCTTGAGCCGGTGCTCCGCTTTGCTTTTTAACTTTTTCAGACTGAAAGTAAAAACAAAACAAAACCCAAACAAACAAACAAGAAAATGTCATTTTGAAATGAAGCCTGAACAAACTGGATCATCCTCTGCCGTCAGGGCCGATCCTTCCTTGGTGCACCCTCACAGAATCACCAGCTGAACCACGTGACTCACCTCGTACATGTCTGATTCACTTTTGGCTTCTTTGGCATCTCTTGTCTCGAGATGGTAGTTTCAAACTGAAAAAAAGAAAAGAAAAAGAAATCAGATCAACAGGATCGCAGTGATCCAGCAGCAGTTTTTCTCATACAGAGAATTCTTGTACCTTGCACTTCACCAGGCCTGTCGGACTGAAGATTTTAATACTACAGATCTGACCGACGCAGTCAGGCGTCAAACAGGCATCCTCCAGAAACTCCTGAAACAAACCAAAAATTTAAAACTGGCATCCTGATTGTCAACAGTCAACATCTTCATTGAGATCAGCAATTGGTATTAAACTGACCTTTTCATTCTTTTCCAAGAAGGAGGACGACTTGAGAGTCTTCCAGCAGCTGATGTGATATTCAACGATGCAGCTTTGACAGCAGCGCATTTGAATGAAGCCCTGAACAAAGCAGATGAGGAAGCGCTGATCAGCGAAGACCCGGTGTTTTCCAAAAACACAGAGTGGTTGCCATTTACCTTAAAATCGGGGTCAGTCAAGTAAATTTCAGCTTTCAAAGGGCCGAGACATTTCTGAAGTCGACAAACGGCATCAGGAAGTGGAGGGAACTTGCACATCACAATAGCACTGTCCAAAAGTTCCTAATCGGAGAAAACAGAGGTCAAACTGAATGAAATCACTCATCTAGTGAACAACAGATGCAGAAGTCTCTTTGACAAGTGAACTCCTTGATTTAAATCTATATCGTTTCAGTTCACACCGATTCGCCGGGATGATTTGATGGTGAACACTTACTCTGAAGTACTCCGGCTGCGTTTCTTTAACGATCTCTTTTGTTAAAGGCCAGGTGAGTTTCCCCGGTGTTATCTGATTCATGATCATCTGTAGGGAATCTGAGAAGTGTTCCAGAGCTCGTGCAAATCTAACCCAAGGAGAGACAAACTGTTAAGAGAGTTTTAAAACAGCTTAGGATACAAATGAATGACACAATATCAGTAACAATGGTGGCTGCGGCACCTGTTCTCCTTCAGATAAATTCTCCCGATGCCGTAGTAAACCAGACACTGAAACAGCCGCTCCTCAAATGATTTGATCTTCTCCAGGAGTCTCTGTGCTTCAGCAAGTCCCTGTTTCACAAAGAAACACGGGCCTTTTGTTCACGGTATTTAAAGTATAGACTTTTTTCTACCCTTCTGCATCAGCAAGGTCTCTGCTGATGTACATCTAGATTCCTCGCAAGGCCAGATCTTTATACATTTCAGACATTTTTGAACGAGTTGTCCAAGAAGTGAATTAATTCTGGGGGGTTAGGCTTGACATTGACACAAAATTAATCGCCAAATGGTAAAGGCACACAAACAGTTTAACTGTGCTTCAAAATAACATGTTAGAATGAAATGTTGAGGCGCTGCAGCGATGTGCTGCCAACACATCAAATTCTACAGTCTTAAGGAAACATCGTTGTTGGACTCTGATCCCCACAAAAACAACACCGCCCTCAAGCTAAGGGGTATTTCAAGGAAAATAATAATAAAAAATAATCACAATATTAGTCCAAACAACTGCAGTGTTAGCAGTGGCCAGTGGGCTGTGTGTGCGTGTGTGTATCATTTAGCTGGTGTTACCTACCTCAGTCTGGCCGATATCTGTCAGGGCGGACGCACGGCCGTAAAGTAGCAACTGCACATCGAGATTTGAAAGTCCAAGTTCCTGAGAAAGCAACAACTCACCATGTTTTTACAACGTCTTTAACGGCTCACTTCATATTCTTGTAACAAACTACATAGAAGGAGACAAATACTTTTTTAACAGGAAGTGTTCACATCCTTCACTATCGATTACCTCGGGTTTTCTGGTGTCCAGCAAAGCCAGGGCCTGGCCGAAGGCCTGCTCTGCATTACGGCTGCGGAGGTCGGCCAGGGCAGCGTGGGCGTCCCCCACCATGGATCTCAACTCTTGGCTCACACTTGTTATGTTTTTAGTCGCTGTCTGTTGTGAAGAGAAATCAGTCCATCATCGCATCCCTCAAAGATATCGATACTTAAAACTACAACACGTTTTTAAACGCATCACAGTTTTCATGGAACGCTCCAAAGGGACTGCATCAGAGGGAGATTTGGGCTCTGCAACGATCCAAGAAAATCTAAGAGCATCATAGAGCTGTTTTTTTTAACTCTATTGAACAAATGCTTCTTTATGTTTTTCGTACAATGATTCTTTGGCATGATAACGGTCAAGTCCTGTATAACAGATTAACAGATGCATTCATTTCGGAACTCTTTGATGTTCATGTCACGGTGAAACTATCAACCCTGCAGTGAACAATCGCCACAGGTCTGCTCTCAGCTCTGCTCTCAGCTCTGCCGCGCTGCCGTTTACCTCCTCATCAGGCGGATTCTTTCTGCCCTTTGCTTTCTTCTTTGCGGCCGTTTTGGAGTCTCTAGTCCCGCCCTTTGCTTCTGCAGTCTTTTCTTTTTTCACTGGGGAGAAAATATTAGCTTTGAAGTTTTCATGATGATCTGTGCTTAGCTTTTCTGACAAAAACCCCCCCCAACCCAAACCAATCAAATCACAGTTAATACTAATATACTTAATTGCTTAATTAATTGAAATACTGAGAACAAACGTACCAGGTTGATTCTGATGAGCCGTTTTAGTCCCTGAAACCTGGAACCATACACGCTAATTATTAACTCCACAAACAAACACATATGTTTGATCAGATCAGTGCCAAGATCTCGCAGCTATCAAGCGAGCAGATTCATCTCCCTGGTTTTGTGCAGAGGTCACCAACCTCCATCTCCAGTTCTGATTTACCTGCAATAAACCCTCTTCATTTTCAGCATTTTGTGCCAACGCCTCTTAATTAATTGTGGGGGACACAAACAACAGGTACTAACCTTATCCTGTGGCGCCGAGCTTGTAGCTGCATTCGTCTTGTTAACTTTTCCAGACTGCGGCTGGGACTGTGGGTTTTGAGAAAAGAACAGCTGAGAGCCACTTACTCAGCACAAAGCTGCTCTAGACCTGAGTTTTTACTCTTCTTGCTATGGCGCACCTTCTGTCCCCCAGGATCTTCCACAGCTACCCCCCTCACCCCTCCCCCTCGTGTGCTGCGTACGCATAGCAACGACATAGCTAACGGGAGCGAGAAGTTTGTTTCTAAGAAAGGAGTCGTACCGTCAGTGGTTTGGAACTGGGTTGGGTTTGCGGTGACAGATGTTGAACAATCGACTGCACGCTGCAAAGTTTGTCTGAAGGCCATTGCAACAAAAGGCAGCAGCACAACAAACTTCAATCCAATCCAGCCGAGTGTGAGAAATGCCACTGTTTGAGAGAGGAACGAGACCGCCAGAACCGACAAACTCCCACCAAGAACAGCTCACTGTGGTGTAATCGTTTACCCACGGGACCACGTACGATAAGAAAGGGGCACGACGGAGAGCAGCTGCCCCTTTGCACATGGCTAAAGACATGGTACCCATATATACAGCGGTTAGTTAAGTCTTTAATAAAATGAAAGCAGAACTTGTTTTGAGTTCTCTCCATCCCTGGTTTTCTTTAAAAAAAAAAAAATATTGGAAAAAAATCGGCAATGGAATTTTTCGTGAAAAAAGTCGGAGATTTTATTTTTAGTCCACATCGCCCAGTCCTTAGCTGCTCACAATCTTCACGACCGAAATCAGTTTCCAGAATTTTGTGTCAAACACCGCCAAGGGCGTCCATTTTCATGGAGCGCTGGGTTACTGACCTTACTCTGCGTCACTGTGTTTGTAGCTGGTTTGACCTTATCAACCTTTTCAGACTGTGGCTGCGTTATCACGTCTGGATTATTAGAAGCGACCGGTCTGCAGAAAATCAAAAAAATACAGAAGATTATTTAAGTTAATCAGCATGTTCATCTGTCGTGTCTTTAAAATGCGTCTCATGGCTCATACCTGGAGTTTTGACTTTTCTTTGACTGTCCAGCTGAAAAGAAAAAAAAAAAAAAACATTAAAAATTCTTTTCACCCACAATTAGTTGAAATCCAATTAGGTTTTGGATCTGATTTAATTAAGAGACGTAGCCGTTTTCCTTTCATTTTAAATCATAGAATCAAATTTTGAATAACCACCTTGTGATTGTTGGTTGCAGTTTACATAAAAGAATGGAAACTGAGGCTTTTAAGGTGCTGCTACTAATAGCACAGAGGTCACACACACGCGCGCGCTTTTAACGGCAGTAATGATGTCAAAGCGCAGTTAATGTTTGGCCTTGTGGACAGAAAATGTAATAATCTTGTCATTATCAGCATGTTCATTCTTGAGTTATGGCCAAAACATGTTTGGTGAGATCAGTGACCTTTGACTATCAAATCTCATCAGTTTATCTTAAGTGTCAATGTGCCAAACGTTTCCTCGCCACGTTCCCTCAAGGCTTTCCTGAGACAGCACGTTTATGATCATGGGAAAGATCGACGACGCTCAAACGAAGCGCCTCCAGCTGAGGCCGTCACTGGCAGAGAGAAGTCAACAGGGTGACACGTGAATGAGGCCACTGAGACGGGAGCGTCACCTTTGGCAGCGTTTTCTTTCTTCTTTCTGTCTTCGCCCATTTGTGTGACGAATCTCTGGTGTTGTTGTTCCAGGTCTCTGAGTCCCTCGCTGTCATTCTTGCACAGATTCCTGGCAGAAATGTTGGCTTCAACAGCCATTTTGACCTCTCCCAGTAAGAACAAGGCCTCACAGTAGCGGTAGTGACCCTGCAAAAAAAACAACAACAAAAAAAAAACATAAAAAGCACATTTTGGCGCAGCAGGGCCACATCTTCAACATGTGTTACATTCTCTGCTGCGTTTCCACAGTAAACTACCAGAGAGCAGAGAGAGCAGTACCTTTGCCCAGAAGGGTTTGATCAGCATGGCACGTTTTCCGTCAACAACCGCTTCTCTGTAGAAATCAAAAAATTTCACGTTCAAATTAAAGGCGCCTCACGTCACGTGTCCTCCTACAGCTTCACTCTTACTGTTTTGCATCGTCACAAGCGTTTTAAATCTTAACCCGAATCTTCGGATCTGAGTGGTTCCGACAAGGTTTGTACCGATGCTTTGCATGTCATCTCGGATGAAGAAAATGGTACTCACAGATATTTGTTACATCGGATGTAGCACAGGGCTCGGTTTCCATAAATTTTGTGGTTTTCAGGACTGAATGGGGCAGAAATGATTTTCAGTTATAAAAGTGCATAATTCATTATTTAGATGCTACAATCTTCCTGCAAAAAAAAAAAAAAAAAAAAGCAGGGTGAGAAACTTATTTTCAGATTTTTGAAAGGGGCTGAGCTGCTTTGCTCATTGTTGGCTTTGTACCTTCTGTTTTTCTGTCACACTGCAATGATTGGGATGTGTAATCTCACAGGTCGCTGCTGCGTAACCAGCATGAGCGACACGATTAAAACAGAAAACCAGGGTTCGTTATCATGAAGCCAGCAGTGCGTTTCTAAAAGAAATCGAAGTTCCTAGCAAGCAGCTCATAAAAGCTGACGTGTGAGGTTGACATGATAAAGTGCAGCATGGCAGAGCTCAAATTTGTAATCAAAATGTAAACAAAGCAAAGGTTTGAATATTAACTCGCTGGAAATGCTTTTAAATCAAAGGGGGAGAGAACAACAACTCTCCCATCTTCTAGTATTTTCATCAACACAAGTGGATCTGGTCTTCTGGATGTTCTCTGCCAGTCCATCATCATCCAAGCACCTCTCGAGCAGAACGAAACAAACATGGACTCTGCTGCAGCCGCCATGACTGCATTCGTTACCATGACTACGCGACTGGAGCCGGCCAATGAGAAGTGCCGGATTCAGCGGCATCCTGCACTCAGCACCTCCACGATAACATTTAAGAGAACGCTTGCTTTAATTGGCCTTAATTCATTTGATATTAGACATCAGAAGGGAAACTTTACATTCACTGAAAAACTGATGCTGACACATTTTCAGAAACGGGCTGCGGCCCTCGTGGTCTGACTGGAAAACACAAAATGAAAGACATCAATTTAAGGACTATTTCACTGCAGTCTATTACCCTGCAAATGTCAAAGCTCAATGTTAACATTTTATATGCAGACAGACTGAAGTGTCATGGCTGAGGGAGGGATAAAAAAAGAGACAAACTTACTGAATAAAGGTGGCTTCGGTATAATACGACACAGCTTCTTTATATCTCTTTTTCTGAAAGTTCTCATTCCCTTTCCTCTTTATCGCTTCACTTTTCTGATGAGAGATGCAACAAAAAGACCCCAGGACAGAGTTTAAGGCTTCAGGTGTGATCTAACCATTTCCAAATTTAACATTTGCAGAGAATTTAGGTGCCACAGGTCGTGCGCTGTTGGATTTGGCACTGCTGGAGGGGGAAAAAAATGATAAAAGTGAAGCTGTGTGAGCTTGGTGTTTTCTACTGAGTGAGCTTACTCCCTAAACCGTTTCAGTGACTGCTAAATATAAAACAAACTAGATAAGAGATATCTCATCCATTTTCAAACCACACATGAAAACCGTCTCACCACCACTGCTCTTTCCTGTGTACACGGCCTGAAGTTGCATCTTACCAATTGAAGTAATTCGTGTGGTTGAGCCGTCAGCGCCTTCATGGTCTCCTCCAGGTTGGTACCCATTTCATGAATATAATGAGCAACTGAGGAGGCAAAAGAAAAGTTCATGTTCCCTCACTTTTAGAATCAATACTAAACAGAAAAGACATTTCTAGGACCTGCACACAAGTTCTAAAGTGGTCACTCAACTGCAGTTCTGTGCTGTAAAGTCAATGAGTTTATAGGAGAGAATCGACCTTGAAAACCCTGTGAACTGTCCAGGCTGATTGTGTTTCTTCTCTGACTTTATTCACCAAAAATGTATATAAAAAAGCTTCAAGCAGCCTTCACCGACCATTTCATGGGCCAGTCTGTGTGAAGTGCAGTGGTACTGTTATCTCACACTCTGTGAAGATGAGGTGCAGCGCTTTGAAGCAGGTGCACGTGTGGCCGAGCTCCAGGATGCGACTGCGAATCAGAGGCTCGCCTGTCCGCTCCAACCAGTCCAAAGCATCCTCCAGAACCTCAGGGGAACGCTGAGGGGGTGACACCAAGAGGACGTCATCAAAACCGTGAAACCATCCGCTACCTGCACCGGTAAACGCAACGACTTCCTCTGGGATCTCTTTAGTGGAAAGGTTCACACTCACCACATGTTCACAACAACTTCTTTGCTAACCAAAGCCATTCCAGCTCTTGATTATCTCCAGTTTCCCAGATGTATGTTTTATTGCATGATTCGCACGGTGCTTCATACATGAGATTACAGTTTTGATTCCATTTTTGTTCTTCGGATGCACAAGTAGCTGACGGAGTTTTGTGTGAGGTTTTAAGGCTGTGCTGATGTGGTGTTTCTTCATGATCCGTTGTATTGGTTCTGTTCTAACATCCATCCATTCATACATTTTCTACCTCTTATCCTGTTAAGGGTCACGGGGGGCTGGAGCCTATCCCAGCAGCCTTAAGGTGAGAGGCGGGGTTCACCCTGGACAGGTCACCAGTCCATCACAGGGCCAACACATAGAGACAGACAACCATTCACACTCAGTCACACCTACGGTCAATTTAGAGTATCAATCAGCTTCGTCCCCTCTTGATGTCTTTGGACTGTGGGAGGAAGCTGGAGTACCAGAGAGAACCCACACAGGAACAGGGAGAACATGCAGACTCCACACAGAAAGATCCAGTGCTGGAGCTCGAACCCAGAACCTTCTTACTGTGAGGAGACAGTGCTGACCACTGCACCACCATGCCACCCTTCTGTTCTAAAATACATCGGGGAAACTGGGAGATCATTTAACACAAGCAAAAAAAAATGAGGATGAAAAAACAACATCAAAAAGAATGTGAGAAAGAGACCGCAGGATGAACAGGAACACCTCAAATCAGCCAGCACAGATGAATGGATGAGGGCCAAGAGTGAAATCACCACGTCAGAAACCAACTGATTCAAATGTTGGATAAAAGAGGCCACAGAAATCAGAAAGTGGCCAAACAACACCATCAACCGAGATGAGGGGGCGCACACCCTCTCACACACCTGGGATTCCCTACTCTAGGGATCATCCAAAGCGAGGGGGGCGTGGCCAGCTTGACAGCCTCTGACGGGTCTGTCGAGCTGGCCACGCCCCAGCTGACAAATGACATGACAGCAGCACGTCGGGCGACGCCTCTGAGGAAGCCTGGGGTCACAGTCGAAACCATCGAGCAGGTATGAAACATCTGTCTAACTCGTTTGTCTGGAGGTAAGAAAGCCCGACACTTGCCTACACGCCATGAAGGAGGCTGTTTGCTGTTCACACTTACCACATTAAACCTGTTGCTCAGCCAGAAAACGTGCTTTGTTTGGTCCACTTTCAACTGGAATTGAGGTTAAAAAGAAAAAGAAAAAAGACAACAGCCACCGTTAAGAGTAAAATCCAACACGGCAACAGGTAAAGCACAAGAAGCAGGACAGCAGGCAGCGTATCTGCAGTACTGGCTTATTTACACAGCCTGTGTTTGTTTCATTGCCTTTCCTTTCTGTGCATCAAGCCAATTCCTGTATGTAGTTAATTTGTCAAAGAGCCAAGAGGAGGTGACCTCAACAATTGTCTGGGCGCTCGGATAAAACTGGTCCTTGAGTTTAGCTCCCTAAATTTCAGCAGGAGTACACAGGAAATACTTCACGCTGTGGTGTGACAGTGTGTGTGACATGAGCCTCAACTGAAATTCAAATTTTTTATTCATACAAGTAATTGTAAGCCCCAACCCTATTTAACACCACACACACACGATAGTGTATTAGACTGATATTACAGGGGAGGGTGGGTGGGGCTTGAATGTCCAGGTGAAAAGAAAAAAAGCAGTCTCATTTTGGGAGAAACGTAACCTGACACCACTCTGTTTGTGCCGATCAGACGAGCCACACATCTTAATGGAAGACGACCAAGGAAGGAAGGAAGGGCCATGTAGCATAGTAGGATCCTGCTGTTTGCTGAGATACACAGAAACCTGGCAGTGGGACTGATCACTACCCAAGCTGGTATTTCTGCTTGAGGTAGCAGGATAGGGTGTTATGGTGGAGTGGTTTCCTACATCTGCAAGAGAAGCAATCGCTCAACACTTACTGTGTATGATATTCCAGTAATTTATACCCATGAAACACAGCGGTGGACACTTAGAAGGAATTCTAGCTGGGACCTTCTGTTCCACCTTTCTTGTATGTCTTTGAATCTGAATGTGTATCTTCAGGAGCTGGCCTGACTCCAGGGCCCTGACCTGGGTGTGGGGGCGGAGCTGTGATGTCTTCCATGATCGGAAATTTATGGCTAGAGCACTTCCTGATAGTGAAGCTGACACTCACGACGCCAGCGATCTCTAGATGCTTGGCTGGGTTTCCACTCCGTGAAGGTCACATCTGTGCAGAATGTTCCAGTTCGGTATCTCTGGCGGTACCTGGCATTACCAGCAGGACTGTTTACAGGGGTGGGACACAGATGTTCTGGGGGAGCTGACTCAACCTCATCTCACAGTGAACCTCCTGCATCCGTCGAGGACGTTCAGCGTAAACCAATCTCTGAGTCTCCAGCCTGCTTCTTGTGTCTGACGGATTCCTTCATCACGCAAAGTCCCTCCGCAGACCAAAGCAACATCGCTGCTGCATTGCGGAATGAACGCGGGCTCTTGACCTCAGAGCTACGATTGACAGCATCGACAACAGCATCACTGCGGCCACTTAGAGCGTTTGGAAAGCCCACTGGATGCAGGTGCGGTTGTTTCAGAACTGACTTCCAGGCCATTCAATTGATTAGAGATGAGATGGAATGCACTGATTGCCCCCCCCCCCCCCCCCCCCCCCCCCTTGGAACACTCTTGTGCATTACTTGTGCCCCATTATGTAAAAGCATTTGCACCGCCTTCTTCACCAGGACTCCCCGAGGACGAGAGAGATGATAGGTAACTGCGCTGTGTGCCGCTGAGCCGGTGGCGCCACAAAGACGATCAGTTTCAGGCTGCAGTACAACCGACCCTCTAGTGTTCTTTCACCTCTGTCGGTCTTTCTCGTACGCTGGCGTCCATTTTTTGGGGGACTGTTTAGCTCTTTTATAAAGTATTGCGCATTACATGAAGCAGACAGGATGTGCAAAGATAAAATTAGATCCCCAAAAAAACCCACTCTTGCGTGTGTAATTGTGAAATACTCAACTTACAATTCCTTTCTCCATGGCTCTGAGGATTGCCTCTAATATCTCGATCTTGTGCAGGTGCTTCAGGGTTATAGCTGAAGTGTCACTAGAACAAGACAAAGGTAAACTTTGATTGTTCAAAACTTTTATTGCCAAGGGGTCAAAATATTCATATGATTTGTTTATTTTTACTTACTTTGGGTTAAGTAAACCTATTTCTACAGCCCATTCTGATGTGGAGTTGGTCCCTTCTTGCCGCAGCAAAACTGGAACCCAGAAGGAGGAAACTCTCATCAGCTGTCCAGCCTCCATTTTTACGTCGACTGAGATGCGGCTCCATCGCTCAAAAAACTCCTCTAAAAAAAACAAAAATACAGAGAAAAATATGAGTCGTTTCAACCAGTCAAAACAAGCAGAGGTTTTAAATAGCCAACTATGGTCAGCAGAGGTGCTTACAAAGAAAAATCAATTAAAACTGCACTCTAGGTGAAGCTATGACGATATTTTAATTTGCAAAGAGGAGCAGGATTAGCCAGGTTTCATGAACTTTTTTAAAATACATTCAAAATTGAGACCAAAGTGACAACAACTGGACAAAATATCACAATTTGCCAAGATTTCTCACACTTTATTGAAATATTTGACATGCATTGGTGCTGCCGTGCTCCGTACATTGGACCCCACCGTTGTCATTTCTATGTCTTTGTGAGGACTTGAGTGTCCATTACCTGCTGGGTGGTAAGTGAACTCTGTCGTGCCACGCTTCAAAAGCCCGGCCTGAGGGGGAGAGGCAGTTTATTATTGTCACCAAGTAAATAATAAATCAGCTGAATTGAAATCTTGAGTTAATGCCAACTAATGACTCACAAAGCCCATCCGACGTTCGATATCCTCACAGTCACTGTAGTCTGAAGAGTCGGAATCTGACATTTTCTCAGAGTCTGTATGAGCATTTGCAAAAAAAAAAAAAAAAATTAACTGGAATACCCATTTAATCATTTGGAGACATGTTTCTGTAATCTATCTTAAACATGAACAGTGTGTGTGTGTGTGTGTGTGTGTCATTCACACATGCAGCCTGTCCCCAGAAGAGTTACAGCTCCCTGGAGGGGTTGATGTGTGAATGAGAAACAGGACACTTTTTTTTGGGGGGGGGGGGGGGGTGAACTGACAATGTCCCCTTTAGAAAGGCGTAAAACAGCACTGTTCTGGAATGAAGCTGCATGTGTGAAAAGTGGAAAGCAGGGATGCGTGACAATACGGACACATCATGTGACTTATGAGCTTCATCAAATGTTCCGTGAATAAAGAAAAACACAAGTCTGGTATTGTTGTATTACAGATATTCTTATTCACAATGTTTGTGTTTCTCAGTGTGTACAAAATGTGAGTAAAATATCAGTGTTTTTTTCGTCACGCTGGACGAAAACGAAAATGACGACGTCAGACCCCTTTTTTCCATGACGAAAATGAGACTAAGACGAACGTCACCAAAGCCCTGTAAAGACTAAAATGTGATGAATTTGTGTACATTTTCGTCTGACGGGAACGAGACGAGACTAAGTTGTTACTGGGTGGACGATCAAAGTTTCAAAACATGCGTTTTTTTTTCCGCCAAGTATAACATGCGTGCAATGTCAATCAAGAGCTCAAACATCAGACTGGAGCCAGCTGGAGCTGGTGGCCCTAATGGCCACGCCCCCATCATCAGTACACACGCACTAAAAGCCTCGTGCACACACACACACATGCACACACAGAGACAAGTCTGGGCCTGTCTGCAGCCCACGAGACACACACCACGGCAGCAGCAGCGGTGTCGGGTGGTCGTAAAAAGAGGGATGATTAAAGCATAGCTTTAGTCAATGTGAGGCTCGCCCTGTGATACATTATTTTTTTGTATTAAGCCTAAAGTTTGGTGGTGGTGGTGGTTCCACCTCCCTGTGGTGCAGAGAGCGCTTCCTAGTGCTACATGCTAAAGCTAGAATGAATGGGGCTGCCAGGAGCCCTGCTAATGTTGGCTGGTTTAAAGCAGCCCTTCTATTAATTTAGCATGTTATGAATAAAACCCCTGTCCATTTGGGGACGGGTGGCAAGTGAAATGCTTTGACCCTTGTTTGTGGGACTGGGAAACACGGTCGTCTTCAGACCTGTTGTTGTTCGCTATCTAAGCAACACACGTGGATGCAGTTTAACCAATAATAGCAGCTAAAGCCAATATGTAGGACATATGGTCATTCATATGGAGGTCAAGTGTGCTTTTATTTTTGTTTAATCCTATTTTATTGTGATACAATACTCATATTGTGTGTCAGCGGGTTGTCTGCATCTGCAACAAAATAATAAAAGTGAAAGATAGAGAAAGAAAGAGAGGGGAAAAACTCGCCTTTGAAAGTTAGATCAGTTTCAGTGTGCTTCGTTCTAATACCTTATTGGCCTATTAAGTACATACGCATATCTTTTATTTGTAGGTATCTTTGATATTTGACTAAAACCTTTTGAGTTTTCGTCGACTAAAACTATCAAGGATAGAAATGACTAAAATGTGACTAAAACAAAGAAGCATTTAGTCCAAAAGACTAAGACTAAAACTAAATCTAAAATGCCTGCCAAAAACAATACTGTGTAATATATAATTGTATAGATAATATTGACACATACAAACATTGGCCATCTGACATAAAATATCAGCAAAAAAACAACAACAAACACTACAGAGTATTGCTCGCGATGCCTGTCAGGTTTTTCTAGGAATGTTCTTGGACTTATTGGTGATCAAGAAGCTTTCAGGGGCATCAAGCCGCAGGGGCCAGGATGTAACGTACGACATTTCCTTACTTCAGGGTACATCGGTCATATTCAAAAAAATCTCCACATCTCTTTGCCGCCCCATGTGCAACCAAAGATGACAAGTCGCAAAGGAACCCCCCCCCCCCCCCCACGACATTTAGATGTTTGAAAAGTAGCTAGTTAGTTATGAATGTAGCAAAATACACTGATCAACCAAATCATGAACTCCAATGGCAGGTTTGTATTGAGTATAAAACAAAAGCCCAGTCATAAATCTACCCTCTGATGAATTACAACGAAAACTTCATATTAATTGGATGGACCATCATTGAAACACATTCAAGTACAGGGCGTTGCAGCTCAACACACGACGGCCTTCAAAATGACAATCAAAATAAATGCAAAACGGGGTCATTGGGATGATAAGAGATGGGGTGCAACCTCATAACTTACCCGACGAGTCACAACATGCCCAGATTTTTTATTCCCAGCGCAAAATAAATAAATACATATGTTTAAAATATCAATGGACACAATTACAGGATATGCACTGAATACGAATACCGGAAAATCGAATGTTAAACACTGATTCCTGGCGGACAGAGTGCGTTGCTCATGAGTGAAAAAAGCCTTTCATAAATGACAATGAGGTTAGTTAAAAACCGCCCAAATTCGTATTTCATTGCAGCTGCATTAGTTGAGACTCATGAAACCCAAACCGCAGCAAAGACGAAGCTTCCTCCAGCTAAAATAATTAGAAAATTAGCTACTAACCAAATGCTACATCATCAGTTAACCTTACATTGCTTAACTACCAAATGAAGCTGTATATTTTACCTTTCAGAGAAAGAAACCTTTTTTTTTTTCCAGAAGGAAGTTCAAGAAAAGAGCCGTGGGCAGTGGGCAGTGGCGCCTAACCAGTGAAACTACGCATTGTTTGTTTACCGGATCTTGTGCTAACCTTAGCATGGTACTAACGCCATCTTGACCACCTTTAAACTACCTGAACCTGCTCAGCTTCACAAAAAAGTTAGTAGTGTGGCCACAGTAGTTTGAATATTAACGTAATTTTATGGCAACGTGACACGACTCTTACTTTACCCTCAGCTTACTTTACTTTTTTTTTTTTATTTCTCTTCAACCGAACAGAGGAACAAGAAGATGATAAACACAGCTTTTATATAAAAAGGAGGATGCGTATTTCGAGGGTGACTTCGAGAGTACGTACCTCTCGATGAATAAAACAAACGTGACATCTCAGCTTCGGTTGCCTGTCCTGTTCATATTCAGAGTGCGGAAGTCAGAGACGCCGTAGACGAAGAGCAGAACGCTGTGGTCACATGTGACTAAGGGTGTGTGTCCGTGTAAGCCCGTTCGTCTCTTTCCTCTTTTTTTTTTTTTTTTTTTAATGGCGGATGGCAACCAGCTTTTTGGCGCATTACCGCCACCAGCGGGACTGGAGTGTGGATCAAGCGGTCAACCCACACTCTCGTCGATTCTTTGAAATAACCCAGTATTCTTCAAAAAAGAAAAACAAATGAAAACAAATTTCACCAGATTCTATCTGCAGTATATCACGTAGATTTAATGTCATGTAGTTTTTGTTAATTGTGAGATTAATCTTTGTCTGGCTCGATGGTATTTAGGAGAATCCATAATTGCATCTCTATGGTCTCTTGACCACTGCAATATTCACATACACTATCAACATGTTTATTTTTTCATTATTAACAAAGTTGTATTTAAACCTGTATGTCCTGGCCTCATTCTATGTGTTCCTCTTCTCTCCCATTTTCCTTTGAATACCATACAGTTGTCTCCCCGACCGCTCATCATCCCAATCATCTTCGCTTACAGTATACTTTTGATTTCCGCTTTGCTATGTTTAATATCCATCTCTATATCAGGCTCCTCTGCTGCTTTCTTTGCACATTTGTCTGCCACTTCATTACTTCCTACACTTTTATGAGAGTTGTTGTTGTTGTTGTTGTTGTTGTGGTGGTGCTTCTTCTTCTTCGGATGATGATGATGGATTTCTGGCAAATGAGATACATTCGTGGCTCACCGTTGCCCTCTTCAGGTCACTTACAGAAATTCCATAAAAAAAGCCCAGCTCATAATGTAGAGCAGCGTCATGTACAAAATTTGTTTAAAATGGTGGAAAGAGGCTATTCTTATTTAAGTAAAATGTCAGTGTATCTGTACTTTTCTTGAGTACTTCTATAGTAAAGGTAATTGTACTTTTTACTCCAACAGATTTAGCTGAAGCTATCGGTCATTAGTCAGTTTAAAGAGAATGATTTTTACCTAGAAAGCATGGATGAAGTGGATGGAGATCATGTGCTCTTAAACACATCAAGTGGAAGTCGATGGTTCAAAGCTCAAACTCTACCAAGCTCCATTTGTACTCATAAACTCACTTTCATACTGGAGGTGGAAGCTCTGTGTACTTCTTCCACCATTACAAATCTGTCACAATTTGAAAGTTTCACAGCGGTCTTCCCTCTGAAACTGATTCAGTGACAATGACTGATTGTGACAATTTCTGCCGGCTTTACTTGCTTTAAGATTCTGTGTGTGTGTGTGTGTGTGTGTGTGTGTGTGTGTGTGTGTGTGTGTGTGTGTGTGTGTAATGGTTGGTATATTCATGAGGTGGAAAAAGTACACCATCCCTTTATTTAAATCCCCAGGTAAAATAGTACTCTAGAAGAAGTCTGGATTCAAAATTCTACTTCATTAAAAGTAGAGAAGCATTTGATATTGAGAGAGAATATAGAACATACTTTCTGTATACTTCAGTTTTTTTTTTCTGCATGTCTTTTAGTATGAATACTTCGACCACAGCCTCACAAGATCATCAGTGTGTACTTGAAGAATTGTACTTAGTTCCTTCCAGCACTGCACACATGGTTTATTTGAATGTAAAGAAGGAGTTGTGTCCTTCTATGAGAAATGTCAGATCTACAGGATTTGAATCAGTGAACATTTTTTTAAAACAGCAAAACATATTCAAACATATTTACTTTGTTTCCTTGATTTTAGAATGTTTACTTTAAGGGTTAATTCTCTGGTGTCAGATGTTGTATGTGTATGTGTGTGTGTGGTTCTCTCAGTGAACCCGTTGCGCTATATTTTCAGAGGAAGGTGTAATTGATCTCACTTTTTTCTGTAGAAACGCCTCTGCAGACGTGGGTTCGAGCGGGACAGGCTACGCTACCAGCACACGCCAGGGGGACAACAACGAGGGAGACATCAGCGCAGTAGACCTCTGTCTGAAGATTAATATTTGACCAAATGTCCAAAATGTCTGAATCAGAACGAGACACTCCATTGCCGCAACATCTTCTTCACTTTGTATCAGAGTTGAACAGCGACAGAGTAGTTGGGGCCGATATTCAACCTTCTCTCTCCCCAACTGGATCTCAGGGTCAACAGGAAACTGTCGAAATGGCAGATGGAGCTGTCCTTCCATCTGAAGGGTCATTACTCAATATTCTTGACAGATATAGATATCCTTCAGGCACGGATGAGGATGACGCAACGTCTACCGGCGGGCTTAGTCTCCAGTATGAAGTGTGGACCCCGTCAGACAGTCAATGCTGCGAAGCTATGAGTGTACATGAAGTGGATGAACCATGGAGTCCGGCAGACAGACTCCTCTGTGAAGCCCTTGATCAGGTCAAGAGAGAGACCTACAGGAGGGAGGGGGGAGGGAGGAGGTGGGAGGGAGGAGGTGGGAGGGGTGGATGAGCATGAACAGACTGATGATCATAGCCGTCGGTCTAATGACAATGGTAATAATCAATCAGCATCTACGGACAGTATGGACATGGACACACCAGCTGCAAGCGGGCGTGATGATGATGATGATGATGATGATGATGATGATGATGATGACGGTATGCAGATCATAGAGCATGCAAGATTTAATAATGCTGAGTTTCGCACATTCCTCCGCTTCCCCCGGCCACCTTATATTCCAAATTTCCGTGAGTTTCATCTCAATGTCACAAATGGTTTTGAGGACCGGATATCAATGGTTCTTCGGAGAGCGCACGCGCGCCCCAATGATCTCATCCAAGTCAATCTGCGGGCCGATTTCCTCCCTTCCCAATAACAAGGGCCCTAATATGTGTAGTTGTAAAAGCCTTTGTACTCTGCCCCGCCTTCCTTGACCCTAGGGGTGGGGTTGGGGGTTCATAATCAACAACAGATCTAGTAATTAACCGATATATTATCATTAATGCTACTCTACCCCCCCCCCCACTCTTTTTACCAGACAAGGTATAACATTAAGATTCTTCTCATGTCTTTTATTTGTCCCCTGTGTGTTATTTTCTCCACAAACAAGCCCCCTCCCCCATAGATTCTAGTATCTTTACTCTTTCAAACTAGACTGTTCTGTAACCTGAGGTCCTGCTTCGACTTTTTTTTTTTTTTTTAAAGAATCAAAGACGACACTTTGGTTTTGCAAAACCTGTTACCACTCAGTCCGGTACCTGCTGTACTGTAGTTGTCTATAAACGGGTTTCCTTTCATTATGGCCCCGTCATCTATAAATAAGGACACAGAACCATTTACCACTTTACAGAGAATATAATTGATAATATGCTGAAAAAAGTGGGCTGATTACACTTCCCTGTGGGGTCTCATCAGCACCACTTAATTAGAATGATGTATTTCAACCCGCTTACTCTTTCTGGAATAGTGCAATTTCCCAGAAGTGTATGGATCCAGTGGAGCACCCTATCCCTCATCCCGTCTCAGCACGACTTTATAACTGACGTCTCCTTCCACAGCAGATCTTATATCCTCTCTTTATCCACTGCTTTATTCACTAGAACCTTGCTGATGTCCAGGTTCGAGTCCGACGTGGATCGTCCAGCCCTAAACCCACTCTTGATATGAACAACGTATCCCTGCTTCTCAAGAATGGATGGATATACACCAGTCCCCCTGTAACCATACAGTATACAATGCTACATAATACAGATGTAAAAGAAATTGGGGGAAAGGATCCAGGTTTCTAATACCGTATCATCCAGGGGGCAAAATATCTGGTAATCTAAACTTCTTGAAAAGGAAAAGAAAAGGGAGAAAACGTGACCACAACTTTTGAAATGAACATCATGCTGTACAGAAGGAAACTGACGCAAGCGATGGGGGGGGTCTATCAACTCTTGTTTACTGAGGTAACAAACGGTGTGAGAAGAACCACGAGGTGTCAGTTCTGTGACTGGACGTGTACCGGCACACTTTTCACCTCTGTCCAATTTGTCTTCAGCTCAAAGTCGTCCCTCTGCCTGAGCAGGCTGTGGAAGACTTTCTCAGGATACAGGAAGAAGTTTCGGTTCCGCTCCAGGTCCTGCGCATTTATAATACGGGACACCAGAGCTTGTTGTATGGCTGGAGACTCACAGGGGTGATGCGACACGTTGTGACTCACATTCCTCAGCGGCTCAATAACCAAGAAACCCAGCATGCCACTTTCCTCATTGCTGTTATATCCAGCAGAAGCATTGGGTGCCACCTGTCTTTCATCGCCCCCTTTTGGCACATAAAGTCCAAACGCATCACTGGATTCCACCGTTTTACAAATTCTCACGATTTCAGCCGTTGAATTGGGTGCATTAGTTTGATTGAATCTGCCAGTTAGGACACTTTGGCTTATGTTATGTTTCATTGAGCAGGTCACATTGCTTACGCTGGATATGTTTGCAGTAGTTTGTCTTGGTCGACTTCTGATCCTGATTTTACGTTTCCAGGGTCCTGGAGCTCCAGTCTCCTGAATAGCTGAGCGGAGATAGGTGGTGTAGCCCTGAACGAGGCGGCCCAAGCCGGACTTGTATGACAGACGCAGCGACTCAACTGAACCCACCGGCACAGAGTGGAGCCGAACCTGATGACACAAGCACACAGATGCTGTTAGATCAAACCTCCCTCTTTAGTCGTAGCAAACATGCTGATCGATTCTGCGCTTTATGATTTATATCAAGAGCTGCTGAAGATACCAGGATGAGGAGGAGAGATAAGTGTTAAATTTGACATTTAAATAAACAAAGCCCTCTAAACCGTATTGTTTTTTCCTTTGCCTGCCAAAAAACATGCAAATTAGGCTGTTTGGGAACTCTGTAGATGTCCATGTGAGTATGAACGGTTGTCTTCTCCATGTGTGAGCCCTGTGATGGAACAGCAATCCGACCAGGCTGCTCTGCCTCTTGCCTGGCAACGGAACGCCAAATTTTCAATTGATCGGATGAACTTTTATAATACAAACAAAACCAAGCCTTTTTATACCAGTGGGAGTTTTTTTGTTTTTTTGTCTTAGCTTACCTGGTGGATTCTCATGTGCAGGTGAATTGCAGCTCCGGTCAACCACTGCTGCATGGACACTGTGCTCATCCTCTTCTTGGTAGTCATCCTCTCATAATGATCGAGTAACTCAAGTTTCAGCCAGTAGTCGTAGAGCTCTGTAGTCTCGGCTATTGTTGCTAGGTCGTTAGCGATCCCAGGGACCAGGCGCAGGTAATTTTGGGCAATCAAGCCAATTCTTGAAGAACTGCTGATGCCAAAAATCATTTTAGGATGGGATCTCTGAGGTGAAAGATCTCCCTCTGTTCCTCCTTGTCCTCGGATCTGGGATAAAAAGTGGAAATCTACATATCATTTCTGCTTCAGCTCTGTTCTACTAAGTGATTCTGTCTACTTTCCTGTCATTAAATATGAAAATACTCCGCTTTTTCCGACTGTTGTCAATCATTTACTTGTCTCTCCATCTTTCTTCTGCGTGCGCAGTTGCAATGTTTACCTCCCAATGCACAGATTTGATTGTGTAGCGTTACGTGAGAGAATTTACCAGACACCCCACCACCACCACCCCCACACACAACAGCTCCAAGAAGGTTATCCTTATCTATCAGACCAGAATATTTAGAGGAGGTACAACAGGTTTTGGAAGCTGAGCAGGCAAGACGGAGGTATGCTAACACTTCCCTCTGCTATGATTTGTTGTGTTAACTAGCAGTCAGCCATTCTCTGCAGGTCTCAGCTCCCTCCTGCACAAGGGAGGGGGACGGGTGTCTATCTGCTTGGGAAGCATAACAAATAAATGTATTTTCTAAAACTTTGGTGTGTTACTTTAAACATTGAAGAGTATTCCGCTAACACACCAGAAAAATAAAAACAGTTATACTTGCTTGATGAGCAATTTGGTCAAAAAGAATGGACAGGGCCAGAGCAACGACACCGACTCCTCCGTGGGTGACCTGGTTGCCTCCCAGTTCTCTAGCCAAGCCGAGGTTGAATGCAGCCTGCTGCTCTTTGCTCATGCTCCGCTGCAAGAAGGCATATTGATGCTGCAGGGCAGCCGAGGAGTCCAGTGACAGGAAAGTGGTGAGGACAGGATCCAAGGAGATGTCCGGGATGATGCTGGCATCTCGAGCCACAGAGAAGAGCTCCTGGATGATGGCTTGTGAAGGAAGACATGAACTCCGGCCCATCAGGATCATTGCTTTAGCTGTATTGTCTGTATGTGTGTGTGAGCAGATATGTTCGTTATCAGTATTTCTGACCCTGGTGTGTTTATTTTCCCCCCCGTCAGTTCGACGTTATCAGCTCCGGTCTACCACAGCACATGCAGAGAAGGTTACAGTCCTGTCTAGACTGGAATGATTTTCAGCTCTGGACTATGATCATGGCTGAGGTTGTTTTTGATACGTTGAATGTTTTGCTGCGCCAGAGCTCTTCAAAAACAATCACTAAAGCACTGCAGACAAGGAGAGCACTGGGAGACGAGGAGAACACAATACCCAGGAATACACATTGCCCAGTACTACAGCCCCGTTCCTAGGGTCTCTTATCCTATCAGCGCCTTCCCTGCCCTCTTGTTCTCCCACCTGCTTCTTGTTGTGCCTTCGTAGAAGTAAAGCTGCCAGTTGGGGAACCTAACACCATGCTCGCCAGATTCAAACTTAGTAACTTTGCATGTGGTTGACAGTCAATTTGAGTTGACAATTTTGTTTGTCAGAGATGATCCAGTTTACCAGACATTGTTACTGTCCCAGAATCAATATCAGCATTTTCAGGAACAGCCCTCAGCCTGCCTGACAAACCTGGGCATGCCTCCATCATCAGGACATGCCGTTTCAATCATCATTAAACTGCATTTGTTGGACACGTTTAAAAAATGTCTCTGTAATCCTGGAAGCTGGAAAACTTTGTGAACAATTTTCCCAAATTCTGTAACAGGCTGAACATATTTGCCCATAATGGTCTTCATCTCAAAAAGAGAAGGTTTCTAGAGTATGAAACTCTAAAATGAGCCACCTCTGCCATGCCACCTCCACACAGAGTTCAGTGCGACTGACACCTGGTCAGACAATCTTGTAACACAACTTTGGTTTAATGTGTCAGAACTCATGACTGTTATCGTCAAAGCTGGCCACTCCCTCTGGGTTTGACATCATCGACAAATTAATAACTGCACAAACTGAATTGTGTTTTATTTGTAGAAAATTAATGTCACTAAAAATTAAATTGGGATAAACGATGTAAAAGTTGCAGCGATAAGAAGTTTCACTTGTCTCTGGGGCTTCTGACTTGGTGGTGTAACTGGGTCAATCATACTGGGCCTCGATACATTAGTCAATAATCTGCTAAAAACTTGGTCAAAAATACCGTGGGTTTAATGCTCGACTGCTCCCAAGCACTGGATGACACAAATATCACATAGAATATATAACTTTACTTTTGATAGACAAATATCATATTTTATGTACTTTTACTTCAGTAGATTTTGAATGAAGAATGTTACTTTCTCATCTTTTAAGCCTTAACTTCGGAGTGGCACAAATTCGGCAATCTCCGTCGATCACGTGATCTTTCTCCGAATGCCCGGTTCTTTCGGGTTTCTGATGACGACATTGTCCGATCCTTCTTTTTCAGTACAGCTCTGAACAATGCTGAACCACAGAAAACATCATAAAAAACAAAAAACAACTACTACAAAAAAAACCTAACCGGGATTTGAAAATGATACAATTTCATCCAAAACGATAAACAGAGGAATGCGTTTTGATAGCAGAGTAAAAACATCAACTTCCGGTGTGTCTCTGTGGAGACGTCATTGTCGTGACCTGGAAAACTTGGTCGTTTTCTCAGCCACTAGTAATGAAGGTCAGTTGCTGATTCGCATCGGGTGAAAACAGGTGAGCACTGACATAAATCTTTGGATGCCAGGCAAAAATATAACATATAACGATGTGCAGACTTGTTCTGGTCTAGCATAGCTTAGCTAGCTTCCTTGTGTAGTAAAGCAACGCAGCATTTTAAGCTAGCCTGAGATGAGCAGCACACTGGGGGAATGAATTAAAGGAAAAATGCTTAAAATAATTGCATAGGTGGTATAACCGGAGGGTTGGAAGTGTGTGAAAAGCGAGCGGAATCATTTGCAACGGCTTTTACATTCGGCTGATGAAAACAACAGTGGTGGGAAGTAATTAAGTAGAAATACTTGAGTGTCATTATTGACAGTACTTTGAATACTGTGAAAAGTGACAACCACACATGCAGCTGCAAGAAACTGTTGCGTGGTGTAATTTGTAAATACTGAAAGTGTAAGACTTGGAGTATTAAGGTGTCAATCGCAGTTTTAAATTCTACTTAAAATGTCAAGTTACAAGCAAATGTCACTCTTACTTTAATACTTTCCAGAGGTCAAACTATTATCTTTACCATGATGAATCAATGAATTGTGAAGTTTATAAACTGTTTAATAAATGCTTATCACAAATACCCGTCGGTTAAATAGCATGTACTGTTATTCAAACACTCCAAAACACTAAGCATTTTCTGTCATGGAGTCTGGAACCAAATGATATGTTTAGTAATTTTGCTAAAAAACAAACAAAAAACAAACAGACTGAAGCATGATCTTTGTTATCAAAATGCAAGAAGTTCTGGTTAGAGCCACTGAATTCTTGCAGCACTATCCAGCTTTTTGACCCGGACTCAAGCAAATTCTGTTTTTCACTGTGTGGTTATTAAGAGGTTGTTACCTCATATTAATCCCCAACGCTTCTACTAGAGTCTGAGGTAGAAGTCTGGACAACAGATAGAAATCAAACCTCCACGTTAGCTTTTAAACAATTCATATGAAACGTGAATTCCTCATTTTTGTATTTCCATCATTATCGCTCCAGTTGGATCTTTTCATCCTTTCCTGTGAGTTTTTTGTGTTGTTGTTGTTTTAAATTCATGTCGACCTCTCGGATCATATTCACTCTCTTGACCTGTAAAGTACAGAGTCTTTGTATTTGGTCTGAATGTTAACTTGCTTCCGCAAGTATTTGCTCTTTCAGCTGATTATTAGACCAGTTCATAACATTGGATACAGTCAGCGGTGTAATGGTAGCATCTGACTCCAGATCAGATGTCATGTTTGCTCCATCTTTGGAATATTCCATTTGTCAGTTTCAAAATACTGCAGGAGCCTCGTGTTTAAACAAATGTGAAAACCCCTAAACTTCTGTGTACATTCGGTGTGTGTGTGTGTGTGTGTGTGTGTGTGTGTGTGTGTGTGTGTGTGTGTGTGTGTGTGTACATGTGTGTGTGTATCTGTGCATCTGTGCATGACGACTGTGTCATGGAATGGTTCAATGATTCATTTGGTGTGACAACAAAGTAACTGGCTAGCAGAAATCCATGTGTATGTCTTTAGCTGCTCCTGTCTGTTCTCAGTTTGTCTGATGATGCTTGCAACACTAGTTGTGACTCCAGGGACTCTGTGGCGCAACGGTAGCGCGTCTGACTCCAGATCAGAAGGTTGCGTGTTCAAATCACGTCAGGGTCATTTTTTGTTGTTGTTTTGTTTCCTTTGTCTGATAATATAAGTGCCATTGCCTTTCAAAGAGGATGGAAGCTGCCCTCATTCCCTCTCCTTGTTATGCTGAAGTGATAACAAACAGAAATGCTGAACAGACTTTAAGCACTACAACCTCCTATGGTGATCAATCATGGAAGATTTTTTTGGTTAGCACAGCACTTTGGTTCTCCTGTTTGGAAGATAAGTGCACCTCTACTGACATATATCTCCACATTCCAGTAAGAATCAACAAACATGTATAAATGGCCTCATTTATCGACAAGGGAGAGCATGTAGATGTGCTGAGTGACTGTAAGTAGTTTCCATGTCCAAAGAAAGAATTGAAAGTTTTCCCTCATGCTTATCAGACTCTGTGGCGCAACGGTAGCGCGTCTGACTCCAGATCAGAAGGTTGCGTGTTCAAGTCACGTCAGGGTCAGTAATGTTTTTGGGGGTGGGGGGGCAGTTTATCAAAGCATTGTGATTGGTTGATGTCAGTAATGAAACAGCCACCCGATGACAGGCTGAGATGAACCAAGAAGGCAAGCAATGTTTATGTGCCGAGTAGTGAGATTAAAGTCTTGGGCCTGAGACCACAGTCAGGAGTAGCTTTGACAGTCGGAGACATCTGTGTATCAGAGATTAAAGTAAAAAGAACCCTCATTATCAAAGTAAACGTCTGAAGTCAGAACCCCAGAGATTAAATCGATGACTCTTTGTAAGAAGGTCAGAGATCAGTCAGAGGTAGGGAAACTAGCACTGTCTCAGCTCGGTCCCTTCGGATCTGTGGTGCAATAGAAGAGTGTCTGACTTTCCATCTGAAGGTTGGGGTTCAAGTCACCTCAGGGTCATTGATCTGTTCTCCTGAGGTCAGGAGGCTGCTGTTGGATCATGGTTTCATAACTGTTATACCAACTTAGAGGACAGTCAAGGTTTCACCTGAAAGCAAAGTCAGGATTTTGATATTGTTATTTTTTTCTATCAGGAATGCCGTTCCCACATTCGTCCACCAGTTGGAATTCCCTGCAGTGGACACACAAACACTTTTACTGACATGTATCACTGCATCTCAGTAAGAATCCACAGATATATAGAATGACTTCAATAAATGACAATGGAGCAGAGGTGGAAGAAATGTAGGCACTTATGTGAAAGTAGTCCCCTGTGAAAGTGAGTGACCTGAGTGTTAAATTCTCACCAGCATTGATAAGACTCTGTGGCGCAACGGTAGCGCATCTGACTCCAGATCAGAAGGTTGTGTGTTCAAATCACGTCAGGGTTAATGGTTAAATTTAACTTTTCTGTGTTTTCATTTCAGCTTTGTAGGCATTATGAGTCAGAGGACGGAGCGACGTGGGATACATGTCGACCAGTCAGACCTGCTTTGCAAAAAGGGATGCGGTTACTATGGTAACGCAGCATGGCAGGGCCTGTGCTCCAAATGCTGGAGGGAGGAGTACCAGCGGGTACGCCAGAAACAGATCCAGGATGATTGGGCCTTGGCAGAAAAGTAAGACCTTCTGTTGCATCCTCGCAAGTCTAGAAAAAAACAAACAAAAAAAACCCAGAACCATCCATCCTCCTGTAAGATGCTGTAAACAAGTCTGAACGACGGCAGATAAACAGAGACATTACGTGTACTTTGCTTGTACATTGACCAGTTTTTGCTCCTGTGCCATTTTTAACGACTCTCATCAAATTTCCATCATTTTAGGTTACAGCGAGAGGAGGAAGCAGCATATGCCAGTAGTCACGGGGTGCAAACCCAGTCCACAGCCCCACCACCGCACCCCGTTCATACCTCTCTTGGACCCTTTTCCAAGTTTGAAGAGAAGAAAACCAATGAGAAGACGAGGAAAGTGACAACTGTTAAGAAGTTCTTCAGTCCTTCATCACGTACAGCTCCCAAAAAAGGTACAACGCTTGGGACTCCACCAGGCTCTCAGTAACAGGCTAGAAAAATAGGATCAAATATTTATGACGTACAAGATCACGTCCAGTAGATCGCTATCATTTGAACAACACCATTTTCCTGCTGTGTGATAACTAGGTCAAAAGGTAAGATGATCAAGGTTGATTCGCCACTCTGGTCCTGACTGAAGTATTTATAAACTTTGACATGGGTTACATACATTTTTAAATCTATTGTGCTTATTGTACCACAATAATGTTTATATTTTTGGTTTTTGTGAAAAATTGTTTCACGATGTTCTCGATGGACTGCCACCAGTTTGGTTTAGACCTTCAAGTTCCCTGAGGATGAATTCTCCTCTGCGCTGCATTTGGGAGCTGAGACCTGCAGAGGCGAGCTGATCTGGCTAGTTAGCGTAGCACAATGACTGGTAGTGGGTGGGAAGTGTTAGCATACGTCTGTCAGGCTCCTACAGATACCAAAACTGTAGTTCCTCTTTGGTGTATTTTGGTTTTTGAGAGAAGTGTTTGTGATGACCTCTGACAGAGGCACTCTATGCTAACACTTCCCACCCACTGCTACTCATTGCACTGAGCTGACTAACCGTTTCTGTGGGTCTCAGCTTCTCAATGCACAGAAGAAGCTCTCTGTTGTTGCAAACAAAGAGCTGACAAAAGGTTCTTTCTAGTTTCATCATTCCAGTTATGTCCCACTTTGGTTGATGCCTGTAAAACAAACAACAAGCTTCTGTCGTGAGAATAATTTTTTTTCAAATGTACTTGTTTCTTTGACAGAAACTCAGGAGGGTAAGACAACCAGCCCATCCATTAGCCGTCATGCTAGCTTTGATACCGATCAAGTATCCAAGGACTTTGTGGACTTCTTGAAAAACCTCCAGAAACCGGGCCGGGAGATCCAGAAACAATGCAGAGCCTTTATTGTCAACATGTCCAGCAAGAAGGTCTGTTGTCCTCAGAAATCCATCAACGCTTTTACCTGGAGTGATGTCACAATAGTCAACAATAATCAATGAGCCCGTGCGCTGTTTTCACGACCTTTATCAGCTTTTTAACTTGTTGTTTTGACAGGACCTCGGTGCTGACGAGCTGTCCGAGTGTGTTCAGGATTTCTACCAGAACATGGCTGACCGCTTGATGAGCCACTTCAAAGGTTGACGGAGAGCTGGTTCAGTTGATGTTTCTGTTTTTGCTGTTTATATTTTTTTGCTACGACCTTCACACAATAAACCTGTAACTTTGAACAACGACTGCACCCACAAATTCTCAACTCATTATCAATCCATATTTACTGCTGATGAACTGAATCGTCCACCTGCCTCATACATATGTCGTTGCTAACTAGCATCCACGAGGCCTCATTTGTTCTCATTTCGCACTGTGCACATTTGCACTGTTGTCTTTTTGTCAGTCACGTCATTGTTTGTTTACTGACACACATACGCCATCCGTGTTGTCCATATACTCGGCCAATAAAGCTGATTCTGTTTCTTAAAAATATGAAATTGAAACACAAAGTGCATCCACACATTTGACTTTATCCAGGTCCAGGTTCCACCACCACAGATGACGAATGAAGTTTAGTTTGACTAATGAAGTCAGTCAATCTTTGTTCTCTAGGCTCCTCCGAGTCCGTTGAGCAGGTGATGGACCAAGTGGAAAAGTACATCATGACTCGTCTGTATAAGAGTGTGTTTTGTCCGGAAACCACCGATGATGAGAAGAAAGATTTAGCCACACAGAACAGAATAAGGTGGGTGTCTCAGGGGGACGTTCAGCCCACTCCCGTTCTGTAGTGAAGCATTTGTACATGAAGTCAGGTTCCTCTGTCTGTACTTTTCTCTTCTTCACTTCATTTCAGGTTTCTTTTTTAAAGAATGTCATCGATTCTCTTTTAACTGATTCTTAGTTCAGCAAGAGGCAGTCAGCACCATTTTAACCTGACTGCATTTACACCTGGTATTGGCAATCAACCAATTAACTAGACTAGTGCAGGCTCCACAGTGGACAGTTACCGCGTCTCAGACTCCTCAGACGTCTGCAGCACAGAGTGAGAACACCGCGGCTGGCGTGGAGTCTCGTGACCCATCTGGTAACTACATTCACATGACCAAGGGCTCGTCTGTCAGTCCCATTCTTCCACCTTCAATCACTAATTGGATTGTAAACTTTAAATGGCAAACAGAGGAGGGAGTTTTTGATTTTTGAAAAGTAGTAGTATTTTGTGAGTAACGCGATGGAAGGAGGAATACACATCTGTTTTAGGGCGGGTCTTGGTTTCAGCTTCATGTCGTCCTATCTTTCACCTTTGACTCTTTCAGCCGTGCCATTGATGTTTCTTTGTGATGCTCACCCTTTGTTGTTGCAAGCCTGAAAAGCTTTGTTTGATCTTACGTAAGAAGGAGAAACAGGCTGATTGTAGTTTGTCTGTGTTGCAGGGCTTTGCACTGGGTGACCATCCAGATGCTGTGTGTGTCCATGGACGAGGAGATCCCTGAAGTCTCTGAGAATGTTGTCAAAGCTATAACAGGTCAGAACACGTCTTTCTGTGCGTCTATGCTGAATTCCCGTTCTTATCTTTGTAAAATATTCATGGACATAAAACATTTCCTGGCTCCTGCGTTCCAAAATGCAATTCTTAAATTCCCAATTTCCAACTGAAATCCCCATCACAGTTTTCAAAAGTCCACATTGACATTTTCACATTGTTATACCTGTTCAGGTTTAAAAAATAATACTAAAATTATTCATCATCCATCTAAACAGTGAATTTATTGTTTTTTTGTCCATCAGTCAAACGCTTGCTGACTGAACTCGATGATTCGAGTTCAGATGATTACATGCTAGTCCGTCCCCTGACCTTCGTGTCCCTCTGGCTGTTGCAGATATCATTGAGATGGACTCAAAGAGGGTTCCTCGGGACAAACTAGCGTGCATCACACGCTGCAGTAAGCACATCTTCAGCGCCATTAGGATCACCAAGAACGAGCCGGCCTCAGCTGACGACTTTCTCCCTGCACTCATTTACATCGTGCTCAAGGCTAACCCTCCACGACTCCAGTCTAACATCCAGTACATCACCCGCTTCTGCAACCCCAGCAGGCTGATGACTGGCGAGGATGGATACTACTTCACCAACTTGGTACGTGTTTGTTTCCTCGTCCAGACTTTATGAAATGTAAGCGACAGGCCTCTGGTTCGGCAGGGGTTCGTTCAAAGTCAGTGATGGCGAGCTGCAAAGTCACAGCCTTTTCTATATTAATAAAGTTGGAGCAACTTAAGAACAGAGTCCCTAAATAACAAAAGGACTACTGAACTAGAACGTAGTTACCATGAGGTAATCTAATGTAATTAATATCTTTGTCAATAATGGATCACATGACTTCTTGTATGTAAAAGAGAGGCATCACCTTATTCTGCAGAGGGGATGGTTCCGCCATTTGAGATGTACTGGGAATGAAAATAATACTTCACAGTATTTCTACTAGTTTCTGTCCACCACTGGGTGAGATGTCCGCATATTAAACACAAACGCTCCAACAAGCCAGTCGTGACCTGGATGTCCTCTGTGTTTGTGCAGTGCTGCGCGGCGGCCTTCATTGAGAAGTTGGACGCTCAGTCCCTCAACCTTTCACCGGAGGAATTTGAGCGCTACATGTCAGGCCAAGCCTCGCCACGATTCACCAGCTCCGAGGATGACTGGCCCCACACCGGCCCCGCAGCCGGCGTGACTGCCTCCAACCCCGTCCTGGCTCAGCTCAATCACAACCTGGAACTGCTGTCAGGCCTCAGCAGCCGGCAGGAGACGCTGATGGAGGCAGCTCAGAGCCTGCAGGCCGACCTCCTGGCCTGGCCCAACAGTGTGCAGAGGGAGGTGCAAGGCATCCTGGAGAAATACCCCCTAGAGATTCTGTCCTGTACAGTTTCTGCCATTGATGCCAACAACATGGACAATGACCATCTGCCCCCACCTCTCTCCCCCCAGATGTTTGCTGGATAGTGGAGTCTTAAAAAAAAAAAAAAAAAAAACAAACACCTCACAAACAGCAAAGGTGCTTTTGCTTTGAAAATTCTGTGCAATACAGTTGTTTAGAGTCTGAAGGTAACGTGCAATTCTCCCGAACTTCCTCTGCACCGTAGCGACACGTTTCCACACACGTCCACATTTAGTCCTGAATTTCGGGTTCCATACAATTTTCAAACACCTAAACGTGGAATATCTGCAGAGAGAGAGAGAGAGAGAGAGAGACGTAACTACGGGAAGAGCATAAGCCTGTCACTCCTCGCTTGTTACTTTGTCTTCACCGTACTCGGTTGATCCAGAATAGGAGACTGAAAGTACGTATGTGGAAACGTGGCATTTATGTGGAAACGCAGCATGTATGTGGAAACGTGGCATGTATGTGGAAACGTGGCATGTATGTGGAAACGTGGCATGTATGTGCCACGTGTGAGCATTCAGCTGAATCTCCAGTTCATTCCACACTCCAAACAAAGAAGGGCAGCGTATTTTCTATTCGTGTGTATTTCTCAGTACGATTTCAGTTTACACTCAAGTTGTAGAAGAAGCTACTAAGAGCACTCGTGACACTGAAACTCTGAGAGTTCGTCAAGGTAACGGTGGTGCTGTAAGAAGTGTTTACGTCACAGATTGCTTGTCTTGGTTCAACAGCTACAGTGAAACCATGGACAGGTTGGTACGGCATCATTAGCTGCACTAAAGACCAGTTTTAAATGGGTTCAGTGATGGGTCATTCATGGTTAACCCTGATCAATCACTCGCATTTAAAAATAAAAATCTGTTCTAAATTTTATTTTATTGGCTCAACTAGTTATGTAGTCATCAGGATCTCCTTCTCCTTGGTGACCTGGGTGTCACAATTTAAAACTCAGTATTAAAAACAATTCTCAAAGCATGATGCAAAAGAACAAAACAGCAAAAAAAAAAAAAAAAAATACTTACAGTGACGCGTACTGAAAGTCATCAACCCCAAAGGCATCGATTTCAAGTGTTTTAACAAATTAAGAAGACATTAAATTATGTCGCTGCTGTACGAAAATGGACAATGAAGTAATTGGCTCATTATCGTCAAAGCGAGCTTCACTGTGCTGGGCGGTTGAGCGGCTCCTACTTCAGCCAGCGCGAATACACTCCTCCTCCGTCTCGTATTCCCTCCTGATCGGTGCTTCAATAATCCTAAACCATTGATGATGTCATGGACCAGGTAGCATCAAGCATCTGCATCCATAGCTGGGATTCTCTGTTTTTTGTTGTTTTTTTTTTTTACTTTTATGAAGGGAATAGATAAGATTAGAAGTTCCAAAGTTATAAAACATTTTTCTAAATCCTAAGTTTTTTTTAAAATTATTTTTAGTGGGGGGTGGCTTTTATGACCTTTGAGGTTAAATCGCGTGTTAAATAAGTGTTAAAGGGGTTTCTTTCTTTTTTTTCTTTATTTTTTGGTACAGTTTATTGTGCGTTTTCATGATTGTCTGCATGTTTTTGGTGTTTTCATTGTTTGGTGTTGTGTTGTGTTCCTCCATCTGGGCTTCACTGTCTCCTCTCGACACACAAAATACTTCTACAAACTTAGTTTTTAGCTTCCTATTAGCGGTGATAAAAGTATCATCAAAACCGGTATCTCCTCACATTCTGTTGATGTGTTTTTAAAAAAAAAAAAAAAAATTCCCTGAGCTGAAACACCTGGATGTAGAGGCTCACCAGGTTGTCACCTCAGTGTTTTAGTTGGCCGATGATGGCGGTTTCATAGCTGGCAGGTAAGACGGCACCGACCGACACCCGTCTGAGTCTGCTGAGAGCAGTGTGATGTGTTCATGTCGCCACGTGACGGTTTGGTATTTCTGTCTGGACCTGTTGGTGGGCCTGTTACGAGCTCCATGAATGCGGCTGTAAGGCGGTCACACATGTCGTCAAATCTTTGTCTGGTGTTTTATTCTGTTTAGAAAGAACTTTTAAGATTTTGCTCCATTTTTTGGGGGGGGGGGGGGGGGGGTTGACGATACCTTAGCAGGTTTTATGCAAGGAGGGAGACGCTCAGACTACTGCACCGATTGAAGTCTCTAAGTACTTAAAAATACTGTGGCTGAGTACTAGAGAGGGGCGGGGCATCAGGAAGTATTAACTGAATTTGATTTGTGTGCTGTAATCGCTGCTAGATCCTTGTTTTGTAGCTCGTTGGGTTTCCCTCAGTGTGCTTGTCTACTGTAGAAACATTCACAAACACTAATCAAACAAAGATGGAAAGAAACCTCATGGCGCAGACGTGGACATAAACGCGCGCTTCTACGCGAAGACACAGGACTTAAAAAAAAAAATGTGTTTGCAGTCACGCAACTTCTTTTTTTTTTAAAGCAAATGTGAACAATTGATTATGTATGAAAACAAAGCAGGTGATTTTTGATTCGAAGTTAACGTCAATTAAATGTGTGTTAATCACCAAAGACGGATGATGTTGGAATGTGATTTAACAACAACAATGACGACTGTAATAAAAACATTATTGTTTGAGTGAAATAAAGGTTACAAGGTCAGAGGAAAGCAACATGAAACAAGAGTGGATTTCCTTTTTTTTTTCTTGCTGGCTGTTAGCGAGAGAAAAAAACCTGCTGTGTTTATTCGGTAAAAGCAAACCGAACCAACATAATTAGATTCCTGCGGTGGAAAAGGACGCGCGAACCTGGTCTTCAACATGATTCTGGTTCTGATGGTTGTGTGGCCGGTCTCTACGCGGGTCCTCGTGACGGACTGAGGCCCCTGTGTTCTTCAGAAGTCCTGGACGGAGGTCAGAAATCCACCTCGCACCTTCCGGAGCTGAGCTGGTCTTTAATGATCGAAGCTTCGGTTGTTTTTGCTGTTTTTTTGTGTGTATTTTTTTTCCCCATTAAAAAAAAACCCAAAACAATTCTACAGAAAATCTCCAGCACGATTCTCCATTATTTGGATTATCATCATGAGAAAAGACCACATGTCACAGCAGAATAGGATGACTTTTTCTTTTTGCTTGTGACCTTTTGATTTTGAGCCATGTAGAACACCACGTTGTTGTTTTTTTAATTTGTTAAAATCATTGTTATTATTTGCCCATAAAACAGGACTTGGTGCACCAGCGTTGAGTCGGCAGGAATGACCCTGTGTCACTAAACGCAGTCCCTATTTAACGGCGTGTTGTCAACGACTCCATATTTATTCTGATTAATTAGCACTGTGAGCAGCAGCGGCGTGAGCCTCCCACATCGCATTGAATAACCGATATTTATTATGAATTTATTCTCACTTTGCACTCTGCATCCTTCTTGCACTATTATCATGTACATTGTTGTCTACTATGAACACGACTATCAAGTGTTCTGTCTACTTATTTGTTCATAACTGTTCTAAATATTTCTTTACGTTTCGCCAGATGGCTTGTTTTAGGTTTAGTGTGTGTTTAAGTACTTGGCGTTTAAGTGCTGTGGGAAATCTCAAGTCAAACGCCTCGTGGTAAAACTGTCCATAGCGACCGTTTCCTTTCAATCAACCAACCACGAAGTGATTTGCATGTCTGGGAAGTAAAACCGGAGGTTCTCAGCTCATCCATCATCACAAAAGGTCCTTGAGAGGCACGGAACGCGCGGCTCTGTGGATGCATTTGTTATTCAAAGGTACCACAAGGAGATGGTGCAAGGAAATAAGACTGCGACACCCCTGCAGTGTGAACACACACACCATCGTGTGATGGGACCATAGGACAGTGGGTGAGGGGCCAGGGTTTATAAACCAGAACCGGAGAACCCTGTCTATGAGTTTGTGTCAGGACATCCGTGTGGTGGGATCTTCGTATCCTCCCAGGTGTTAATAAAACCTCGAGTTGCCACCTCTCAGCTGAGCCTTTTAAACGTACACATAGTTGGCAAATAAAGCTGATTCTGATGGATGGAGAACGACACCCTGATAGACGGCTAACGGGAGATGAGATGAAACACAGACGAACACAAGCGAAGCAGTAATTACAAACCCAGGAAAGAAAAACAGCGTCATCATTGTGCAATTTACGGTTTATTTATTTTTGATACTGTTGGGTGATGTGAGGGATTTTTGGAAACAGAAACAGCGACTTCCTCTCTCCAGCCTCCAATGTGCAAAAGTGACAAAATGTAGTTTTAAAGGGCCGTTGTCTGAAGTCAGTCGGTCATGGCTTCTCAAGGAGTTGTACTGTAGACGTGTAGCATTTATCATCTGGGGAAGAACTTTGCATTGGTTTAAACTAGAGATTGCATCCATTGAGATGTGTGTGTGTGTGTGTGTGTGTGTGCGTGTGCGCGCGTGTGCATGTGTGTTCTTCTAACATCAGTATATACACAATACAAGATAAATTATCTGCAGATAATGTTTATACATGCTGATATATTTCTGAAAAACCAAAAAAAAAGTGAAAGCTTTATACATAGAGTAGGGAATAGAATATGTACACAGCTAACCTAAATGATTTAGTATCAAACATCTTTCAAATATTCACACCGCAACAAAACCAATAATTCAAAACATTTTATAGTATATACAAAAATACTTATGCAAATGCCCCTAAGAATATTTGAATAGAAAAAATAACAGGAATCTCATCAGGAGGACATCACATCGTATTCGAAACATGCACTTGCCGCCAAGGGTTTGCAGGTCAGTGGTGGTCACGTGTCTCGGTGTTTTATTGTTGTTTGGGGATGGGGGTGTCGGGTGGGGGTGGGGGTGGGGTCACTGTGATTCACTGAGAGAAAGCTGATCTGGGTGCAGGGATACTTGGTCTACTGTGCTCATTGGTCCTCTGTTGGTCCCTCAAACTCTGACACCAGAGAGTCGGACGTATCCAGTTCAAAAAACTACGAGCCTTCAACACTCGCTACACTTTGGACTCACTCTCCATGTTGGTGATCTCTCCGTTCCTCTCAGTCTGTGGACTCTTCACCTGCTCGTCCAGGCTGGTCTTTGTCTCCTGACACTCCTGCTCGGACTCTGGCAGCCCCTGCTGGCTCAGCTTACTGGCCAGCGACCAGGTCAGAGGCAGCCGGCTGCGGTTGGTCATGTCAGCCAGCTCTTTGGCACTGCAGGCGGGTGTGTTGGTTTCGTAGATATCGTGGAAACTGTTGTAGTCCACCTCGTAGAAGCCGTCCTCCAGGGTCAGGACCGGCGTGAAGCGGTAGCCCCACTTGATCTCGCTGCTGACGTACGAGCTTCTTGCCTGGCACGTCATACCTGGAGACGCACGAGAACACATGTGAACGTATGGAACAAACGCAGCTTCGGTTTTTCCTCCGTCAGTCTTTGATAAAACTACATGTGGAAAAAGGGGGAAGTGATGTGGTGTTTCTGTCCGTGTCCTACTATCCTGTGCCCCTCCCCCACACCCACTCTGATGAAACACAGTAGATTGTGATACAATTTTGACTGACGTTTAATCGACAGACATTTAAACACAAGGAAGCTGACGCAGCATCGCTGATCAACCCTCAAAAACACCAATTAATGAATCACTATGAACACAGTCGTGTTGTCGCTTTTAACGTTGTCTCAGTACATCAGGCCAATACATAAATCTAATAATAATAATAATAATAATGATAATTTTGTAAGTTTGTATATTTTTTAAACAATTTTTTGGTGTGAAGTTCAAGTAGTTTCTTTTTTTTTTTGCCATTAAGGCATTTAGGTAAAACATTTAAAAAATAATATTTCATGTTGCTTTTTTTTTTAAAAATGTCCACATTAATAGTAACAATACTAATAATTATGATTATTGCTATTATTGACATCATCATCATTGTCTGATTTTTTTGGGGGGGGGGGTCGAATCTTGTAATTCGACTGATTTTGTTCAAAAGCGCAGGAGAACACGAGTAAAGCAAGAAATTATTTAAAATTAGTGAGAAAACGGTAAAAAAAAAAAATTAACAAAAAAGGACCAAGAAATGTCTTCAATAACAATACTTGATTGAAAGTGCACAGCTAAAGCTCAGATCCGTGTTACTCTCTTGCGTTGGAAAAACTCAAGATTTAAATGGAAGAGAAATTACACAACGCCACATTTTGACCCCCCGACCCTAGATTGAGAAGCCTTCTCTCGTGGGGTGTGCTCACGCTGATGCCGTGTGTTGCTGTTCATGCCGATGTTGTTGTTATCCTCTCGTTAATCTCTGCCTCCACACCAGTACCAATAGCACCTCTCTTTTTTTTTTTTTTCCTAATAAAGTCACTCAGGATGTTCCTGGGTGTGGATCGTCTCGCTGAGGTTGAACAGGGAGTGTCACAGCTTTCTGTCCGGCACTTGTTGTTAAAAGGTCATATTTCCTGAAATGTACGTGTTTACATTCTTATGTGCTGTAGATTTATTTAGCCCGTTTGCTCTGCAGGTCTAAATATTGTTGGCAGGCCTCCATTTTCCTCTCGCTGTCCTCCTGTGTCAAACTCTCCAGTTTGCATATAATATGAAGCAAAAGGGTTTAGCCAGAGGTCATCACTCTCGGCTTCACAACAGAAAGCTTGTCCTAAGCAGGTTCCACTAAATTATTAATCGCACGGTACAAACTCCTAGCCTGAGAGAATAGAAACGTGCTGGCGCCAGCTTTTTACTGAAAATCCAGATAATTCTGGGAGACACGCCTGGAACACCAGCACGACAACCTCACATCTGTCCAGGTGCCACAGATCTGAAACCCTTTTCAGAGCCACTCGTCTGGTGTTTTGATTTTCTCAGCGAGCTCTCTGGCTCCGCTGCGCCAAGGGAACGGTCCTCTGTGGGACTCGACAGCTGCTCAAAGCAGCCTCCTTATGTCGCTCCAACCGATTACCACGCGTCTACGACATATTTTCACTGGAGTCAGCTCAGTACATTTGTTCTTAGTCGTGTCTTTAAGAGGACATTGGCGGATAAACTCCACTGAGTCTATATGACAGATGATCCCAAGTGCGCGTCACGCTGTAGAAATTCTGTGCACGGTGAGATTTCAATCCATCATCCCCTCCAGATGGTTTGAACTCGCGCAGGCTGCCAGTGTTTTGATTGAATATTATTTCTCAAAAGTAAATTTGCCTCAGCGATTCTGAGAGATGTAAATTGGTTCGATGAAACTGCATTATTATGAGGAACAGTTCCGCGTATCGTGAGTTACACAGGCAGCCGTGCTGGAACAGAGGCACGGGGCTTTAATTTCTGTCCCGGATCCCAGGAAGATCCTGAAACATTCTGTCAGAACAGTCGTGAGGTTCAAGTCATTTAGATTTGTATTTTAATTGATGCGTGAAAGTGCATTATTTTTGACGCACGACAGCTTTTACTTGATCTCACTGTTGCTGAGAAGTGAGATCCTGCTGTCAGTAAGTGAGGCTCAGTGAAAGCACCACGAGGTTCATAGGTTGCTGCTTTTTTTTTCTTAGATAAACATTTCATCACGTGTTTAAAAAAAAAAAAAAATACATGCAAACACAGGAAAAGGCCAAGACTGACTACAAAATACTGCTAATTGGACCTTTTAACAGCAGTCAATTTGACATGCAGGTGTTGCTGATGAAGTCGTTAGACACAGAACCAAGACCCTGGTGCCACTCAACGGAGCGAGGCCCACATTAATGTTATCCGTCACACCTGTTTTCAAGTGTCTAAATGGCAGCTTCACGAGGGTGGTATTTACTGGCATATTTCAGTCTGTAGAACTCCATGTTAGAATATCTTAAGCTTGTGTACACCGCTGACCTTCTGTCTGGCATTTAAACCCGTTAACTCTGAGGTGGGGGAACCGGACGGTCAGCGATAGTTACATGCAGGTCTTAGGCTACTTGATGACTCTGATGGCTCACCTGTGGCCTCCACCATCCCCTCCAGGATCACAACAATCTCCAACTCCTCCTTTGCCAGATGGGCTTGCGAGATGTCCCAGAAGGGGCTGTTTTGATTAATCTCATGGCAGATGATGAGCGGAGACACGAGGAACAGCCGGTCGTCTCCCGTGTTATAACCCACATTTATGTCCGTCTGGTTCAGGGGGATGAACTCCCCTTCCTTGGTTTGCTTTGACTTGATTAGCTTGGCCCTGATTGAAGCCTCAACGATGTGCGAGTTTCGGAGGTCTCCAACTCTGAACATCAGGCACAGCCGTCCATCTCGCATGGAGATGACCGCATTGGTGGAAAACACTAGTGTCTCAGCTCGCTTCTTGGGCTGCGAGATCTTCACAAACATGCAACCAACCATGAAGGCATTCACAATAGATCCCAGCACTGACTGGACTAACAGCAGAACTATTCCCTCGGGGCATTTGTCCGTGATGACCCTATATCCATAACCGATAGTGGTCTCTGTCTCAATGGAGAACAGGAAGGCTGATACGAACCCATTGAGGTTATTAACACAAGGAGTCCACTGGTTGTCTGCTATATGGTCCAGATCACCTCGGAGGTACGCGATAAGCCACCACATGAAGCCAAAGAAGAGCCATGTGACCGTGTACACCAACACAAAGATGAAGAGATTGAACCTCCATTTGAGATCTACCAGCGTGGTGAAAATGTCTGTCAGGTAGCGGTAAGTCTCTCGAACGTTTCCGTGATGGACGTTGCACTTCCCGTCTTTCTGGACGTACCGCTGGATCCTCTTTGCTCTGTCCATTTCGGCCAACTGTTTGGGCAAGTCCTCCCGGGCCTGCTTTGGCAACTTGGGCTGTCTGATGATGGATGGGCTCTCCACATCCTGCTCCATGGGGTTTCTAGGTGGATTCAAGCCTACAAAACAGGAAACATTGCTGTTATCAAAAATGCGAATCCGACCCTCTTCTACTAAGAAGACACTGAAACGATGCTGAGCTGCGACGTCGCCGCTCAAATGGTGATTGACAACATCCATTCTCATTATTCTCATTTTTTTCCCATGCGAGCTTGCCATCGAGTTGAAGGCCTTTGAGTTAACGTGCCGTCTTTTTTGCTTTAATTTGTCATCATTACCACCATGGAGGAGTTGTCTTTCTGCAGCAGCAGAACGTGGGAAGTTACATGTTGTGTTTTTTTTTTTTTTTTTAACACTTTGAGGAACTCCCCCCTCCTCCTGACAAGGTCTGTCTCAAATTTGGTCAGAAACACCTTGAAAAAATGGCGATGGGTCACGGTGAAGAGTTTTCGTCATTGTGGCCAATTCAGGCTAACTTAGATCTTTTTTTCCCCCATAGAACGAAAGACAAGAATCATCTTAAATCTCTCAGCAAGCGAAACTTTCAGCTTCACAAAAAAAAAAAATTGATTTCTTTTTAAAACGTAAACGGACACATGTTAAATCAGGCATTTATCTATCTCTCAATAAATCTGCAGTTTGATTTCAGCATTGATATTTTGTCTCTCAAATCTACAGTTTTCATTGTAAACCTGCGACCAGAGAGTCAGGTGACCCTCTCCAGTGAGCTGGTCGTGCGTCAACTGATCTCTAGTGAAACGACCCTTTAGTGCAACAGACATGATACCAAACGTCATGACAGATGATGAGCATAAAAGTGTAAAATAATCATATCATATCATATACGATACGGTGTAGGCTCCTCTTATTGCAACACCTAAAAGAACAGGTACATTTACAGTGAAAGTGATGCTGAAGGAGGAGGAGGAGGAGGAGGAGGAGGAGGAGGAGGTGCAGCAGTGGAGAGGACTTGATGGATTATGCTGCAGGATTAGGTTAAGGAAGAAAGATGATGTGGATGTTGCAGAGGGGAATTGCACAGAGAAGCAAAAAAAATACTTCATAATATCGCGCTTATTTGCATTTTAAGGGAAAAAAAAAAAAAAAAAGGTTTCCGCATGATAAATCTGGACTGAAGATAAAAATGCAGAGAGACACAAGAAGGGTCCAGGAGATAAAATGAGCTGGATTCACCTCTGATTTCACCTGATTTCTTACATGACACAATCACACCAAGCCAAGCTGCTCAGGGGATAATGTTTTGAACAACGACTGAGGGACGGTTACGGTGAAGCGTGTACAGGAAATCAGCAGCGAGTCGTGCGGCGATCTCTCACCACTATGCAGATTTCTCAGTTGTATTAAACAGTCTTAGCACACTGCGTGAGATCCAGCAGCAGCAGCAGCTACGGTGAGGCCAGGGGAAAACTCGACACCACCCACACCGACAAAAGCAAGCGCTCCATCCCCGCCGTATAGAGGAGTGAAGCCTGTGCATGCGTAATGTAATCCTGTTAGGTGCTGATTCTGTGGATTCAGGTGCTCAGGCAGCAAAAGCATAACGTGAGTTGGTTGTTGTTGTTGTTGTTGTTGTTGTTTTCAAGCACAAGTCTGAACCTACAGGTTCCAGACTCTCAAATGTAAGAATTTTTGTTGTGATTTTCTACATTTACGACAGAAAATAAATGATCTTTTAGTTGTTGGGCTTTTGGATGAACCAAAAGAGCAATCAGAACACGTCACTTTGGGCCCAGAAATTGCGTTTATTTGGTTTTTTTACATCATGAAAGGAACTCAACTCACAGCAAGTTGTGGCTGTACATCTGCACAGACCAGCACCAAATTGTGAGCAAATGGAAACTACCTGGCAGCAGGGGGGGGGGGGGACACAGAACCCCCCCCCCCCCAACAAACACACAAGTTTTTCTTTTTACAGCTGATGATTATTTCATTTTTTAATATAAGAATCACATTATTGAGGTTATTTTTTGACTTTTTGCTGGATTGGACAGTTTTACCCCAATTTAAGCAATGTTCCATCACATTTGCAGGGGGAAAAAATAGCAATGGACAATTATTTACATGAATATGGGTATGAATTAATTAAGTGGCCTCATTGCTGAGACCAGGACTCCACTGAAGTAGTCTGAGCTGCCTTAGGCCCCCCCGCAAGAAAGTCATAGAAAATTCAGCATTTCCCTCCACAGTTGGCCGAGAAGGCAACATAAATGCAAAAGTTGTTTGTATTGTTCTATCGAGCTGCTTGCTAACACGACAACAACTTCCTTTTTTTTGTCTTATTTATCTATTTCCCCACCGGCTAAGTCTTTGCGATGATGCTGGAATTAGCATGCAGTATTTCACTGAGCGTGCGTGAGTCTCTTCATTTGAAAAGGAAGTTCTGGCCAAGACAGCAACATGAAAGGTTCCTCAACTTAAAACTTGGAGCGATAACCTGTATGTAGTTTGTTATTAGCTTCTCTCTGCTGCCCCCAGGTGGCCAAAAAGAACAACCATAGCAAGTTTAAATGGCATAAAAAGCATATATTATGGGAAGAGCGGATGAAAGTATGCTGCTTTCAAAACCAAGAGCTATTCATGGCACCTTCAGGATGTAATTTACAACCCTGTATGAAGCCCCCGCTGCTGCCCTTCTGTTCATGGATATTGCATGCGTGTCAGAGCATGTTGCTGCAGGAGGATGTCTGACATCTCCCTGGGTTATATGAATTTGGCGCCCATGAGATTCACAGCGCAGTTGTTATGCGTGCCTCCTGATGTGACGCTGCCGTGGATTGTCCTTAGAGCCGAGGTGCATGCAGCCTAAACCCCCATCAATGCATTTACCACTGGAACAAATGGCTGCGTTGAAGCCGTTCTGCTCTCCATTCACAGGGGAATATTATGAGCTTGAGCAGCGCAGGTTTCCATGGCAACGCACAGCTCAGTCGACCAAGTGCTCACAATATAGCAAGAATGTACTGGATGAGGCCACAGCTTTGGATCACGTTTATCTTACTTCAGAAACCCTGGGAAGAGCAAATACTGTGGCTGCTTCCTACATAAATCTGTCATATCTGGTAGTTTTATTCTTTTAGGTTTTACTGTTTGTAAGACAAAAAGCCGATACGGGAGAATGAACAACAAATTGACATTAAATTAAAAAGTAAAAGCCTTATTTGCTGCTCTACCAGAATGGTTGGATGATATGATTTGCCATCAGCAGGTCATTTTACGACTTGACGTGATCAAGGGTCTTAGCACCTTTGAATTCCTTTTTTTAAGTTTTGCAAGTTTTCTTTTTGGTTCACAGTAACAGTAGGTGCCATTTTCAGATGTAGCAGACAACTGTTTATAGCAAAGTACCTCTAAAAAAAAAAAGAAAAGAAAAAAAAGAAAGTTAATTGCCAACCCAGCACCAAACAGCAGACAAGGAAAAATAGCAACAAGCTGGTGAGCGTGTCGCAGCTACAGAGACAGATTTTAGGAGTTAGACAAAACAACAGCAAACAAAAAAACCCATACAAACAAGATAACTAATTGCCCGTATGAAAATCATGACGGATTACCAGGAGATTTATCTGGAGGCAAGACATATGACGAACGGGACTACAGCTCACCGAGCTCTGGTTTAAGAGAAGCAAGTAAGTGATGCAGCTCTGATCCTCCTGACCTCAGAGAAAATAAAGGAAATGACCTCCAGGACACTTGCAGTCAAAAAGTTCAGGTCTGTGCGCCACAACATGAAGATGAAGCAGCACAGAACTTCTTTTAAACCGACTTGCGTTGAACAGAACGCTTCTTCGTGAACATTTGTAAGAACAACATACTCTCAAACTTTGAACAAACTGAAAGATGAAACTAAATACTGAATGCTTGGCTGAACACAACAGCGTCTTCATTTCCCAGCAATTTCCGAATCAAATTTTACAGATTTTTCTGCATTTGTTTGAATTATTTTCCTCACGGGTTAAAAAAAAAAAAAAAAAAAGGAGAAAAAAAAAAGAATCAAATTGGTTGGGCAGTTGGCGGAAAAATGGTGAGTTTTTGAGCGTGTAACCAGCCGTAAATGCTGAAGTCCCGAGTACGTAAAGATAATCACGCACCTCAGGAGCGCAGGACTTAGCAGGCAAACTCGCTGTTTGTTTGATTCCTGAATGTTTCCCTGTTGTACATTTGCTTTGGAAGGTAATGACAAAAGAAAAAGAAGATCTGAGTCAGATCACATTCAGATACTGAGCTCACCGCAGCTCAGCGCAAATCCCCTTATCATGTTCTAACATCCCAAAGCTTGACAGACCTGCTTAGTTACCGTTGCTAAGGTACCATTGTTTGAGGAAAGGGGTTTAGCATGAGTAAATCAGATTGTCAAAGCAGGTGTAGCACAATGGGGTCGGACTACTCCATGGGATGATTAATGGAATAAATTGAGGGGTTAATTGAGGGTTTTTATGATATTTCATTTTTATTCCTCCTTTTCATTCACTCTGCTATGTGGAGGAGAGACGGTCGTCCAGGTAGCCGGATCCAGATGAGGCCGAAAAATGAGCCGAGGCCACACGGGGACACGTTCTATTTTTAGATGTCGAAACAGCTGAGCACAGGCGGTATAGAATTCACACGCAAAAAAAAAAAAAAAGCTTGCTAATTCTGTGAGTGACGTGGAGGAAAACAGGCCCCGTTTAATATTTGATGCATAAAAATGCAGCCAATTGTCAGTTTCTGCTAATATGTCCTCCTCTGTATGGTAGCAAGATGGAGCCCGATTACATAAGGTCACACAAGATCAGGATCAATGCCCCCCCCCCGCACACACACACACAAGGAATTCTGGGTGGTCATCTCTCTTGAAGGCTTTTAATGTGAAACATCTGTGCAGGAAGTGTCTCACTGTGGCAGCAGTCCGTTAACGCAGGCCAGCTGAGCAGCCGAGACGTGACATTACATGACATGACACTTTTAGTGCTGCTCAGTACATCAGACGAGAGGGAGTGTGTGTGTGTGTGTGTGTGTGTGTGTGTGTGGGGGGGGGGGGGGGGGGGGGGCTGACTAAAATCAGATCAGGTAAATAAATGCCTGTCTGTAGTTTATGCTCGTTTCACAGAAAAGCCTGGTCATATTTAAGTCCTCAGCTCCTATCCAGAAATTCACAACAGGGTGACGGATTTATCTCTTGATAATGAGCCATGAGGTTGGCAGTTAAAATTTAATAAGTAACTGATAAAAGGCATTAATTATATAGCGATTAATGCAAGGATGAATTAAGTGAAATAACTGGTTGAACCCCCCCCCCCCCCCCCCCCCCAAATTTAAAGCGATGTTTTTTTTGGGGTATTATGTCATCTAATTGGACTAATGGACTATTGTGTTAAAAAAAAAAAGTATGACAATTTATAAAGAAAAATTAACAATAAAAACACATTCAAGGAACAAAGAGGCTCCAAGCAACAACAAAGAATCGATAGTCTGTTAGAATACTGAAGCATTTCAGCTAAAGTGATGGCACATTACCACACTGATGATTCAAAATTACCACGCATCTTAGTTTACTATTTTAATATGCTAACACTCGCTAATTAGCATTAAACGGAAACCACAGCGGAGGTTGATGTCAGAGTTGTGTGTCCTCAAGACAAAAAACAAGAGCTGACGATGGCCGAAGCCGGAAAAGTCACTGAAGTCATCAAGATATTCAGTATTTTGGATGTCGTGAGTTACGTGTGTCCACGATGAGAAGTGAGGCGTTAAAGTCAGCAAACCCATCAGTCACTGATCGAACATGTTCATTCCTGCATGGAAAAACTCCCTCAATCATCTGCACCACGGGTCGACAGAAGAAATAACAACAACAACAATCCCCCAACTTCTCCTCATCGGTGGAGTTTTTGCAGGAGGCAGCGAGACAAAAATGGCAGAGTGGTGGTCGAAAACTTCTGAAGGGAGGAGTTACGCCCGTAACCTCAGATATCACTGCAGTAAAAGACCAAAACCTGGCGGCAAAGTGTAAACTGCACCTCGGCGAGAAACGCGATCCATGCTGGACAACACAAATTTGAGCTCTTATGTAGGAATATGGAAAGTTTAATGTCATATTGTTGACCGGCAGTTTTGCAGTGTAATGCACAAATAATGTCACCAATTACCAGTCCGCCAAATTATGCAAACAGGAACCGCTGGTGGGTTGCCATCGTCTTTAAAAATCGTAGCATTTGGCTTGTGTTTAGAAATCTAAATAAGTGTAAATGAAAAGAGTGAACAGGTAAATGTAAAAAGAAACCTACGTTTCCGTGCAGAAGAGGTACGTACGCTACGATGGGAATACTCAGTACCACAAAATCCTACTAAAATATATGACTGTAGTGATGTAAATATTGCAGGGGTATCAAGTCAACATCCTGTGATATCCTCTTTGGCATGTGAATGAGGGGCTGGGTGAGAAAACAACAACAACAACAACAACAACAACAACACATGTTATTTCAGCTTCTAGTGAAATGACGAAATAGGATCCAGCTTGAGAAACATCCAAAAACACCACACGGCGTTTGGATCAGCACCGTGCGGCGCAGCAGCGGCGGCGGCAGCAGCAGCAAACGAATCGCAACTAACTTGGTGTGTCTGCAGCTCGCTACCTGATGTGTTCTCATAGCAAAAACAAAAAAAAAAACCCACCAGGTATCCTCTTTTTTATCAGGCGCCAGCAGCCCTGGCTGCGCTACAGCAGAGATCTGGACGGGGCCTTCGTGTCCAGTTCACGGAAAGCCGAGCGGCAGGTGCAGCCCCCGTTTGATAGGCCTGCCAGGCGGAGCGTCGCCAGGAGGTAATCAGTGGTGACGTCCATAAAGAGGTCGAAGAAATGCTCACAATGAAGCAGAATTAGATCCAGTGTTTTCACCACGGGATTGTAATTGAAAAAAATGTGCATTTAATACCTGATACAGACTTCTTGAAAGTTCTGAACGCACCATCACATCATATTTTGCACTCCTACTCAACATGTTAGCGGAAAGCCTGGATGTCCGCCCCTGTTGTCAGAAACAGAGAAAAGCTAAACGACCTTAGCAGGAGTAAGAATTCTCCAGGAACAACGTTCTGGGCACAAGCATGCGACTGGGCAACGATTTCAGGTACAAATAAAGGCTCTTCTGGTGAACAGGTGTAAAATGATTGGCTTCAATGAATAGAAATGATATACTGGCTACTGGTAAACAGGTTCCCTGAGTCCAACGTGGTTTCATCTGACATTATTTTGCAACGGCACCGTCACTGCACCCGTGGCTTAGCACCGACCACAACCATTATGACTGGCTTACAGAAACACTCCAATAGCAGTATGATGACGGTCTATGGTGACGGTGACTCGCTAGAAACAGGTGAAGAAACAGGTAAGAGGGAAGTCTGTTCTTTTCATTGTGCAGATACTGTTTATCCTCTGCATCAGAGCTGCATTGACTCACTATCACCTCTTGAGGAAAGAAATGGAATTACAGCACGTACTCACGATCATTTTTGTCAGATTTGAACATTTCAGACGTTCTGAATTGTTGTTTTCCACACGATTTGAACAATTTTCTGCTTAGCATCTACAATGTTTGTACAATCGTAAGCTGACTTGGTGACTGCAGTTATGTTTTGCCTGTCGATCGTATTGCAAACTCATAAATTCAAACAACCACGGGAGAGTGACACACGTCACGCTCAAAAGTATTATTATTCTTTGAATTCTTTTGACGAGGCAAACATGGCGCATCAACATGAAAATGTAGCTTATGTAACGTCTAAATCATGTTTTTGAAAGAACTGCCACATTCCCACTGACCGCAACTTTAACCTCTGTATACAATTTGAGTGTTGGAAACTTAATCTGATTTTGACACACACACACACACACACACACACACACACACACACACACACACACACACACACACACAAAGTAATTTAGTGTGCATCATGCTGCCTTCACAATGCACTCACACATTATTACCAGAGGCCACAGTCACACTGTGATAGATGCTGAATCATGTTACCATCAATCATCCCGGTCCTCATTCACGTAAACATTACATAAAGCTGAATGATGAATGAAGCTGATAGAACATACTCAAGATGAAAGGGTATCTTGGGGAATTATAAAATTATTACAGCAAGAAATAACTTCATCTACTACAGGCTTTTGGATCAATGGAAGAAGAATTTGCTTTGACTGATTTGGTCCATTATTATTATTATTATTATTATTATTATTATTATTGTTTTACCTTAACAACCTTCAGTAATAATCCTATAATCTGAATCATCTCCATCCACCACCACCAAAAATAAATATACCTTCTTAAATTTCGAGGTTCTTAAGAGGTTCATGAGACACTACAGGTGTAAAATGGGCTGAATCCGGTTTCAGCTATGGTCGTTTTACATCGATCAATCCGTATTCCGTGTTGCGGGGACATGTAAGTCACATCAGGTCAAAAATATTGACGGATCCTGCCTCAAACGAACTGTCGAAAATGAAGTGTTTGAATCGAAACGATAGAGTTGTATAACCCACTTT